>NC_141469.1:46817399-47432399 GCF_009769465.1 Tauraco erythrolophus
CGAAAGCCCAACTTACGTGCTTCTATACAAACGCACGCAGTATGGGCAATAAACAAGAGGAACTGGAAGCTCTTATCCGGGGAAACTATGACATAGTTGCCATCACTGAAACATGTGGGATGACTCGTATAACTGGAGTGCTACCATGGATGGCTACAAGCTCTTCAGGAGGGATAGGAGAGGTAGAAGGGGTGGTGGGGTTGCCCTGTATGTAAGGGAAGGTCTAAACTGTTTAGAGTTAAATGTTGGGGATGACTTGGTAGAATGTCTGTGGGTGAAAATCAAAGGGGGGCCTATGAAGGCAGATATTGTAGTGGGAATCTGCTACAGGCCACCCTATCAGGACAGTGAGACTGATGAGCTATTCTTTAAACAACTGGGGAAGTCTCGCGCTCACTAGCCCTTGTCCTTATGGGTGACTTTAACCTACCTGATGTCTGTTGGAAGTATAACATGGCAGTCAGGAAACAGTCTAGGTGGTTCCTGCAGAGTGTGGAGGACAACTTCCTATCACAACTGGTCAGTGAACCGACTAGAGAAGGTGCTCCCCTAGACCTGCTGTTTGTGAACAGAGAAGGTCTTGTGGGAGATGTGAAGGTTGGAGGACGCCTGGGGCATAGTGACCACGAGATAATAGAATTCTCAATTCTAGGGGAAGTTAGGAGGGGGAACACTAAAACGGCCAAGCTGGACTTTGGGAGAGCTGACTTTGGGCTGTTTAGAAGTCTGGTTAACAAAGTCCAATGGGAGACAGCTCTCAAGGGTAAGGGGGCGCAGGAGGGATGGTTACTATTCAAAAAGGAAATTCTGGAGGCACAGGAGTGAGCTGTCCCTGTGTGCCGGAAGTCGAGCCGCCGGGGTAGAAAACCAGCTTGGATGACAAAGGAGATTTGGGAACATCTCAAAAGAAAAAGGGATGTATAAGTCTTGGAAGAATGGGCAGGCGTCCAGGAATCAATACAGGGAGGAAGTTAGGACATGTAGGGAGATAATCAGGGGGGCAAAAGCCCAATTGGAACTTAGACTAGCCTGCTCCGTAAGGGACAACAAAAAGTCTTTCTATAAATATATAATAACAAAAGGAGGGCTAAAGATCACCTCCAGCCCTACTGGACTCAGGGGGTACGTTAGTCACTAGGGATGGACAAGGCTGAGGTCCTTAATGCCTTCTTTGCCTCAGTCTTTAATAATAAGGTCAGCAGTTCCCAGGTGAGCTGGCCTTCGGTGTCTGAGTGCAGGGAGGGAGAGCAAATTGAAGCTCCTGTGATCCAAGAGGAACGGGTCAAGGATCTGCTCCTTCGGCTGGATGCCCACAAGTCTATGGGGCCTGATGGTATCCACCCGAGAGTCCTGAGAGAGCTGGCGGATGTCATTGCCAAACCCCTGTCCATTATCTTTGGGCAGTCTTGGCTCACTGGGAAGTTCCGCTGGACTGGAGGCTGGCGGATGTTACCCCCATTTACAAAAAAGGGCGGAAGGAGGATCCGGGGAATTACAGGCCTGTCAGTTTGACCTCGGTGATGGGCAAAGTCATGGAACAGGTTATCTTGAGTGCTATTAATGAGCACATACAGGTTAACCGGGTGATCAGGCCCAGTCAACATGGGTTTATGAAAGGCAGGTCTTGCCAATCAAACCTGATCACCTTCTATGACAGGGTGACCCACCTGGTTGACGAGGGAAGGGCTGTGGATGTAGTTTTCCTAGACCTCAGTAAAGCCTTTGATACAGTTTCTCATAGTGTTCTGGTTGAGAAACTGATAACTGCTGGCCTGGATAGGCACACCCTCCTTTGGGTTAAAACCTGGCTGGATGGCTGAGCCCAAAGAGTGGTGGTAAATGGGGCTAAATCCGGCTGGAGGCCGGTCACCAGTGGGGTTCCCCAGGGCTCAGTGCTGGGTCCAGTTCTGTTTAACATCTTTATCAATGACCTGGATGAGGGGATTGAATGTACCCTCAGTAAATTTGGACGACACCAAGCTGGGAGGCTGTGTCGATCTGCTCGAGGGTAGGGAGGCCCTTCAGAGGGATTTGAACAGACTGGATTGGGCTGAGGCCAATGGCATGAGCTTTAATAAGGCCAAGTGCAGAGTCCTTCACTTGGGGTATAAAAACCCCAAGCATCGCTATAGGCTCGGGGAAGAGTGGCTGGAGAGCTGCCTGGCGGAGAAGGACCTGGGGGTCTTGGTTGACTACGGCTTGATATGAGCCAGCAGTGTGCCCAGGTGGCCAAAAAGGCCAATGGAATACTGGCGTGTATCAAGAATAGTGTAACCAGCAGGACAGGGAAGTGATCCTGCCCTGTACTTGGCACTGGTGAGGCCGCACCTGGAATATTGTGTCCAGTTTTGGGCCCCTCACTTTAAGAGAGATATTGAGCTCCTGGAGCGAGTCCAAAGAAGGGGACTAAACTGGTCAGGGGTTGGAAAATAAAACTTATGAGGAGCAGCTGAGGGAGTTGGGGCTGTTTAGCCTGGAGAAGAGGAGGCTGAGGGGAGACCTGATTACGGCCTATAAATACTTGAGAAAAGATGGTGGGGAGGTGGGGGAGGGGCTCTTTACATTAGTGATGGGTGATAGGACAAGAGGAAATGGCATAAGCTTAGTCAGGGGAGATTCAGGTTGGATGTTAGGAAGTATTTCTTCTCTGAAAGGGTTGTCAGCCACTGGAATAGGCTGCCCAGGGAGGTGGTTGAGTCCCCATCCCTGGATGTTTAAGAATAGGGTGGATGATCTACTTGAGGATATGGTTTAATGGGGATTAGGGATGGTTGGACTCGATGATCTACAAGGTCTTTTCCAACCTAGAAAATGTATGAATCTATGAATCTAAGACCTGGATAGGCTGGAAGAGTGGGCTAATAAGAACCTTATGAAATTCAGCAAGGACAGGTGTAAGGTCTTGCACCTGGGAAAACGTAGTTCAAACAGCACAGGCTGGGATCTTCCGGTGGGAAGCAGCTCTGTGGAAAGGGACCTGCAGGTCCTGGTGGACAGCAAGCTCAGTGAGTGAACAGTGTGCTGCTGCAGCAAAGAAAGCCAACAGGATGGTGGGTTGCATCAGCCAGGGGCACCACCAGCAGGATACAGAAGTCATTATCCCAGGCCACATGTGGAATACTGTGTTCAGTTTTGGTCCCCACTATGCAAAAAAGATGTGGACAGGCTGGAGAGAGTCCAGAGAAGGGCCACAAAGGTGATCAAAGGACTGGGAAGCCTGCCACATGAGGAAAGGCTGAGAGAATTGGGTTTGTTCAGCTGTGAGAAAGGAAGGCTTAGGGGAGACCTTGCCACCATGTGCCAGTTAAAAGGTGGCTACAAAGAAGACAGACTCCCTTTTCACAAGGAGTCACATGGAAAAGACAGGGGTAACAGGTACAAGTTACTTCTGGGTAGCTTGTGATTGGACACAAGAGGAAGATTTTTCACAATGAGAAGAATTGGAATAATCTCGCCAGGGAAGGTGGATTCCCCAACACTGGACACTTTTAAGATTCAGCTGGACAGGGCACTGGGCCATCTTGTCTAGACTGTGCTTTTGTCAAGAAAGGTTAGAATAGATCCTTGAAGTCCCTTCCAACCTGGTATTCTGTGATTCTATGAGCATATTTAATTGATACTACTCTCTCTGTCTGTTTTAGTTTATTAACTAAACAGTGCACTTTGTGGATTTTCTAGCAACTGACAGTAAAATTGCTCTTCTTTTGTCTTAACCATCTTCCCTTTGTTCTGCCGTCTTTCTCCAAACTAAAATTAATGTTTTCCATGTTTCTTTAAATCTGTAGTATGTAAACTACAAGGCTGTAAGTGGAAATCCTTCAGTTAAATTAATCACTGTTTGTTTCCTTTGTTCTAATAAAGTGCACCATTTGGTATTGAAAGAAAACAACTCCTACTGGAGGTTACTGTCATTCTAAAAAAAACACAATGCATAGACTAGTGAGAACAAAAAAAGAACTTTTGCCATGTTAAAAAGCAGAAGAGCTGCCGAATCTTTGTTTTCTAACTTCCAGTAGTGTCACTACTCATTGTACCCATCTTTATTCCTATCTGGTGGTTGAAAAAAATGCTGTGCCTGCTGAGCAGTGTTCACTGGCCAGCCTGCGTTGTCTAGCTCAAGATGTACTGCCTCGGTTTGGGGATCTGAGTTTCACCTGTTTCCTTCTGTAGGGGAGCTGGTCTTGGCCTTTCATTTCCTTCTAACCACAGATATTTGCAAAACTACCAAAACTTCCATTTTCCTTCTGACCTGTGTTTTTCCTTCTTGTTTCCTTGGAAATGAGCAAGGGGTTAAAAAATTTTGGAGAAGGGGGGCACTAACAGATGGGCAGACAACGTCATCGCATCAATCTCACATCCGTAGGAAACCAGGCAATTTGAAACGCTGTGGTACATAAATTGATGAAAAAGTAAAACCCTGGGCCTGTCTTATTTCATTGTACTCAGTGACAGAAATACGTAGGTCCACTGAAGTGTGTATGAAGTGTAGACACAGTTATCAGGAACATTGTGACAAACAGTCTGGATAAGAATCAAGGTGAAGCAAGACCTTTATTGAATTCATGAAACCACTTCTCAGATATCAATATATTTCTGTTAAATGTGTTTCTTGCCCTGGCATTTCATTCTATTTTCTGGTTTACAGAGCAGTATGAAGGCAGAGGTTCTTAACCCCATCGTCAACAGTGTGCTATTAGAGGTAAGCCTTCACTTTTTTCACATTAGGAAATTTCCAGTAAAATGATTTTGAAATGAAACAGTTGCATTTATGTCTGAAGAAAGAACTATATAAAAGGTAATGACAATACCATTCTGGCTGTTGAGTGCCAGCTCATAAACCTCCTGGTTTTGTGTTCAGCCTCTCCCACAAATACTACAGTAGCAACACTGCATTTACTGAGGATTCTGAAGAACTGTATGACTGAAGTGAGACTGTCCAGCTCTTAAATTGTTCGGACCACAGGAAACAATTCGCTATGTGCTGGTTAACCCTTTTCTAACTGTCGTGGGTTAGGTTGAACCGCCCCCCACACACAGCCGGTCACTCCCCCTCCCCCACCCCCAGGAATGAGGGAGAGAGTTAAAGGATAAACGGGAAACCCGTGGGTTGAGATAAGAATGATTTAATACAGATGATTTAATACAGTGTAGGTGCTCACCACCCCCTTGTATGCGAAGCCGTCTCGTCCCGAAGCTGCAATCCGGACGAACGCAAGGCCCCGAAATAGAGAGGGCAGAGAGAGAGAGAGGAAAAAAAGAAAGAAAAACAGTAGAGCAAAAGCGCAGCAAGCACAAAAGTGCAAAAGAGCCAAAGCGCAAAAGCCCTTCTTCCTGGCTGACCCTTGCTTTTATACTGGGCATGACGCTGCAGGATATGGAATACTAATTGGCCAGTTTGGCCCTCAATCCTAAGTTCCACAAATCACAAGGAGAATCGTGTCCCCCTTGTCCCACCGTGTTCCTGCACTCCGGCACACTGAAAAGTCCTTGGAGTTTCACTTCCAACCACAAACATCAGCTTGCTATCAACATTCTTCTCAGAGTGAGCCTCTGAGTAAAACCAAAACACGGAGCTCTTCTGGCTGTTAAAATCTCTGTCCCAGCTAAAACTAGGACACTAACCTATTCACAAGTTGCCTGGGATAAGTCTATTCATACAGCTCCATTACCTACTTCACATATTGCAAAGTATTTCTGTTACACAGATAGTTTCAGACTATTCTGTTCTTTAAAATTTGAGTTGCAGGTATGCTATGGTGCTTCCCATCCACGGGCATTTAGATTTCTACAAAGATTCACAGTCTAGAAGGACGCTTGATCAGCACATGGATAACCATGTGTCAGACATCACCAAAATGTTCATGAGTTCTTTCTTTTATTAGACACAGTTATTTCTTTTATTAGACACTATGATCTGAGTGACCTCTTCTATTAGACACCATGAGCTATTTTTGTTCAGAAAAGCCCAATGAGTAAAATGTGCCTCAGTTTTACTGAGAAGAGGTCAAGAGGGAGTAGTAGGCTCATGAAGTACTAAAACCTGTACCATCTGCAGCACGAATTCTTTTAACTCTGCGATTAGATCTCAACTTCTCTTTAAACATAAATAAACACATGGTAGTGACTATGTGTTGTGTCATTCTGTATCTAATAGATGCATTCCCTTAAAAATCAGGAAAATATTTTTTTACCATAAGCAATTTTGCACTGAATTAACAATACCTGTAAGGAAAATCATGGAAAGTTGAATAGAGCTGTAGTAAAGATACTATACGGTTCCTTTTGTTATAGGGTAAATTTTCTGTTGCAGCTGACATGTCTTTCTGTCCTCTAGGAATTGCAAAATCTGGGAATGTCCAGAATTGTGTAATACAATGTTTTGTACTTCTTAAATCCCAAATCTGTCTACAAATATGTGTTAGTACAGCCTAAGTTCATGGAGAACTACAAGCTGCTATACTATTTAGTATTAGAAATTCCAAAAATAGTACTGTGTTAAAACCATTATAATAATTCAAACTGTTAATTTCAGTGACACTTCTTCCACCTACAGCAAATTCAAAATTAGTTCTGTTGATGGAAGGACTAGCTGGTTTGTATTTAAAAAGTCAAATCTGCTTCTGAACACTGTGGTTTTATGCTACTCACATTACAAACAAAATTGTCCAAGAGTTCAAACTGAGGGGAAATTAAATTTTTATATAGTGATTCAGGCTATCCTCGTTAGCTGTCAACTGTTGTAATTTATCATTTTTGTTATCTGCAGATTCAAAAATCTTGTGTGAATACATATGCTAAGATAACACGATGCAGATGTAAAAAAAAAAAGTCTATTTAAAAAGTACAATGTAATTCCTGAAATACGTGGCAGCTGTACTGATGAACAACATGTTTTCTCTGCCCATTAGGGTTGCAACAGTACTACGTACATTCAGGATGCTTTCCAGCTATTGCTTCCAGTTCTGCAAATTTCACACATCCAGACCAGCTGTTTGAAAGCACAAGAAGAGTGACAGTTTTCTCATGGTTGTCACCACGGGGCTTAGCAGAAACCACAGACCTAATGTCCTCAATGTACGCAGGTAGAAGAAATGGTGTGGGAGCACCTGGCCATTAGAGTCCTTTGAAGACACTACACGCAGTTTTGCACGTATAATATTGAACAACGTTTTTAAACTCTTTCAGACTTCCAGACTTCAGAAGTAGTTAGTAAAGCGAGTAATTTCTTTTCCATTAGAGTATATCCTTTGCTTTAATTTAAATGGAAGTTCATTGATTTTAGCATTGACTTAAACACGGATTCTAAATGTCGACCCTTTCAGGTGTAGACAGTGTATGAAGCGAGTTAGAATGTAAAGTTTTTTAAAACATTTCAGCCCAAATGAGCATTTCCATTGCTTGCATCCTAACTGTCAGTTAAAAATGTATATTTCAAAAGTTGGTTTCAGTATTTGATTTTAGCCACCATGAACAAATTATCATAGCGTTCTGCTTGTTGAATATTTTTACGGTAGCAAATAATAACATCATAATAATCTGTACCACTTGCATAACACTTTGTGTTGAAAGAGTTGTACAGTAACAGGCATTAACTTTACTAAAATAAAATCATGGAGGATATGCATACAGAATTATTCTGAAAAGAAGTCTTCTGAGCCAGTTAAGAGTACGGGTAAAGCTGTATATTTGCTGACTCAAAATTTTATATTCATTTATGTCTATTTCTTAATTCCAACAACTGAACAACATTGCAGGACAAAGTAATCTTTTTGATATGTGAGGAATAGAAAATTTTCTTTTGTTTGGCAATTGAAACACCCCCCAAATAATCTCCTCTCAGATGTGTTACCAGGTTATCACTTTGGGGTTTACTTTGGGCTTTAAACATTATGAACCTTTTTACCAAATGAAGTTACTGACACTGACAATTCAGAAATACAGTTTTTGGGTATCGAAGAGAAGTTGTGAAAAGAAGTTACGAGAGAATTGCTTAGGGTGAGGAGATCGTATGTCAGAGCAATCAATCACCTTTCCTCTGAGGCAGTAGCTAGGCAGAGCATAACTGAGCAGCAGGAATGATGTTTCATAATAACACTAGCAATGGTGATAATTTGTCTGTATCCTTAGCTTGAAATGCTGAGCTGGGAAGCTCAGAATTTGTTTAGGCTAGTTTACCTTGTAGACAGGAGAACCTTCAAATATTTTGTGTAGCCTGTTCTCCTGGATTTTCATTGTTTATTACGTTTCTTTCAGCTATTTTGTACTTTTTTTCCTCTTGATACACTTATGAATTGTATTTAAATGCTTTTTAATTGTAGTTGACATCTGAGTATGTTTAATCTTAGAAGCATAGTTCATACATTATAAAATTAATGAAATGAAGCATAAGGAAGTACTATCCTTTTTGTCAGAAATGAGAAACCGTATATCTGCTTTGCACATGGTAACTTTTGTGAATCTAAATAAGAGAGGACAGAAAGGTCTGTTCGTGTCTTACACTACTGTGGTCCCTGTTCTGCTGTCAAACACATTGTGACCTTTCCATCTTTTGTTATTTAGAGCTGAAATTTTTGCTATCTCTGAAGTAAGGTTTATTGTGCAAAATCTATTTTTCTGCCACCCTGTAATTTAACAGATTTGAGATACTTTTCTGGCTAAGTAGAAGGGGTACAGTCTTCAAATCCACTTGCACAGAATGTAAAAAAAAAAAACAGCAATGTGAACTGAAATAAGAAAGGCCCTTGGCAGCTGAAAAGGCAAACAAAGCTTGACATTCATTGGTATTTATGCCATATTGAACAGCTAACATTTCTACAACATGGGAAAAAGAGAGGGACACAGGAAAATGCAACTTGTAAGCAGACTTGCTAGCCCAAAGGTAGGACACAGCTCCCACCAGCCGTTACATCCATGACACTTCCATCTGGCATCACTTTATTTCTGAAAGCATCTTTTCAAAAGTGTGTTACAAAGCAATGTTTAGTTGATGCAGAACACTGCAGCGTACCCAGTGCTTCTCTGGCTTCTGCACTCTGGGGGAATCAACGTTCTCTTCTCTAGTAGTCTTCTCTGGCTGCTGGAAGAGACACACACTTGTACTTACTTTACCAGGGCTCATTCTGGTACACACACTTTGACCCAAAATAACAGGTCCTCCGTGCGAATTACTGAGGCCATGTACTTGCTCCACATACTTGACTGTGAGCAGTTTTCAGCTCTAAAGATCTGGACACCAGTGAGAGCATTCAGTAACTTGTAAAAAGGCCTGTTTGCTTAAAGCGTTTTCTTGTGTTGCTCTATGCTGGCAAGCAAAACATAACACCCAGGTAAAAGCTTGTTTATTTTTCAGATGAAAACTGTCAAGAAAAGTCTTGTGTTTTCACCTGTAAGTCATTACATCATGGATATACTTTGACTTTAATTTTATCATTATTTTTCATCAAGAAGTCTTTCTGTCCACATTGGAGTAGAGCTCTTCATCAGGTATCTGTAAATACCATGTTACTGCCAAATGAGTCACAGAGCACAGCAATAGCTGTTTCATATTGCTCCTATGCTGAGTTAATGTTTTCGTACGTAAATTATTTTAGTTGCTTTTTCATATGGAACTTTTTTTCTCTGAAGTGCAGTGCAGAGTATGTAGTGTTAAACCTGTCAGAAAAATGTGTTGACTAATAGTGGTGCCTTTTAGCAGAGGCTGAACAACATAGTATTAGAAGCCTCAGGGGATAATGTTTGAAATCATGGAGGGACATTCTCAAGGCAAAGATTGCTTGTCTGAGATATTCCTTAGTAGAGATTTCACTGTCTTGCTTAAATTATGTATGTATTGATTAAAGTACCTTACCCTGAAGTAAAAGAAGCTATAAAAAATAACATGTGGACTTAAAGTATTTACATCCATACGATGTAGGAAGGGAAACAGGGCAGAATATGACCATAGGAATACTCCATCTGATCTCAGACGCAATCCTTGTCCTAGGAAAACTGAATGTTGTATATTTAAATCCATTTTAGGTAAATAATACTTTAGTAGAGAAGTACTATGTGGATGTAACCAGAATATTTTGTTTACACTGGTTTGTATTTTTCCATCAGTCAAATAAATCATTTGAGATACTGACCTGAGATGGTATACTAAAAAAGAATGTTTTGAAGAATTATGTGATGAGGGTGTACTCAGTGAAGTATTTCACTTTCTGATTTTGTGATTTACCTTTGGAATGATGAGTGTGATTTTACTGAGAGTCTGACAAAACTAGACTTTGCCATAAACTTGTAAGAGAGACTGCTCTTTCTTTCATCACCACCTTTTTCTGGGTCAGTACACTGAGTGCGCCTTGGCACTTGTCAAACTGCTAGGTTTTAAGTACTTAGTTAAAAAAACCACAAGATTGTGAAAACTACCTGTTCTCTTGAGCAGATCTGGTTTTCATGGCATTCCATTCACTTTTGAGCACTCCTTTTTATGCAGAGACAGAGGAGGCAGGCTTGTACACTCACTAAGTTGAGAAATTAGTCAAGGTGAAACTTAAAACAATGTCCGCATAGCTCGACTTTGCAGGTGATCCACAATTACAGGTCATCACTGAGGGATGAGCTGGAAGTAAACGATTAGACAAGTCACTTGCTGTATTTGTATACTAAAGGTATTTGCTTTTGCTTTTTTTTTAGGTGAAACAAAGCAAGCTGTAAGTTGTTTGCTGCTTTTTAAGGTATAGTCTATTCATGTGTAAACATTTCTTCCCCATGATTTGCTCCTGCTCTCCAGCATCCATTGCTTGAGACAGCTGAACAAAAGAACTGTCTCTCCCACTTTTTTCATGCCGCTTAGATAATCCACCAAAGCCTTTAATATCTCTCTCTAAAATGTGCCTCAATCATATAACACAAAATCACAATCATTACCATTGAGATGCTTTTTAATGTTTCCAGTGTCACCCACCAGTCAAGATTCATAACAACTCTAATAAGTCTAAAAAACCACAATAATTTGAGTGACAAATACAGATTTTCATCTTTTTTCCGATTCACAGAAGTGGTTTTTATCATACAGGGAGTCACCCAGCTCACAGGATTATCTTCGAGACATTCCACTTCTATTTCAGATGACAGCCCTGTCCTTTCTGTTAGCCTCAAAAGAATGTAAAGAGTGGAAAAAGACTTTCCTGAGTTCTTTTTAAAACCATCTCAGAGCAAGGCTTAACTTGACATCATCAGCCAGTCTGACCTACTTTAAAATTCTTGCAGTCTGACTGGAAAGCCCTCTGGACTTTAAATGCTTTTTTTCTGTCTCAGGTCAACCTTTGCTGCTGAGAATATGCAGGCATAACCAGCTGCTTGTAGCGTGCGACCTGTACGTTTTCCATGCTCTGACTCCTGCCTCAGCATTCATAACACTGACAATGGTGTGCAGCTTTAGAATTAAAAAAATGAAAATAAAATGTCAAAAATTGAGCTGCATTAAAAAGATGAGAGCACCAAAATGATTTTCAGAGGGGAAAAAAAGGACATGCTCTCTGGAAATTGCAACAATTTTCAAGATTAGATTAGAGAAAGACTCTCTAAAATAATTTTTCAGCATTGTTCAGAATAAACAAAGAGATGACATCTGATTAGTTCCAGCAGAACTGGAATAACGGCACTTCTGAAGTGAAACGAAAATCTGCATGAACTTGAAGGAAGTCGAAGATAAGAACATTCAAAAGGAAGAGCTCAAAGGCAAGAAGACAGCTAATTTGATCACTCTAGATCTGCGGCGCTCATTCTCCCTTTATTGCCTGCACCCCAAAAGTCCCTGAGCACAGACCTGCTAAGAACTCCTTATTAGCCTCCCCACTTTGATCTCCATTTCACAGCTTCCCTTTCCAGTCTTTTGAGGAGATACTCTAAAAGACTCAAAGGAGAGCACTAACTATTCTCTCTCTCTGAATTCAAACATTTTACCCAAGGAATGAAGGAATTTCTTAGGCAACACTGTGCAAAAGGAGTCTGAAGACATTGCGGCAAGGGCTAAACATAATTTTTAGTGAACCGAATTTGCTGCTGCTGTGAAGAGGAAGGCGCAAAGACGTTACTCAAACCCTTACTACTTTGCTTCCGCGCTACAGGATCGAGGCTGAAAGGCACCCGACAAAAGGTGTCAGTTCAAGAGCCTGACCGTGTCACCCGAACGAAAGCCAGAACACTGGCTAATTCAAACAGCTTTTACACACCTTCAAGAAGCCTCTCAGCCCACTTACTAGACTTGTCCTACTCCTCCTGCCCTTGCTTTTCTCAGACACTGTACCAGCAGCTTATACGATGCTGGTATTTAAGGTGGTCTGTGCCTTTCCTCCAGTTCCCTGATCAGTTCTGCCCCGTGTCCATTTGGAACATTCCTGTACGCCATCAGCTCTGCCTTCCCACCAGTTCTGTTCACCTCACTCTCCTCCACCTTCATGTCCTCCTTCTCCCCCCTGCTTTTGAGGTTCTTCCCTCCTGCCCATCATCTCGTGCTTGAGAGCTGCACCAGCACATCCTTTCCCTCCTCACATGTTCAGTTTGGAAAAAGCCAGAGATGAAGACAAGGGGTTAAGAGGACATGGGAGGAGAGAGACCCAGAGGATCTCAGGAGAAATGGGAAGACACTAAATGGGTTGCTTCTCAGTCCTCTCCTTCCTCCTCCAGTGTAAGGAGGTTTGGACTAGGAGACTACCTGAGGTCCCTTTCAACCTGCGTTACTTAGGATCACACTTTTTCGTACCATTCCTACCACTGTCTCCTCATTCTCTCACTGTTTCCCTCTAGTTTGGATCGTACTTGCAAGACAAAGTAAGCTCTACTCAACAGAGATTAAATGTTTGTAAGAGCCTTTTGGGTTTACTTGTTCTGGTATTTTTAAAGGTAACTTGGAAGATGGAACCTTCCAGGGTAGTAAAACCAAACACTTAGAGAGCTGTGACATAACTGTGGGTAATAAAATAGTCACAGTTTAGCCATCCAAGGAAAAGAAAAGAGGGAGGTTATAGGCAGTAAGAATAATGGAATTAAATTATAGGAGAAAGGAAATTAAATTGGGTCACAAGGAGCAGGGTTGTCCCTATCAACAAGATCCCTGGATTACTGAAGTGGAAAAGTGACAGATAGTGTCATCATTTGAAGCATTTAAACGCTGACTGAAATGGCCTCAGCAATTCTGCAGTGATTTGAGATAGGTATGTGTCTTCACCTGTAAGTTGCTCTTCTATAGGTGAGCAGAAAAAAAGAAAAAAAGAAAACCCACAAAACCAACCAGAAAGAAATTGTGAGAGGTTTATTTTATAGACTGTATTAAAAAATCCATTTCTGGAAAGCTCTAAGTTATTTCCACAGATAAGCAACAAAGCCTCAAAAGCCCCTAGATCAAGAAAGTCAGTGTTTTTCACCAATTTTTTTTTATAAGATGGTAACAAACAATAGAAACAAATGCTTCAGACTTATCCAGCTAAATATGAAAAATTCCATATGGCCTCAAATCACTCAGAAGCTGATGTTCACAACTATTCCTATTAAATCTGAACTGCTTGGTGCAGTATAATGACTGGAGAAGCAATTTCAGAAAGCTTCAGGAGGGAAATGCTATATAAATGTAAGGGATGGAGGTTACAAAGTATTAACATGATGCGAAATTGCTGCATATCATATTTGCAATGGGCAGTTTACAATCTGTTCATCCTGATGGATTTAGCACAAGGGAGTCTGAAGTCCTGGCTCTGCGATTTGTGTCTCTGCCTAGTAATTGATGCCCAAATTGCACCCACAAATAATGTGTTAGCACTGAATGAGTTTGGGACCCTGCTCAGCCCTAACAGCTCGATGACGCTCAGAGGAGCAGTAATAAATGGAAAGTAAGAGAAAGTTCCAGGAGATAATGAGACTGACTACTAATGACCTAAGCTAGTACAAAAGATAGAAATGCAATTTATCAAAAAGTACAAAACCCATTTGGTGTCTTAATGAGTTATTAAAAACTAATAGTAATGATTTTGTGGTTTGAAGCCAAATTACTATTTTTCCACATTTTTTTTCTTTATCCACTATGATGTTCCAGAGTTTATGAAAGTCTTCCTGGTTTACTACGGAAATTAAAATGTACTGCAGAACTCACTCCTATGACCTTTTAGCCACCTTCCTCAACAGCCAGAAATTGTATCTTTTAAGCATCTTAGTCACCTAGAGCAGTAAATAGGCTGAAAAATGTGCTTTTTTTCCTGACAGTACAGGTTCACTTCCATCTTTAAACAGACTTTCTTATCCTATGGAGAATATAAGATGAATTTCTTCGCTGATGGAAAATGAAATTATTGCAAGGATTATCTCACAACCGTATGATTACACATAAATTCTGAATGAACTGAAAATAGATGTGAAATCTCTACTCTGCTACTGAAGTTGTTTCTACAGCAAAACATGGTTGTTCATCATTCATTTTCATAATAGCAAATAGTTCTGATGGTAGATAAAATGGAGCTTCTCCACCAAAATGCATAGTTGGCGTTCTCGTGAAAAGACAGGTAGCATAGCTCCACAAACTGGAAATGGAGGTGCTTTCTTCTGTGGTGTACCATGTGCCTTCTTTCGTCCGATGGTAATCATATTTCATATGGTGACGTATGAAACTAAAGAAAACAGTATCAGAAAAAAGAGAGGTTAACATAGGAGTCTCTCCTAATTTATCTTAAATGTCATTCTTTTGACTTTCACAGTAACTAATTCTCCTCTTTATTGCAAAGAAAGCAACACTGTAACTAAGAGGCAGACAAAACAGAAGCTACACATCACATTGGAGCAAAAGACCTAAGAAGGGTACCTGCCAACGGGGTGGCAGCTTGGGTACCTGCCCCACAAGAGGGGGTAGGTACAGGAACCGGAGTGGGAAGCACTGGACCTTATTCACTTGCAGAGAAGCTTGGCAGCGTAAGAGCGGGCAGAGCCAGAAGCTGCCCTAGCGAACGTTCACCACATCTGCCTGGCTGAGGTGAGGACATTCCTCACGTGTCTCAAATTGGGTTTCTGCAGAGCGTCTCCATCTACATAGGGTTCAGTCTGCAACTGTCTTTTAAAGGTAGGTGGTGATTGATCTCTTTCCTTCAAATAACTGAGCCGGCTTCACTCTCTTCTTCCCTCCCGACAGCTAGATGCTGGGAGAAGAGTTTTGTGTGGTATCTGCCTCCACTCCACAATCTCGCTCTGTGTCAGCTTCTGGGCATCTATTCATGAACTACTCCACCTGCAGTAGTGTTCAGGAGTAAATTTGGGCTATTAACAAGGACTTACTGCAGCTGAGCCAAAATAAGCTACATTATCCTAATGGGAAAAAATAAAAATAGACCAATCCAAACCAACAGCTGGACAGAAGAACTTGCAAACCTGTGCCCAACAGCATCTCCCATACTATACTCATATACAGTAGGATAAATTTGGAAATAATGAAATAAGAGCAGCTTTTTCCACATTCTCAAGTGAAAAATACTCCTAAGTAATCATTGAGACTTTTGAAATTTGGACTGCAGCTCCCATAGTAGCATGTGACAAGGAACCTTGAAATATGAAAATGCCCACATTCCAATTGAGACCATCTTAGTTTTTAGGGAACTATACAACACTGGGTGGGGGTGGGGTGGGAGGGAGGGAAGGGAAGAGGACAGGGAGCACAGGATTTCTGTACTAACTCAATGTGTTACTCTCACATTGAGTGAAAAAGCAAATGTAGCTTGTCACCCATTCTGGTAGTTCCCGTAGCTGCAGGCCCAACAACAACATCTGTCTCCCTTTTTCTTTTACATCATAAGAACTGGGGTAAGAAGTGTTCCTTGGCTGCGAAATCATACTGGAGGCAGCAGCTGCTGCAGTGAGTCGGAAAATGACAAGCGTAGGCAGGATACAATGCATCAAAAATTGATGCTGGCTAATGGAACAGAGAGCTTAAACAGCACATTAAACAGTGCCCATTACAGTCCGGTTTTGCAAGCAAGCAGGAGTGCTTCCCTTCAAAAACCTCCACGTGTCTGCTCTGGAGGGAAACACATCCTGGCGTGCATTTTACACAGAACCCGATAATCATGCCAAGTACCCTGGAATGTACTCAGCAATCTGATTCTGTGGACTCTTTCGTACTGAGAGGAGTTTTCGTTTTAATGTATGATTAAGACTTGAATCTATTATGGAAGCAGAAACAGAGGAGGAATTATCTCTCATTATATTTAAAAAATAAATATGTAATTGAGTGACTGCATGCAGTCCTGAAAACAATTTAAAGCTGCATGTGAGCATAAATCTTTTCTCATAGTTATCTATAGGAATTCATGAAAGCATAAAAAAATGATGCCTCAAAAATGGCCAACTGGCAAACCCAGTATGGCAGTACCAGTAGGAACTTTTGCCTTCAGCAGCATCACACTCAATTTTATGATTACTTTAACCACAGTACTATCACTTCTGAGCACTGAAATGATGCTTTTCAGAAAAAGCATCAAAAGGATAATTGAAAGGATCCCAGCAATTTCAAATGGCACCTACTATTCTTTACAAATACATCCATGGTTTATAAAAACAGTTTAACTGTAATCTTCCTCTCGCTCCTGAGTACGCTTGGTGTGTGCCTTTGCTGGAATGTTTTGAACTATGAGTTCCACTGTTTCCCCTGCATAATTCATCTCTTCTGTTGTTTGTGTGGGTGTCTGGCTCAAAGACAGAGGAGAGAGGGATTCTTTTAAATACGAAAACATTTTTGTAAAGCCACAATCACATAAGGAAAAGCAGGCAAAGAATATTTTTAGTTGCCCTTTCTGTTTGTGCTGCTAAGTTCTGCAATGATGGCATTTAAAGACCCCTTCCAAGAAGGGAGGAGCGGCCTGAGCCAAAGCCCAGGTAATACTCTAGGTGGACTTGCATTGAATTTTCCTGGGACAATTAAATTTCTAAATTGCTACGGGACAGTATCCTTAGAAAATGACAGCAGTGATGATACTCTGAATGCAGCTGGATAGGAATCAGCCTCTCATATCCTTTGTTACTTACTGATCTCTTGTGCCAGCCACCCCACATGGGAGGTCTCAAGTCCGCGTGCTTTTAGTTTGTAAGAGAGGAAAGGGACCCACCAACTTCTTTTATTTTACAATCTCTGTGAAAGAGGTTTTCATCT
Source organism: Tauraco erythrolophus (assembly GCF_009769465.1). Taxonomy (NCBI): domain Eukaryota; kingdom Metazoa; phylum Chordata; class Aves; order Musophagiformes; family Musophagidae; genus Tauraco; species Tauraco erythrolophus. The sequence goes on from NC_141469.1 coordinate 46,834,564, forward strand.
CTTTAGCTGTATACATGCTCCCCCTGTGCGTCCTCCCTATCAGTTATCTGTTGTCTTCCTTATGTTCCAGTTTTATAATCCATTTCACCTGCAGATAAGATTGTGCCTTAAATTCTGTATTCACTGGGAGATCAAGTTATCTAACTATACCACTACACTCAGAAAGAAATACAGAGGCATGAAGTACCCTTACATGTTCAGGGATCTCAAAGCTCTTTACAAAAAGAGATGGAAGTGCTGATGGCAAAAGGCAGTGTACTAAAAATCGTTGGGAATTGCTAGTGTGGAACTTTCATTAGCTTTTATCCAGCCTTTGACATGTCCCATTGTTTTTCTTAAGAGAATTAATGGGAGGCAGGACACTAGGATTGTTTCATCTTGTCCTTGGGGCATTGACTGTTGAAGATGCAGTAAATAAAGTGTTCAGGGTAACACTGACCAATTTGTGTGAATTTGATCTAACAACAGCTCAGAGCATGACACTGGACACTTTTTACAAAAAAAAAACAACCACAATTCCACAACAGTTGGCTTTAAGACACTGAGTTTTCATTCTTTCTTTCCTCATAAAATGGCAGCACTTCATCCAAGAACTGTCGGGTCTGTATCTGTCAATAGTTTCCCAAAACGAGAACACCGTTCTGTCCCTAGTCATTCATGAAATCCATTAATGCTCCTTTTGATTCAGAGGGCACAACGCTGCTTCCCGTTAAACAGGCAGAGGACAGAAGTACTGCAGGAGAGGGCTCACAATTACTCTTCATGCTACACACGTGATTTTTATTCTGCCCTGATCACCGTAAGACTGAAGTGCGCCTTCAGTATGGAAGAGGCCAGCGAGACCTGCACACCAGGCTGCCTGGACTCCTCGTGGCCCCACCACTGAGGAAAGACAGACTGCCACAAGGGCAGGACACAGACACAGAGAGAAGTCACTCCTTGGGACAGGCTTTCTTAAGCTTCCAAGGGCTTTAGCCAAAACCTTCCCAACATAACTATGATTTCAGGACTAACCATCAGCAAAATCATCTTGCTGAATGCTCCAGCATCTTCAGGGCTGTTCATAATATATAGGGGTGTTTTAATGGGCATGGTGATTTGACTATTACTTGCCCACTTTTATTCTTACTTCGATTACTCTTTGCCCCCACAGTTTTAGAGAACAGTCATTGAATCAAGTACGTTCGAATCTTAGTCTTCTTATGGTTTCATTATGCTGTATTATTAAGTAAAGGGAGCTAGTAGCCTGGCTTTGATATATAAATTTCAGACAAGAGTATTCACTTAAAAAAACCTAAACAAACAATCAGAACAACAAAAAAAACCCAAAGCAGACCCAGATACACATCCCATAGCATTTTAGAGCTGCTAAAAATAATAGTGATGCAAGTAGTGCCTTTTAAGTTGAAAGTACCAGTTGATGCAAGTAGCGCATTGTAAGTTAAAAGCACTACAACTCCTCTGGTTAAGCTGAGGATAAACAGTTCTCACCACGGTGCAAATTAGTTACGAGGTGTCATTGGCAGAGACAGAAGTTGGGCACCAGGGCCTCATTCTAGCGTGCTGTCCGCTGAACTGTATCGCCTCTGAATGCAAATATTTGCCCTGAATAAAATGTTCATGCTTCCTATCTAAATAAACAGCAGCCTTGAAATTTATGATAATTAATGTCACCTTTTGACAGCTCTAAGGAAATACACAGACAGCTGCCGTATATAAAGAGGACTGTCTTAAAGCACTCGAGAGTCTCGGCTCATTCCTTTTTTCCAGGACAGTTGCTAATGTCATGGTTTAATGAAAGATGGCAGAAACAGAGGAGGATTCTTAACTTCAGCTCTCAAACATAGTAACAGTAGTGACCATGAAAATGCAAAAGGAGACATGAAGTGACCTGTGCTGAAAAGATTCCCCTTCAGCCAAGGTACGTTTTTGTATGAGCTGGGTTAGCTGTCGGTGCGACAGGAACCACGGAAGAGTAGGCCATGGAGCGTGTGCATGCATCTCTGTACGCACACACACAAATACACACACATACAGATATACAGATTTACACACACATAGACTAAAGTATACTGATAAACATGACCACGCATGTGTGCGGCCATGGTGTGGTCACATGTTTATCAACATACTTACATTCTATGATCGACAGTATTGTCTTAAATACAAAGACATTTAAAAGATATTTATAAAGAAACATGTTTTTTTCTGATATAAAAATTAGCAGAAAGGTAGCAATGCAGCATTGATTATTGATCTCTCTCCATTAGCAAGACAAATACTTCCCTGTCTCAGACAGGAGCAATGAGCGAATAATATGCCTTATAGTTTGCTCTCCTGTCCGATCTGGATTTTTAACTTCCTAAATTCCTGTGGCTAAAACAACATGGTTGAGCCTTCAGCTTTCAATGTGTTGGGTAAGGGCCACTGCTGAGGCCATCAACAGGTTCGCCAGCTCAGTAGCAATAATGAAGGTGATAAGAGCGATCCTTGCTTTTCCATTTCCTCCTGCTTAGAGCTGCAGTCCTGCCTACCAGACCTGCTGATGTAGCTGGCCTCCTTACACAGAAATCAAATAAACACTCTGTGCTGAGGTTAATGCTTTCTCCAACTGCAGCTTCAGCTAGCTGGAAACGAGGAAAAGCATAACCCAAAAGTGTTTTGCCTGTCCTTGTCTTGCCTGTTTGATCCAGGGCAGGGCATTGATGGTAACTCCTACCAGCCAGACTGAAGCCAGATTTGAAGCAGAGAAGGGCAGATGTAAGCACTATCCCCAGTGGAGTGCTCTCAGGTTTCGAGCTCAGGCTAGAACCCTCCCTTGTTTGAGGCTCTTGTTTGGTGGTCTGAAACATATGTGCTTCAGGGGAGCAGCTGGTGGTGTGATAAAAAGATGATGCTTTTGATCGAGAAGCTGCTGGTACGCACTTCTTATCTCCATCTCACCTCCTTGAGAAAAAACAGGTTTTATCAAGTCGATGGAGTCTATAACTGTCCTTGTCAGTTCTGGGAATTTAATCATCTTGACATTTTTCAGTCTCAGTACTGAGCTGTTCCTGTGCAGCACTTCTAATACAGCCAGCTCCTCCTTGTTGAGCAAACTAGTCTTTGGCAGCATTCTAAAGACTTCACAGAGACAACCCTAGCACTTATGAGAAAAGCAGACCAAAATCTCCTTCCACAGCCTAAGTAACCAAAAGGACTTCTAGCTAGCAAGTTCTGTAACTGCAGCATCATTAACCACTGAGCCACCCATGACACAAGTAGTAATGAGTTTAATCTGACTTTATCAGATGAAGGAGGAAATGTTTCTTTTCAGGAAGTGAAGCAGAACTAAAGCAGAAAGTGCTTTTATTATTGTCACCGAGTATTTAGCTTCGAAACAGTACTCCTTTGAGAAATGTTATTCAAAACCTAATGTGATGGAAGGTAAGATCCAGATATAAGTTCTGCCTCTCCAGCCACATCCTTTAATAGTCTTTCCACACAATGTCCTGTAACACTACAGTTTCATGTATTCGGCATTAATCCCACATATCACGCCCAGCTTTCCACTCCCTGCCAGCAGCCCTTCTGACAGGAAGACTGCGTTACGATCAGGAAAACAAGCCTGCTCCTGCTTCTGTACAGCACAGCACTGGAACAAGGTATTTTGGAGTTTCTCAAGATACCTAATCTTCTTCCTTCAGTCACTGACCCAAAGATTAAGGAAAGGGATAACTTCATCCCAAAGCATCCTGGATCTCATGTATTGCCTCATAGAGCAATCAAAATCTGCAAAGTTGTTTCATTTCTTCTATTTTCTTTAATACATAATGCTTTAAGATAATGAAAGCAAAAGGAGTGCTAGCAGGTCGATCTCAATGGTTACTCCCACCTCTAGGAACACAGAAGTTAAATTCGCACGCAAATCGGCCATGATATTTTTTTTCCTGCTTCTAAAGATGAGTTTTGGTGAACCCAACATGCTGGAAGGACAAAGCATGCTCCGATAAGCCATAATACTTTATAAATGAAGGCACTGACTACTGGCAAGCAACCCATAGCAACACATCCTATACAACCTTAGAAATATCTTGCTTTTAATCCAAGAGTAAATGCTCTCACGGAATGACTAAGGTGTGCAGGGAACAGCAGACAGACAGGGATATGGGAAGATAAAGGTTTACCTGAGGAGAGTTGGCAGGTAGCAGAAAAAGAAATCGTCTAGTACTGAAGTGGTTGGGAGGAGTCCCTGGGGAAAGGAAGAAGCTGCCCTACAGAAAGGCTGGTGAGGCTCTGAGAAAGGGTCTGCTCACTCAGCGAAAGCTCATGACATCCAAATGGCAAACAGCTAAACTGAGGTGATCTGAGAACTGCTCTCATCTATGTCACGGACTTCCCAGGTCATGTTGTCTTTCTCTGCCTCCTGATAGCCTCATTTTAGACTAGTAATAATGACAACTTTCCATCTTTGTAAGTCCTTGTAAGATCTATGGATGCAAATCACTTAAAAAGTGGTCAGTATTTTTAGTTACTATAGTACACTGTCCTGTCACCAGCTAGTTTCTCTCAAAAGCCAAACAATAATCTAGCACAATTATTAATTTATTATCGCAGTACCTCATCTATTGTCAGCAATGCTGTTCAAAATCTCTTCTTTAGCTCTGCTCTCAACATACAATTACACTGTTTATGGTTCCACATGAAGCACAAAAATCAAACCACTCTTCAGCACATCAATTTTTTTAGCACATTAAAAAGATAGCAGGACATGATACTGAGTTTTCAATAAACTTCATCCAATTTAAACAGATGTAAAGAAGGACATTCTTCAGATTTTAACCTAAAAAATTCACCATGAAGAGTAATATAATCTGTGCAAGTAGCCATAAGCTTGTCTATGTAATGATATATTAGTGTGCATTACTTATGCAAGTAGCACCTGTTCCCTTTCTAGGCATTACAAGTATTGCCAGTGTCCTGGTTTCGGCTGGGACAGAGTTAGTTTTTCTTTTTAGCAGCTAGAACAGCTCCGTGTTTTGGTTTTAGTCTGGGATTCATTATGAGAAGAATGCGGATGTATAGCTGGTACTGAGATAGTAATGACCTTTTAGCTTCCTGTGTTTTGCCAGCGTGCAGGAAGGAGCACAACAGGCTGGGGGTAGCATGGCTGGGACAAAGGGTCCAACACTCCCCTTATGATTTGAACTGTCCCGCTTGTTTCCCGCTTGTCCGGGATTGTGGTGTCGGGTCTTACCTGTTTTGGGATCGTTTGCCGGGACGGGACAGGTGTTGGTCACTGGGTGGTGAGCAATTACACTGTGCATCACTTCTTTGTACATATTATTATTATTATTATTATTATTATTATTATTATTATTATTATTATTAAACACATATATATTCATATTCTTATCTCAGCCCACAAGCTTCCTTCCTTTTTCTCCTTTAATTCTCTTCCTCATTCTCTGCAGCTGGGAAGGATGAGCGAGTGGCTGTGTGGTGTGTAGTTACCAGCCAGGCTAAACCACAACAGACAGGAAGAGGTATCTCTTACCGAATATTTCTTTACAGACTGGTTTCCTTACATCTGAACTTCTTGAAACAATTTACTGGAGTACAAGGGCTGGAGAAATTAGAAGTGGGAGACTAGTTTTAGTTCCAAGCTGAAACCAACATCTCGTCACTCCTTCTGACTGGTGGAATAATGACAGAGCGATCGATTTCTTTCGTTTGGGGAATTTGATCAGCAAACCATTAATTTCAAACACGTGATTCTCTTCAGAGATAATGTGCAAATTCATTCTTTCCTCTGCCCTCATCAGAAACAAATGCCAGCATAATGCTGAAGTCCAGGACACAATATTCTACACCAGAAAAACAGTGCAAGAATTTGCACTAGGGCCTTCAGGGACACACAGGGTTTAGACGGCTAACACATTCATTTATAGGCGACTCTTGGTGGCAGAAGGAAAAACAATTTTGTTTCCCTGCCACCTACCTCTCACAGAACACATTTTCCAGTTTATCATCTCATATATTTGGCTAGAAGAAGTAGCAATTTATTTTGAGCTGATATTACGCACTACTAATTCTAAAAATATGAGGCAAACCAGAATAATTGGAGTTGTAAGATATTTACTTACCCTGTGCAGTTGATGTACCCACATGACAATGCTCTTGTTCAGGAATTATGGGCAGTATCTTTGTGGTTTGGGCAGTAAGTGGAATCAGTTGTTCGCTGGTTTTCACTACTGAAAGTTAAAATATTTTTATCTACATTATTAAACAGCAAATACATCTGCAGAGTGTTAAACATTGAACCTGCAAGTTTGAAAATAATTGAGACCTATCTGAACACAAGGCAGATGTGGATAGTCAGTTTTTCAGGGGGATTTCAGTGCTAGAGATGCAGATACATGTCAGGAACTCCTGAAAGTACTAACCACATTTGCATTTAACTTCCTCTTGATACTAGTGGGACTACAACATGCTGATCCCAAGCCTCCTTTGGAAGCAGCTTGAAGGTAGGTAACTAAATTGCACTTGGAAATTTTACTAGCAGTGAAAATACAAAAGCATGCAAATTTGGGGTTAATAAAGAATCTCTCAAAATACAAAAACCTACAGTTGGCCAGTTAAGTAGAAACAACTGAAATTTAGAGTGTGAACTTTCTGACTTATTTTCACACCAGGGCAGCCCAGATGGCCATTCAGGAACATTTGATATGGTCTCAGCTAACTTGTCATACACACAGGGAGAGCTTCTGGGCATCATCCAGCTGTTAACAGAGATGACAGCATGCACCTCAGAAGCAGGGAAAGGTGTGGTGAAGCCTTTAGCACGCTGGTGACACAGATACTGATACGATATCTAATTGGGATACAGATAAAGAAGCGCAGAAACAGCATTGTCAGGCAAATGAACTCAGAGTTTTTGATCCAATGCATTTTTCAAAGACCTACTGTAGAACACCAATAATGTTTTAACTCCAGGTCCATCCTGTACCTGACCATCCACAACTTCTCTAAACCTGTAAATGAGTTTCTATTGAGTTCATCACAAGAGGATGAACTGTGCCCCTTATATTTAGCTATATTCCTTCCCTACTTGACTACATAATTTGAGCTTCTCTCTTTAAAAATGCAATAAAAAAGTAGAGTTAGATCTTGATAATTAAGCAACTGTATATGAAAAGCAAAGTTAAAATAAAACTAGGGTAGTTTTTAAAATAGCATGGATCTTCCTTCACCCTCAGCATGAACCTGGAAAGAACGGGAATGTAGGCTGATATTCCCTGCAGAGCCTGTGTGTAACACCGTTCTGCATGCACACAAACTTAGCAGAGAAATGGCCCTTTGTGCATCGGTGCTCTACTGAAAGCACGTGGGGGCTAGGAAAAGCTCCCTAAAATTACCTGCATCTTATAGATTTTATCTTCCTTTCTGAAACATAAAAAAAGACCCAAAGTGGTAATAAGGCCTCGCATTTTTCTCTGGAATAGTTGTGTCTCAGAACATGTAGGTCTGTGTTAAATATCAAATACCGTGACAAGCTTTGCTTTTCCCAGCATTATTCATCTAAGTTGCACAGGAAAAGACAACTATTCAGCTATGTCAGGAACTGAAAAGGATCGGAATCAAATAGGTGATGCTTCGCTTAGCCAAGATTAAACAAATTTCTCCTTTCTGCATCTATTTGCTGCTGTAGAAGATGTATCTGCCTGTCCTCTTTGCTAAAAAGAAAATGTATTGCAGAATACAAGGAGGAGTGAGTCTGAATTCACGGGGATGTCAGCTCTGATGCTACCGAGCCAATGTTTGCTTCTATTTCCAACTTGTCAACTAACCTGAAGCTGTAGCAATGCACCAGAGAGATGGCAGAATTTAGCCTATTTCCTCTAATCTTGTAGGGGAGGAACTATTGTGTTAATAGGATAGGATTGTGTTAATGACTGAGAGCAAATATGTCTTGTTGTTTCTTATGTGTAAATTACAGCTGTCAAGCCCACGTATATCAAATGCTATGGATGTCACAAAGTCTAAACAGTCCAGAAAACAACTGCAGGCCAGAAACCCTGAGGTTTTATTCTCCGAGTCCTGGTTGTCACCATGATCCTACAACGTCCTTCTCTCAGAATGAGTAATAAAATTACCATCCGTTAGAATTAACTTTGCAGTATTGTGTCAGACAAGTGAGTCAAGGAATCCTGTATTTATATCCTGAAATGTACTGAACCAAACTGTGACTCCGTGAGCCAATGGGGTATCACTGAAAATGAGAGAAACATACTTTTTGAGCAATGTAGAACTAGGCATTATGTTTGAACTAAAGTTGCCCACACAGACTGTAAAGTAAAAACATCATTGTATTAACAGTAATGATTCCCTGTCTGCACAGTCCGATTCTAGCATAAGAATGGGAGCAGACCTTTTTTTCCAACAGAAAAATAAAATAGGATAAAAATAAACAAGGAATGTCAGTCTTATGCTAGGAAAAGAAGGTCTAAATATGAATTTATCGTGGTAGACATCTAATAATATAAATTCACACTTCAGTATAACCCATATAATTATATCAATGAAACTTCCAGTATGAAAAGACCCTGCTAGGCAGATGCAGCCCAGGTATTAAATGCCCTGATTTATGCAATCTGATTCCTGTGCAACTTCTTTTCTTTCTTTTTTTTCCCCGTTAGTGTAGTGTTCAGTTCACATACATGGGCCTGCTCCCAACAAGTAATTCTGTGCCATGTCCCTGGGCTTTCTTATTTTAGGATACAGCTATATGAGAATAGCTATACTTAACCAGTTGCTAGTAGTGGAAAAGGTACTAAAGTGGTTTAGGAAAGGTGGGCTGAGGGAAAGGTAAAGAGCAAGGTAAGTATAGCTGCCTTTCCTTTCTCTGGAAATGAGGCTGATTTAAGCAGTAAGCTGCACATGACAGTTTAGCAGTTTTTATCCAAGTTCTTTTAAAGCGCTGTGGGGAATACTGTCTAGTCCTTCTAATTGCTATTATTAATTTATTAAGTTGTTCCAAAACCTCTTCTACTGCTTCTTCAATTTGAGAAAGCTCCTCAAACACATTCTTGCAATAGAAGTCTCTTATATGGGAAACTCCCTAAGATTCTCGTCATGAACATAAAGCAAGGAATTGATTTTTCTTCTGGGGATTATTTTCCATGTGCTACTACTATCAAGTCCTACTTGATACGAAAATGCTCTGTGACTGGAAATAACACATCAACTACTCCAAGAATACTTAGTTCTCGCACTGAAGAAAAGGCACTCTGTACTCTTTCCCTTCTCTTGTGGCTGCATTTAAGGGCAACTGTGTTTTGTCAGTTCATACCATTCAAGGGACTGTTTTACATAAATGCAATGGCAGGAACAGATCCAAAGTCTAGCAAACGCGCTCCATACAGCCCACGCTTTAGCGCATACTTTTTTGGCTTAACGGCACAGACAACGTTTAGTCAACATTAATGATCAGAATGCTTTAAAGCTCCCCTGTCCTCCCTAAATGTGCTCAATCCTTTGCAGTACCATGAATTTAGAAGGCTGTAACTTTAATCCTACCCTAGAGAACATACTATACATTTTTCCTCCTTTCCTCTGGCCATCGAACTTAATGGTAATGATTCATGGACGTAGAGCCACTGACAGTTTCACAAAACTAGCATCCATGGTGTAAATTATCTTTTTGTAGGACCACAGTGATATTAAGACAGCAATTTCCTGAGCCTGCCTAGGAAATCATTCTCATTCTCAAAGTTTAGGTTTTCTTTTTTTTTTTTTCCCTCGTCCTTTCTGAACTTTGAATAACCTTTTAGTAGTGCCTACACATCTTTTCATCCATATGAGATACTGTCGCATCCTCTCAGATACACGGTTATTTAGGCTCATTACAGTGTTTCCAGGGTGGTTGCATTGTCTTCATTGGATCTCAATGTTTTGTTTCAAGATTCCAAGCTATGCACTAATGATAGTTGGTCTAGTTGAGAGGTGTCCCTGCCCATGACAGGGAGGTTGGATTAGATGATCTCTGAGGTCCCTTCCAGCCTATGCCATTCTATGATTCTATGATTCTATGATAGTGACAGTATTCTCAAGGGCTGTCGAAGAAGTCATCTACAGCTACTTACAATCCATTGTCACAGTAGCAAATCTTAAACTTAGCAACTCCAGAAAAAATAAACTCTTTTCATATGGTCTTGATTTCACTTTAAATTGTATTGGTATTAATCAGGAAATTGACTGGATTGACTGGAATTATGGTATGTGAAATCATATTAAAATAAAACCCATTATAGCAGTTCATACGACTAACGTCTTTCTGGGTTAAATGTATAAATTGAAGTGGGAGGAACATAAAAGTAAGAATGACAGACCAATATGGGATTCCTATTCTCTTCAGTAAAATCTAGTAAAACTAGATTTGAATTTCCATAAAACTCCATTACAAAAAATGCCTTTGGATATACAACACTAAAAATGCCATTGTGAATATGCTGATAAAACAGGTATGGTATTAGCGAAGCTACTCAAGACAAAAGATGTCAGAAAGATAATTCCTTTCCTGCGGGATGAAAATAATGAGCTCATAAATACATCTTAGAGGTAGCCAGTGCTTTAAAAGCGAGGAGCATAAATTGTACTCCCAGGAGAGTTCAGGCAGACAGGGAGCTATTCACTCTTTCCTAGGAAAATTGAAATGCCATGAGTTACTGAGTTGTAGAGAGAAATTATTGAGTCTCCTCTTACTCCTGAAGAACCAACAAAACAAACAGGGAGGTATCCAAGCCTAGCCAAATTTAAAACCATTTATTTAATTTGCTGGCTTTGTAGTTTTTCTTGTTTTGGAAGGAGGCTGGTTTGCCATTCAGAGCTTTTATTCTGTATGTCCATGTTAACCTTTTCAAAGATAGAGCTCCCTTCATAAAACCAGAATCCACGGAATTTATCAAAGCATACGACTCCTCCAGCAACATCAGTAACACTCAGAGCTACAGCTGCTAATTTCCTCTCACACAGAGATTTGTTACCAAACCATAATTTCTGGAATCAAAACATAGAGTTTAGCCATGCCATTTAATTTATCTGTGCTAAACATACTACACTCTCAAAAGACCACATTTTAATTCCTATCCGAAACTAGAAAATTGTACTTGGCAGGAATTTTTCTCTAGAAAGAGGCTACAAAGTGCCAGCAGAGTCATTCTCTGAGTCCTGCTACAGCCATCCTTTCCATTCTTTGGTAGCAGATTTTGTCAAGAGTCATAAACACATAGACCATACATACATGTGCGTATATGTCTGTATACTTTTCATACACACACAAAGCACTCAGCTGCCAAACCTCAAATATGGCACACAACATGATCAAAAATTAAAAGGAGGTAAAAAACCCAAAGTGATTAACACAACACATTTGGAAGACTGGGAGAAGCATTCCCGCATGATCTACATAGATCTTCTTATAGTTTCATCATCAGAATTATTTATTTATGATATAAAAATGTTTCTATAACATAAGCCAGATCAGATTTGTGTAGGATCAAGGTAGCTCCAAAACAAATCTGAAGCATCCTCTGACAGGAAAGACTTAAAAGGTCTTTTTTGACCTCCTCATGCCTCAAGATTTACTAGGTTTTTATTTTTATATTACTTACCAGGCAAGGGATGAATTTTAGTAGCAGATATGGTTCTTCTTGCATTTCTAGAACTCTTTCTTCTTAGAACAGTCAAAACTGCTGCCACTCTGTGTTTACAGTCTGTTTTAAACAAAACGCGTTATCCTCATAACACAGAATTACATACGGTATTGATTAGACAAAAAAAATTGTAAATACCTTATTCTTAAACGCCTTCCATGAAAAAAACAGGAAGGTTTTGAAATAAAGTGATGAGGAAAACCCAGGGCCAGATGTTTTATATTTTCCTGAACAAAATTTTCTGGAAATTCCATTTAGCTTTGCCCTTTTCAAATTATTCCTTCCCTCCTCTATACTGTGTACCTTGAACAAATTTTGGAAGGTTATCAAAGAAGTACATGTTCCAGTACAGGTTCAGACTCACACTACTGACAGTGGAATAGCAAGGATGGAGTGGACTGGCACCCTAGCAAGCTGATAGATTCTTTGCAAGCGTGGAGTGTTCATCCTTGGAAGCACAGTTTGAGAGCTGGGTTGAACACCTCTGACTGTCCTCAGTACCCAGTTCACAAACTCCTCAGTCTTTCCACCCTTCTGCTGCTCTCTTAGTACTGTGCTCTTGGTGGGGTTATTGCAGTTGATTATGCAGCTGTTATGGTTAGCCCTTTCCTACAATTGCAGCAGTTGAGAGCTTATCCAGCTTCTGATGACAGAAGCTCGCTCCAATTCTAAGTAACAAAATTGATTTTTATCTTTTTCTTTTGAGAACACTAGAAAACTTCATCTTTAAGAAATTCATTAAACTAGCATTATTTAGGTCATGTTTTTTTTAAGAATAGCCAGTGGAGATCTAATGTGCTGAAGCCCTAAGCATGCATTCTAACAGTTAATGTCAAAGGAAGCTCTGGAAACGTTTATAAGATGAGAGTGGAAGGGAAAGGGCAAAATGGCTAATTTCTAATTTAGCTCCTTTGTCATGGAACAGTTGTAACCTCCACCAAGTTTATTTGGATATTTTATTTTATACACTCACGGAAATAACTTCATTAATGTTTCAGAGAGTCTCAGAGTCTGCCTAGCAGAATGTCTTGGAAGGTCTCAAGAGGAAATGAATAATTCCATATATCTTAACAGCTTTCAGTAGTGCTCAGAAATTAAGAGAAAAGCTACTAACTGAAATATGACTGTAAAAATTCTTAGCAGCTGTTTTAGGCACATAGTAATACTGCTGTGTTCTTTGAGCAGCACTAAAAAAGCAGTATATAGACTTGCAATTAAAGGTGGCCTTGCAATATACACACATAAGGAATACAGCCCTTAAATCTGATTTTTATGTGCTTGTCATTTTTTCAGTAACATATCAATGTTGTTTATAATGTTACACATCATGAATTTAACTAATAAAACCACTATTCCTCTATTAAGAGAAAAGGTATTCTAGAAGCAAATGAGTAATTGGAAGCCTCAAAAGGGCATCTTTTTCTCCCTGCTTGTATCCATGACTGTTCTAAAAAACCTTCATTTAATAGAAAACTGATGTTCAAAATAAAGGCAGTAAATCATTAATCATCACTACCAATAGTTCTGCATTAAAACTGGGATGCTATGACTCAAAACATAGAAAATCATACTCATGACATTTATAGGTAGCTTTGAAATTGCAAATAAAAGTCCTTTAAATTAGAGCATTTAATAGCCCACTTATAAAGACCTAATTTACACTTTGTGGGATTTTTGCATACGTAAAATAGGTCTCAGAATTTGAGTCTAGCAATAAGCCAAAGATCATGTATTTTAACCACTAGAGTTTCTCTAATCATTTGGTGGGGGGCCACAGATTTACCATTTTAAGCAACTATTTTTCTTATTCATTAAAAACATATGCATAAAATATTTACATTATGCAAAAAAATCACAGAAACATTTTGTGTGTGGGCACTTTTCTTCCTTCTGTTCAGTTATGGTTAAAACTAGACTCGTGTTGGTTTTTCGTTACAAAACCGCCTGTGGATACAGTAAGGACAATCGGGGAATGGATATGGCTCATCATTTTTTTATCACCCCTGTGACCAAGCTCTGGACAATGAGGGTAATGGATATCTGCCCAGTAACAGCAACTAAGTGCTGGTTGTCCAGAGGCGTTCTGCCCACTCAGGGCTGACACAGGCAGAACGTCTCAGGAAATCGCTGTGAAAAGCATCTCACAGCTATTATCTCAGGGAACACGTTAAGTAACACCCTTTTCACATGGATGAAAGGGAGTGCGCTCCCTGTACCACCTATCTCTGACTGGGGATGAAAAACAAGGAACAACAGCTGACAAGTGGTCAATTTGCTGCATTACTTTTGTGCAGAGAACTTTATCTTGATTGCTCAAAAGTCTCAAGCTCAAGGTACTCCTACACTTTTATTCTTGCTTTCTTCACTGTGTATTGCTAGAAGAAATACTGAAAATCCGGATTTCAGCCAAAAAGTGAATTGCATAGGAAGAGCCTGTCTTGGCTGCTGAAATCATTCTGTTGAAACAATTGTTTCAGTCTCTGAACTAAGGAAAAGTTCTTTCATACTAAAGTTTTAATTACTTGGATTAGTCAATAATGCTGATTCAGAAATCACAGCAATATTTTCTTTGCTGAAATAACAGCAAAGAGAAGAAATGTTATCTGGGCTTAATTCAGCTCTGGGGTTAAGGCATAGATTGGTTAGCCTGCATGGGATTACACCACCGCTGAATTTATATAACCAGTTTTTAGGACAGACAGCTGAGTGCATATCTCCTGAAATCTATCCTGTAAGTTTTCTTGACCATGACCTAAATGAATCATCTTCAGGGAGGAAAGGGCATTTCAATCTGCTTATATTGGTCATTGCCTTTCTGCTTAAGACCTTCAAGAAGGTTCAGCTGTAATTGTTTCATCTACTGGAATCAGTCTGAAATCGGAAGTTCATACCACTACAGGATCATAGGTCACCACCAAGCATCTGTCAAAAAAACCAATATTTCATTCACCATCAACAAGCTTGGATTTGCATCCCCAATTCAGAGGTAAGAGGTGATAGTATCAATCATCTAAATATTCCAGTCCCTCTATAAGAAGCTTTTAGCATATTACAATTAAAATATTGGTGTCTGAACCACATTAATAAACAACAGCTTTGTTATTGTAAATTAATACATTTTTCATTGCATAGAAATTTAAATTCATGCCGATTAACTTTATGTTACTTACAGTTTTGTTCATTTTCTTGGACTATTTTGTAGATGACAATTGAAACAGTAAACACAAAGACTACTGGAATCATAGTGAGCCAAATGATCTTCGTCATACACATTGGATCTGTCCATAAAATGCAGAAGACATAAAATGAAGCAGGAAATCACTGGCAGAGAAAAGCAGAACATTCGATCTTGGTAGGCTTTTGGACCATGCTTATCCCCCAGCAGATGAAAATTTAAAACAAAATAGAAGATTATGCCTTTTTCTTTTAGCCTTCTTTGTTGTTTGAAATTAAGTTCTCTACCTAGAATTTAGCTTCATTTTCATCTATATCTGTCTCCCCATGTCTGAAATGGTTATATGCAGCTAAGTGAATGAAAACTTTTCCTATTTGTACAAACTGTTATATACAACTCAGGTTGAAAATGCTTCAAAGATCAACATTTATATTTGTTGTAGAACAAGAGTAATATATATCCCCTATTTGTTTGGATGGAGCACAGAAGGAATTTGTCCACTGTCCAACTGACATTCTCAACCTCCTGGCCCATCTTCATATATGGGAGAAGGTAAGATTCTACATACAGAAATTTTTGCATCAAAAAGTGAGAAAACGCCACCAACAGGACCCCTCTGAGGAGTTCTTTTAACCAAAGCTGCCTTGGGGGAGAATCAGTGTAGGACTGGGTGTAGGAGGTAGGCTGCTCTTTCGGACAACGGCTGCTGCAGAAATGCACCCATGTTCCGCACGGAATGTGTTCAATAACTAGTACAAGCCAGGACTATAGATACCACAGAGAAAGAGTGTGGGGAACTTTCCTCCCTGGTTGTTCAAAAAACCTTTCAAACTCCTTTGGCAGCTCCATGTTAATGCATACCTTAGCATTGTCAAATAACTACTTTAAAAAATAACTATGTTACTATGACTCATATAAAATCAAATTACAGACTACAGCCAAACCACTGTTTTCCTTTCCTTGACTTAGAACAGTATAATTAGACCTACATCAACTTCCCCTGTGTATCTTCTCCATTGAGAAGTCCTGAGGTACCTGCCAATAACCCCATGGCTCTTTGAGGGAAGTAGAGCTCATCCCTCCTCATTTAGAACTAAAAATATCTTTTTTACAATGATTTAGGCTCCTTTCAAACAGAGTACTCTACCCCATCCTGCAGTGACTTGTAATGACTTGTACATCAACCTTGCCTAGTCAAAGCCCTGAGCACCTGCTAGCTTTGTTTTCAAGTAAACAGAAAAAAAAGATGTGTTGTTAATTTTTGTTGTTGATATGAAATAACTACTTCCCAGGTAAATCACCTTTAGCAAAGGGCGGTTAGCTCAGAGTTTTGACACAAGTTAGCAGGGCAAGTTACAAACTATACTCCTCTCATAGCTAGACCTACTTATTAAAAAAAAAAAAAACACCACAAAACACAACAAAACAACTAAGTGGCCCTCACTTACCTAGGATTGTACCTGGGCTTACTTAACATAGGTTTAGCAAACTCCAAAACACTTTTTTTTTTTTTTTACCAGCAAAAATACAGCATAAAATTCATTAGCCATACAAAACTAAATGAATGTAATAATTCAGCAATTCCCAGATCGCAAGCGTTGCATATAGACGGGCTGGAAGCTCTGACCATGGTCAGGCAACCAGCCAAAAAACTCCTGCAGCACAAAGAGAAATTTAAAAAGCTGACAGGCTGTCCTCAGGGAAAACTAAGCTTAGTTGTGCTAAAGGTTTCTCTTTTAAGTGTACCATAGTAAGGCTGTATAGTAGGATATTGCAGTATGATGTTATGGAAAGTCAAAGCTGTCTCCTGGTTCTTCTGCCATGGAAGTTAACAGGAATTTTTTTATTTACCTCCAAGACAACAGGGTTATGCCATTATCAGGGAGAGGAGAGAAAAAAGTAATTCCAGTTTTTGCCATACATGCAACTTGTGATTCTGTCATCACTAAGCAAAAAAATGTACAGACACTTACTTTGCTGTGTTGCTTCTAGGAAAGCCAAGACTAAGCCTGCTTAAAATCACTATAAAAACTGCCAGTTGCCTACTAAAGATGGTCTTTTACTAAGGGATTATCAAAATTGTACTCTTTTCTTGTTAAATACTTAAATACTTTCAAATGGTTGCTGAAAGCAGAGAACTACCTACTGGAGATATTTTGCAAGATTCATGTAGTTTCTGGTTTAATTTCCATTCTGACTCTCCTTTGCAACTTACATTCCATGTAAGACTTCAGTTGCAGTGAAATATTTATACAGTCGTTTTGGTCTTCCATCATTGCCACTAGACAGGAATGATTTAGGTATTCTTCAGCTGCATTTCTTGCTCCGACTATAGAATTGTTGATGTGGATTTCCAGCAGGTAGTAAGTATCGTGCTCTACTTCTTCTTTCTCAGAATCCGTGGTGAAATTAAAATATTTATAAAAATAAATAACATCTTTTGTTTTCACTTCAACTGAGCCTTCTGCTTTTGGTACTAAAAATTGAAACAAAACTGTTATATAACATGTGGTAGACAAAGAGACTACTCAGAAAGAATAATAACATAAGTTCTCTGTCTCACTTGCAAAAACATACAGTTGGCTTTTACATTGACTGTGATAAAATGGACAAAAGGATACCATGTAAAGTTATTCTGAGCAGATCTGAAGTGTCTTGATTATCTATATGAAATATATTTTCCCTGCAAATTATAGCTGCTTTTTTGCTTTACTACCAGCTTCAGAGCTTTTCGGTTTTCTGTTGTTTCGTAATATGTCATCAAAGTTAACGCAGACAAAAATCAGGCTATGAAAAAAAAAAAGCAAGTAAAAGCCATACGATGACAGAGATTTGAAGTGTACATCTAGTCTATCTGCTATCGGTTGCAGAAGGTCCTTGTTTCACTTCAAATCACACAAGCTGTGAGACTTGCACACTGTTAACAAGAAACATAGGTAGGTAAGACATTGTCAAAAGTGTTAGAGTTGTGGAGGTATAACTTAGAACAGTTTGTCCACATATGTTTCATTCTGTTATTTTCCATATGTGTTAAGATAGCTATTTTGTAATAAGAAAATGATGCATTTGGAAAAGAACTGCATCCGTTACATTCAGGACTTGGCTCATTGCCCCTGTTGCTGACAATGTTAGGAGAGCAAAATTCAGAGGCATCCTCTTCCCCAAAAGTTTCCAGATATTTTGCAAGTGTATACGTCACAGAAGGAATACTCTGCTACTGCTATGAAAAGATGTGGATGTTGCTGAACTCTTCTCTGTACTGCTGTGCCAGTCCTTATTCAGTGTTATTCATGGTTTTGGAGATCACAGACTACAAGCAAAAAAAGAGGTTATTTCTTGCATAGCTGCCATCTGAATAGTCACCATCTTTGAATTAGTTCTTCAGATACTCGCTCACAACCTGTCATCCTATAATATCAGCAACCAACACACAGAGTTTCACAATGACATTTAAAAGCAAATTCAGGTTGAAAACTGATCAGAAACTACAGGTCCCTACAAATAAATGAAATATTTTAGAGAATTTAGCAAGATTAAAAGAATAAAGATAGGGATATAAGAGTGTTCCTAAAAGCCAGGTGGTAGAGGTCAAATTTGCAACAGAAATATTTCAGGTGGCTGCTGGATGGGGCACTTTTCTCACAGCATCCTCCTTCCAGACCAATACAAAGCCCTCTGAAGATAATGACACCTTCCCACACATGATTTTATACAAGATCCTCAAAGGAAAAAAATTAGCATTTTGCTACCAATATGTTTCACTGACAGCCAGGAACGAATGCCACTAAGAATCTAGCATAAAACCTGCATTTTCTAGCCATGCAAAGACAATCTAAAAAAAAGAAAATTGTTCATAGATTTTCAAGGACCACAGAGAACCAGTAGCATAATTTTCTTTGAACTACCAAATGAAAACATGTCTTTTGTGTTGTAATTAACTACTTCAAATTAAATATTTCTCTTCTCCTACTTACATTTTTTAGCTGCAGCCCCTGATCCTTGATGATCAACATTCACATCTCTCTTGGATTCACACTCTGTGTGTCTAGTATGGGACTGTTGTTCCCTCCTGGAGGATTGGCAAATACATGGAATATTTTGGAAATTTGAATGGTTTAAAATGGCCTTCAGTAAAATAGTCTGGTTTTCTCTTCTTTGTCTCGGTGATCTTTTGCAAGAATTGTTAAAAGTACAAAGTGGAAAAGTGGTGGTGTTTGATGAACAGGTATCCATGCATGACACAACTACAGTGTTAGCTGTAGAAAAAAAAAAAAGAGTACTATATTAGCAAGACAGTCATATGGGACACATGGACAAATACGTGCATGGAAGCATTAGGTGACAGATAATTTAACCATCTCACAATGAAATGCACTTTCTTTCTTGAGGGTTATGGCAGCAGACTGAATGCATCAACAAGTGAGAGAAAGCAAGCACACAGTCTTCCCACGACCTCAATGCTGAATTTTATTGCTGAATTGTGTGAAATCTCTTGTAATACTAACTCAAATTTGTGGTGGTATCTAGTCACATTCCTGTTTCAAAGCTTCTCCGACTTGATTGTACTTGAAAAGAAGACGAAAGCCTTCCTGTCTGGAGGGGTAACTTGGCCCTGGAACTGAGCAGTTGCAACGAACGCAGCAGTGCAATTATGTCGTAAAATAGCTATAATCAGGATGAAAACTTTCTTTCCAATGATATTGAAACCAGACAGTGAAAATACACAGAAAGGCTGCTGAATCCTCCAACCACACCCTTCATGTTCTCTTATAGTCAGTCAACAAACACGATTCTTAATTATGACCATTGGTTTTGGTATTCATAGTCAAATTTCAGTATCAAATTACTGAATCTAGAGTACATTCATGCAGTTCTGGCAAGTAGCAAAAACCACACAGAATTAATTATTAATGAGTGTTATTTTAGCTGTCTTCCACATGAAAGTAGGGCTTCATTGTACAAATCATGCATTTTTACTCAAGTTAACTTTGAACTATTTTTTCAACATGAAAAAAATTTAAGAATAAAAAACTTCTGGAGCCCCAACACCAAATATATATTTATGAATACGGATAACCACTTCCTGGAGTTGATGCAGCACTAACCCATAGTTTTGCAGCTGAGCTTCCAACCAGCTAGCAGTACCTTTGTGCCTCTGAAGAGGACGTTTTGCATCTAACGCCCATTATGAATAATTGGAGTAATATGTTCATAAATCCTTATGTACAGAGAGAAAAGCGTAGCCTTTAATTGCTCCAGTGCTCAGCCACAATCTGACAGCTTCAACAGGCCACCTGTGCTCACATCGCAGCAGGCCGACCTCAGACATGGTTCAGTGAAGGATTTCAGACAGGATACAGAAATAAAATTAAAAATCCAACGCCAAAGTCAATTATCTTCACTATACTAACGCCACATCAGAGAGTCATAAACTCCTTATAAAACATAATAAATTGAAATGTAAAATACACGTCCTATGCAGGTAAGAAAATAGTTCATTTTAATACCAAAAGGAAAAACGTCTGGCAAAATTTAAGGCTTGATCTTTCCCTGAGTTAAGCCAACACATTTTCCTCAAAACGCTTACGATCTGACCCGTGCAACCTGGAGCAGAGCAGGCTCTTGAGGTTAAATTCTTCCAGCTGAAGGAGGCATTTTGTGCAGAGCTTCTCTGTGGAGATGAGCCAGGCGCAGAAATCGAAAGCTTACTCTGCTCTCACAGCAAGGCCAGTGGGCATCTGGACCACCAGTCTAAAACCACTGCCACGCTCTCAAGGTCAATTAACCGTAACTCCCTACTATACCCCTTCCACCAAGAAATTTGGACGTGGACTTGGGAATCCACAGGCTGTGCCGTAACAGCAGTCTGCATACAGCACTATGAAGTCCACTTTGGACTTCACACATATCTAAACAGGCTCCAGAGCTGCCTGTATATAAATAAGGCATGTTATCTGAGTGGAAAACGTTGGAATGCTGTCCTGTTAGGGAGGGTGCTTACCATCCTCTTGAAAGATCTCTACGGAGAAAGCCATTCAAATTGCAATCTAGCATCAGTAGACTTTATTTTCTTCCAACTCACAGGACTGTGGACTTTCTAGGGAGGCATAGGTATTGTTGAACGCTGTAAGTAGGGTTGCAAAAAGACTACGCTTCTCCAGTGGATTACCTGGCAGATAGATAGAGTGCCATACGCACAAGAGGCTTGCTCTTTACTGCAGGACTGGGAAGCACCCTCCCACTCATAAAAATCACTGGAAACATGGAAAAGGTTTTGTGAAATCTGAATGTAGATGACCTGAAGAGTTAAGAGGACCACTGAGATGAAACCCTGCAAAGTATCTCTGGGAAACTGCTGTATATTCAAAGATATGCAACACACATGCCTAATGTTTGGAAGTTTAGTGATT
The DNA here is from genome assembly GCF_009769465.1 of Tauraco erythrolophus. Classification (NCBI taxonomy): domain Eukaryota; kingdom Metazoa; phylum Chordata; class Aves; order Musophagiformes; family Musophagidae; genus Tauraco; species Tauraco erythrolophus. Next base: position 46,855,842 of record NC_141469.1, read on the forward strand.
ATGAAAATTCTTTATTAAGCCTCTATTTACAGGGTGTTTTTCCATAGAAAATCCGATTCCATTAAAACAAAATTATTCACTCTCTGATGTTTGACAGTAAGGTCAATGTTTTCTTCTCGCAATAGCTATGCCACTGTTTATTTGCACAGTCTGTGCTAACATACTTTGATTACTTCTGCATAGAGGTAAAACATTAATTATTCCAACATCTTAAACTGATTCATCGGTTTTATTATATTTAAAACTTGTGACATCTTAGCAAGTTTCTTTGTTTATAAACCATAAAAATCCATGAATTATATTCTAGTTAATGCCATATTTATTCTTTGTGGTTAATGAAAATACAAATGTAAATTTAAATAACCTAATCTCGATATATTTTATTTTTTTTCCCAGAAAATTATGCTTCATAAATAATTTATTTCATGCTGCCTGAGAATACACATCATTTGTCAAAGGAATGTTTTTTATTATAAAATTTATCTATTCAAAAACTTACTTAGGAATGCATGTGACGAAAGTATTTTAATATTAATTTATTTATGGATTTTTAGAAAGCACTGAATGCATAACTTCCACACGTATATTTTGCATTCATCCTAAGTCCAGTATTGACCTTTAGGATCACCAAGATGTATTTGGGATTGATGTTAAAAGATTTGCTTCACTCAGTTACACCTATTCCGCTCTACCTTTTGTCAGATTATCACTGCAGATCTCTTTCACAGACAGTATCTCATATCAAACAGCAATTTTACAAAGTTTTATAGGCATTTAAGAAAAGAAACTTTTTAAAAGTTATTTTTTAAGATATGAATACCTGCTATAAAAGAACATACGTATTTTTACTACTCTCTTCGTGATAAGGATAGTAAAAGTACAGTTGCATGGAAATAGTTACCAAAAATTTTGCAGTGTACGTAAATGAATGACCAACTCCTTTCAAATTACTGCATATCATTAACTCTGTTGGTTGAAAATCTAACAACAAAAAAAAATCTATATGCTTTGCAAAGTCCATATGAGTACAGCGTCCTAACCATCACTTTTAGGAAAGCACGTGCCAACTTTTCAATTGCAATCAGACTTTAGAATAAGTAAAAGGCTATTTTAAAAGCTGATCACTCACCTTCACGGATTTTGAAAAATTCAGGTAAACATAAAATAAACATGGTAATTATTCCTAGTACCAATCTGAAGAGTTCTGATTTTCTCAAAAGCAAGCACATGTCTCTGAAGCACTCCCATCCAGCACAGTGGTGGTAACTTCCTTCCTGGTTTAGCTCTTAACCTAGTGCAGACTTTATGCAAAATGACGTCTATTCATTTCCTTTTTCCAATATGACTTTTCTTTTTACTTCTAGTTATGTTAAGTTGTAAAGAGCCAAGTTCTGTTCTTACATCGGCATAGATGAGGATGATTGAGACAAATACACTGAAGACAGAACTCGGGTACCACAATGAAAATACTAGAAAAGCCATGCATAGAAACGATGTTATTAATTTGGACTAGGTTTGTTTTAGGAACATCGCCCCCTAACGGCCAGTTTTACATACCTTCTAAACAGTAAATGAATCATTTTTGCGAAGGAATTTTGTTCTCATTTGGCTAAGAAGATTTTTTAGAAATGAGTCAGATCCTCATTATAAAGATGAGTCAGACCACATGAGTCAAATATGGAGATTTTATTGTTTTATTTATACACATATGCATTGGGCCAAGGGGAAGACAATTTTATGTAATACAGAATCTCTAAGAGTTTATAACAGACTATAAATTTGATCATTACAACTTAAGGTTTTTGATCTGGCAAATAAGCGATGTACTAAGTACAATGAACTGAGGGTGAGATGTTCATATTACCACTGCTGCTGTATTCTTGAAAGACGACGTGTTGCCAATCTGTAGAGTGTCTTCAGTGTGTGTGTTACTATCCTTTACACCACAAGAAAACTGGATAGAGCCATTACTATTCCTATACATCGCAGTCACAATTTTTCAGCTAAACTTTCCAGTTAAAAAAAGTGAAGTCTTTTATTTTGACAACCACCATGATATTCCATAAATTCTTCTTACAGATGAGACTGCGAAGAACATTTCTGAGAAGTTCTGAACAAAAGTACTCTGAATAATGCATATGTAAAAACAAACAATTCGTCTCAAATAGAGTGTATATACAGTATGAAGGATTTTATTAATTCAGAAAGCTCTCTTCTGATACAGTATTTTTCCCACAACCTATTAAATATTGAGTGCTACCAAAATGAAGCAATGCTGCTGAAGTTAAAAAAAAAATGTCCTACAAAACTGAAATGCCCTTCTTGTCATCTAGTTATCTCAGAAGATAAGTAAGCCAGGTGGAAGCAAATGCAGTATTCATTCTATAGAAAGGCTCTTAATGGAGCTGCAGTGAATACAGATTTGTAAATAATATTTTAAATGTAGTACTTTTATGCAATGAAAGCAATGAAACCAAGGCAAAATGACCAGATTTTTCTGACAGTATGATACAACAGAAGTAATAAAGATATGAAAAATCACAGATAAGAATTTAAGCAGTAAAATACACTTACTGTGCAACTTACATTTGTCATCTCTTAGCAAATTAGCTCTACTATGTGAGAGACTGCATTGCCCCTTAAGTATCTTCCATACCAGTTATTTATATTTTCCTCTTATCAAGATTGCATGGTGGTTGATGGTTCACCCATCCTTTCTGCCCAGAAGGAATGGAAAAAATACTGGAAAATAACAGGAGGACTTTGTCAAGTAAAATGTATATTTTCTGAAACATTCAGACTTCCATCGTTGCTGCCAGTGCCCAAGGTCAGAAAGAGATTTCCCTACAGGATCACACCCAAGTTCAGCCCGATATAATAATAGCCTGTTAAATATGTTGAGATTCAGATTCTACAGAAGAAGGTTTCCAAGAACTCTGCAGTAAGCAGATGGGGAATATTTATTTTAGGGCTATCGTGACGGCACATTTTAGCTTAGTTTCTGAGTTCAGGAGGCCCATATATGATCTGTCCACACATCCCAGGGACACTCAAAGCTTTGGACACTATCGCCGTTAGCAGTCGTGCGTGTGTAAACCAGCTGAATGTAAACTGTAAACTAGTGTGTGTGTGTGTGGCCTGACCTGTCAACTGAAGCGAAAAACCTGAGTTTCCCTTCTTGAGGGCATGTTTTCCTCCACCTAGCTGATAATTTTTACACAGCTAGAACAATTAGTACCTTTGAAAACCCTATCCTTCAGTCAAATTTAGTTAAAATTGGCTAAATCATCTAAAGTCAGCCAGGATAACTGGCAGACAGACGAAGCACAGAGCCACGAAAGCCACGTTTCCTTACGGAATTAGGCAAAGGAAGCCCTATATACCTCATTACTGCATCGAACTCATACCGCCACGCCTCAGCAATGATCTCGCATGCCCTTAAATCAGTTTTATCAGTCGGAAGCACATCGGACTGTCACACAGTCTATTAATTTGGAAAATTATTCTACCTTTGGGTGGCAGAGGTCAGCAGTAAGGCGCTGCGTAACAAGGCCAGCCGAGGCTGGAGCGCGTTCGCCCGTCGGAAGGTGAGCACAGGCTGCCTGGGCGCCACGCGGAGCCGGGGTTCTGAGAGGAAGCTAATGGCTGGGCTGTGTGTCACTGCAGATTTATTCCACTTAAACGGCGGAGCGGGAAGCTACGGAAATGCTTAGCTTAGTCGTTTTAGAAGACGGGCAAGGGTACTCAGGGACAAGACGTGGCCTTTTATAGGGCTAAACAACAGAAACCCCACACAAGGGGAAACCGCCTTCCCCGCCGTGCCGCCTGCCCCGCCGGGAGGGGGAGCGCAGCGACTCGCGCCGCCGCCTGAGGGAAGCGGCCGCGGCCCGGCCCGGCCCCGCCCGCCGCACGCGGCCACGCGCGGCCCCTGCCCCTCGGCGCGCGGAAGCCGGCGGTTGGCTGGCGGCCGCGCGCGCCTCCCGCCCGGGGGCAGGGGCGGAGCCGGCGGCTCGGCGGGACGGGGGCGTGGCACGAGCCCCCGCCCCGCCTCTCCCCCCGCGCGCGGCCGGAGCCGCCCGAGCGCGCCGGGGAGGGGCCGGGCGCGGGGCCCGCGGGGACCCGTGAGCGCCGGGGAGCGATCGCTCAGTGCCCGCCGCCTCCCCCGGCAGAGTGGGAGCGCTGGCTGCCGCCGGGGCGGAGTGGGAGGGTAGTGGAGGGGAGGGGGGTGCCGGGGCTTCCCTCGCGATTTTTCTCTTTCCCCGCCCCCTCCCGACCTCGCCCCCTTCCCGGACCTTGAGAGGTGAGAGGGGCGGTCGGGGCTCGGCAGCCAGAGGAGGGGGTCTGGGGCTGCCGGGAGAGGGAGGAGAAAGCGAGGAGGAGGAGGAGGAGGAGGGCGAGGGCTATTGAGGGGCGGGCTCCCGCCCTGCCCTCCGCTTGCTCGCCCACCCGCCCGCCGGCTGCGGAGAGCGGCTGGCGGCCGCCGCCCCGAGGAGCGTCCCGGGGGGTGCGGGGGAGGGGCAGCGGTCCGCGGGCTGAGGCGGCAGCCTGCGCCCCGCCAGGCGGGGCCCGGGGCCAGCGCTGGGCACCGGAGCCGGGAGGCGGCGGCCCGATGCGGGAGGCGGGCGGGGGGCTGTGGTACCGGGCGGGGCGCCGGCGCGCACCGAGACGCGGCGGCCCGTGTCCCGCCGGGCCGGGTGGCCCCCGTGGCGGCCGCGGTTCCGAGCGGTCAGAGCGGAGACCCGGTAAAAGTGCACTTAACACACTGGGCTTTCAGGTGTTTGCCCATTTGTTCGTCTCTTAACCTTCACGGTCGTAGTATGAAATAGTGAAAAACTAATTTTTTTTTTTTTTTGAGACTGGCCGGACAGAGTAGAGCAGCGACTGCCAAATAACGAAAACGGGGAGGGATGATATTACACAGGAGGAAAAAAAAAAAAAAAAAAAAGAAGTATAAGTGTTGAACATCAAACGACTGCTGTTTTAGATATATTATTGGTTCGTGTTTTTGCTTAAAGCCTTTTTGTGGCTTTGGGCTTTGAACTCGCACTCGTTTAGCTGTGGGAACAATGATGTAGTCCAGCTGAAGCCAAGCTCTCTGTGACTCGTTGTTGGGATGTTCTACCAGTAATGTCAGAACAGTAAAAAGGGGAGGCTTGGGTTTGTTGGTTTCTTTTAACTAAAAGTTAACTATGTAATTATATAAGCTAAACTCCAAATACAATCTTATTTTCAGGTAAAAAATTATCACTCAAGTCTTACTAGCAAGGATAGGAATAAAAATTTGAACACATGACAGTGTAGCTTTTATATCTAGACAAACTGTGTATTGTGGGGATGGATCCTTTTCAAAAACAGTTCACAAGATATGTGTTCATGAGCAGTTCATTAATTTTGCCAGAAAATATCTCTGATCATTTCTCACGAAGGCATTTTTACATGAGCGTTTCCAGAGGCATATGTGGATGAGTATTAAAAAAAAAAAAAAAAAAAAGCCTTGTTCTTGAACTTCATAGTTGCATTCCTGATAGAGGAGACCGTGTTCCCATCTTAATGTTTTTCCTGTTTTCCACTTGCTGGACAATGCTAAGGAGCATAAAGCAGGATAGAACCAAAATAATAATAACCCTAATCTGAGTCAGATAGTGTTTTTCTCTGGGATGTGTCAGCTTTATCCCTCAAGTACGTCCTCTGTATGGGCAGGTCCACTACCAAAGCCAGCATGTTTACTCCATGGCAGTAGATTTTAACACATTGTGTTTCACAGAAATGCAATGACTGCAAATTTAAAATAGAAAAGAATTCGAGTGAAGATGAAAAAATCTTCCGTTAGACCATTATGTCTGTCACTAACAACGACAATTTGTATTTATGAACTTTTTCCAGCTCTCTGAACTTTTGTATCACCAGTGCTTTTAAAAAGATTGTTCTTTGGTTGTGTTGGTGTCTTATGTTTTTTGTTGATGTAATTCAGTGTTTCATGATGTGGTAAAGAAGATTACCTAATCAGACATAACATGACCCAATAATGAAAGTTTCTACAGCTCTTAAGAAATTACCATGTGACTTTTACATTTCTGTTGCAAAGGGAAAGCTGGTCTCCTCCCCTGTCCGTTAAATTGTCTTTCATTACAGGAACCTTACCAAGTAGAAGAATGCGTTAATTACAAATCTAACTATCCACCATTGGCTTTTTTTCATAAGAACAAAATCTTTGGTTCCACATTACCAGCAAAGCAACTGCTGACCATAAATACATGTATTAGTTGGCTGTATGGCATTAAAAACCAGTCATATAGGAAAGATGAGGTTACGTGCTCCAGATGAAAGAATGAGGTGATACCAATATTCAGACAGCTAGAAGGTTCTTGCAGCTAGTGAAAAAGGGAGAGGTCAGGTATCGCGTTACGCGTGCGGGTGTCCCACGGGGCTGCCTTTTCTTTCACTTTAATGCACATATGGTCAATTTATTCGGTGCCGAGCCAAAAGTAGACACACGCTGTTTCAGCAGCCTAGGTTTTTTGAGTAGAGGTCTTACTCTGGCTGGAAAATTTTTAGTGGCCTGTGAATAGGAAAAGGTTGAGAACCACTGTAATAGTAAGTGTGAATTTTCCTAGAGCTGCTTCGTTTATTGGAGCATGTTTAGTGGTGGTACTTGGCTTTGTTCACCAATGCAGTCAATGTTACTCTTTGGCAACAGTGTTGAGTTTAAGTGCTTCATGTGGCAGAGCAATTCTTCACTGCTCCTCCTTTCCCATAATTCCTCCCAAATTACGGCTAGCCAAAATAGGGGTGAAAATGTACTAAGGTTACTTTTTTCTTTTTTTTTTTTTTTTAATGTATATATACTGTCTTCTATCCCAGTGTTTCTTGAGAGTTAATGTATTCAAACCTCATATTAATTTCCCCTCTTTCTTTGTAGTATTTGTTGATGTGTATATACCTTGAAGTTGTGGAATGAACTAAGGTGACAATTGTGCTATGACAAGCTTTTATCACCTTCCTCTCAGGAAGTTCAGGAATCACAGGACAAAGGGAAGGAAGTTCTATCTGAATAGAGTAGGCAGTCTGCTTTCAAGATATTTTTTTTTCCCCTGAATGACTGGTTCTTAATTGTTTACACTGTTATTTTTTTCTCTAGATTTTTTTCTACTACCTCAAATTTTTGGAAGGAGGAAGACAAATGGAACTGCATGATTCTTTGGACACCTAGACATCATTCTGATGTTATAGGTAATTATTGTATTTACTCAATTCTAGCAGTAAGTTATACGACAAGGAACGTGATTTTAGCCCACAAAGGTACTAGGTCTTCCTTACATGTGAAATTTCATCTTTTGTATTATACATCTTGTGAGGGCTTCCTTCTGGTAAGCATACACAAGCAGGAACTGACTTTGCTTTTGTGGACTTCACATCCTAGCATTTGGAACATTTTCATGTTATTTCATCACTTCTGCTCTTTATCAAAGCATGCTTTATAGAAGACTGTCAGTATTACTATAAAGTTCAATTTTAATCTTTTCAAAATGCATGATAAATGTCTAACTTTGAATCTTTTAATCATGATAGGAAAAACAGGGAAAGTTGATACCGAATCTGTAAGAACAGATAACTGCTTTAGAGAAATGCTTGTGAATAGAGGCCCACCAACTGCACAGTCAAATCTCGTTACTCCAATAATACTGACTGACTTTCACTTTCTTTCATTTTTTTAACAGGAAAGTAGTAAGACTGTTGCAAGCTAAAGTAATTTTCAAAGGGAATAGCTTTGACATTTACACAAAGCAAAGGGATAAAAGAATGTTGAAAATGTGAATACATGCAAGAATCTAGCTTTGTCTGAACTCTCTGTAAAGTAAAATAATGCTGAAAAAAATAATGGTGAGGGTGAGAAAAGCAGTCCAATTAATTTAGGAATACTAGGTTTTACTAAAAAAATCTGGTTTCTTAACTGTGAGATCTCTCTGGGAATGTTGATAAAGAAACATACTCCTTTGTTGTCTAGAATTTGTTCATGCCATGATACAAAGACAGAAGAGAGATGGTCTTTCTCACTGTTCATGTCATCACCTGTCACATCACTGGCAATTTACCATACACATAACATTTTTAACAGTAGATGCTTTAATTTTTTCTGTTGTGTATTTTTCTGCCTCTCTGGTTCTTGATAAACTTTTTGGCATACTATATTGTATGATTAACTGTATTTTTGGGGGTCGTAACCTTTGACTAACTTTCCAGGAGCAAGAAGTCTAGAGGAATGTTGCAGTTCTACATGCTGGAATAACAGGAAATCTGTTTCAAATAAATTTATCCCAGAGTAGTAGCCGAGCACCAGCTGCAGTGTCCTTCCTGGCTACCTGCTGAGACATTTCTAGCCTAGAAGTACACAACTCTTGAGACATAATTTTTATTAAGGGTAGTGACAAAGTACTTGAGAATTCTGGGTGTCGTTATTACAAGGTCTTGCTTTTCTTTAGGCATTTTCTGTGCGTGGCCGTCAAACTAATGAGATGAGAATCATGAGTTTGGCAAGTTTAGAGTTTGAATCCATTGCCTTCCTCTCATTTCTTTGTATTGCTCCTTATTACACTGTTGGGAGAAATTTCAGTATTCTTCTTTTCTTTTGTATAGATTAATTATAAGTTTCTTTCAGATATTCACTTCTCCCCCCATTGGTGCATCAAAAAAAAAAGCTAATGTGGTTTTGGTTAGTATAATGAGTATTTGGGCTAAATGAAATTCATCCTTACAAGCTGCTTATACTTAGAAACATGTCTCAAAATAGCACTTTAGTGTTCCTATTTTGCTGGTCCCCAAAAAGAAAATGCGTGTAAGACACCTAAGGAGCTTGTTCCAAATGTATGATTGCCAAAGCAGTACAAACTTTGGCAAGCAATTGGCAGTCAGACCACTGGCACTAGCTCTCATCAGTACCAAATATTTACATATTGCACAGAAGAATGATACTTTTTGGTACCTGATGCTGCAAACTTAGTGCCCAAATGGAGATTGGGAGGCACTTGCTTAAGCTTGGTGTCTTCCTCTGTCTTTACTCAGGTCTGATAAATTAAAAGCATAGGGTTATAAAGAATGTGAGAATGAAACTCAAACAAATGTCAGTTGATCTTCCTTCAGGTGCCTTGAGATTCAGCTCTGTCTGCAAAGGCAGAAAAACGCTTTTATTTATCCTCTCCCTTGTCTGTTTGGAAGCCTTTCCCAGAGAACCTGTTAACCCAACAGCAATGATGATCCAAAAATTATTGAGTCGCATATGTATGGCATCAAGCAGTTGGGGAAACCATTCCTCCTTGACTGCCAGATTTTCTGGGAAATAATAGGCTTTGTTTAATTTCTAGTCATAAAGGATTGATCTCCAGTCAGGCTTTTTTCCCTTTCCTTTTTTTTTTTCTCTTTTTCCATTTCTTTCCCTACTCAGTCAATCTATATCCTTGTTGCTATCTTCCACCATAGGTGACATTGAGACTTTTCTGACCTTTAAAAATTATTAAAACCGCTAAGGTTCCCCAGAAATTGTTTTGAGAGCAGACTTTTTGTTTTCATTATTTTGCAGTAGTTCAAAATGTGGCAGCTCCACTTGCCAAAATAACTGACCTCCTGCCGATTGTCAGAATTTTTAGACTTGGCCTGCACCTTTTTCTCTAGTGGTCATGGAAGTTAGAAAGAATTTGAAACAAATGCCAAAATGTACTCCAAAGAGAAGGAACTGAAAAGGTGGACCACTATGGGAGAATCCTTATTCCCATCTTACTGCAAGGTAGAATGACTAATTATCAAGCAGTGCTGCTGATTAATATTTATGTCTTATGGGCTATGCTGGCATTTTTCCAGAGGACAAATTTCTGTAAAGTTGAGAGAGATATTGATTTCAATCTGTTCAAAGAAATACTTTGCCAATTAATTACCTCATCTGGCATAACTGATGTTAAAAATCCTGACATCTTCCATAAAAACAGGATATACCTTGAAGAAGAATTTTTGATTAGTAACTTGGATTCTTCCGAGGGCATCCATCAGATTTTCAGAATTAATAGAAGACGGTTTATAAAATTTTACAAGTTGTTTTTGTAAAACAGTGAAATTTAAGGTAGAGCACTGGCTTAATCTCTTCTAAAATGTGTCCGGATAAACTTGTCCCACTGCCTTAACTGATACTTTTGTCAGAATGGTCAATATGCGTTGTATTGACTCTATTGAAAAGAGTTTAACTTAATTTAAAACTGAATAAGAATTTAACCAACTTGCTTAAAATTTACAGTGCTTTCCAATTCAAGAAATTGCCATTTAAATCAGCATTCTACTTTTGTGTTGTGAAAACTCCTATGGCCCTGTATTACACAATCAGTGGAGAGGAGGGTCTTGAAAATGCGTATCAGATTTCTAGACATCTTTTTACATTTATTATATTATAGCTTTCCTGCTTAAGGGATGAATCCCTTTTTAATTTTGGGAAATGTCACCTCTTACAGTTTCAGAAAGCTACAACTTGCCCAAGTGTTTTACATAATTATAGCCTTTTAAGCCTTTGAAAAACTTCTTGAAAACGTAAGGTGTTTCTCATGCCTACACTTAATGAATTTTATATGGGGAAGAGGAGAGCAGAACGTGTCTTACCTAAAGAGAATGAAAGCTTAAGTAACTGACAAGAGCGCTGTGGACAGCTTCATGTTTTCAAGCCTGTTTCTGATAGTCTTTCCTTAATTATTTCCTGTGGATTGAGATTGAAGACTTTTTGTCCAATTAGATAAACTTTCTGTCTCCAACAATAAAACAATTCTCACCTTGGCAAAGCATTACACCAGTAGCATTGGTAAGGACAACATTAAATGAAAAACTAACTCATTTTGTGAAATGCTGGGTATTTTGAGGCCAGAACCATGATTATTTCTTTCATCATTTTTTGTTTTGTGATTATAGTATTCTGTGTTTGGTTAAGAAGAAATCCCTCTCCTACAATCTCAGTTCTAATCAGAACTTAAACCTGTAAGAGAGGCTGCAGGAAACACTTCCTTTACTAACTAGTAGATTACTAACTAGTATCTGAGGTGCAACCTTCTTCTGAAATGCCATATTAATAACAATTACCAAAAAAGAAAAGAAAAAAACCCCAAACTTTTGCAAAGCTAAACACAAACCTTAAAAAATAGTTCTACTTTGCAATTTTAAGTTTTCAGATGAGTGAAATGTCTCTATTTTTTAAACTATTTCTGCTCTGTCCGCTTCCTACTAGGTTTGCTGAAGTTTTCTCATCTTTTTTAATCAGTTGAATTAATAGGCAATATGTTTTAAAAGCTGAACCTAGATGGAGCAAAATGTATTTCCTATTCTTCCTTCCATGTTTCACTGAATTTTTTCAGAATAAGTGAGAGTGTGGTAGTATGACCTACTTACGGTTCTGTAACTTTTTCATGCTCAGTGTTACTTATTGGTGGCCATATTCTCAACAGCAGGAACTGTTTACCCACAGAATATTTAGTATTGACTTGAACTAGGAAGGTCTTGCAGCCTGTCGAATTATAAGCAGTTTCACTTTCTAAGCACTCCTTTTTTTTCTGGCACGTTCGAATCCGTATTCTTTATATGTTGTTAATAAAAGGAGAAGAGCAATGAAGGAAGAAAAGAGAGAAAAGAAAAACCTGTGGCCAGGTCTTTATATCATCCTGCTCTCAAAAATTTCTTTCTGAGCTATTGTGCAATCATAGCTATTCAGAACAAAAAAAAAAAAGAAAACTCCATTATCTCAAACCTCCTTTACATTTTTTTTTTTAAATTCTGGAGTTTCTTTCTGCTGTGTTTTCCATCTCTTTCACTTCCCTTCCTTTCTCCAATGCGTTATGAAGCTGTAAGAGGAAATACTGATAACATTTTGATATATGCTATATAGGCAAGATGATGGTGATATAATCTGTCTAGTACAGATTTCAGTTGATTTGGGTTGAAATAGTATCATTCATTACTTAAAAAAAAAAGCGCACACCATTCTTACACTTACTATAGCCTCAATTTCAGAGCCAACAGAACTTGTCAAAATTAGGCTAAAGTATACCCGTAGAACAGATGAAATATTCACAGCATCTGGCTATGTCATATGGTACGTACTCATAGTACAATAAGACAAGAATCAAGTCCAGAGAGGTTTACTAACTTGAACTGTGAAGAATACAGATAGTAATATGGCTGAATTACCAAATTAATTAAATGTTTGCAAGTAGTATGTATGTGGTGAGGAGACATAGCAGAAGCTCACAGGAAGATGAGGTTTTTGTCAGTGGTTTTGGTTATTGGATTGTTTGCAAGCAAGTTCTTACTTGTTACCAGACTAGACATTTTATGTTGACTTTTGCACAAATAAGCTCTTAGCCTGATAGTTGCCTTCCAGATAAGTAAAGCATTCTACATTGATGATTCATTATGTCCATATGCATTTGTCTGGTAGATATTCTAAAATGTATTCTAAAAAGAAGTACTTTTGAATATTAAATGATTGCTCGATCCTTGACAAAGATGAAATCAAAGTTTAAATCTTGTTCTTTTACATGCAGTAAGAGAAATGTTATTTTGGATGTAAATGTAATCACAAGCTTGTGCATTCAGACTATAATTAAAACATTAGGAAAATAGAGCATTTAATGATGTTATCATAACTTGGCAAGCTCTTCACCAGGAACCATCACATTTTGAACTTGGAAGTACTTTCCAAGGAAATAAAAGTAATTAACTAAAATTAATCTATGAATTTATAAACACGTGGGCAGATCAAGTGATAAGTAATAGAACTTCACTCTTTTGTACCTCCTCTCACTTCTTGATAGATTGATTTTTTTTCATTAAGAAATACAAATTTGAATTGCACCTTTGCACAAGAAATTGATTGATGTTTTGACCAAAGAACAATTGTACTTAAAACAGACTAAGTGATAGTTTCAGTAAATATTCAAACATTCTTGTTTGGAAATTTACAAGGTCAATGAATGACAATACTTTTTATAAACACTGAAAGCTAAATTAGGAATTCTTAGAATTTTGAGCTAATGGGGAGGATAGATGGGCAAATGATTGCAGACCATCTAAATCTGGCAAGATCTACATTCAGTAGTACAGTACATTAGTTTTGTATTTCCCTTAAGATTTAGCCAGAGTTGATAGGAGAAAAACAACAAAAAAAACCCACTGGCTAAGCAAATAATGAAAGTTTTTTCTCATTTTTTCCACCTTCTGACAGTTTAGCTGTCTGGCTTCAAGAGTTTGTGGTAGTGGACTTCATGCCTCATGCCCCTGGGAGTGCCAGCAGTTTGGATTAATATCCTGTGTTCCTCCTGGCAGTTTATTTATATTACTGTTGTCTACTCACTCTCTGTGCAGAACACGAAATGTTTTAGGATTTCTGTAAAAACGGGTGAGGCAGCTAAGATGTAGATCAATACACCTCTCAGGATAGCTGAACAGTTAACTCTGCAAGGACTTTAATGATCTAAAAGTTTAATAAATGGTCTGGATTTCAACTATTGCCTTCTTTCTCAAGGTCATTTCAGTTTTACACCATTGTGGAAGGGTAGGTGCTCCTAGTTGTGTTGGAACAATCTGTCAGACACTGTGATGATTTCTGCTTTGCTTCTAAATTCTGGGTTTAGGTGATACATAGCCACTCAAACTAAGTTGTGTATGCTCAGAAGCAAAAGATGTGAAGCTTGTGAGTCTCTAAGTTCCCCAGGTGAGTTAGATTTATGTATTTTGGTTTATCAGTTCCTCCCTAATAACATTTCTGTCTACTTGCCAATTTCAGTCAAACTCTGGTAGTAGTTAGGGAAGGCCAAATAAGTAATTCTGCTTGACCTGCCAGCTGATGAGCCTGTCTGCTTCTGGTTCTAAATATGGCAAAAGATTTGCTTGTCCTGCCTGTCCTGGTACTTGGTAGGAAGGGATATGCGTGCATGTAGTTGAGGGAGACTATGTGAGATGAAGCATGCAGGAGAACTGGAGTTCTTGTTAGAAGAGCTTGTAAAAGAAATAATAGTGGGGAACTTGAGATTACTTCTCCATGAAACTGCAGAGACAGAATGGAGAACCTAGGAAACCAGTCTTCTGATTATATTTAGGACTACTTGGTGACTTGATACATAGTTTAATCTGAGATTTAATAGTATCCAAAGACAGAATTAAAAGATATTTTTCCTTATGTGCCTCAGATGCATATTATTGTAAGCAACATTGACTCAAGGCAGAGGACTAGGTTTTTTTCAGAGTGAATGGGATAATTAAATGTACTGTGATTTGTTCTGCATGTTTTTTTTTTTCCTAATAATACTTCCTTCAGCCAAATCACTGGTAAAATCAATGGAAACCTTTAATTAACATCTCTAATTTAATCATGTTGCTTTTACGACTTTGTGAAGCTTATTGTTACATGAAAAACCTATCGTCAAGATACAATGCTTGTAATTAAAGCAAGTAATACAAGCCACTTTATTATGTATTTATAAACAAATATATGTATGATCCAGTTTAAACATCTCTGTAACTATTTGATTATGAGTGCTGCTCTCTGGTATTGATTTCTCATTTCAGTACTTAATTTCAGATTTACAGTTACTGCTGTAGATGTCACTTGTTACGGAGAAATAAGATGATAGAGTTGGATTTTCTACTCTACAAGATAATACTTTTTAGTAACGTATATGTGTCAGCTGCTAGTGTGTCTAATTGTAAACAGGATTTTTAGTAGTGATTGGTGATGATTCATCTCACACGTCCTTATTTGGAATATGAACATCTAAATGCTCTTTTAAAAATCTTTACTGTAATACATATATTTCGTAAGAAATTGAGATAATGTCTTTGTGTGGCGTTTCTTGCGTAGTCATTGTTTCATCTGTGTTCAATGAATTGTATAAGGAGCAATCATCACTAGCAAACTGAATTGGAAAAATGCTATTCTGTACCGTGCTGTTGTATTAAAGTAAATCATATATATTTAGAGTTGACATAGAAAATCTTAATAACTTACTGGACGGAGGAGAATGTGCGCATGTACGTTATCCTTTTGATAATGTTCTAACAAAATGCTTCTGAAGTATTTATTTTTAAAAAGTAAGGCACTTATTCCCTTTGTTTTTGTATGTATAAAAGATCAAAGAAATATTTCATTTAGCAGGAGAATGAGAATACCTGTTACGGAGCAACATTTCCATTCAGTAGCGTGGAACTGATGCATTGAATTCCTCTCCTCCTGTACTTCTAGTTACCATGCTTGGCAGTCATCTTCTGTACTTGTACACATCGTAACCACAAACTGGCAGTAGATCAAAATGTTTTCTTTTTTATCTGCTTAACCTTGAGCTTACCAAAATGGTTTATTTCTATCCAGCTGTTGCTTTTAAGGCTCTAAGGGCATAAAGGCTCTGATGACATAAAGGCATCAGATGTGAGGGCACAAATAGAATTAGGATGTTCATTTGATAGGTTATGTTGTTTTCATATTACATCTATGAAAGAATGCAGATGGTTATTAATTAAAAGAAGTCTTTACTTGTCACAGCAGCTGTTCCTGTAAAGTTAGTTTAAGGAAGGGACATAAATCCATGGGATAAGCAGAGGATGGTCAACTAGATACTTGGTTTCTCTTTTGCCACCTTACATGCAGATCAACATTTCATAGAATGGTTGAGATTGGAAGGGACCTATGGAGGTCATCTGGTCCAACCCCCGCTACTCAAGTGAGGTCACCAAAACCAGGTTGCCCAGGACCATGTCCCGACAGCTTTTGACTATCTCCAAGGGCGTAAACTCCACAACCTGTACTCAGTGGCTGGTTGCCTCTTGTCCTATCACTGGACACCCCCAAAAAGAGCCTGGCTCTGTCTTTTTTGCACCTTCCCTTTTGATGTTTGTACATGTTCATTAGACATCCCCCCCCGAGTTTCCTCTAGGCTAAACAGTCCCAGCTTGCTCACTTTCCTCATATGAGAGATGCTCCAGGCCCTTCTTCATCTTAGTGGCCCTTTGCTGGGCTCTCTCCAGTATGTCATATCTCTCTTGTACTGGGGAGCCCAGAACTGGACGCAGCACTTCAGGTGTGGCCTCACCGGTGCTGAATAGAGAAGAATGATCACTTGCCTCGACTTGCTGGCAACACTCCTCCTAATGCCGCCCAGGATACCATTAGCCTTCTTTGCTGCAAGGGCAGATCGGTGGCTCGTGTTCAACTTGGTGACTACCAGGTCCTTTTCTGCAAAGCTGCTTTCCATCTGGGTGGGCCCCAGCATGTAGTGGCACATGGGGTTGTTCCTTTCAGGTGCAGGATTTTGCACTTCCCTTTGTTGAACTTCATGAAGTTCTGAAGGCCGATCTTGCTAGTGAAGACAGAGTCAGAGGGCGTTCAGTATCTCCGCCTTTTCCATGTCCTGTGTCACCAGGGCCTGCCCCATTCAGCAGCAGGCCCACATTTTCCCTATTCTTCCTTTTGTCACCTGTGCTGCCTTTGATGTCCCTTGTGAGATTCAACTCCAGGTGGGCAGACAGTGGCAGAATTCTTTATATTGCAAGGATTTTTATGAGAAGTTCTGTTTGACATATATGATGTTACACACAATTGGGTTCCTAAAATGTCGTAAGTGCGTGTCTTGTGTAAATGTAACATTAATTCTTAAAACTGAATAAAAATTCTGGTTTTCATATTAATGAGACATTAATATGCTTCTCATAAACATTAATTGCATACTTAACAAACATTGATATGATTCTTATGAACATTCTGCCTTTTGGTGTGATGATTGTTGCTTTTGTACTTTGATCATTCGTGTTGCCTTTCTGTGAACTCTGTTTTCTGCAACACTATTTTTGAGTTGCAATGATCATTTGCACACAAGGAGTTCCAGATGAGGTCACACCATTTGTTTTATAAATATGTAATAAAATATTATATCTTCATATATTATCCCTTATGCAGCTGAAAATCTCAGTTGGGGGGTGGAGGGTGTTAACTGAAGCTGCTAATTAGACAGAGGTCCTCACTGAGAGAGAAATAATGAGTCTCTTGAGATGTCTTTTGGTGTTAAATCATTCATTTAGAATGCTCAAGTCTCTGTCTTGAAATACTTTGCCTCAGTAGCTGTGGCATTGCACAGCTTGACATTTAAACACAGTGTAAACTTTTCTCCCACAGACCTCCTTGTATTTCTCTTAGAATTTTGTGTAGTCTGACAGGGAGTGCTATCTGGCATTACCTAATCACTTGCAAATCTCCTTCTTCACTGTTCTTTTACGGTGCCGTAATCGGGTAGTTTTCTGTATGGGGCCTAATGTAGAACTGGGGGTACCTGTAATTTTTTACCAAACAAGCATCCCCTCTGCTGCTGACAATGTTGGTAGTGTTCTTCTTTCCCCATTTTTCTGTGGGTTTTTGGGGAAAACTGAATGCCTTGTGGTGAAATAAAGCTGCTGCTGTCTCTGAAAAATATACAAATATCTTCTTCAGTTTGCATGCAAATTTGCCTACAAAGATGACCTTGGCCATGTTTATGTCATTTTGATAAAAGGAAGCTATCTGCGTGTTATTTTATTTGGATTTGCTGCAGTCCTTCAATCTGTGATGTATCACCTTTTGTAGCTTTATTAGGCAATACCTTCCTAAACTGGTTCTAAGAATGGCTTTACTTTCGGCAGAGCTTCTTTAAATATCTGCAGAATAGTGTTTTTGTTATCACTCTTCCTTAACAGTGACATTTCTAGAGGAAATGATTTGTGCTGGAGTATTACTATCTGTAGATTGATGACTTTACCTTGTTTTCATTCGAATCAGCAGTACCAGTATTCCTAGAGTGTATGAACTGGGAACTTTTTGCTTGTCTTAACCTTTGTGTGGCTACTTGAGCCTTCTGGTACAGAAAACTGGTTTTGTGGTTTGGCCTTTCACAGTGATGTCCTTTTTGTATTATAAATGAGTTTTAACTGAAAAACCACAGCTGACCTGATGGACTCAGAGTGCAAACTTTTAGAGGGTCAATAAGCTTCAGGGAACTTACTGCACTGTTTATTCAGGGTTAGCTCTGCATTATAGTTTTACTTGTAGATGGTGCAGTTCCTTATATGCTTGGGTATTACTTGGATAGACAGAAATCAATGTTAATGTTTTAAAGAAATGTAAATGTCTTGGATCACAACTGTTGTTCTGCATGAACCAGTATCATGCTTGAGCTAAAAAAATCTAGAATCTGACAGTCTTCTGTTACATATGGAAATCTTTCTCTCTTTCTCCCTCCGCCTCTTATCTGAATAAAATAAACAGCAAACCAGGCTGTTGCTCTGTACAGGTCTCTTCATGCTACTGTTAAGCTGAGTGCTCTGAAGTGAGTGTTTCTGAACATATGGCTTGCACCTCTCAAGGGAAACATGCAATGCAAAGTGGCAGAAAGTTGCAGTGTAGTGCCAGTAATTCGGCTGCAGCTCATTTCTGCCAGTCGGAACAATGAGTTGAAGTACATGGAGTCAGGAACTGTGGGGTGTTTTCCTCTTTCTCTCCTGAAGGAACTGTGCTGTTGCTGCTGTAAGGGACTTTTCACATAACCATGGGCCAGATGTGCAGTTTGGGGTTACCTATAGCAGTGTTCTTTGAACGGTTACTTTAATGCCTCAAATTAATATTTTAGATCCCTTTTTAAAAAGTGTTAAATTTTGAATGTCTTTTAATGCTCTAAGTATGCATTTGATTAATTGATGAACATCTTACAGTCAGTGAACCTTTTTTATGCTTTAGAATACGTATCTAAGGTTGCTAGACATTGGCAAAAATACATTTATCACATCTTAATGAGTCTATTTATATCTAAAATACATCTTTTTATGTTTAATGCTTTTATTAAGTGGCATTTTTTCAGCAGAGAAACAACTCTTGCAGTCAAAACAAAGACTTTTATCTAATTATTTTGACATTTTCATTCTTAATGGGCACTTTAAAGGATCATTAATATCTTCCAAGGACTAGGTGAACCTTTATGCCCCTAGATCTTCAATTTAAAAAATTATAACTTTAAATCCATTTGACAGACTAAATACCTTGAAAATATTTTATCTGAGTTGCCCTGAAGTTGAAAGGTGATAGTTTTTTGAAACCAAAACATAGCAGTAACAGGAAAAATGTTACCGTGAAAAGTGGTATTGAGATCCAAATCTTAAAAGTGCCTCAAAAAAGTATTCTATAAATGTATTTGTTTATTTGAAAATCTAACTGACTTCCTAGTGAAAAAATGAAAAAACATAATGAATAAAAGCACTTAAACTTGATTATTTTAGTAATAATTTTTCCATAGTTCCCACTGGTGTACTGAATAATATTTAGAGCATATCTTTCCTCAAAATATACAGTAGAAGTATCTGAGGAGTAAAAACGTTGTCTAAATTTTAACTAGTTATGTTGGATTACATCTTCCTTTGACACTTGTATGAATAAAGATACGTAATAGCAAAGATTGCCAGTGTAGTAAAGCTTTTGGCTAGTAAAAAAAAAACCCGAAGATTTTTATATCTCTGTGGAGATAAACTGTTCTGAAGATCTTGAAATGAGCAATTTATAAAGCTGAAGTAGTATGTTCTTGGTGTTACCTATTTGCACAATTGCACATTTAACATACAGTATGCATTTAAATGTTTTCCTTTTGTTCACATGGCAGAATCTGGGAAACTGTGCCCCACTGCTAACTGCAGGAATTTATTACTTTGTGGAGCTGCTCATATGAGAGAGGTTATGTGCTTAAATGCTCAGGTGCTCCATTCTTAGGATTATCAATCTGATAAATCAAAATCAGAGTTCTCAAAATTGTCTTCACAGTAAGCTTACAGAACCTTGTTAATGTGAACAGAATTATTTTCCCAAAAAGGACACTATAGCTGTATTTAAAATGTTGTTATGATTCATCACAAAACACAAAATTGTTATTTAGCTGCCACAGTGACATAGGTCAGAAAAAAATGGATATAAGCACTTTATTTTTTCATTAAATGAAAACTTTTCCTTTAATAAATGAGAAAATATTTCAGAATCCTTGCGAAGTCTGTATCTACTGTGTTTAAGTAAGATGGTTCCGTTCAGCTTACTTTTTTAGCAGATGTCTCAAAAATGTGTTAGTGCATTAGAAAGACATATGGGAGGCCACAGGCCAGTGGTGGGCATTTGAATTTGTGAGCACCAATTACCAGATGAGATGTTAAAGATGAGGTTTGGGTGGTCCCAGTAAGTGGAAGTCCTAACAACTCATTATTTGAGGTCTCCTCAAAAGTCTGTTAACTACCAGCAGGGACCTGATAAAAAACTCTCACATTATTCATAGGAATGAAGAGTGTCCAAAACAACACAAGGCCCTCAATTATTTCAGAGCAATGTTATCAATTTAAACTGAAGAATTAAGTGGCACTTGCCTCATCTTGTCATTTGTAATACAAACTTGGATCTGATTTATATGAAACAGAGAAATTATGCAGTCTGTCTTAGAACTGTAACTTGGGAGAGTGTATAGAGGAGTGAGTTTGTATAATCTAGCAAAATGAAACAAAATGGAAAACAGTTTTGTGTTTTGGTCTCTTAAAACTACAGCACGTTTTGTTTTCTAATCTGTTCCAACCCATAGCTTCACAGCCCAAGCAAAGCAGTAATTAGGCTGTATTTTCCAGTAAGTCATGAGAAAGTGCTGAAAAAGCACTAGAATCAGCAAATCTGCCATTGTCTTAGTAGACTTGTACTGGGACAGTTGGAATATTAAATGAGTCTGTCATACAAGAGAGACAATCCAGGTCAGTCCTTATGTATAATAGATTTACCATACCAGCAGAAATAAAGGTACTTAAAGCTTACTTTTCGTAGTTAAATGGGTAATTAAAATACTACTGCTGTGATGAATGTTAACAGACACACCAATCACTTGTCCTGCTTCTCCACCCTTGATGAACATCTGACACCAACACAAAACATAGAGAGGATAAATAAAAATATGTCATTTTGTTATTACTTCTTAAGCTGTACTGTAGTTTCACCCGACTTGCAGTTACACAAGTGGTGGTGTTTGGACACTGCAGTTAAGCTTTGAACAATTAGCTATCTGTGTACAGGATGAGTAGGGACTGCACGTCATATCCTTTTGGTTAAACGTGCGTACAATTTTTATGGTTATATATGAAATCAATATCCTTCTTAAATATTTCCCTGTTTGTATGTGTTTTAATGAAATCTCCAGCAAAGATGGTAACAACTTTGTATATTTATCTACTTAACCATCTCACCTTCCAAGTATCTTCAGCTGTTTTCTGGACATGCTGCAAAGGCCGTGGTATATAGCGTCTGGTAGGCCAGGTGGGTGGCAAGGTACACATTCTGAAATGCAGCATCTCTTTGCAGAGAACAGCTGGTATGCTGTTTCTATAGAAATGAGATTTGCTAGCATTTGTGAGAAGGGCTTTCATAAATAACTGTATTCTGAGCAATAATGGGCGAGCTTTCCAGATTAAAACTAGCCCTTTCAACATTGTGGTTCCCAAGCAAATACCATGATTTACTCCTGGCATTGACTATGAAATGGAGCGTTTGGTTTTTGGGTGGTAAAAGTGGGCGCTGTTTTAAGTTTTCCTACAGGTTCTGCATATAACCTGTTTTAAAGAAGGCTGCAGCTATCCTAATTACAAGATCACATATTTTGTAGCTCAATGTTCATCTGAGAGACAGTGACTTTCACTTTTGATTTAAACTGTAGGTAGGAAAGAAGCACTTAAAAATTTGTTGCATATTTATCCTGGAGAGTTGAACAGAGTAACTGAACTGTGAAGATTGAAAACGTAGATCTGTTTATCAAGGGCTGATAAAATCCAGCGCCTCTTTGTTGTTCTAAAATGGTTATTACTATTTGCATGTGATTAGAATGAATCTCAGCATTTTATATGTGACTGGCTTCATATGTCAGAGAGGAATAGGCTGTTTTTCATAGGAAATGTAAATTGATCGTTGTGTGTGGTGTCCTTTTGGCTTTCTCTTCCTCATTCAAGTAAAAACTTTTGTTGGATGTTTTAATACATTACATAAATTACCTATCTAGAGGGAATTCTGTCTCAAAAGTGTGCATCTCACTTTTTCACTCTTCCATCACAGTACTTCTAACCTGGTCTGGAACAGCTGATTGTAGGTGGTTAGAAAGTAGCCTTTTGAGAAGTCATCTTTTGTTGTCTGTTTTGCAGGGGCTGTTTCAGGTGTCTGACTAGTGACCGGTTATCTTTTTCTTGCTTTCACTTTTAGTGATGTGTAAGTGAATGGAAACTATTAGCTCATTTCAGATGGAAATTTTCAGTTACTGCAGACCTAGATTTGAATCAAAGCACATCAAGATGAAAGGCTCTATAACCCAGTACTAGTCCCTTGAGCCTTCCGGGCTGCTTGTGTCCTTTTTAAGCTAGTGCATGTCCTGTAATGGGAAAAAGAATTATTTACAGTTCAGTTTCTCCCCAGCATAATCAATTCTCTTTGGTTTGGTTTTAAGTCTTTTCTGTAAATTTATTCTTTAGCAGCGAAGGAAGAATTTAATTTGTTTTTTGCAGGTTGTTTCCCCTCTGTAGTAGCAAGAGTTAACAGACTAAGAAGCCGAGATTCTGAGATGCAGTACAGGAATTACGTTCTCTGTCATTTGTGGTTTAAGGAAAGGGGGTGGTATTCAGCTCTTGAAAGGGCTTTAATGAATACTGTTTGATGTTTTTGAAAGCTAATGGTCAGAGGAGAGCAACAGAAACAGCCTTGGAGCTTTTAGGGTAAACCGATTAGCATTTTTCCTGATTGAGGTGATTGTTTCACCTCCTCTTTTTATCTCAGGATTTTTCACTGTCTATTGCCTTTTGTTTATATTCAAATGGCATACCGTTAAAGAAGCCTTTCTCTATGAATGCAATGCTTTCTCCCCTCCTTCTGTAGAAAATCTGCTTGCCACAGACAGGCAGAGCATGTGTTTCTCTTGTCTTGGTTGGGTGCACAAATCTTCTTTTATGTGTGCTGCTTCTTACCCTGTTGCCTAGACGATCACTGGCTTTCACTAAGGATGTCTGGTTCTCGTAAAGAGTTTGACGTGAAGCAGATTTTGAAAATCAGATGGAGGTGGTTTGGTCATCAGGCATCAGCCCCTAACTCCGCAATTGAAAACCACCAGGGAGACTTCTGGAATAGAGGACAAAATGTAACAACTGGTGGCACAAAGTTTTTAGATTCAGGTAACCTACCTTTAACATCAGTTGGTTACAGAAGGTCCAGCCAACAGGATTTCCAGAATTCACCTCCTTGGCCAATGGCATCCACCTCAGAAATCCCTACATTTGAATTCTCAGCAGAAGACTGTGGAGGTGCGCGTTGGCTTGACAGACAAGAGACAGATGATAGAGCAAGTGAAGAAGAAAATGAATCGGACAGCAGTTCGTGCAGGTTAATTATTACTTTCCGATTGTGAGAAATGTGTTTTCATTTCATGTTTACAGATAACATGCATATATAGGCTAGCCTTTATTATAGATGAAAATGCTTCAGAAACCTAGCAACTGCTGTGCATCAGGAACAGAAAATGATTTATAATCAGAATTCTGTGTGTTTACTAGGAGCTTTTTAAAAGGCGACTTTAGTCAGTGTGGATAAATAAAGCGCTAACGTGGATGCACTCACTTGTGTTTTAAATGGTATACCAAGTCCGTGCTACTGTGAACAAGGTACTGTCTATTACATGGTAATGCATGCTTTCTAAATTATTTTGAAGTGACGCTGATTGTTTAGTTATGCTGAGAATTGGTCCCATACCAGTTAGGAGAAAACTGAAAATGTGAGCTTCTTGTGACTCTTATCTGATGTTTCCACATGTTTCTATGGATGAGGGAGATGAAACTGTAAAAAAACCTATGAAACAAAGATGTATTTTTTTTCTTGTGCATATGCAAATTGATGGGGAAAATAATTTAATCTATTAAAAGCCAGCCAATTTGTGCTTTAAAGTGATTGCAGTTATCAGTCCAGATGTCTTAAACTGTATATCTAGCTTAAAAAGAAAAAATGTTGTATTATGTCTATAAAGATGTTTGGGTGTTCTTCTCTTACATATCAGTACTAAAGATGAAATTGTAGAATTTATTCTTAAATGAAAGGTGCTTACCAGTTGTTGTAAATTAGGCAAGTTAATAATCTTTCTTGTTAAGTCTCAGCTTAATTATTTTATTCCCTTTTACTACATAAGTCAGCCATTCTTTACTAAAAGTATTTTTCCTGTTTTATAGTGCACGTAGTTCACAATAGTTAGCTTACCATTTCAAGTAAATTTTGTGATGTTTGCTTTCTCACTTTTAGGATAACTTTGCGATGATATGACATTTCAGAAAGTAAGACTATTGAAAAGGGTACAGATGTTTAATAAAGCCTATTAAGGACAGATCAATCTAGTTATAGCAGTTCTAGTGTTTCGCATTCCCTAGGAGAAGAATTCATTTAGTGCGAGGGCAAAGTAGTCCGTAATACAAACACTAGCTATTTATGGTTTATGTAACCTTTAAAGATTCAAGGACAGGAGGGAGGGTAAAAATGCTTAGGAGTCAGCACAGTGTGTTTGCTTTTATCACTGAACGGCAAAAGTATTAGGATTACAGGGAAAGGAAATCCTGCATACTGATGCTTCATAACAGCAGTCTTATTGTGCTTATTGTGCAACAACTGTATAGCTATAAATAACATATCTCTGAAGAGGTCCTATTTTAAGTGATATTCAGGTAGGAATTTTTAAGTAGCTGTGTCACCGGATAGTATATATGATATAGGTTTAACATCACTTTCCATTTCAGCAACATCCACTTGTGATGTGAAATTTTTATGTACAGTATTACCTCAAATAGGATGTTCTCACCATAGCAAGGCAATCAATGTAGAAAAAACATGTAATTTTGAGAGATAAATGTACATCGATAAGTGTAGATTGAAATTACTACAAATTTGTTCTTAATTGTAGGAGAAGAATTTACATATGACAAAATTAATTTGTTACTTTGTAGAATGGAGAACTGCAGATACTTAAGGGGTGTGAGAAGTCTATATAGCATTGGGTTTTTTTTTTGTTGAGTTTAGTGGTGGGTTTTTTTTGCAGGCAGAGTTGCATGCTACAGGAAATGCACGCTGGATTTGAACTTAGTAAATTTGAAGTATCTTTTTAATTATGTGCTTAATCATCTATAGCATCTAGAGTTATTTGTAATTCCTTTATTGCCTTGTAATTCTTACTAATGTTTTTATTTTCATGCTTTAAAATAAATATTTTAGAGAAATATTGAGTTGAGCATTGGTACAATTTAACATGTAACTAATGGTAATGGCAGAACTTGCTTTGTATTATTATCTGTATCTCTGATCTCATGGGGACACTGTACTTAAACCATATTTTGTTCACTCCTTTTGTTAAGAATATATAAGCTGTTGGGCAGACTACATAAGTCTGCCTAACAGCTGGAATTTTTCTAATGTTAAGAACTTAATTAAATGAATTTTTTTTATTAGTGTAAAATATAGCTTCTTATCTACTGACTTGAGAAAAAAAAACAAACAGCACTTTCATCCATGTGGTTTTCAAAGGGCTTTTTTCCCATATGAAAACCCTATTACCTCCATCAGAAGCAAACTGTGTGTATGAAAAAATCCTGGTTTTAAACTTCTTGTAGTTCAGTCACCTTATTACTTCACTCCTTTGCAACTTAGTGGCCAGTTAGCAGCCCTAAAAGCATGAAGTGACAGAAGCAGCGGTAGCACTTTGTGTGTATCGATCTTTCTTCTTTACCATGTTATATGGCACCTGTAGAAAAGCATTTAGATCAGGTCTTTGTCATTACAAAAGCTTCAGATCATTACATGATTCATTTAGAGGAGAGCCACTGTAGAATTCATTCATTATTAGTATAGAGCTTGGTAGCATAAGGGATAAATGAATTCCAAGTTGAGTACCAGATCTTTGACAAAGGCTGCATCCGAGATGCAAATAGATCATCTGGGTTTCAGGGCTCTGAGCTAGTCGGCTGTAGTGGTGTTCGCATCACACTCCTGTGTGGTGTTTGTAACCAGCATTAGCTTGAATGATTGTTTACTGGGCCAGTGAGGCTTGAATTGTTTTGCTAGTTTTTTGTCTCCTAGATTTCCTCTACTGCTGCTGTTCGTTAACTCTCCTGCATTCCTGAGGTGATGGTCATCATTTTGGATTTGTAGTCTTTTAAAAATTTTCCAACAGCTGTGCAGACTCTTGTATAGTGGAATAGATTTGTTTGCCTTAACTTTTTGTGGGTGCCTTAGCAGCAGTCCACAAACTTGAAGGCACAGTGGGTATCAAGCTAAAAATACCTAGAGCATACCTAGTGTATAGAGTATCGTATCTGGTTGATTTCACCCAGGCATGCATTAAAATATTGGAATTATTTTTACTGTAGATTGAAGTATGGAAATGTATTCAAATGTAATATAAATGTATATTTCTATTTAAACATTAAATACAAGCAATATTTCAGAATTCATCCGTTGTGTCCTAACCTTGAGCAGTTTAGCAAGATGTCTGTAATTGATATTTAAGACAAAGTCTGAATGTACCGGTTGGTAGCTACTCTGCAGTATTGCTCTGTATGAGCAGTCTTGGAGTGAGTACGTTGTAACTTCCAATCTAAGTCTTCCCCACCTGCAACAGTTTTCAATCTCAGAAACCTTTGATATGTCTTTTTTTTTCACCTCAGTCTTACTGACCTTGGAGGCTGTAAGTTCTTTAGGACTCCCAATTGTGCTGTGTATTTCTTTGTATCTCCTATTACAAAATATTGCAAACTGTCAAATAAGGACAGTTGATAGATTCCCTAATTGTGACATGATAGTAGTATATGATACTTGAATTGAAAAAGTATAAAAAGAGCATTTTTTGCTAGACGTATGCATGAATTAGACAAAAATAAGAAACTTTGTTATTGAAAGACAAGTTGTTTTACAGGGGAAGATCACTAGCCTTCTCATTTCTTTTCTTCCATGCTACTGCCAAAATTCTTTCATTTTCATCTATGCCTATTACATCTTCACTTGGGTTATGTCTATGCATGTTTGAAGAGTTAGTGCAGCACAATTATAGAGCATATATGAGGCAGATTTAATCTAGTAAGCTTGATCAGTAGATGCTGTAATGGAGATAGGGTATCAAGAGGCTTCAGCATGGACTTCACAAAGCCACAAGGGATTCCAGTTATTTATTTGGAGGGAATGGGCTTCCTTGCAAAACGATCATTGTTTTCGTAGTGATTGTCACGTGCTTTTACTATGCTAAAGCTCAGTCAGGTGTGTTTTTATACTGCTGCACTTCTTGATGACACTGCAATGTAGATGTATCACAAGGTAGTCGAAGTAGTTGTTTTCCAGGCGGAGTGAATGTTACTGGTGATGTTTGTGTGGGTATAAAATTCATTGCACTAAATCCAAAACATCTCTTGGAAGTAAGACAGGAGACATCAGTGTTATAGTCAAAGGTGTAGCTGCAGTGAAACATGCCTACGTTATGTCTTATCAAAATTAGAAGCAAGGAAAGATGCAAGGAGTATTGGTTTAGCACGCCATGTGTACATGTCTTTGGGCTAGCATCGGGAGCACTGTAGTCTGTGCTCCAGCTTCTCATGTCTGTTGTCACTTATGCCAGTTAGATTAAGCTTAAGTCAGATGTATTTGTGTTGGCTTGAAGCTGTGCCTTTTGATGGCAAGATTGTCGTTCTGGCTGTTGCTGTAATTCTTTTCTCTAGCATAAAGTAAATCACTAGCCCTCAAGTTCACATGCATGTATAGCCTTACTGTGCTCTGCAGTCTCTTCAGAGTCACTTTTGTCCTCCTTCCATTGTCTTTTCCTATCATGAAACTGTGGATTTTTAGCAGTCTTTGTTGTTACTATCTATGACTTCCTGCTTTTATTTATTCTCTTCTCAGCCTTTGGAAGAGTGTCCTGATTTTACCATTACTTGCTTTTTCCGAGTATCCTTTCAGCATCCTTCTTTTAAACAAACTCCGTTCTCTGCAGCTGAGGTCCTTGTCTTACTAACTTTGAAGAAGGAAATATTTTACTCCTTACAAAGTATAATATAAAATCATGAAAGCTGGCATATTATTATTTTATTAAGTTGTGTTCTGGTCTCTGCATGCAGTAAAATATCAGCTAGCTTGAAGAGAGCTGTGTAAACAACCAACTTGTTGAAAAAATATTTTAAAACTATTTTGAAACATTGTATGTAAAAACTGCAATGCAGGAAGCCAACTTAATGCAGCAAGAAAGTTGCAACATCAAGATTTGTTTAAAAATGTAAAGGATGTATCTTAATAAGTTCAAAGGGAGACATACTCTGTCTTCTCTAATGCATGTGACCTAAACAATTGACTACCCTAACCTAAAGATGACTTGAAATTCCAACAGATCTTCTAATTATATTGTTACCAAAAAAGTACCTTGAGATCATGGGTTGTTATGCAGTGTAGCAAATGTAGTGTCCTGTCTCAAAGCAGACAATTAGCTTAATTTTCCGCTGCATGGGACTTTGTTTGTTAGAAAGTCCAGCTACTGGAGATTTGTCCGTTCTACTAAGAGAATAAATGCCGTTGCTGGTTTTGAACAGTAGTTAAACTTACAGCTTATTGGTGATTTGCTAAAGTAAATTCCATACGCTTCATTTATGATTGCAGAGTTCCGCTTTGATCAGTCAAACGTTGGCTTTTGATTTCATTGGCATTATTCTTGGGTTTGCATTACAAGAATGTAAACAGGAGAATGTCATTTATAGTCAGAGGCACTATGCATTACTTTTCTTCCTTTTATTGTCTTCTTTAAACACAAGGCAGTTGCACCTGATTTCCTGCACATACTTAATCATTTTCATAACTTATCACTAAACATCTTTTTTGTTTTGAACCTTTTTGAGGTGTGAGTAAAACTAATATTTTTATTATTTTTCTTCTTTGAAATGTCGTGATACCTACTTTTTAATATCGGTATACATGGAGATGTCTATATTGGTTTGATGATTTTCTATTTATTTCCGTGTCGTATTTGTAAACGTAATATTCTTTATGCATGAATTCAGATTTAAGATGTTGATGTCAGTTACTTCATTTTCTGAGAAACAAAGTGGTGTTCACTGGAAACAGTAGTGAGCAGAAAAACATGTATTTTTTCCCATCTCTACAGTTTTGCTAGTGTTTACTGCTTCTAATGCTTTCATCTACATTCAGTTTGTGTTAGAGGAACATACATAAAACAGGATTTACACCAATTCTGTGCACAGGTTATTCTTGCTCCAGGTCCCGATTTGCACCGATTTCAGCGTACGTATGAAAGCCGTTTGGGTTTGTGTGTAGTGCTGCCTGCAAATGTCAGCAGCGTCGGTAGAGCATTTGCTTTTAGTTTGGTTTCCTAAAGGGACCGAGTTTATGCAGTTGTGTTCTGCATCACCTCTGCCATCCCCCTGGGAGCTTTGAAACCCATGGGCCGTTTTCGTCTTAATGTGAGGGTAGGCAGAAGTCCCAACGATAACGTCGCTCATCGCAAATGGCAGATAGTTAATGGAGAGAAACCCGGCTTGCTGCCCTCGCTGCGCAAGGGCAGGACTTGTCGGCTGCAAGGCTGGCTGCGTGGCACAGCTCCCCGTTAGTCACAGTGTTTGCTGTCTTTTCCCTAGTGAGGCAATGCCCTAAGGAATTGAGGGGAAAGAAGAGCTAGACTTGTGGTGGTAGATGGAGTAGGAAAAGGAGACAGAGCATAGAAATGTTTGGAAAAACAGACTTCATTTTGTTGATTCTGTGAACCAGCCACTTGAGTAAACGTAGTAGCAGTATATTTGGTGTAATTTCTTCATCAAGATTTTGCAGATAGAAATCTTGTTGTAATGCTGCCTGACTCTTTTGTCCAGTCAAGGCTCTAGTAACCAGCTGCCCTTCGACGTGTTGCTTCTGTCAAAAGAAATGTGACTTTTTAATGCAAGGACATAAGCTGTCCTTTGCTGCGAAAGGTTAGAAGAGACAAGGTGGTACTTACATATAAGGTCAGCATCTATACTACATACGCTTGATCTAACCATTTCCCACTTATCTTGCAGTAAAACTACATTTTTGCAGATTCATAGGATTTCATAATATCAGGTTACAGCTGAATTAGGTGAATTGATTGTGACAATAAACAGTTTTTAAAAAACAAATGAATTTACACATAATTTTCAGAGATTTTTTTTGCAGACAGCTTTACACAATTTGTCAGAAAAATTTATTTTAAAATTATTTTCAAATTTCAGATTTTGTTCCTCTATCTCTGTTCCAAAATGAATAGCTTGAAATATGTATTTGATTTTCTTTCTTAATTAAGTCTTTATTGCTTCATTTTTTTTTCAAAGACGAACATGGAGACATTTAATCTAAAATATGCCTTCCTAAAAATAAGTTGCATAAAGTCAAATGCTTGGAAAAAAGTCTCTCAACCTGTGTTATAGCCAAGCTTAATACTTATTGGAATTCATAGGTTGTTAACTACTATGTGTGATTGCTGTAAAATAACCATTGTAACTCCTCCTTTAAAATGAGCCTCAATGCTTTAAAATAATTAAAATAACAAATCCTGTTAATAGGAACAGATTGTGCTTCTCCCTCATAAAATTTGAAAAACACTGATGGTTCTCTTTTGAGAGAGAGAGTTTAGAAGAAGCAAGGGGAAAGAAGGCTTGTATATGTTATAGTTTCATTTTTTTTTATATTGAAAACAGTGCTGTGGCTTTTTTTAAGCTACAACAAGGAAGCCTGAAACAACAGCAGGAGAGGTGTGAATCCGGTTCTATAGTCATCATCATCATATATGCTTTTACTTTTGAAACTTGTTTATCACCACTATACTAGCCCAGTTAATTGCTTCATTGCTTTGCAGTGAACTGTTATATTGAGCAGAGCTCCGTATTCCAAACATCCTACTTCAAGAAATAAATCCTTTAAAATGAATGGGTTTATGGCATGGCTTATACATAATTTTGATTTAAAAATGCATACTCATATGAATTCTTTATTAGACAGAGAAGTTGAAGAAAGCTAGCATCTTTAGTTTATAAATGTTTGTCATCAGGGTAGTAAAATGTATAGCTAGCATGGGAAAGTCCTTAGAGTAACTTAGATTTTTAATATCATCCTGAAATTGTACCGTACTTAATAAAAATCGGTCAGTGCTAGATAGGATTTTTTTTAAATAAATAGGGAAAGAAAAGACAAAGAGTGATTGAAGTTTAAGAAAGGAAACGCATCTGACTAATGTTCTAAGATACTTGTAATAATATTCCCCTTAATGTGTTAAATACTACTATCTTAAATCTTAATCTTAAAGGAATATGCACAAAGGGTTCTTTGATACATTTATCTCAGGCACTGGCAGCCTCAGTCTTTAATGTAATTTTCTTAGTAGTGTGTGTGAGGTGTGAAGAAGTAGCAATACCTCTAGCCTATGGGAGAGGAAATTTACACTATACTTAAGGATAAATTTGAGTCAAGAGCCAAATCCAAAAGGAGCAGAGCCACGCTGATACTCAGAGCTACAGGACCTTGCAGCTGTTTGCTCTGAGCATGGGATTCACAGGTCAACATTAGATACCCAGGTTTCCTCTCTCTAGCTGAAAGGAATGTAGGCCAAGAATTTTGGAAGACATTTCAGTACTACTGCTGGGAAAGAGAAAAGCAGGTCCTTCCCTTCCTCTGTTCTTTCCTTGCTTGTGTATTCTCCCAAGCTGTCATGGCTGTGACGAACTGAACTGGGAAACAGATTCGTAAAACAGTTCAGGGGAGGAGAGAGATCTGAATTTTTCATAGTCAGTTATTGGGTAATAGACATAGATAGTCCTTGAAGCTATATCTTTCCTTTTTTGCAAGTAGCTCAACTATAAACTGTCTCTTTCATGTTCTCTTTATGGACCACTGAAGCTTAATCTATCTTTCCTTCTCCTTTTCCTTCCTTATGGAAAATTGTTTGTAAGTTAATGGCTAGAGGACAGGTGTAGGGTTGGCTTTCTTCAAGTGAGGGGAAGAACTAAGCTTGGCTCTGTTTTGTCCTGAATAAGTGCTTCGTTGTGGGTAGTGGAAAACAGACACAATGCAATTATTTTTCCGTAGTGAACAAGAGTGGTGCCTGCCACTGAGTTCTGTGCAGAACTGTGCACATGTGCAGTCCTGAGGCTGACAGTAGCTGTAGTGAGGGGGTGGTCCAGCGAAGTGCTGGCTTAGAAAGTTTTTTTCCGTATCCATGCTAGTTTGTTGCTCCTTCAGTTAAATCTGAAGATACGTATCAGTGCATATGTATATATGCACAACTATTTGTGAAGTTGTAATGTAAATCATATTCCTGATACCATGTAAATATTTTTTATCAATATTAATGGGGATAATTTGAGGAATCTGGATTAAAATATGGTTCAACCAAAAAAAAAACCCCAACCTGTATCAACACAATTGAGGATGTGATAAATTGTCATAGCAAACAAGACTTTCCTAAGCATTTTCTTGTTGAGCAGCACCCTGTGCTTTCCACTTCTGTTTCTTTTGCAGGGTTGCTGGTTTAAGAATTGCTTTCCCTGAGTACTTCTTGCTCATTCACTATGGGAATGCCACCCAATTTTGCCAACATAACGTTTTTTACAGTTACATGGTTATATTTTTCACATGTACGAGTGCCTTGATTCAGTTTCCCACATGGCCACAAAGAATACTCGTTGCAGCTTGTCAGAGGGCCAGTGGTGGGGCAGAACAAGTGAGAAGTTGTTGACACAGCTTAAATAACTGGCTAACCACAGCTTCAGAGAGAACACTTAAGATAAAGTCCTCTAAGGGAAATAGGTAGGCAGATATCTTATTTCTGATCCATTACTGGATTTAGGTTTGAGCTAAGTGCCAAATTGCTTGGCCTTTTTAGCTGAGGACATGCAAAAAAAAAAACCAAAAAACCAACCCAAAACCTCTACAGAACATTTTCTGCTGAAATTTGGACTTTGATTTTGAGGAGCTCTATCTTGAAACAAATATCCTAGGCTAAGGACTGAGCTAAGTCTCTTGGTGGATTTAGCCCTGAGTGTGCTGCCAAAGTTTCATGACAACTTTGTGAAAGCAGGGATCTGGATGCAGATCTTGTGAGTCCATGTCTTCTAAACATTATGGTAGGTCCAGAGTATTTTATAACTTTCCTGCACTGCATGAAAGTCAGTAGTAGTCAAAGAACTGTGAGCAAGAAAAAGTGCTTCCCTCAGTGTACACAATTAGGATTCCTCTCCTTTATGTCCTAGGCCCATGCATTCCTTTTACGTTTCTCTGTTCCTCTTTTCTCCTCCCAAGCTGCTGCGCATATAGACAGGAATAATCTTTCTCCCCATCCACCCTTGCTTTTCCCCTGTATTGGCTTCTGCTGTGCTAGATCTCATATCAGACACATAAAGCTTCATGCAGTAGGAGTGGTGGTATATTGATGTGTTTCTTGATTTTATTTATTCCACACTCCACACACACACACAACCCCCCTCCCCCGTCCTATTTTTTGTGTCGTGTTTAGTTGCTAACTGGACTAAACCACAACACCCCTGCATGCCCATACTTTTTTACCAGCTCCATATGTGCTACGTTTTGTGTGAAGCAAGACTTTAGCATACGTGGCAGGGAGAGATTTGATTCCTTATTGCAGCCTTCCATTGCTTTTTCAGTTGCAGAGTCTTGGTAGATGTCTGTTCTTCCTTAACTGTCTATAGACAGTGCTATAGATAAGATTGCTGGACTGATCTTTGTTAGCTGAAGAGTACAACATTAAATGATCATAGCTTTTTCACAAGGGTTTAATTAGGTTTGGAGGAAGAGAGAAAGTATGAATATGAAAAGAAATGAAATAGCAAGGGAATGTATCTTAAAACAAATCATGTATGTCAATTTTAAAATCACATGTGATTTTATTTTATCATCTGTACATAGAATTGCTGCACCTTAATAGTGTGTGAACTAAAATTTCTGTTATTGTCTTTAGCAGAACCTCCAACAGCAGTCATACCTTATCATCTAGTCAAACTATGGAGCCCTGTACCTCAGATGAATTTTTTCAGGCTCTCAACCACGCTGAACAAACTTTTAAAAAGATGGAGAATTATCTTAGACACAAACAGCTATGTGATGTGGTGTTAGTTGCTGGTGATCGGAGAATTCCAGCTCACAGGTAAGTTTATATAATTTGAAGTAACTTCTTTTACGGTTACAAATACACCTTCAAAGTGTGTCTTGTGTTTTGTTTAAACAAGGTCAGAACATCTCCTAAACAATTTAGAATACTTTAAACATGCTTATGTTTTTTCACATTTATTTGGAAACTAAAAGTTAATTTCTATCTGTTGTATGTGATACAGCATCAAAAATAATTGTGTTTTGACGTTCTACTTTTGTCTTCAAGTGTATAATAAAATACCAGGGAGGTCACAGGGAGCAAAGCCCCTCTCCTGCCACCAGAACCCCCTCCCCCCCCCCCCATCAAACCATGACAAAAATAAAACTCCACAAGTTGCCACGTAGTCATGACTTTTCTGAATATGGCATTCTCTATATTGAAGACTGTTTATCTTCTCATTCTGTGGTAAAATTATAGCTAAGAACTCGTTTAGGAGACCAAGAGGCAAGTAGGCAAGGGAACAGTTTTCCACAAGGAAAAAATGCATTGTATACCCACTCCCTTAGCCTACAGTTCCATAAGCAATTTTTTGAAACTTTTTATTACCTTTAATTTAATTAGATTTTTCATATCAGGTGCTTTTTCTGTGTCCACTGCAATTTCAGATGTCTAAATCATTTATTATATTCTTATTTATTACATTCAGCTAACTACTATGTCCCTAATAAAAGTTTGCTTTATTTTTTCATAACCTGCTAATCAGAATATTCACATAAGAAAATGGAGGTCTATGTAAATTCCTGGCCAGAGGGGATTTAAAACCTTCTCTGCATCCTTTAACCGGCAATCTGAAAAATCTGTGCAGAGCCATTTTCTTTCTTCCTGTTGACACTGAAAGATAGAAATACAAAAGACATGGAACTGAAGGAAGAAGGCAATGAAAGCTTATGTACTTTAGGGTTAGGAAGCTTGTTTGGAAGAGCACAAGTCCTATTTTGCAGACATTTTTATCTTTGAGGCTTATTATCTTTGTACTTCTTTTCCATCTGCCTTAATAATACTTCTTTTCTTTCACAGTCCGTATTGCCTCAGTTTGTAAATCCTTCACTGCAGCCTTTTTTTTTTTAACTACGTGTTCATAAACGTTTAACACAAGTGTGTTTCTAAAAAGTCAAAGTATATAAAAAAGCAGTTCTGTGATAGCTTTATGTTAAAAAGATACTATTGCTACCAACAGTTTGGTTGTTTTGAAGAACTTTAGTAAAGGATGTATTGTAATTATCATTTCAGTGTCAGAAGCAGCAAACGAATTTTGAAAGGTTTGATTTCCCTGAAAAAGAGCTATAATTGGAAATCTTTTTAACATTTTTAGTATTTTTAGGTATTGCTTGCTTTTAAACAAATTTAATTCAAATAAATACAGATATATTAGTAGTGTAGGATAGTACCACTTTGATGTATTCTTTTTATTACTGACAGGCTTTGCTATCAAGAATAGAAATTAGCTGAAGCCTCTAGTGTGTGAGATGCTTCATACCAGAATGCATGAACTATTCAGTATCACCTTACAACTTTAGTGGATGCTATTAGTGTGTTGTTGAGTCCTTTAGGACTATTTTCATCTGCCACAACAAGGAGTTGCCTAGGAAGGTGTCCCTTTTATCTTTAAGATGTTAAGAAGCTTCACTTCATTCTGTCAGGTGAATTGAGTTGGGAGATACTAAATCTTTAAATTGCCAGGTTTGACAGCTATCATAATTTTACATAATAATTGCTTTGAAGACCTAGAAAACTGTCTAGATGATGCAGCTTATGGCATTCCAACAAGAAGTACAGTTTAATTGGAGTGTGCCACCCTGCTTACACATATTTTATTGGCTATCACTAAATAACAGTGAAATTGGAAAACTCTTCAAAATAGGTTAAGCCATCATGGTGGATCTTTCTATTTTTGGATCAGTACAAACTACAGAAATGGAAGACATCAGTAACATTGGAACCTCCTGTACAAACAGGGAGATGTACTGAAACACACAGATTTTGTACGTATTTAGCCCATAGCTGTTGAGTGTTTTTCCAGAGAGATTAATTGTTCAGACATCTTGTGGTCTCCCAGATGAAAAATTCTGGTATTCATGTGTTGCTTCTCTCTACACTTTCCTGTGCACTGAAAAAGAGCAGCCAACCTACTCCATGTAATTCTTGTGATCTTACCTATGCCGAATTGAGTATTTGGCAGTAGCTGGTAATTAGGTAAGACGGAAAGTAAAGGTGAATGTTTGACATCTACATTCAAACAATACAATGCCAACTCTA
This sequence comes from Tauraco erythrolophus, assembly GCF_009769465.1. Lineage (NCBI taxonomy): Eukaryota > Metazoa > Chordata > Aves > Musophagiformes > Musophagidae > Tauraco > Tauraco erythrolophus. The sequence continues at coordinate 46,892,369 of NC_141469.1, forward strand.
CTAAGGCTTTTTCTTGATTATTTTTTTGGTACTATTAAGAGGCCTCTCTAATGTCAGTATATACTGATTTTGTAGGCATTCTAGTTGGGCCAATTAGGAAGGAAGGTATTACTCTGGGGAGAAAAAAGGACTATGAACTCATAATACAAAAACCATAGCTTGCTTCAGTTTCTAAACTGAGGAAAGGCAGTATTATGTAGCATCGGTAGTTCCCAGAGAACTCTTGATATGGACAAATATGTTAATTTTCATGATTAATAAAGAACACAAGGAGATTCTCTTTATGTAATACGAACAGAACCACAATGTCACAAGATTGTGAATATAACTGTAGTTTTATAGTCATTGCACAGATTTTCTTTTGAAAAATCATACTTATCGCTTAGATCTTTGAGAGTTTTTTAGCAAAAAGGTCAAATATGGATGGGGAAGATCTTCCATGGATTCTTCAGTTATATGAAGCAGCAGTTAGCTGCTTCATGTTGTATAATCTATATGTAGGAATGCAGTTTAATTTCAGACAAGCCAAAAAAAGGTTGAAAGAAAAATCACTTACTAGCTATGAGATTAAAGACAAATGAACAAGCGAGTGTCAAATGGCATGAGTAAAGTGGTGATTGATTTTTATTGACCAGTGGGAAAAAACGTAGGACAAGAAAAGGCCAGTTGGCTGAAAGTCTGCCTTTTTTTTCTTTTATGCTCAGTGTCGCCTTGATGCATTGTCACTGTATCTTTTAATCCCCTTTCTTTCTTGAAAGAACTTTTTTTCTAAATTAGTTTAATTAAGAGAAAAGTGTGGATACTTATTCTAAGACTTTTCATTGTGAACATGCTCTTGGCTAAATTATTACAAAATTGTTATCAGTATAGTTTATGCTTTGACACATTACTTGTGTTAACGTACTCCTGGGCTGCACATCTTGTTCAGCATAAGCAAGTCGCTCTCTGGAGAGCACTTAATGCTGTAAAACATGTATACCTTCTCATGAATCTGAACACAAGTTTGCAAAAATAGTAAATGGATTGCATTTTAAATTTCTAATAATTTCTTTGGAGGACTTCAAGACTGGAAATTACAGGGAGAAATTTGCTGATATCAAACAGCTGGTAGAAGGTGTTTGTCTGGAGCCTCGGCTTATTATTTGGCATTTCTTCAACAGCTGTTGCTAAGATATGTACAGTCCAGCCATTTTGTAAATAATACTGCAGCTAACTAAACCAGTTGCACTGTTGGGAGAAGAAAAAAAGGAAAAAAAACCAAACCCAAACTGTGTTAAAAGTAGGTTTTAGGTTCTGTTTCCCATCGCAGAGACCTTTCTTGTTCTGTGTAGAAGTCGGTTTTGTCAGAGGTGAGTCTTAAGTTGTTTGTTTGCTTTTTTTTTTAATTCTGAATTGGACCTGCAGAGATACTTGGGTTGCTCAAATCTGTCCATCTACACGCTTTCCCTTCCAATGAGAACCCCTATTTTTACATACAAATCTGATCTTGTCACCTCATTGTAGCATCAAAAGCAGTTTGCAGAAACTGTCTCTTGATGCTTACGTGAATGTACTGTCTAATTTCACTAAACTTCTACAGATGTCTAGGAGGCAGTATTTTCATTCAACTGCAGCTGTCATTAAACCTGAGGTTAAAATGCCTAGAAGTTATGCCTGGGTGCTACCTTGGCAGAATGTTCTAATTTTTCTCAGCAAGTCAGCCACAAGATAAATCTCATATTTCAGGAACAATATGTTCTTAATAGAACAGAACTTTATTTCTCATTACAAAACTTCACTTCAGTCATACAAGTTGTTAAATTAATCTTTTCCACATATACTCGTAACACAACTCTGTTGCTGCTGCAACAAAAAAAAATAATAGTACCCTACTGTAGCCTGACCAAATGGTCAACGGTCAGAAAATCAGCAAGAAAAAAGTAGTTGAAATGAGTCAATAATTATTACTTTGCAGTAAATTAACTAAGAGATGGATCTTGTAGTTCATGGCTTTGTGTATGTACCTGCAAATCCTCCCATAATGCATGTTTAGACTTACTCCTAAGCACTGGTGGTCACCTTTCAATTAATTTACTCTGATTTGTGGTTCCTGACCTCTGTCATCTTAGCAAGCCAACATAATGATTCAGCACAGAATAAACTGACATTTCATGAAGCACTAAATTCATGGAATGTATGCAGATGGACTGTGTAGTGTGTTTGCAGTAGGCTTGATTCTTGCACTTGCTGTTTGTATAGCTCAGTACATGTGCAAGCGTATTGTATTTGAATTCCCTGTGAGGAAGGCAACAGTGAACTACTGCAGCACAAAAATTGATCCAAACTACAAGGCTGTTTGTGGACATCTCTTAGGGAAGAGATTAGCAGACATCAGGAATAGTTATGGTAGGTTTCATACAACAGAACTATGGGTTGAATATTCCTGCTCCACATGGTTTCCTTCTCTTTCACTCTAGTCCTATGAACATATACTGAGACATCAAAATTCTGCAGGTTTTGTGGAGTGACATTGTTATATATACTCAGCGTTTACTTTCAGTAATCCAAAGAAATGTCTGTTGTGCAGTAGCATGTTTTCTTACTCAGTAGCTTAAAATACTCAAAATTGTTGACAAAAGCCTTAATACATGCCCACGAAAGAGATTACTCTGTACCATTTCCATGTTTACTGTGCCTAGTTCTGTCATCAGTATTTGTAAATGAATGCATATGTGTGCACCAAGAGTAAAAGCATTTTAAAGTACTTTTCAAAGTACTAGTAAGTCATTCTTTTGTGTTTAAAAAAAGTAACTGACACAATATAAATGGAAATAAAAAAAAATGAATTTATTTCCATAATGCATATTTATATTCCATTTCCAATTTATGTTTTTTTCGTGGGTTGTTTCTGTGTTGGCTATTAAAAGTCATTGAGCTCTGAAAGGCCAATTCATTTACTTCAGCAGCAAATGTAGATTCAGTAACAGTACTTCATTATTCATAGAGGGGGACTAGAGCATGGAGCAGTTTGTCAATTTTAAACATTTTTTCTCAGTATGGTGTTTCTTCAAAGGGCAAAGTAATGAATCATAAATTAACAAACATCAGGTTGACTCAGTTTTTCTTCTTCTCTCTTTGTCTCTCTCCTTTTCTCCTTCATGATGTACTCAGATTGGTTCTCATCCTCTGTTTCGGACTACTTTGCAGCAATGTTCACTAATGACGTAAGGGAAGCAAGACAGGAAGAAATCAAGATGGAAGGTGTGGAGCCAAAGGCATTGTGGGCTCTGGTTCAATATGCATATACAGGTAATTAGAATGAAAATGGAATTTCATCTAAGGAATTGTCCTCCTGTGAGCATTAGATTCCATTACTTGGCTTCAAATGCTTTTTAGCAATTACGATTCAGGTTATTTAATTCCTTATAAATAAATAAAAAGAAATAATCATTGCTGTTACCTGAGGCAATCTGGTAGGATATAGTTTCTCTGATAATACTGTATTCTGTTAGTTGACAAATTACGTGAATATTTTAAATGTATCATGACTGGCAGAAAAGGTCTCTTACTAGGATTCCATTTCCTTACATTGCTGTATGGACTAATTTTGAAAAGCTCGTTATCTGCTGCTGAGAGTGATGTTTGCTAAGCCTTATGTTCTGTCATATAATCTGTAAGTAATGCTGTTGCCTCTGAGTTTTAGAGAATTTAACAAGTGATAAAAGTAAAATTGTGTGATCTACTTTTTAATGTTGCTAGGTCGCCTTGAATTAAAAGAAGATAACATTGAGTGCCTGTTGTCTACAGCTTGCCTTCTTCAACTCTCTCAGGTTGTAGAAGCATGCTGTAAATTCCTAATGAAGCAGCTTCACCCATCCAATTGCCTTGGAATCCGATCTTTCGCTGACGCGCAGGGTTGCACTGACTTGCACAAGGTGGCTCACAATTACACTATGGTATGTTGTTATTTTAAGTCTCATCCTCTTTATTAGTAAGGAAAATACAGAATGTTTGCCTGAATAAAATACTAATGTTTTTCCCCCAGAAATCCTTAATCATTTTCCAAGCAAGAATACACATATGTTTCCCATGATGAGAAATGACAAAATAACTATAAAATTGCTGGTTTAGAGTTGAAAGAAAATAGGCAAGCATTGGTGGTTCCCTGTAACAGTAATGGGATTGTGTGATATGCATTCAGTAAATAGTCAAAAGCCTGTTCTTATTTGTCAGTCAAAAACTGCAAACTTAACAGTGTCAAACTGCCATCATCTAGTCCAAAATAACACATTACTAAATGAAACTGTAGAATTCTTATTTTGTAATAAGCTGGAGTAATCAGGTTCCAAGTTATACCTGGGATATGAATGTGGGCATTCATCAATATAGATTTTGCATTATCCTTAATTTCTTAGTAATGGCATCAAACAATTGGATCTCAGCCTAGGCATTATGTGGCTAATACAAATTTGCCAATGATATTTTTAGAGTTAATTTATAGAAAGGCTGACCTGCCTACTTAATTAAACTTCATCTTTTTAACAGTCATCCTTTTATTTTAATGTAAATGCTCTTTTCCTTCTCACAAGCCTATTTTAGTAATGTTATCAGCAGAGGAAGGCAGGAGGAATTATCTCTCAGGCAAGTCAGTTCATCTATTCTTTGCAGTTTGTGAGGCATTTTTCTCCCTTCTTGACGAAATTTCGCCTATGTAAGCTCTTGGGACCTGAATGAGGGTATGTAGATACTGCAGAAGAGATGTGGGAATGAAGATAGTACTCAATTTGCTTATGTGGCATGGCATAGCATTGCCATTAAGCTATTGGCTTAGATCCAAGAGGTCTAATTTCTGTCTTGTTATTACTATTAGAAATCCATGGCTTTTCCTCTTACTGACTTCATTTTTGCAGGTTGTTGGTTTTTTTTTTTTTTAATTATTTCTTCTTGGCTTAAAATAACTTAGTTTAGTATGTATAACAGTTTAAAATTGGGTTTGTTTTTTTTTTTATATAATGCAATGTTCTTCCTCAGAGAGTGGATCTCTAATGTATTTAAAATTATGTACACACTGAAATTTGCCAAAACAGGTCAATAAACAGTGTGCAGATTGTAACTTTGGTGTTTTTATTTTTGACCTTCGTTATTACTCAAACAAAAATAAGGACACTGCAATTAGGTATACAGTCAGATGAAACAGTAAAGATAAATGTGGCTTATGCCTTTGAGGGATGTTAGAATTAATGTTGAGCGAGACAGTGACAGAAAAGTATGCGAAAAGAGAACCTCTCTCCTCTGACCTGTTTGTTCTATTTCAGAATATACATATATTTTGGTCTGTGCTATTGTCATGTCCCTTATAAGGGGACTGCCAAGATCAAAATGGTAATAAATGTTAGACTAATGCATCTTTTAAAATGAGTGTTAGGGATTATAGTCTTAGTATTTTGACTGGCAATTGATGAATTGCGGTGGAAAAGGGCTGTGAACTTTCTAAAAGCCATTCTTTTAGAGCACCTATCTTTCTTTTGTTCTGACCACAGGAAATAGTTGTATGCCTTTTGGCCATTGTTTACTTCAGTGGCAAAATTGTTGCTTTTAAGGCTTTGATGAGGGTGAATTTTAATTAGGTGGATTTAAAAAGCCATTTTCGAAACTAATTAGTTGTGCTAGATGGATTCTTCCCAAGGCCTCTTTTAATGTTATTTAGTTCCAACAGAGACATGAAATTGAATTTTAGTAATAATGAGTAATAGAGAAGCAGCTTTTTTAGTTTGAAATGAATGTTGCTATGGAAACTGCATAGAAATGTATAGCCCAATTGAATCTTCAATTAAAATAAATCCCCAAGTAATTTCATTTGCTTAAAAGCTGTTTGAAAAAAGAAAATATTCAACAGTAGTAAGTGCTAGCCACTTGATGCTCTTTCCATTAAGAAGTATTACAGCATAAGGATTAACTTCACCTGTAGTACCTGGAAATTCTGTTTGTTAAAACAATTAATTATTTTTATGCTGCAGTGGGCTTTTCCACTGCACTTCTGGCTTTTCCGTGTAATTTTGGTTCCTTTAAAGCACTTGAAATAGAAGGCAATTAATAATACAAAAACTTAATTTATATATGTATTTTTTATGGGTTTTTATTTTCCTTTGAGAGAAAAAAAATCAGATTGCCATATAACTGTTTTTCTGCAATTAAAACAGCTTCTCCGTTTTAAAGGTTATGACACATGCTATAATTTGATAAACATCATACCTGCTTCATTAAAATAGTTCTTTACATGAAGACTAGAAGATTCAGATGAAATGAGCATTTTGTTAAACTGAAGGACCAATCAGTGAGTTATCCCAGTAGGCTAGCTCTGTTAATAGACCTCCTCTATCTGAATAACGTTCATTAGTGTCATTGGAAAGCATTAGCATGATTTTATGGCATGATTTAATCGCACAATAGAGTGTGATTAAAAATTAACAAGAAGGATTTGAATGCTGCGCTTCTTCATATTAAAGATGTAGATGTACATTATGCTAAAACGACTTAATGTTGCATTACTTTATTGCTTAGTGTGTTGACAGTTGATAAGGGTTTTTTTCAGAGTAGAATAATTTTTAAGGTTATCATCAAAACAGGTCACTTTTTGACACTGCAAACTAAAGCCTGAAAAATCCTCAGGGTGCATTAAGTGAAACATGAAATAAATGGATGTGATCAATTGTGGATTTAGTGCTGTATAAAGAGCAACTCTGATTTTTATGCATCATGGAATTAAAATACAGTTGACAGACTCGTGAGATGTATCTGGGTAAAGGTATCTTTTGTACCAAGGTTATTCTGTTTGCTGTAGTTCATATATAGTGTTGGGATCATACAGTTATAAGTTTAGGAATTTTATTAGGCTGGCCAGTAGTGTACTGTTCACTCAATTCATAAAGCCTTTTTGCACAAAGTGCCTTCTGTGTGTTTTTCTTCCTGTCTTCCCAAAGTCAAAAGAAACACCTCTTTGTCATCTTGTTTGTTTGAAATAATTCATAGTGTACCTTGAATGAAAACCAGTAGATCTCTTTCACAAAAAGTAAACCTAAGGGAAGCTGAGGAAAGCTAGCCTGTGTTATTTCCGAACTTGAACTATCCGTGGTGAGTAGTGAGGTGTTCTAGTTAAGTGTCAGTAGCTTCTTCAGTAGCCAGATTTTAACTTTCTTAATTACAAAAATAGAAAGACATTCTGAACATTATACATGATAGTGCTGAGTCACTCCCTGTGTAGATAGCTTTGTAATTGTTGCTAAGCTTTCCACACTTAAAGCAGAGTGAAAGGTCATGTTAATTTTTATCAGAAGTCTTCAGAACTACATGAGCAGTGATCAAATGTTAAAAGATTCAGATAAAGTTAATTTTGGAGTTTCCATGATTTCTGAGGGCAGCCAATTCTGTTTATAAGAAGGAAAAACTTGGAGAGACTAGAGAAACGGATTGAGGCCAAGCATAGAAGCTAGGAGTTTTGCAGAAGAATAGACATGGGACACTTAAATTGACTTTCTGTTGTAAGGCAGGAGTTAGGTAACAAAAAAATCACTGCAATATGGAGTTTATGATTTGGGGGGAGGAAGCAAAGAGGTATAATTTGTCTTTTTTCTTGCAACAGCCAGGACAGTTTGTTCTTTTGGTAGGGGGCAGCATGAAAAGGGGAGAAATTTCAGTATTTTTTGGTTCACAAAGAGCCAAGACCCAAAGTTTGTGTTAGTGCCTAAACCAAGGATTTTATATTCTTGCACCCGAAATTGCAGTCCAAAATATCCTGCCTCAGTAATTATCTGACTTCGAATAGTACTCATTCACTTCTTTTCACCTGTGAAAACCCAACATATTTCTCTCTTTCGAACTCCCTCAATTCTGCCTAGCACAATAGATCAGTACTGCCTGGGCAAGGACTAAATAGGTTTCTGCCCTAACACTGCCCAGCTTGTTTGGAACCCAGAAACCATGCAGAGAAGAGTCAAGCTACAATAGTTGTACTTTAAACAAACCCTGGGCACGCCTGAAAGCATTAGGTTGGTTTATCACTTAACACAGCAGTTCAAGCTGACTGAAAGTAAAGTAGCTGCTATCTGACATATGTCCTGATTATTAATAGTTTACCAGGAGGTCAGCTAGCTCAGTCCTTGGTGAACTCATACCTCAGTTGACCAGCTGACTGAAGCAGCCATTAGACAAAATTACATCCCGTTTGTTCATTCAGATCTTGTTAAGTCAAGCACCTCTTGCTTTTTTTTTTTTTTTCAGGCTTTAACAGAGCCCTGTGATTAGAGCTGCCTGTTGGGCCACCTCAGGGTACTGTCCTTCTCCACCTGCAGATGTGGGGATGCTCCCTGAGGTTCTGACCCTTCTGACACAGTGTAGAGGGAGCCAAACCATCTCACTGGGTCCCGCTGTGGGGATTAAGTACCTCTCAGAAATAAGTATCATGACCTCTTATCTTTTATGTGCTCCTAATAATTTTGTACTCTGTACCAAGACAGACCTGAGGTTGAGAATACCGTATTACTCACTCTGCGTTGCTGAAGGGTGAATTTAAGGTTACAATGTGAACGAGCAATGCACAGCATTGAGCATGGGGACTGCGTGTCCCTGCTTTAGCTGATACATAAACCTCAGCTATTCATTCAATGAAGTTTCAAGCATTTTGAGGATCTAATTTTGGGGGTGGGAAACTCTTTTATTACTTTCAGGACCAGAAAGCAAGGGACTGAAACTACAGACCGTTTGTTCTCTGAAATATCCTGTCTTCCACAGAGAGTTCCATAAGAAGAAGGAAAGAAAAGGCTAATGAGGAGTTTAAGAATGCTAGGAGATACACTGGCTCCTCCTTTTTGTCTTCAGAATCTCTGTCTGTAGAGGAAGAGGAATTGTCAGATTCAGATCATAAAAAAACCAGATGTAGGCCAAAGAGTGGCTGTATTCCCAGTGGAATGCTTTGATACTCTGCTCAAAGGAGTCTCTGCTTTAAAATAGAGTGGAGCAAGAGGAAGTTGAATTCTGTTCCCATCAGAAAGCAGTTGTCTGCAAGCAACAAGAAGGAAATCAGGCTTTTTACACACAACAGCTGTTGAAGTGATTCAATCCAGTTGGAAAAAGCTTTCCAAAGAAGATCCTTGACTGACTTATGCAAGATCAGCTTGTCGTGCCTTCAGAGACAAAGGAAACTTTCCATGCAGGTGCTTTCCCCTTCCTCTTCTTGTGATCTGGATAGACAATATGGAAAGTTTAAGGTAGTAAGTGTTGGCTTTTCTCTGTCAGTGCTCACTGCCAGTTTATTCAGCAAAACTAAAAGCACAGCTCCTGCTTGCATTACTTTCTAGGACAGAGAATCAACGAAAAAAACAGCAGTGGAAAAAAATGAACTCAGTGGAATGTGAATTTCTGTGAACTGCATGTTAAAACTCTGGAAATAACTTTGATTGTTTTTCAGCTTCAATTTTACTCCTAAGCATTCAATATCAGAGTAAAATAAATAACAGTGCATGTGTAGTGCTACTGAATATTGGTACAATCCTTCACTGTTTTCAATTCCTATGTTTGCTCATTTTCTTAACTTTTGTTTTGTAATACAGAGAGTTAAACTGACTAAAGAGGAAAAGACGGTTCTATCTCCCTTCTAATCTATCACAGTTTTCGCTTGGAAGCATTACTTTTGTGTAGCCAATTGGATCTCTCTAGTAGGAAAGCTTTCCAGATATTAAATGTAAATTTTCCTTTCCAAATTCTACCTAGGACTACAGTTATGTGCACAGATAACACTTTCAATTCTTTTCCTAATTTCAACTCCTTAGTTACCTATGGAGTCACTTTGATCTTTCCCTTTAGACATCTTGTTGCCATCTTACCTATGTGTGGCTTTCATGTAAGGTTGACTGGTTTACTCCTTATTAGTTTTTTCCTCTTTGCCTCAACATTCTTTAATGAGTCAATATTTTTGGAGGAGTACTGAGGTATAGCTTTGAAATTATTAGACTAAGCGATGAAAAGGAAGAAGTGTTACTTTTTCACTTTGTTGTCATGATGTCTTTTGCATTTGCAATGCCCAACTACTGTATGTTATTGTTGCTGTTTTGTATTCTGAATTCATACCTGTTTTTGCAGTGCAGGTCCTGCTTCTGCTCCCAAGTTTCTCCTTGTTTTTTTTGACCTAAAATCCTATTTTTTTTCTCAACATGTATGTGCTTCTAATCCAGAGTTTTTTCATTAGCGTGCAATTCTTTTTCTAAATGGTTAAGCAAGATACTAAGTAAGGCCGACTTTTATCGTAGGCCCAGTTAGACTTCCCTGTCTGTGGATCTAATGCAGTTTATTCTCCAGGTGTTCTGGAGGTGCGTGTGATGGGAAGCAAAACCAACATCCTGTTGGCTAGCTATCCAGCAATCATCAGTGCGTTCACTGCATTGATTGTAATACTGTTTTATTGTCATGAAGTTACTCTGTTTGGAGTACGAGGTTAACTGGGTTTTGAGCTACCAAAATATGAGAACATGTTGTGATGCGTAGACTGCTTTTACTTTCTTTTCCTTTGCTGCCTTTTAACGGTGTATGGGGAAAAGGATAGACATGATCTCACCCTTTCTGTTACATTCACGTTTCTCACTGTGAGTTCATAGTGCGTGTTGTGTTTCTACTACTTTTCTGCTATTTCTGCCTAAGTTAATCAGAATCTTTACAGAATATTCTGCAAGTCCTAATATTATGAAGTAACAGGATATCAGTATCGGAAATGTTACATATTGTGACTTTCCTAATTTGAAATAAGGATTTGTTGCTGGAAACAACAGGATGAAAGTTAGAAAATTGAATCCTATCAAAGTAAATATTGTTAATAAAGCAAGGTGTGTACAATATTGTGGATTCTTGTGTGTTTTACTCCCCAGTCAATCAGATCAGCTGTATAAAAACCTACAAAATAGTAAAATAAACTTAAAATAATCTATTTAAAATCAACAATAAAATTGTTACTGTTGTTTATTTCCTCTAAAACTTAATGCCATAGTTTAATCTGGCAGTAATGAAAACAGTTACAGATGTGTCCAGTAGCTGTAGCATGTTGTGCTCTTTGCTTGACAAAGCATCTTCCATTGTATTCTACATTGTCAACAGGAACAAACTGCACCTTTTTTTTTTTAAAAAAAACAGTGTTCAGAAAGTATTTCTTCAGTGCCAAGGTAGTAACCTCCCACAACCCATTGCTCATATCTGTCCTTATACTTCCTCCCTAGTTGTTTCAGCACATCTATCTATGGGACTGAATAATAGAGTTGGGAAAATGATCAGGAATCAAAATAACTCAGTACATTTTATTTTACTTTTTTTTTTTTTCCCTCCCAGGTCAGTTCTCCAGTGGTATTTACTGGTACAACTAAGAGATGGTGTGAAGGGAGGAAAAGAGGGGAAGATACAGTAGAAGTTCCATAAAATGTCTTCAAAGTGTGATGTCACCTGTATTAAAATAATTTTCTTTTCAGGAAAACTTCATGGAAGTAATTAGAAACCAGGAATTCTATTATTGCCAGCCTCTGAAATTGCAAAGCTTTTAGCAAGTGATGACATGAATATTCCTAATGAAGAAACTATACTGAATGCACTACTTACGTGGGTTCGACATGATTTGGAACAGAGAAGGAAAGATCTCAGTAAACTCCTGGCTTACATCAGACTGCCTCTGCTTGCTCCACAAGTAATAGTTCAATTCTTCTCTAGTTTATACCATGGTTACAGTGGGCATAATGTCTACATCATCGATATATTGATAGTGACAAATCATAAAAGCTTCAGGATTTTTAATGATTTAGATTTAGAGCTGCATATGAGGCTTACCATGTTGTATAGGCATGATAGTTTGTGTCTGTTTGTGAACTGCAGCATATTCTGATCTTGTCCTGAGATAAGTCAGGACATAGGAAGGGGTGGAGCTGCTAGGAAAAAATCACTTCTGTTGCCTAGAAAAATGCTTATCAAGGATATGTTTGTCACTAGAAGGTGTGTCCTTAAATTTCTACTTTACAAACTTGCACAGTTTATTTGGATCATTAAATTTCCTTCTTATAATTATAGCTGTCCTTGAGATTTAGGAAATAAAATTTGAATATTTTTTTTGGAGTGATTTTTCTTCTATTAACTCTTGATAAACCATCTTTGGGTACTTCTTGTTCTTCCCAATTAATACTTTTTCTCCTTCTTGGACATTTCCATTAGATATAAGAAAGAAATTTTTTACATTGAGGGTGGTGAGGCACTTGAACAGGTTGCCCAGAGAAGCTGTGGATGCCCCATCCCTGGAGTGTTCAAGGCCAGGTTGGATGAGGCTTTGGGCAACCTGATCTAGTGGAAGGTGTCCCTGCACAAGGCAGGGGTGTTGGAACTAAATGATCTTTGAGGTCCCTTCCACCCAAACCATTCTATGATTCACACACAATGTTGAGGAAGACTTGAGATCAGTTTGTTTAAATAGTTGTGAATTACAATTTTCCTAGTCCTGTAAAATGACTACTCTTGATAGTGTCATGCGTAGCATTGTGTTCATTATCTAATAGCATGCATGTAAACTAGGTTTGATTTTTTTTTAATTTTTTTTTCTTTCTTCTCTTGTGCTAGCCTTCCTTGCTGGACCTTCATCAGTAATATTTAGCGCTTACTATACAGTCAAGGGATTTTGCTTTACAATTTTCAGTTTGTTACTGAGAATTATCTCTATTAAATGAAGAAAACAGGATTTTTATGGAACCTCAATAATAAGAAGAATTCATTAACACAACAAAAACTGAGTTTGATTAATTCATAGTGATAAATCACATACACAACATTCTGTGTATTACCTCTAACCTGGTATCCTCTTGCTGGATAGTAAGATTAACTAGCAAGGATTTTAGTGTTAATATTTCCATATCGATGATCATATATGCAATGGCGGGATTTTCTCAGTTGTGGCTTTGACTTTGTAATTCACTTTTTCTAGAAACATAATACAGTGTAAGCCAGTTGACCTGGAGGATATCATTCTTTTCTTGAGCATTTAAGTAATTGATAACTAAGTAACCACTGCTGTATTTCTTTTACTTAATTGACTGTAATTGAAACATCTTTAGAAACTGAAAGTACAGAATTTATCCCAGAAATATGTACTGTACTGCAATCAAATTATGTCCACTTATCAACTGATTAGGAAAATAGCAGAATGAAACACAAAAGCAATGTCCTATTTCACTTATTGTTTATCTTTAATTTTTCATGTCTTCTCCACATATATACTTATATTTCTAATACAATATTTTTCTGTTGCCTTTTTATTTATTACTTTATTTAACAAATTAAAGTGTTAAAGCTATTATTTTAATATGGCAACATTAATGCATTGTGTGAATTGGTTTGAAGTGCCCAAAACAGCCTTAATGTTTTCAGAATCATGTTTTGCTTCATGATCACATGCCATTAGGCAATCTGACAGCAGATACAACATAATGAAAAGGTTTCCAATTTTACGGTTGAAGGGTTGAAGCTATTTGAAAGAAATGAAATTAGAAAATTGAACAGCTTGCTGAAATCAATAATGTTGCAAGCAGAGATGCAACGAATATTAGATTCATACACTTTAAAAAAAATCTTTGGGAAATACTGTGAAACTGTAGCACTGGAAGCAAAAAATTGTAATGAATTGTCAGTTTTGTTTGTTGTGTTTTTATGCATCTCTTTATACATAGCATTCTGTCATCTTTTTGGTTAATGCAAGCAGTGTCCTAAATATTTTACTAAGTCTCTTTTTGCTCTTACAAGGGCTAAAGTTTATTATTTGTCAGCTTCTTAATCTGTAAGATGGCAAGTATTCCATCTCTGATAAATTAATGAAAAAGATGATTATGCAATTTCTGAGTTACAAGATGGTTAAGCTTCATTTTAGACAGAAATTCTTAGTACTTAAGTATCTGCACTACCTTTCTTTTCATCAGATTTCCAAGGACTATAATTTCACGCTAACACATCGTTTGTAACTGCTCAGTTACAAGTGCTTTTAGTGCAAAGAGCTATGTAAATAATAAAAAATTTGCTTTCATTTAAGTAAGCCCACTCAAAGTTCTTTGAGTGAAGAATATTTTCAGAAAGTTCTAATACAGTAGGTTTAGTTTCAAGAGCATGCAGGTTTTTTGGGTACCAAAACAATCTTAGATTGCATTTCTTCCTAACTGAGATGAAGTTGCTTTCAGAGATTGAGACTCTGTGCTATGAGAAAACCTCTTTATAGGTTGAGGGGGTTAAAAACTGGCGAAAATGTGAGTTGCATCTTATTACTCACATATGCACACGTGGTGTTGCTTTAAATATTAAATGCTGCTGTCTTTCAGAAAAAGATATTGGAGATCTGAATTGGTCGCATTGTGTATAAGCCTTAATTTTCATGCATGCAACTATGACAATGTCCAATTTAGGAGAGTAGTAATTCATTGATTATTTTTTTATCCAACTGTGTGCAATTTTTCTAGCATTGCATGCTGGCAGTTGAAAGACGGCTTTTAGTGTAGTATTTTATAATCACAAAGTGTCCCTGTGAAGTGATACAAGTGGTAACTGGTGCCTTGGGTCAAAAGAAGAAACAATGGGAAGTACTGAAAATAAAGAATGAAAATGAAGTTTGCTCTGTTAATTTACATGAGAACATTTTAATTTGCTATTTTAAGTAGTATTTTAAGTATTTAAGTGCATGTTAATTATGTTTTCTGTCATAGTTTCTGTTGATTTACCTGATGCAGAGATGATCAGGCTTAGCAGTCTGTATTTCCATGGATGTCATATTGCTACTTTCCAGTCCTAAGGCAGCTTTAAGCCAGCGATATGCACACCATATTATGCACAACTATTTCATAACTAGTGCCTTCAGTACTCCTGATCACTAATTTCCCAGCAATTTTGTACCTGTTATCAGTTGGCTGTCAACAGCTCAACAATGACATCTTATTCTGGTTTGTGAACATGTATTTCTAATATTCACAAAGTGTTGGATTTTGTGATGGCAGTTCAGAGGCATTTGCCTTTTTCCTCATTATTCTGACAACTGTCCAGGTCCCAGTGGGACACTTCACTTGCTTTTTTTTCTCTGTTACTCAGGCCATGTCTTGCAGCTCAGAAAATGCCAGTTGTTTAGACTTCTAATAATTACAGTTGAGACACTCAACCTACTGATATATTTTTCCTACAGTCTGACAAACATGGAGTGCAAAAGACTCCAGAATCTTTAACCTTAATAACTTTTATTAGTAGTCTTTATTTAACTTGAATTTTATTTAAGTCAGATTTAAAATTTAACACTTACGGAATTCGCTTGCATCCTTGATCTTAAGATTTTTTTAACAAAGGCTTGTATTAATTGATATACTGTGATCTGGGTCACTGTCAGGGTGAGGAACAGAATATATATTAAAATACTCAGCCTGTGCCTGAAGCGGCTTTTACAGATCTCTGGATTGCGTAGATTTAGGAGTAAGAGCATGAGGTTAAATTGATTTTATGTATCCAGAGCCTCATTCCATTTCCTTGAACATACCTGTAGTGGCACTGGAACAGTAGGAGATTTTGTTTTCTTCCTTTGGACCATAAAGCTTAAATCATCCGTTAAGATCACATGGCCTGCCTTTTTTTTGGTACTTAATGGCTTAGCTTAAAATGGGAATGTTTTATTTATTACAAGTTTATGTTACCCTAGCCTTTTTTATATGACCATTTTGAAAAGACATAGATTTTTATATCAGCGAGTGGAGGTCTTTGGATAAAATGTTTTCTTGTAATCTTGTTTTTATTCTTCATGAGGTTTATAGCAATACAGCTTGTTTCCTTTTCTTTCTTTTTCACAGTTTCTGGCAGATATGGAAAATAATGCACTCTTTAGGGATGACATTGAATGTCAAAAACTCATTATGGAAGCAATGAAGTACCATCTGTTGCCAGAGAGACGACCTATGTTGCAAAGTCCTCGCACCAAACCTAGAAAATCTACAGTGGGCGTGTTGTTTGCAGTTGGAGGAATGGATGCAACAAAAGGTATTGGCTTATATAATGATTAGTTGATGAGCTGTTTTAGTTCTTTTAAACGAATGTTTGATAGGTGTTTTTACAACATGATAATTCTAAATTCAAAGATTCTGCAGTATAGAACATGGAACATCTTAAATGTGCACTGTTTATTACGTTAAAAAAAAGCAATGTAGCTTTGATTAATACTGTAAACATTCTGGAAGTTAGAGTTGTACTGATTGAAATTATCAAGGGAGTTTCTGATTTCTGAGTAGCGAAATGTTGGATTGAGTGAAAACTAAGCTTTATTTACTTGAGTGGGAAGTAATTTGGAAAAGGAAGAAAATGACAGAAAAGTCATAAAGGTTACCTCCACATGCATTAAAAAAAAAAAAAGCTTTTGACTAATTATTAAATGGTTCTGTCAGAGCTACTTGGATTTTTTTTTTATGGAAACTTTCATACTGTTTAATGGTAGTTAGAAGGAATCTGGTGAGTTAAAAAGTTGCGGCAGAGGAAGTGGGGTTTTTTCACTTGTTATTTTAAAGTTAGAACTGTTAGTACTTCGTGTCACATACTTTCAGATTTTTTTTCTGATATTACAAAACAGTTTATTTCATAATATAATTGCGTTTCACAAGGGTTATTTTATACTCTTAACGTATATTTCTAAAGGCTCAATTCTGCAAAGCAGTTAGAAATCCTGATTTTGTCTTGGAAAGCACTGAGAAAGCCCTCCTTTATAATGGTGCAGTTAATTTCTGAGGAAGTCAAAAAAGACTATTTGTATACGTAGGACTGAGAACATGCTGCAGGATGTCATGCTGTCTTGTGGGATCAGCACACTGCTGAACTAAAAACTACCCTAATAATTCAGACTTTTTTTTTTCTCCTGTAACTTGCATGTTGTTGTCGTTCAGGAGCTACAAGCATTGAAAAGTATGAACTTCGTACCAACATGTGGACTCCTGTTGCAAACATGAATGGACGAAGATTACAGTTTGGAGTTGCAGTATTAGATGATAAATTGTATGTTGTTGGTGGCAGAGATGGACTGAAAACATTGAATACTGTGGAGTGCTACAACCCTAGAACAAAAACTTGGAGTGTAATGCCACCTATGTCCACTCATCGTCATGGTCTTGGTATGTAGAGTTCTGTGAGGGCTGAATGCATATTTTTAAAAGGTTATCTATATATTTTTAAAAGGTTATCTATTTTAGGATTGGTCAAGAAACATTCAGAAATTAGGTTTAGGGGATGGAAACTTAGTTTTAATGGCAACTGCTTATTGAACATCTTTCTTCTTCAGATTATATTCAGCATTGGCTACTAAAAGGAAATTTCTTTTTATTTGTTTTTAAATATTTTGGTGCATGCTGGACTGTCACTAGGAAAATGTGATCTTTTTTACCCTTAGCCAGAAGTGATTGTTTTTCATATCTGTCTTTTTAGGAGTAGCTGTATTGGAAGGTCCCATGTATGCTGTAGGAGGACATGATGGCTGGAGCTACCTGAACACAGTAGAAAGATGGGATCCACAGGCTCGTCAGTGGAACTTTGTAGCTAGTATGTCAACTCCAAGGAGCACTGTTGGTGTAGCAATATTAATGGAAAGTATGTGAAGGCAACTTCTGTTTTCTCTCTCATTATTTTATTGTATTCTTTCTCATTATTTTATTCTATTCTTTCTCATTATTTTAATGTAATTTGAGGACCATCCTAAATGACTATTATATTGTGGCTCTTGATAGATACCTCTTGATAGCATTAAGGACCAAGTTTCTTAATTCATAGAAAAGATACTATATTGGGTCAAGCAAACTTCCTGACAGAATCACAGTGCCCCTCAGTGTTGCTTCTGAGATACCATCTTTACGGGCAAATAAGTAGTTACCATCTCCTTAATCAGGAAGGGAGCAAATGGTTGTTCTCTTTCACTGAGACTCCAGTGATTTCCTCACACTGTGATAGCTTGAACAATCAGCTTCCAAAATTACTGTAAAGTTGTGGAGCAGCACTCATGTAATATTGCATTTACATAATCAGTAAGCTCTGCCAGAATTAATCTAATCTGGAGTGGCATCTGAAATTTCTACAGCTGTTTTTCAGTGAAAATATTCCTAATTCCTAATACAAAGTGTATTCAGACAACTAAGTCATTTTATGTTGCAATCACAGGAAATGGCTGGAAGTGACCTCAGGAGTTCCCTAATCTGTTCTGCTACCCCAAAGCTGAATCAATCCTATCTAAAACAGCCAGAGTGACCTTGTTCTTAACCTCCAGTGGTAGTTTCCATAACTTCCCTGAGCAATCTGCCTAACTGTTAATACATCTCTGAAGTTCTCCTCGTGTCGAGTCTTAAACACCTTTTGCTGATTTATATTATTATTGTTTGTACTATCCAAAGTGAACATGGAAATGCATCTTTTCTTTCCTATTTGCAAGAGCCTTTTGCGTTTAAAGGCACATGTTCATTCGGTATTCTATCACCAGGACTGAGTAATTTTAGCTCCTTCAGTCTTATTTCTAGGCCGTGATTCCTAGACTTCGAGCAATTTTCTTTGTTTTCCTTTGGACTAAGTGTAATTTTTCTACAGCATCCCAAAATGCACGTGGTACTTGAATCAAGCTATTATGAAAATAAACATCTGTTGGAATCACAGAATCATCAAATAATTTGGATTGGAAGAGACCTCTGGAGTGATCCAATCCAAATTGGTTTGGATGTAGTTTCAAAGCTAACTGAGGTAGCTCAGGTCATATCTGAGTTTTGAGTATCTCTGAGGATGGAGATTCAACAGCCTCTCTAGGCAACCTGTTCCAGTGTTTGACCACTGTCGTACTGTACATTTTTCTTCTAATATCCTGTTGAAATTTCCCATGTTTCAACTTGACTTTTCTTCTTCCTCCTTTCACCTCTGAGAATGATCTATCTTCTATATAACCTCCCGTTAGGTGGCTGAAGACAGCAGTGAGATGCCTCCTTAGCTGTCTCAAGAATTCTAAAGACTGCACAAAGGCAACTCTCAGCCTCTCATGTATCATGTGTTCTAGCTCCCTCATCACCTTAGTGATGATCAGCTGGACTTGCTCCAGCATGGCAAGGTCTTTCCGGTACTGAGAGCCCAAAGCTGGACACAGTATCCAGAAGCAGTCTTGTATGTACTGAATAAAGGCGATCAGTTGTCATTACTTCAAGGGCATACTACTGACTTGTCTGCCAGGACTTCCAAGTCTATTTTTGTGAAGCTGTTTCCTCTCCTGTCAGCTTCCTGCTTGTATTATTGCAAGGGAATATGCCATCCCAGGTACAGGACTTTGCATTTGCCTTTGCTGAACTTCATGAGACTACAGTCAGCCCATTTTTCCAGCCTGTCTAGGTATCTCTGAATAGTAACCAAGCTCTCCAGCGTATCAGCAACTCCCCTTAATTTGATATAATCAGTAAACTTGCTAAAGCTGATTTCCGTTACATCTTTCAGGTAATTACTGAAGACATTGAGCAGTACCAGCCACAGTGTCAGCCTGGGAGGAACAGCACTAGTAACCAGCTGCCAGCTGGACTTCATACTGCTGACACAGCCCTTAAAAGCCAGCAGTCCTTCCAGTTTTCCATCAGCCTTGTAGTGGGCTTATCCAAATCATAGTTGCCAGGTTGGCTACAGGAATACCTTAAGTAGACAAAGCTAACCTGATTTGCTGAGTAGTATTGTGGTTGTGGCAGAATATTTACACTCTCTTGACCACAAATTTTCACTTCCTGCTTATGTACTATCTGATGCATCTCCCTTGAGCTGTTTGAGTACCGTAAGGTAGCAAAAATCTTTTCGCGTATTTTCTTTCTTTCTTTCTTTTTTTTTTTTTTAAGATTAGTTTCCCGCTAAATTAGTACAGCTGAAATGCACCTACAAAGGGTCCTGTGAGATCTGGAACAAGTCCAGGAATGAGTGGAAATGCTCACTGGGTGCAGGAAGGAGGGAAGAACAGCAACCCAACAACCAGCAAGCAGAGTGCCTTGGGCTGCCTCGGAACTGCAGTCTCAGATGCCTAAGTTAGATCTGAAGCTTCCTGTGTATTCAGCAGAGGGTCCCAGATGTGGTGAAAAGCACCAGAATTAGAGCCTCACATTTCTCTGTCATTATAGAACGTTGCTTAGGCTCTTAATGTAGGCAGCAACACTAGATGCCTATAGCAAAAAGCTTAAAAGTGCATGCAAATTTATTGCATTTCAGCTGAGGGAGCAGCTCAGCTACCTTCTGCCCTTTCTAGTAATATCTATCTGTAACTTGATATATTTCAGATGATTTGCTCAAAACCTTCATATAGAGAGGTTAATATCTCTTTCTTCATGTCCTAAATGTGAAATCACTGCATAAGTGATCAAAATTCTGCCAAGTTTTGGCGGGGGTAAGGTGAGGAACTTCATTTAAATGCTATGTTGCATAAAGGATTGATTTTAGTCATAAACTTTTTTTGAACTGCAATAGGATTTTTCAGTATCTTGCAGTACATTCCTTTCCTTAAACAAGTAGTGTTATTAAACATAGGAAATTCCATGGAAATGTATTTTTTTAAAGGATATTAAAATGATACCATATTTACAATATGTTTGTATTTAAGTTTGTCGGTCAGTATATTTAAAAACCAAACAGTGTTTCCCAAACCGAGGATATCTTGAACAGTGCTTCACAGTAACCGTTGTAAATTGTTCACAGTATCGTCGTGTACGGTATCTAATGTTTATTTGATTATTTAATCATACTATAATGTGCCTTAGGCTGTGAAAGGATTTCATTAATGATATTTCAGGTGATCTCTCAAACTGGACTTTATTCCTGATGCACTGCTTTCTTTTTAGAATGGCTTCTGAGTTCCTACCTTTCCAATAATAGTGCTAGGCATTTCTGATTCTAAGCATAGATTGCTGATAAACTCTGTGCATAAACTGTTTATCAAGTTTGATTATTTAATTACTTTTAAAGATTTATCAGTGATGGAGTGCTCCTAAAACCAATCTTTTCCTTCTAGCCTTTCCAAAAAGTTGAAATCTCATGTTAATACCAAATGCTAGAAACCTTTTTGTTAGAATTGAGCCAACTAGGCCACCTAGTGGGTGTGAGGCACTTAACGTTGCTGTCATTCATAAACTGAAGCCCAGGTCCAGAAAAATACTTGAATGCCTAAGATGAGGCAGGGCAGAATTGTTGCATGCACAGGTCCAGTTCTGAATTTGTCCCTCTGACCCTGCTAGAAATAGGTCTTTGTCTGTCAAGTCACATAAGTAATTTTGAAAATGTTAGCTATGTGCATAGTTTGGAATATAAATGCTGTGTTAGAGTCATAGAATCATAGAATGGTTTTGGTTGGAAGGGACTTTAAAGATCATCTAGTTCCAACCCCCTTGCCATGGGCAGGGATACCTTCAACTACATCAGGTTGCTGAAAGCTTCATCCAACCTGGCCTTCATATAATCAATTTTCTGTAAATTATTGTTACTATGCATTGATCATGAGAATAGGAAAAGATTGGAGCGAAAGCTTATCTGAGTTTTTGCAGCAGAACATTCTATTGAAAGTTGAAAGTCTCATTCTAAACTCTCCTTTTTAACAAACCTGAAAGTCCTTCATACATCACTGGAAACTTTGTCTTGTTCAGACAATATTCGTTTACTTATTTTATTTTTTTTTACTTTGTAGGCTTTATGCAGTTGGTGGTCGAGATGGAAGTTCTTGTCTTAAGTCAGTAGAATGTTTTGATCCTCATACAAACAAATGGACCCTCTGTGCTCAGATGTCAAAAAGAAGAGGTGGTGTAGGTGTAACCACCTGGAATGGGTTCTTGTATGCAATAGGTGGTCACGATGCCCCAGCATCAAACTTAACATCCAGGCTGTCAGACTGCGTAGAAAGGTAATATCCTGATGAAGGCATATCCTGTTAGTAATTCTAAAAGTGCTAGTCTGTAGCATGATTTATGGAAAGAGCTGTAAGTAGAAACCCAATAAAATAGCTGTGTTATTTTTAGCATCACCAGGGAAACATGTATAAAAACATACTGTGAGTTATGATTCAAAATGTTGCCAAGAGAGATGATTTAAAGCGAATTCTCTTTAATGCACTTCATCTAGAAAATGATTTTTTTCTAACAATCTCATTGAATGAATTGTGATTAATTAGTGATAACAACTTGGAATTGAATGCTTTTTAAAACGGAACAGAACTTCTTTCACAAGAGGACTCTGCATCAGTTCATACTATAACTGTTAAAGGAATTAACAGTCAGAGTTTGTGGATCCTTAAATATCCTATTCTTTCTTGTATCCCCTGATGACACTGGGAAACTGGCATGTAATTCAGTCATTCCAAAGTCGGTATGTCTTTACATAAAGTTATTAATGAATGACTGTATTACAAATTACAGAAGCACGTGTGATCCATAAAACAATTAAAAATGACAGTAAATACCTCATAATGTACTTCATTAAGTCTTGGCTGGCATTTCAAGTATTTATTAAATAGGCTTTAATTCTCTTCGTTGCCCCCCACCCCAATTGTATAACTTCTCTTCTTTGCTGTTATCTCCCGACACTCACAGTGATTCTTCATCATCCTTCTCCTTTTACTAAAAATCTTTATGCTGGGAGATCTGATTCACTGTCTACTGAAAAAAAAAAAAAACAACAACCAAACAACCAACCAACAAAACCCAAACGCACAAAAGAACCCCAAATCAAACAAAAAAAAACTCCACAAAACTGAGCTGTAATTTTCAAACTTTCAGTCTCCTAATAGACCCCAAAATACAAAGTATGGTCCATACCACTTAATATATGGAAGTTGCACTAAAAAGACCCCAGAAAGGTTTGCAGATAGGAAGCTACATCTTAGCAAATACAAAATTTTTAGAGGAATACAGATAATTAGAAGCCCAAGAGAAAGCAATAGGTCCATCTCTTTTTCTGCATCAATATTCTTTGAAACATAGTTACAGAATACATGACTTCAATAAATGGGAATCGTTTTGTAACGCATTTTGTCCTTGCTCTTTAAGTGAGATGAAACTGAAATTCATGGAAATAATTCCTCTGAAAAGTTACCAGTTTCATAAAACCACACTAAGTTTCTGCGTATTTGTTTACTACTATATTCTGCAATAAAAGTTGCTTTTCTCAGATAAATACATTGGTTTAGAAATTAATTATAAAATAAATTGAAAAGTAAATTCTCTGTGTAGCTTACTAATCACCCTCTTTCGCTACATTTTACTTCTGTTAGCAGGATGTGCTTCAGGCAGTATTATCATGTTATGATTATGTTTGTATGCATTTCTGTAGTACTTTGTCTAGAGAACTACAGGTAAAATTCTTAGAGCTCATTATGTTCATGCTGTTTGTGAAAAAAAAATTAAGGCTAGTATCTCCCAAGCTTGCTTTTAGCAAGTGTGATCTCAGGATGGTCTCTTAGCCAAATAAATATTTTCTTTGTATAGTTCTTTAGAGCCCTTCAGAGCTCTGTGGTTATATCAGTTCTGCTGGAAGCATCTGTAATCTTAACATTGTCTCGTTCAGTCAGGTTAAAATATGTTCCTTGACATAAGAGTAGCATAAACTCTCCGATGTAGTTCTCTGTTTGACTTGTAAAGAACGTTGATATTATTCTAGAATCACATTTAATGTTTTTCATTAAAGCATCTGTCTTTTACTGTGCTGATGCTTCTGATTATATGGAGTTATGATTAAAGAAGTGCTGTAAATTGCCTTAAGGATTTTGTGTTTCCTCCAGGATTTCCTCAAACATTTTTGGGGGTTTTGTTTTGTTTTTAAATGGTAATCTTTCATGGCAAGTAACTCTGTTTAGTACCACACTCAGCTTTAACAGCCTGTGCTTTGACATGTGGTAATCACTTAGAGCGAGCACTTGCTCGATCTACTACAGTTTAGCAGCAGAACTGTTTCTGGAGTGGTATTGTATATCTGTTTAGATATACAATAAGAACTGTAGTATGAACAGCTGTATGTATATGTATGTATCACTCTATATGGAAAGCAGCATGAAGTACATACCTGGTACTGACTGTTACCGGATGACTAAAGAAACATTTTCAAAGAGAGTATCTGGCGGAAAAAGTCCTTTGAAATTAACACCCTGTCCTGGTTTAGCCCGGCCAGCAACTAAGGGCCAGACAACAGCTTGCTCCCCCTCCTCCGCCCCCAGGGGATGAGGAAGAGGCTCATGAGTTCAGATAAGAAAAACGTAATAATATAATATTAAAAGTGATAGTGATAATAATAACACATGACTATATATATGTATGTATAATTAGAATAATATATGCCAACAAGTGATGCACAGTGTAATTGCTCACCACCGGATGACCAACACCTATCATATTCTTGTAAAGGATTCTGAAACAGAGAAGTCCCGACATCGCAATCTCAGACAAGCGAGAGGCCCGAAGAGAGAATGAGTGAGAGATAGCAAAGAGTCAGACAACCAACCCTCTGAAGAGAGTTCCTGGAAGAACAAAAGCCCTTCTTTTCAGTCAACCTTATCTATATACTGGGCATGACATTGCATGATATGGAATACTTCATTGACCAATTTAGCCCTCAGTCCTAAGTCTAAGTTCAAATCATAAGGAGAGTTGTGGACCCTTTGTCCCAGCCATGCTCCCCCTAACCTGTTGTGCTCCTGCACACTCGCAAAAACACGGCAAGCTGGAAAGTCCTTGAGGTCTCAGTGCCAGCTATAAACATCAGTGCACTGTCAATGTTCTTCTCATAACGAATCACAGACTAAAACCAAAACACAGAGCTCTTCTAGCTGCTAAAGAGAAAAAACTAACTCTGTCCCAGTCAAAACCAGAACACATCCAGATCTGTGCTGTCCTAATAATACCTGTTTTCTAATACCTTGATAGCATAAAATCCAGTACGTTTTTTTCTATTGAATTTTGGCAACAGTTTTAGAGCATAACACAAATTATCTTTTAGGTATGATCCAAAAACAGATATGTGGACTGCTGTGGCCTCTATGAGCATTAGCAGAGATGCAGTGGGAGTATGTCTTCTGGGTGACAAGTTGTATGCTGTTGGAGGATATGATGGTCAAACATACCTTAATACAGTGGAGTCTTACGATCCCCAGACAAATGAGTGGACACAGGTATAGTTTCTGATCGGACTATACACTGCTATTTATCTTGTTTTTATTTCAAGTATGCCTCTCTTTACAAGGAGAATTCAAATACTCCTTCTCTAAGAAGCACTTTCTTGCTAGTCTGTTGCCTCCTTTTTTTTTTCCTTTGACTACCACCTCAAGATGATTTATCTTGAACAGACAGTGGTTAACTTCTAACAAACTGCCCTTCTTTCTTTGGCAATAGTATAGCTATTTTCCTTTGACAATTTCAACTACCGTTAATAAAATGTGTTGACATTCCCCAAACTGTCATAAAGGGTTCTGTTTATATGACTTCCTATTCTGAAGATAAATTATGGATGTAGATTAGTTTTAGCTCTAGTGTGTCTCTCAGCAAGTTTATCAATTTCTTCAAGGTTTTGGTCATCTTTTCATAGATGATCCCTTCCTGATGTGAATGCTATGCACAGTGTGTGCAACTTTCAGGAATCCTTTTCCCATTTCTTTTCACATATCTAAAAAAAAAAAAAAAGAAAATCTTCAATTAATGATCAGAAACCATCACTGTCAATTCAAAGCTTGGTTACTTTTACTTTTTTTATAGCTCCAGGAATGTGCCTTTCTGTGGCAAGAGCACACACAAGGACGTCCTGAGCAGGCTGTCCTTTGGTGTCTACTGCCATTTGAGATACCCTAAAGCATCTACAGAAGGCTGGCAGACACAGCACAGAATCTGTGGGATAGCAAGGCCCTTCTGTAGTCCAGTTGTAGGCCACGATGAATGTCCAAGGTCATCTAGAATAGCATTAGTATTTAGGCAGCTGAATTCTGACCTCCTGAATATGCTTTCCCGGTAACAGCCCCAAATTGCTAATTCAAAGAGAACTGAACTGTTCTCTATCAAAATCTTTGTAATGCAGAAAACTGAGCTGTTCATTTCCCCCCACTTTATACTGCTGCAAGATCTTAAACATAAGTCATCTAGGAGGCTTATCAGAGCTTGGGGCCTTGAGTGGCAGTACTGGTAAGGATAACCCATAGTGCTACTTGGCCTGCTAAAGGAAAAAAAAAGTGTACCAGAGGAGAGAAACAGTGCTTCTCACCACTGCATCTGAATGAATCTTGCATGTTGTCTAGGTGGTGACCATCTGCATCTACCTTTGTATCCTTAGCCTTGACCCTCTATATCTCACTGAATCCCGTGATCCCAGTATATAGGACAGTTCTGAACCCTTCCTAGAGGGATTTGGAAGCGTCTGTGTACCTCCCTCCTCTCTTACGTCAGCAGTCTGCCACCACTTCATCCACACACAACTCAAAAGAGGGTAGTGAAATTTTCTCAACTGAAGGTTGTCAGAGTTACAGACAGCTCAGGATAAGCCTGTTGTTTCCAGGAAAAAAAGAAATAGGGGAGTCAGCATAAACACCCTTTTTTGTCTTCAGGATAATCTCTGTAGCACGTAGCGTGCTCTTCACACGCACTGCAATACTATGAAGTTTTAAAAGGGGAAGCTAAGGTGAGTGTTAGAAACTACTTTCCCCTTTCAAGTCCAACAGAATCTCAGCAGAAAAGAGTCTTGCCTTGCCAGAAGTTTAAACTTCTGTTTAAAAAAAAAGAACAGAGGCTTTTATTTTTGATAAAATCTCTTAACAGGATTTTATCAAATATTCAAGTAAAAAGGCGAAGTTGCCCCTGACATGTTTGGCATTTTCTGCTTGAGAGAAAAATGCATTATTTTGCCAACCATTACTCAGTCATCAGACTGTTGAGCTCAGGTGTCCAGTTTGTACCATAACAAAGGATTCTTTTTCCTGTAATACCAAGTAATTGACATTATCAGTAAGAATGGTTTCATATTCTTGGTGTTTGCTATTGCTTTCAAAGTGCTTCACTCTATCATATAAAATATCTTCACATTTTCTGTGGGTTTTTATCCAAGTTTTGGACCAATTTGGTATTTTTTTAAGTTATGCTTACAGTGTGTGGGTGATATTGCCACTCTGCTGCAGCTGAATAACTATTACTACAAGCATAAACTAAACACTTAGTTCTAGGAAATAACAATACTTAAAGCCGACTGCATTTATCTCATGGATGGTGTTTTTTTGTGATTTTTTTTGCTTACAGGTTGCACCGTTGTGCTTAGGAAGAGCTGGAGCATGTGTTGTGACTGTAAAACTGTGAATTATTTTCTCTATGAAGGTGACATTCTCCTCTATAGACTCAGAGGATTTCTTTATTCTTCAAGCAAACTACCAGTGCACCAATAAACATGAGGTGCAGGATATCTACCACGGCAAAGTGTTTGGTCTGAAGCCAACATGTACATGTTGTTCTTACAGACCAATATTAAGCACTTTTTAAAAAAATCATCTTTGTTACCCATAAGTTACAAGAATTCTATTTGCAAGAAAATCAGCTTCAACCAGCCAGTTGCCAGCAGAGGACTTCTGTTTTGGAAGTGCGAAGAAATGAGTGAACTCACTATAATAATCAAATGTTACAGATCCAGGGCCTTGATCCCTCAAACAGGCAGAGGAATGATGCTATAAATGGATATACTTCCTTGTGTCTATCCGTGGGTGAAAACAAATCATAGGATTGGACCCCATATATTTAATTTGCCTATAATAAACGTTTGGCTGTAGGTATCTGAGCTGTTACAATGCAGGCTGCCAAACCAATGCAAACAAAGGAAAATGGCAGGCGTAATGCCTGCCTTGGAAATGAAGTTGTGTATTTGGTGAATCTTTTGCACTTTTATCATCATTCCTAGTTTAGCAAGCGTTTTATTTAACCAAAGCCTTATTTTAATTATTGTCTAACTATGCTAACCGAAATCTGCTATTTAATAATTTCTGCCGCAGGTTTTTGACATACGGTGTACTTTTTGGATTTTCAAAGTTTTTACGTGAGATCATCATACCTTTTTCTCTGTTTTGATTCGTATATTTACTTTGCTGTTTTTAAGGAAAAATCTATAAGCATGAGGAGTTATTGGAAGAATTCTGAAGTGTGATTGAAAGTTAACCAATTGTTTAATATTTGCACTTTGGAATTTTTGAAGCATTCCATTACATCTAAAGACTAATTATGTTTTTTACATGAGGCTTTGCACTAATTTGAAAAGTATAATTTTGTAAGATGAAATGAAACAATTGTCTATCTTTCCAGTAACGTTACTTCAAAACGTAAAGGGCCCAATCCTGCAAGATGCTTAACTGCCACCATTTAAGCATGTTCAACATCTTGTAGGAGAGTTTTGTGTGCCTCGCAGGATTGTATCAAATTAGTTACCTTATTTATCTAATTTTTTTCAGATACTTTATAATTTGCGTTTCTTGAGCCCTGTACTGTTACACAGAATTGCTTTGAACGGTCTGAATGTTCTCTGAAAGTCTTTTTGTATTGCTTTTCTGTGCCTTGTTCCTTTTGTTTTCAAAGCAGTAGGTAATGTGTGTTTGTAAGGAAAATGGGAAGATGTGAGCTCATTGAATGTTTTTCGAAAGTTTGAAGAGCCCAATACCCAAAGTCTTTGTACATTTGTAATTTAAAATGTGTTAATGCTCTCGGTGAACTATTTATTGTTTAAAAAGAATGAAGCAGTGGAACTTTGTGCTGAAACCTGCCCTGTTTGCAACTGAATACAGCTGAACTTCAACGCAGTGTGTTGGGTCCGCGCCTTTTTTCCCCGGCTTACGGTCCCTTTCGTGTCCCTGTAGCTGCGGCTTCACAGGTCTCGTTAAGAAACGTCGTGTCGAACGTCTGGGTTGAGAAAAGCCATCTTTCCCGTTCGCTACTTGAGACACAAGCGCACCCGGCGGCACTCGCCTTCGCTGCGGACCGTGGCGGCGCGCAGCCGCCCTGCCCGTGTCCGGCCGCCGCCGGAGGGCGGGGCCTGCTGCGGCCCGGCGCCCCGAGCGCGCCCCGCCATTGGATGCGGGGCGAGGCCCCGCCCTCCCCCCGGCTTCGTCCGCCTTCGCCGTCTCCGGGGCGACAGCGACGCCGCGGGCGGGCGGGGCCCGGCGCGCGCGCTCGCCGGTGCGGGCGGAGAGGACGGGCACGGCGCATGCGCGGGGGGTGCTGCGTCGCGAGCGGGGGGCGCGATGAAGGTGGGTCCCTTCGGCCGCCGTAGGCGCGGGCGGGTGGCGGGGCGCCGCCGGCGAGCCTCGGCCCTGGGGCGCCGAGGGGGCCGGAGGCGGGCGGGCGAGCGAGCGAGCGAGTCCGTGGTTGACGCTCCGCGCTGCACGATCCGAGTCAGGGGCGTCGAGCCGGGCCCGCCAGGGGCGGGCGGTGCCCGTGGCCTGGGGAGGGGAGAGGGGCGCGACGGGAACCGCCCGCTCGTGTCGGCCCCCAGCAGGCGGGAGCCTGGCGCCGCGGATAGCGCTTCCTGAGGGAAACCGAGGCCGCTCCTGCCGCCCGCCCTGGCTCTGGCTGCCGGGAACGGGCCGCGGGAGGCTCAGACTCCGGCCGGGCTGTTTCTCCCCGCGACTGGCCTGACCCGCCGCGTCGCCCGAAGCCGCTCCCGGCGGACGGCGGCTCCTGCCTCCTCGGTACCGCCTGCCGCCGCCGTGTCACTGCGCCTTAATGCCGGCCCTGGCAGCGGAGCGGGGTGCGGGAAACCCGCCTCGGGCAACGATTAAACGATGGGGCCGAAAGGACGTTTACTGCTTAAGCCCCTTAGCGGCGTTTCGTTTATGTGTTACTGTACAGTGGGAGCGTGAAGAGCTGGAGCTTGCTGGATAATGGTTTTCTTTATCGTTGGTTTATTACAGATTTTATTAAATTTTTTTCAAAATCAAACATAAATTCAGATGTTCTTTGTACTTGTGGCATGCAGTGCTCATAACTTTACACTTTTTGTGAGTTAAAATGCAAATTCAATGTGAAGAATGCCTCAGTTTACATTCACCCAAAAGAAGGGATGGGGGACTTTTGGCAAAGACTTGAGTAAGCCTGCCAGGTGTTTGGTGGACACCAGATGTTGGTGTTTATCTGATGATGTGGGAGGGGAAAAAGTCATCATAGCCAGCTGTGAGAAAAAGTTGTGGGCTTTATCTTACACCCAAGTTATAGAAAAATCTCTGTGGGTAGTGTACAAGGAAAATGAATTTGAGAAACTTTCTTGATCGAAAGTCTGAGTATCTTTTTATGGTTGAGTAGCTTTGAGGCCTTTCTTTTAAGACCCAACGAGTTAGAGAGGACAAAATAGTTACATACCTCTAAAAGCATAGATGTTGAGCCTTCTGTGTTAGCCTACTTGCTAAGGATGCTTTCTGGTCCCAGACTTTTCCATGAGATTTAGAGAACTAAACATTGTGTGAAGGTGAGAATCTCTTGCAATTTTTTTTATCCCAGTAACTCTGTAAGAGAATAAAATAATAGTGGCAGGAGTCACAGTAGTTTTCAGTGCAGACACCCAGCACCAGAAACTTCAATTTGTCCAGTACAAACCAAAAGATTTTTCTGTGGAGTTTTAGTACTTAAGTGCATTAGGATCACCTAGAAGTTGAGTTTGAAGGTGAAGGTTTTTTCTTCCACAGTACTCACAGTTGCTAACCTGTTAGGAAGTTGTTTATTGTTCTGTGCTTATGATGTTAAGATATGTAATTTCCCACTTTTTTTTGTCTTCCAGCAAGTATTCAGTCTATCAGAAAAAGCTTGGTCTGGTTCCCCTGTGCAGTTTGCTTGGCAGAAAACTTTGGGAAATTTCCTTGCTGTAACAGGGTAAGATTACAAATATTTATTACATTTGTCCATAGAAATCACTGATGAAGAAAGGGAATTATTCTATATGTTAATCTCTTTTAGAGGTGATCGTGCTGTGAAAATTTTTGATCGTCATGGTCAGAAGAGAAACGAAATCAGCTTACCAGGGTATGTACTAAGATGGGTTTAAATTATTTTCTTTGTTGTTTTCTTTAAAAACTCTTCTCTTCTGGTGAGGTGCTTATACAATGTGAGAACTTTGTAGGAAGAGATACTATCTCTGGTGAACATACCTGGAAAAGAAGACAAACTGATCAGCATGTATGGAATCTGAGACAGTAAAAGCTGAACTCACAGTAAGATATTGAGGATAGTCAGAAAAATGTGTTATACTCAAGGCACTCCTTATTGGAAATAAACTCAATCTACTTCATTAAAATGTTAGAGAAAAAATCTGTCATATTAAGAAAGAGCATAATGAGTTTGTATGCAATATATCCGCGTCATGCTGATTGCAACTGCACTCTTGCTACTCTCAGTTTTCTAGTAATTTGTTATCATAGCCTTACTGAGGAAAGATATCCTTTTGATTTAGTACTTATGCTTGTGTTGCTGGCATAATGCATACATTGGCATTTTTAATTTAGATTGAGAGTGTACTTCTGAAGTGAATCTCTGTTTTTTCTGCTTATCGCACTTTGATTCACATCAGAGAGTGGTGTTGGAGTGTACGAACTGGATTCCTTTCAGGTGAAATTTAAAAAGTAGTGTCCTTTGGAAGATGCAGTCTACCTGCTAAAAGCCAATCGTTCCATAGGAACAGGCTAGATATGGCCCAGAGGAAACCTCCCCAGGTGCAAACACTGTGACATCAGGTTGTCATACCATTTTGCTCTGTAAATCTAATTTTATTGGGCACCATTACTACTTGATGCAACAATAGTTTCATTTCTTTACTCTTCATTTCTTTTTAGTATTTTACCTGCTCTTCACTTAAGTATTCATGCAAATTCCTGATTTTTTATTTTACTTCTAACAAGCTGATTCGTTTTGGTTAAGGTGGAGCCTTTAGTCAAGGCAAAACTTCCATTAAGGCTTTAAATCTCAAGCTTCTAATCTGGAAGTCTAGCTTTCACTTCTAGAATGTCACTTACATGTGCCTATATCATTGGTAGATATGAACCAGAATCACTTAGCTCCCCAAGAACTCTCTAGAAATCCAGGTTTTGCAGTTCATGGTAGTTGCCATCATGTACCAAACCAAGAGACACAATTCTCATTGTCTTGACTAGACTCTCTTATGTCTTACTGACCGTCACATTTTACTGTCTTGTTTCAAAATCCCGTTCTGTTTAAGTGCCGTTCATAGCGTGGGCTGACTACGTCAGTGTCTTTTGCTTGTAGTATCCATGGCCCGGCTCGTTCTGTGCTGCATTTTGCACAATGTGCGATAAATACTCGTTCTTTCCAGCAAACTGCCAAAGGTGAGGAAGCTGTGCAGAATCAGTGGTGAACTCTGAGAAGACCTTGTGTTGGACTGGGGATCCTCTGCTGTCACGTGGGTCGGTGAGGGTGGTGTGAAGGGGAGTCTGTCTTACTGATGGGCACTGATGGCAGTGCCTTACTGATGTGACCCTTTCCTTCAGGGAAACATGTAGCATCTAAACCAGTTTTAAAATGGTATGTTCTCATGACAAGGCAAAGAGGAGAAAAAACTTGTATAATAAACACATATCCTAAAGGCTTGTCTAAATGATCAACATCTGCTGATGGTAGTTTGAATAGTACTGACTTTTTGAGGCCCACTAGCAAATCTTCTATCTAGATTAGGAAGTTCTTTTGAATTCTTATTTCCAACCTTTTCTTGCGATTGAAGAATAAATTCTCTCTAATTGTTGCTATTAGAATGAAACTCAATTTTTGTGATATACAGTTTAAACAGAAATAAATATGCTTACATGGAGGTTCTTCCCCTCAGGCCAAACTTTGCTTCTTTATTTGTTGGTTAACTGTTAACCAACTGCAATTGTTAACTGCTAGACCTCTCCTTGCATAAGAATGGAGTTCAGAATGTCAAATATTCTCTGCTGTAATAGTTCATGTTATAAGCTGCTTCTTACCATTATGTTGACAGAATTTATTTACTACTTACCAATCTGTGGTTTTCCCTGTTTTTTTTCTTTTTGTCCTTGTTGTTCCTGCTCTTAATGTTCTGGTTGGCTGTTAAGTATTCATGAGTGTGTTCTGGGAAGAGACCATCTTTATTCTCTAGAGTAAACTGCCAAGGTTTCAAAAAGAAAGACAGGAGAAACTGGAACTGAAGGCTTACTGAATTAGTTTACAGCACTGTTTGTTTCGGTAGGACATTTTTGAAATTGGTTGCTGTGTTGGGTTTGTGCGGTGGGGTAAAAACCTCCCTTTTGGGGAGGAACTAAAGGGCTGGCTCCTGTGAGAAGCTTCTAGAAGCTTCCTTGGCTCCAGGTCAGACCCATCTCTGACCAAGGCCAAGCCCATCAGCGACAGTGTTAGCACTTCTGGGATAACATATTTAAGAAGGGGTTAAAAAGAAAAACGAAAACAATGGGAGAACCTGCAACACAGAGAGGGGGGAGTTGTGGGCATCGCCCCTAGCCTCCTGTGTGAGCGGCTCGTCCACCTGAGGTCTGCCCTAGTCCACCGTCCCGTGCCTGGTGATGGGATGGCGGCTGCAGCGGCGTGACCGGGGTGCCTCGCAGGTCTGTGCATGGCCCCGGGCTGGGGAGTGGTTCCCCACAGCCTGGCGGCATCAGCCAAGGGCCTTCATCCCTCTGAATCGAGGCTCAGGCAGCGCTGCTGGAGAACCCAGTGGGCAGAGCTTGTCCCGCCGGGGCCACCAGAGTTTGTCAGGCTGGTCGGGCCCAGTGCGGCAGTGAGGAGGGAGGAGTGGGTTGTGGGAGAAACAGCTATGCGGATACCAAGGTCAGTGAAGATGGAGCGGGAGGAGGTGTGCCAGAGCTGAGATTCCCCGCCAGCTCGTGGAGATGAACGGTGGAGCAGAGACCCACCTGCAGCCCATGGAGGACCCCATGCTCCTGGAGCAGGTGGCTGCGCCCGAAGAAGGCCGTGACTCCATAGGAAGCCCATTATGGAGCAGTCTGTTCCTAAAGGGCTGCTCTCCATGGGAGGCACCCACGCTGGAGCAGTTTGTGAAGAGCTGCAGCTCATGGAAAGGACTCATGTTGGAGAAGTTTTTGAAGAACTGTCTCCCATGGGAAAGGACTCCATGCTGGAGCAGGGGAAGAGTGTGAGGAGTCCTTCCCCAGAGGAGGAAGGAGCGACAGAAACAACGTGTGACAATCTAACCGCAACCCCCATTCCCTGTGCCACTCAGGGGGAGGAGGTGGCAAACTTGGGAGCGAAGTTGAGCCTGGGAAGAAAAGGGAGGTGTGGGATGAAGGTGTTTAAGATCTGGCTTTGTTTCACGTTATCCTCTCTGATATGACTGGTAACAAATTAAATTGATTTTTCCCCAGGTCAAGTCATTTAACATTATTAGTGAAAGTTGTCTTTTTTTTCCTTCAGTAACTGTGTTGCTATGGACTGGGATAAGGATGGAGATACTTTAGCAATAATCACAGACAAATCAAGTGCCATATTTCTGTGGGATGCGAACACAAACAAAACAAGCCAAGTAGACAGTGGCATGAGGTAAGGAAGTTTTTTTTTGAAGTGTGTTTGAAGACTTGGACCACTGTGGCTTGTTGATGTGGAGGATATATTGCAAAGATCATCTTTCTATTGGAGGCCTAATAGCGCATTTACTGTTAAACTCATATGCTACAGTGTGTTGCTAAATTCTTTTGGTACGATTTGCTGGTTTTGAAGCCTTCCTTGTGGGTGGGGGTTTGGGGATTGGTAGGGGTTTTTTTTCTTTTTTAATTGTCAACTGTGCGAAGGTCCCCAGAGAGCTTCTCTTCAATGTTTCCACTTCGTGGTAGTAACAAGGTTGGGTGAATTTTTTGTGTTTCTTCACTGGCTCCACTTTCTCCAAAGTATTTCACACAAGTAGAAGGGAGCTTACAAGTAACGTAAGTGATTTTAGTGGTGCTGGGATTTTTTTCCCCGGGACACAAAGCAGACTGGTTTAGGATGGGAGGAGACATCCAAGGTGATCCTGCTCTAAGGTTCAAATCTCTACCTTTCTGAATTTGGCCACAGACTTGGAACTCTCCTGAGACCTACACAACAATCAAGCATTGAGTTAACAAATAAGCTTGGTTTAACAATTAAACTTTTAGCTGCTTTGAATCTATTGCACTGAACTATTGCACTCTACGTAAACATTCTGTGTATAGGAAAGAGAGTGGAAACGAATCTGTCCCTTGTTTGTCAGGGCACTTGCCTGAGCAGAAAAACAGCTAATTTTGGATGCTGCTGCTATTTTATTTACTTGGATTGAGACAAACACTCCTTCTGATTTAACCCTTCATTTCTAAATTTCCTTTGTGTATGTTTTGGGTGTATTTTGGTGTTGGTTGTTGTTGTGTTTTGTTTTTTTTTCCCAAGTAATCAAAGATACCAGAATTAAAGTGTTTTATCCATTAAATAAAAAAATTCAGTTCAGCTGGAAAAATTGGGGGGGTGGAGGTTACGTTGGTTTCTATGAGGGTGGTTTTTTTCCAGATTTAGGTTGAAAACTCCGAGTCTGTAATATGGAAATATTCCATATTTCCATTAACATGTACACTTATGCTTTGTAAAGTTCATTTTGAATATCGGATATTTGATTATGGGATATTTCCATATGTTACAGCCTGGTACCCTGTATGTGTATGCTGAAAATGAACTTGAACTGTACTGAAACAAAAAATAACTTCTATGCAAGTTTTTCCACTCCTGAAAAAGTAAAAGAATTGCCACTTTGCACAAAATACTCTGTGACTTAACCTATACACAATTTAAGTTATGTTTTGGATATTGTTGGTTGGTAGGATGTTGTCACACAGTAGAAAACAATTTCAGAACAAGCAAATGATTGTACATACAAATGAGAAATGTAAAATGATTACTTCTTCCTACTGTCTAATTAATTATATATTATTTAGGTATTTATGGATTGCTCAGTTACATTTTTGTCATTATTTGTTAGTTATTCCATATTATCAACAATATGCCTTTTAAGCACAAATGTTATAATGATTATTGTTTATAATCTTCTTTTCTGGTGGAATACATCAACTTTGGCATTAAAAAAATATATTTTTGGTGAAATTTTCCCAAGTCGAGGTTTGGGTTTTTTTGATAGGTCAGTTTTAAACTATAGCTATTTATATAAAGATGTATACACGTGTTATATTGTGTAAAGGAATAAACCATATTGTACCTCCTTTTCATGTGTGGACACATATTTTGGGGGAAAGTGTAACTTGCCAGTATGCAAGCAAACAAGAGCATAGAAGGTACTTTCCAGAATGGACTATGTGGTTATTGCAGTTCCTTCATGATCCTTCTCGTAGCTGAGGTAAATCGCTTACTGGGGCAGCCTTGTTAGAACAGTATATACCAATTTAAGTGCCTGATCCTTTTCTTGTCACAGTGTTATTGCTTAAGCAGAATCAGCACTAAGACGTATCAACGGTGTGATAATCAGGCTTTTCTAGTATCGTCCTCTTTTGAAATTAGAAAAGCACAAACAAAACTCCTCACATGCAAACCAGATATATATTGAAGGTCATTTTATGTGTCAATTAATATCTGAAATTTGTTTTGAATTTCTATTGCATGCTTACAGTAAAATTTAAAAAGATAGGAAAGGCATTGATGGAAGTAACTGCGCTAATTAGAAAATTCTGATTAAAATTGTTTTGCTTAAGAGGTTTTTTTTTAAAAAAAAAGCGGTGTATAGTATTAATCCGTGTACCCTTAAACATACACCAAAGTAGGCCTTGCTGTATCTGAGACTTCAATTTAAAATGGCTCTTTCTAACTTTCTTATGGCATTGACTATTCACTTGGAGTTGACTGAATTCATAGGATTACTGGAGTACAAAAGAACAATGCAGACAGTGACTGGAAAATTTCCCTTACCTTCATGGTATCTTTGAGTGTTTTTTAAAGCTACGTATTTGACTAAATTACCCATGATTCAGTCAAAGACTGTTGATATTTGCAGACACATTTCCATTTGTACAAGTCTTATTACATTACCTTGTACAGCTTTTTATTACTTTCACTATTTCATGCTGACTTAAATAATTCTGATACTTGTAGAGAACGTGCCTAATTTAAAAATTCTGCTTGGCCTGGGTGATTTCATAGAACTTCAAAACAAATATGCAAAATATTTTTATATGTAAGCACATGAAAGGAATCTGTACTATACGAAGTAAAATTTTTCTTTATTTTAGGGATGCTATGTCTGTCTTACTATGGTCTCGAGTTGGAACTTTACTTGCTGTTGGAACAGCGAAGGGAAATTTACTTATATATAACCGTGAGACTTCTCGCAAGATTCCTGTTCTTGGTATGCATCGGTTTGAAACTAAGCTTGCACATGTGAAAGTGGAATTTCACTAATATGCTTATGTGCTAGTTTTGGCTGAGATCGAGTTAATTTTCTTCATAGTGGCTAGTATGGGGCTGTGTGTTGCATTTCTGTTGGAAACAGTGCTGGTAATTCAGGGATGTTTTCGCTACTGCTGAGCAGTGCTTGCACAGAGTCAAGGCCTTTTCTGCTTCTCACACCACCCCACCAGTGGGTAGGCTGGGGGTGCACAAGAAGTTGGGAGGGGACAACTGGGACAGCTGACCCCAACTGACCAAAGGGATATCCCATACCATAT
This sequence comes from Tauraco erythrolophus, assembly GCF_009769465.1. Taxonomy (NCBI): domain Eukaryota; kingdom Metazoa; phylum Chordata; class Aves; order Musophagiformes; family Musophagidae; genus Tauraco; species Tauraco erythrolophus. The sequence goes on from NC_141469.1 coordinate 46,930,062, forward strand.
AATGCCATGCTCAACACATAAAGGTGGGGGAAGAAGAAAAGAGGGGACGTTCAGAGTGATGGCATTTGTCTTCCAAGTAACTGTTACGCATGATGGAGCCCTGCTTTCCTGGACATGGCTGAACACCTGCCTGTCAACAGGGAGTAGTGATTGAATTCCTTGTTTTGCTTTGCTCGCATGTGTGGCTTTTGCTTTACTTATAAAACCGTCTTTATCTCAACCCACAAGTTTTCTCACATTTACTCTTACAATTCTTTCCCCTGTCCCACTGGGGAGGAGTGAGCAAGCAGCTGCATGGTGCTTCGTTGCCGGCAGGGGTTAAACCACAACAACTTCGATTCATTTTTAGCTCTGTACGTGAACATGCAAGCCAAAAATGTGCTCATACCCAACTTGCACCTTCTGTTTTGTTGTACTTAACGGAGTATTTTGATAGTATAATAAGTTAAAAATGTATATACACATACCTGATACTGCCTCATGGGAAACTTTTATTATCTTTCTTGCAAAGAATTTGTGTGGTGATTCTTGTTGCTAAGTTACTTTTTCTTAACTGCTTAGAGTACTTTTAGGCAGAAAGGTTTAAGGATATAGCACAGTACCCAGAAATTTGATGCAAAGAAATGGAAGAATAGGGGCTGTGCAAGTTCCTATAAAGTTAAAAGACTTCCATCTGGAAGTAGAAGATATAAAAAAAAAAATTACTCTTGAATTTGTAATTGTTCTGATAAGTTGTTACATTCTGACAGTCTGTGTTTGAGTGGACAAACAGAGCATATTTCCATCCCAGATGTTTGTTGTAGTTGTGTTCATTTGTGTTGTATAGGTTTCTTTCTTTTTCAGGTAAGCACACTAAGCGGATTACTTGTGGTTGTTGGAGTACTGAAAACCTTCTGGCTCTAGGCGGTGAAGACAAAATGATTACTATAAGCAATCAGGACGGGGATACTATAAGACAGGTAGTATTCATAACCCCTGTTTGATTTTGAGGCATACATTAATACTTCTGGTTCCTGAGAAAGCTGAGACCTATGGGAGCTTATGCCTTTTCTGTCTCTCTGCTTTCAAGGACAAGGAGCCTTTGGGAAACCTCATGTAGGATGAGGGCATATCTAAACATCTGAGCCTCTGTGTTATGCAGCATGATTTATGATGTTAGAGTCTCTGCAATTCTGCTGTGGTCCTGCCTAAACATGCTTCTCATCCTCAATCCTTGATGTGTATCTGTTACAAGAGGATCCTATGAGTGCAGCCGTAGGTTGACTTCTGCAGTAGCAGCACAGGACAGCTCTCACATGACTATGTATAAGGTCTTTAGGAAGTACTTTTAGTGTTGGTTTTGCTTTAGATTGGTTAGACAAAGATCTTGCCTCTGATGTGCAAGGATTACTCCTATGCTGGACCTCTGTTGCGTTGTTGAGAAGCTGATTCCAGTGCTTTCTCCAAGTACACTTGGATTCTCTAATCAAGCATTCCGTTTGTTTACATAGATCACAGTCCTTCTAAGCAATAACAATTGCTGCATAATGTGCAAATGAATATAATTCACTTTTTTAACTTTAATGAATAGCATTTCACTCAAGGTTTTCAAAGAACAAATCTTTCATAGTTCATCTCATATGCTTCCATCTTTATGTCTGAAGATTACCATTGGAAAAGAATAAATTTATTGGAGTATGTCTGTGCTTTAAACTAGCTGGCTTAGATAGGAGAAGCAGTGTAGCTTATGAGGTTTTGTAACCTCGTATTGACTACAACAGCAACTAGATTACTATCACTACCTAAACTAGATCAGGTATGTCCATATTAAAATGCACTGTAAATATTTCACCTATATGCCTTATACTTGGTCTTCCTTCTTTGAATTTGCATTGGAGTGACCTTGTTTGTACTGCTTCAGTTAGTACTGGCCATATAATACCATCTTGCAAGTCTTCTTCCTGACCTGGATCTTTCCTCCTCTATTTGGATTTGTATTTCTGGCTGTTTCCTAGATATTTTTTCAGTATATTCCATGATAACATGTCATTATGATCCAAAATGAGGTCATGTTTTCTCCAACTTTTTTCTTAGTTTTGGTACTAAATGCAATAAGAATTCTATCTATCCTTAACACTTAAACATACAGGATGGGAATAATGCAATTATTTATCGTCAGTATTTGCTACATTAACTGTTGACTTCTCAACCTGAACTTCTTTCTTGCAGACCTCAGTGAGCTCAGATCCCAGTGATATGCAGTTCTCAGTTATGAAGACTGATGAAAGAATATCAACCAGGGAAAGCACAGTAAGAAGTCAATAAAAAATATTGCAAAAAGCGTTATCTGATGTTTCAGGGTTTCTGCTGGCAACCAGTATGGGCCAGGAAGCAATTTGTTCCTCCTCGACTTAAAATTTGGTGTTGAAGATGTATGTTTTTTCTTTTCCAAAACTTTCCTTTAAAGTAAAGCCATATCCCTTTGTTCATGAAGGATGTGTTCATGAAAAGTGCAGTGGTTAGCAATATGGCAGATAACAGGTCAGTTTTGCAGTGGTAGTTGACTTAATACATGGAGATATGTGCAGGGACTTAAAGAAATACACACAATATAAATATAGAACAGTATATGCAATGTGGCAGATGGAAACGGAGCAGGATTATCAAAATTGCAGAGATGCTTTCTTTCAGAGGGCAGATTTTTTCAGCTGTCAATTTTGGGAACAGATACTACTCTTGAGGTTTTCATTTTATGCAAACCTCAGCATCAATGAGACTAAAAGCCCCAGTGTTAATCTTCCGGTGTGAGCATTACCCTATCTCTTTCTAAATGGCTGCAGTTTCATTGTCTTCAACATCTTTCTGGATTGAATCAAAGTCCATCAGATTAGTCAATGATGAAGTAAAAAAAATGGGGTAATGATAACTATTAGCAGAACGTATAATTAAATGGTCAGCAATGAAATACCGAGGCAAGACATAGACAATCCATGGATCGAAAGGTGGTACTGTGTCAGAATTTGTCCAGATCAATAATACACTTATACAACATAATTAAATTCTCAGGGTCAGATTTAATCTGTGGAATATAGGTCTCAAGAAATAGTTTTCCCCATGTTTATGTTGACAAGGACCTGCAGGAATTTTTTGCCTCTCTGCATGGAGTGAAATGTTTTCTGCTTCCTATGGAAATTTAATTAACAGATATTTTGAAAATGCAGAAACTAAGGACTTCAGCCTTGATTTCTGCTGCTGCTTCCTGGGGCATGCAGTAGCCTAGGCTTCGCAGGGTTTTTATTATAGCTCTCAAGTTTGCTGTAAAATGTTTAGGAGCGTTTTGTAATTCTGCACTTTTTGGTATTTGTGCTTGGATGATCTGTCAGCAGCTCTAAACCACATAGCATTTATTGTCTAGGTGTCTGTGTTGTTGGGGGAGAGGCTTGGCTTGATAATGATCACTTCCAGGCTGTTAATATGACATAAGGAAAAAAAAAACCCTGCAAGTTGGGCTGAAATAAGTAGTACTAGAGTTAACATCTTGCCCTGCAATGTAAAATAGTTCCTGTAATTTCTTAGAAGGGTTTAAGAAATAGTATTTCTTAAATACTTCATCACTAAGCTGCAATGAAATTATAAGCAAACTGTTTTAAAAGTCAGAAAACATACTTTTTTTATTAGGGGTAAATGTAGGCATTATAGGTTAGAATTTGAGTTTGTAATTCTGGATTAATGGATTTAATAATGCCTTTTTTCCTCAGTTCGAATATACCAGCTTTGTATTTCATTCTTCCAGCTCTAATTTTAGGAATAAACTGTTGTCTGCTTTTTAGACAAGGAGAGCTGGAGCTGAAGGTGATGTAAAGTAAACTCGTAAATAGTCCTTCAAAGTATCTTTGTCAAAGAATAAGGTGAAACAAGCTGTTCCTCCTTGCTTTTTCTAAAATTAGTGTTTTACTCTTGCCTGACAATAATACGCACTGTAGTAACAAAAATAATTTAAAAAAAATCCACCAAAGTTCAACCTGTCTTCCACTATGAAGTCCAGCATCTCTATGGGATTCGTCAACTAAATGCACTCACCTAGACTGATACCAAAGTGTAAATATTGCATGTTTAATACACACTGAACAGGCTGTTTCTTTTGGAATTGTCTTTCTATCTTTGAAACCTCAGCAAGTTACTTGAGATAGCAATGTTGTGATAGTCTTCCCTTCAACCTCCCAGATAAAAATTCTGTGGATCAAAAAACACATCATAGCTCAAGTGAGTGTATTCCAACAGGAGAACTCCATGTGACTTGCAGCATTTTCCTCTGAGGAAATGGAGCTGACTTAATGCTTCTGTAGAGAAAAGTCTTGAATTTGAGATGTGTGTTCTGCTGGGCTTGCATTTAGGTCTGTGAACCACTGACTCACAAGAGGAATATCCTGCAAATCTCTTCCACTGTTGGTAAAGATTTGGAATTCAGATCCATGGGATTCTTAAGGATTATTGAAAGTCCTAAATCTCGTCTTTTAGTGAAGATATAGGGCCTTGTTTTAAAGTGATGCCATTCTTACCAAGTTAATTTTTCTTTTCATTCATTGGCAGGTAAGTGTAGTGGTCGGCAAGAAGACTCTCTTTCTTTTTAATTTGAATGATCCTGATAACCCGATTGATCTGAAATTTCAGCAGCCTTATGGCAGTATTGTAACCTACAGATGGTGAGCAGAACTCTCTTAATGAAGCATTCTAGTATTAGCAAGCTGAAGATTTTCCCGGTAGTTCTGATAAATGCTGGAAGTGAAATCACATATCCCTTGCTTATGCTGGACTTTTCTTGGATGTATTGTAGCCTTTTTAATAATTCTTTTCCAAACACAAAGAAGTCTACATTTTGTAATTATTTTACTTGAAAATTCAATGGCTATAAAAGCCGTATTTTCAAATATAATCATTGTTGCTATGCCTAGCTTTAGAACACTAATACTGTTGTTGTCCTGACAGTAGATTGAACTGAGGGCTTTATAGGTTGTTTTCTGTTTGGATGAGTAACTAACGAAAAAAATAGGGATGGAGTTGAATCCTTCATCTACTTTGTTGGTTTGCAAAGTTGTGCAAAGTTCTTGTAGCCTCCTTACTATGTAATCCAATTGATAATGTTCCTTTGAAGAAATCCCAAGCTTGAAGTTTCAGCTCGGCACCCAAAAAGTAGCTGTACTATCTTTGAATCATGACACTGTGTCTTCTAATGCCTGTTCAGTCAACATGGAATTTACATTTATCCCTTTACACTACAACTGTGTAAGAAAACCTGTAGCTATATGCTGATTAATTTATGGCCACACGTCTAACAAGACATAACTTGGGCTGTTTCTCTTTCAATGATTTTTTTGCAACTAAGCTGATGAGATGTTGTTTGAATTCACCCTTACACGTTGTAACTATTTCTGCCTTGGCCTCATTATTTCTACTTGACATATGAAAAGTGAACAGACTATCTGTTCACAAATACAGATTATAGCTTTGGTACTTCCACTGTGCTTGCAGTAGTATGCCTTAAGGGCACAGTGACTGGCAGCATTATTTTTAGCATAGCTTTGATGAGACCAAGTCAGCCAGAGCCTTGGAATGGAAGTTTCCGTCTTCTGGCATGCTTATGCCAACGAAGATACCAGAGGTCTTTGAGCTGGCATCACTGCCATGTATGCAGCAGAAAGTAAAGTGGCATTATAGAATGTAGAAGAGAGAATAAAGACAACTTACGAGTGAACTCTGAGCACAAATATGGTTTTGTCCTTTAAGAATCTTTGGTTGTTTTTCCCTTAATCTGTTTTATACTCTATTGTTCTTTGTTATATATATAAACTCCCATAATTTGATTGTTTTTCCTGCTAAAAGGACACATTGACAGTTACCCCAGTAGTCTAAAAGAAAATGCATATTGCATAAATAGATCTCTTAATCGTTGCTTTTTTTGTAACAGGTATGGTGATGGCTACATTATGATTGGTTTCTCACGAGGTTGTTTCGTAGTCATTTCTACACACATTCGTGAGATAGGTCAAGAAATCTTTCAAGCCCATAATCATAAGGATAATCTAAGCAGCATTGCTATATCACAGTCATTAAACAAAGCTGCATCATGTGGAGACAATTGGTAAGTGGTAGTTTGATACATAAAGAATGGAATTCATCTCATAACTGCAGCTGTTGGGCATTAAAGCTGGGCTCCCTAAGAAACCAGTACAGAGAAGGTGAGATGAATTGCTCTGTGGAACTGCCTCTCTGCCTAAAGTTAGGAGAAGCTAATTTTGACCAAAATCTCTGCAATTGGAATTAACTTTATTGTAATTAATTGTAAACAAAAAAAAAATTAAACTTTAGTATAATTATTCCTTTTGATTCTTTCTTTTTTTACTATGTTACTTGGCTACAAAAATGTCCAAATTTCTTTACTGTTGATTGGACACAAATGTCTGCTTAGCAATAGGAGAACAATTCATTTAAAGCTGTGCTGAGTATGCTGATATCCTGATATCCTCCTTCCTGATGTTTGGTCTTACCTGCAGTCTAGACAAAAGTATAAATGGGTCAGCAACTAAGGAAAAAAAGTAGTTAAAGAGACTGAAGTTTTTCCAAAATATGTTGTGCATATGGTAGAGTACCTCCTTTAGCATCTCGTCTGCTACTCCCTGATTCTGTGATACCTGAATTCTTCAGCAAGAAAGGAGCTGAGTGGTGGTGGGAGTCAGACCATTCTGTCTGTCCTCAGTTCTGCATGTGACCTTAACACTGCTGGTTTATGATGCTTGCACATCAAGGGTGGCATGACTATGAGCAAAACATGGTGCAACTTCAAGCACTTCAGCGATTGTACAATAAGTATTATTTCTTTAAGGAGTTTTTTAGCATATATTAAGTAACATAACAGTATAAGTAAACTCTCACTCTCTGTCCCTTTTTATGTGAAGCAGGATTGAAAGCTGGTTTCTTGCACCTGTGTTTCAAGCAGTGTTTGTCCATCAGGAATGTGTTTTTAACCTACCCTGTATTGTAACAGGTCAAAAGGGAATAATAGTGTGTGTTTCCCACCCTTGAGTTCTTTCGAACTGTATTTGTGCCTTTTCATAGAATTTTAGTTCTCTGAGCAAATCTTTTTGTACAGTGATAGTGCTGAACTCTTTAGAGTGATAGATAATAATGACTGTGTCTTGCTCTTTAGGAAACAGAAGGCATTTTGCATTTGCACTCTGTTTTTTTCTCTATTAGGCTGTCTTGATAGGATTGAGTTTCTTCCAGTTTATGATGAGTGAGATTTGTAGTATTGAGAATGACTGTTTATTTTTGTTTTAGCATTAAAATCCATGATCTGTCAGACTTGAGAGAAATGTATGCCATAATAAACTTGGATGATGAAAACAAAGGTATGTTAACAGTCTCCATGAGGGTAGAAATTTTTGCAAAATAAGTAAAACAATTTTGATGGTGGCTGTTTACATCAGTGTAAGAACTGTTGTGGAAAAACTGTGTAAATACGGAGTTTATCATAAATTATTTCCCAACTTGTATTTATTAGGTGACACATAGCAAAATAGGAACATACCTTATTTTATCTGTTCAAAGTATAGAGAAGTACAGCTCTCAGAATATTTGTCAGTTAGTGTTTTGGTTTTTCGAATCTGTAATACAGTATATTCAGATTACTAAAATAATATACTTAACTTTCTGCTTCTTTCCGTTTTTTTTTTTTTTTTGTGGGTTTTCTTGTGCTTTTCAGCATCTCTTGTACTGACATACGATACTTAATCTGTTCTCATCCTGATACACAGGATTTGTGCCCATGGTTTCCAGAATATTGTTACAAGGCTATGTTCTTGTGTAATGAGTTACTACCATTATTTCCTCTTGTAATGTCTAAATACTTCAGTTGTTGTCAGGTCTTCACTCTGAGGAAAATGCTTAATTAGTAAATTATGGGCTTGGTTTGAGTGATTCCAGTTAATCTTGAAATTATATTAATTGATTATGTTTGAGTATATTAGTACATATATTCCTAGGTATGAATTCCTACCATTTTCACATTTTAAAGGAAAAGAATTGTTTCTTGATTTCACTAGTTAAAGAAAGGATTTTTTTTTTTTTTTTTTTTTTTTTGCAAAAACTTGTGAATGTTGTAGGTGTAGATCAGCTGGCTTGGACAGATGATGGACAGTTGTTGGCAGTATCTACACGAAGAGGATCTCTCCATGTTTTCTTGACAAAACTTCCAGTCCTTGGAGATGCTTGCAGTACACGGATTGCGTACCTCACTTCTCTTCTTGAAGTTACTGTAGCAAATCACGTGGAGAGAGTATGATAACCTCTTACTTTTAAACTTCATTTAGATGTAAGTAAAGTAAGTATTAATAGTGGATGAAAATGGGTTTATTTTGTTTTGTTTTCTTACAGGAGCTACCAGTCACAGTCTCTGTTGAAGTAGAGCCCAGTTTTGTTGCTATTGGTGTTTATCATTTGGCTGTAGGAATGAACAATCGGGCTTGGTTTTATGCACTTGGAGAGAATAGTAAGCATAAATTTAGTTCTTTTAAAACTACTGCATCGTTGTGTCTTATTTAGTGAATTCAGTATTGTGTTCAGCAGTTCTGGACTTTTCATGTTGTACAATAACAACTTGAATTGCCATGTGGTCCTCTTAGGGCTGAATGATGATCTTCACAAACTGAGGCGATTTTGACAAGGCATTATAAACAGTAGAAATAAAACTTAAGGTTCAAGGTATTGATATTGAAATGTAGAATGTTTCTTTTTTTTTTTTTTTTTTTAGATCATATTGTTAACCAGTGAAGGACTTTGAGGCTTTTGAGATGTTGTTTGACCATGTCTTTAAATACTAAGTTTGGCAAAGTACCTAGGGACTATGTGATCAGAGGGTTTAAATTCTCGGTCTGATAGATGTTCATGTTGTTTGCATGGGGTAAGGTAAAATTGATTGCACTATGTCCAAATTTTAGACAGCGGGTTTAAAGCTTTTATGTCTCTCTAAGCATCACCTTTTTTGACTAATAATAAACTAATCAAAACTGTAAGATTATTAGTCAGAGTTGCATAGGAAGAGTTTCTCTTGTACTTTCTAACCAGTTCTCTGACTGCTAAGAAGAAAGTCTCTTTACGTGTGACTTGTCCCTTCTCTGCTCAGTTATGAGTTTTTCACATCTGGTTACTCAGCTGCAAATTTAGATGATGATAAGTGAAGACCTATACAAAATCACAATATTTTTACCTTTTCTGTTTGAATTCTTTAGATATAAAAAAGCTTAAAGATGTGGAGTACCTGGGGACAGTAGCAAGTGTGCACCTTAATTCCGATTATGCTGCTGCTCTCTTTGAGGGTAAAGTCCAGTTGCATATGGTAAGAACTCTGGCAATTTAGAGGGCTGAACTAATGAGTTCAGCTGAAGTAATGAACTAAATGAATGAATGATGAACTAATAATGAACTAAAGAACTAATCTAATCTGAACAAGTTAATTTAATTTTTGAAATGAAAGAAAATGGAGTGATCTTCAGTTAATGGAGATAAAAATCTAAAATTCTTTAGAGTTTTTTTGGTAATTAAAATATAAAGCAGAGTTCCTGTAGAGTTCAGAAATACAACCTAGTTTAGAACAGGTGAATAAAAAGTGTGTTGTTGTGAACTATTTAACAAGTTTTATTTTGAAAGTTTCTGTGGGAATGTGACAGAAGCAGATGTTGGGTTTTTTAGGGATAGATGCACATGCAAGTTCGTTTTCATCTCATTTCCTTACAGTTTGATACAGGCAAAACTATGATACATCATTGTTAAGAGTGGAGTTTTTCAGTTCTTTCTATTCTTTATATTTAGATAGAAAATGAAGGTTTGGATGCACAGGAAGAACGAGAAACTCGCCTCTTCCCAGCAGATGATGATAAATACCGAATTTTGTGCCATGCTTTAACTAGTGACTTCCTCTTATATGGTACAGATGTGAGTATTACTTCTGCTTTTAAAGATCTTTTTAGATGGAATACATTTCTATCTGAATTATTTGAATTAATAGTCATGCTTTTAGCAAAAAAAATTGTCCGAGAAGTTTACAGAAGTTTGTAGGATTATTTTCTGTGCAAGAACTTTATAGAAATTTAAATATACAGCTGAAATTGCATCCAACTTCCTTTACTGTTGCATTTATATGAGATGCATTGGCAGGAAGGTTGCTTTGCTTTTATTAGTGTTTGTTGCAAAACACTGGTTTTAATAGGAGAATTTAATTCTATTGCATTAGTGAGAGGGTTGGTAAACAAACTGTCTTCCAGATATAGGTCTTGACTTAGTATTGAAGCCTTTGCCCAAAGAGAATTATTTCAGATGTTTCAACAAAGACAGGAATTAAGAGGGCACTGAAGAAGGATGTGAACATGCTCATGGATTTTTCCAGAGATTTTCCTATTCATGAGGGGTAGTTTTCTTTTAGTATTTTCTGGCACTGGGAATACAGGGCACATTTGGCATTGCACTATTGTACTCTTTGTTACACAAACTGATGTATTGACCTTCCAGAGGAAAGGCAGAATCGCTATCTCTGGTGTTAACACTGGTTTAATAACTTTGAGTGGTTTTGCAGGAGTTGAGGGCTTTCCTACCTCTTCAGTACCTAAACCAGTACTGATAAATTTGAAGTACTAAATTCACAACTGATCATTTTGATACACAAATTTTACAATTGACTTCAAAAGCTGCCTTTTATTTTTAGTGTTCTTCTTTGAGCAACACTGATCGAAATTTAGCGTTAATCACAAATGACTTCGATTGCTTTTCTCTCTCGAATTAGGTACATCTGTTTGTAAGAATGTGCCACTCTTCCTTGGCGGCAAATTTTTCAGCTCTGTTTGAAGGTTAAGCTTCTCTCAGAAATGAGGCAGGCATTTCCCCTGTTTAGAGAACTGCACAGTAAATACAGCTTATCTCCACAAAGCAGAGTGAGATAAACAACAAAAACCGACAGAAAACCCCTCAAACCTCGAACTCCTTTCCCTACGCGCCAAAAAGCCTCAAGTTTTCGTGTCCTGCCCCAAACCAGATGTGAATGAAGAAGGAAGCCAAAAAAACACCTGGAAGTATTTTTCTTTAAACACTCTTCATGCTGAGCACTCTACGATGGAGAAACTACAACCAAGTTAATTATATACTTGCCACTTACTGATGTTATTTAGCTTTTTCTGTTATTTTTCATTAGACTGGAGTTATTCATTATTTCTACATTGAAGACTGGCAATATGTGAATGAATATCGGCATCCTGTCAGTGTGAGAAAAATTTTTCCAGATCCCAATGGAACCAGATTGGCTTTCATAGATGACAAAAGTGATGGCTTTGTCTATTGTCCAGTAAGTTACTGTGAGATACTCATGCAATTATATTTACAAGCAGATTTTCAACTATATAGTGTTTTTAATAGAGAATGAAGAAGCTTTTGTCAATCCAATATGTATACTGGTAGAAGAAATTGCCAAGGAGGCTTGCAGATAACTTAATGATTATGTAAGGAAATAAAATCTGTTGTATTAGATCAGGACAATTTCATTATACTAAATTCCTGATCATTAATTTTCAGAAATTTATATGTTTGTGTATTTAAATACAGATATTTCAGCACGTTGGCAAGCACTGCTAGTTTCACTGCTTGTCCCCATACCTTTTCTCTAAAAAAAGTAAATAACATTATATAATGTTCATTTTCTCCATTTACTTCCCTTCTGAATGAAACTACTATGTTATTCAGTCACTGCTTATAAGAAAACATTTTCTTAATACTTTTTTCATGTTTCTGCACTTATTTATATAGTTTTTTATTTTTAATCATAACCAGGATGAATATTTCATTTGTTGCTTTAGTCACTTGCTAGTGATTTTATTTTTGCATTATTTGTAGGTAAATGACAGATTGTATGAGATTCCAAACTTCTCACCAACTATTAAAGGAATCCTATGGGAAAACTGGCCAATGGATAAAGGTGTTTTTGTTGCTTTTGATGATGATAAAGTGTACACTTATGTTTTTCATAAGGATGCCATTCAAGGTACTGTAAAAGCTTTTAAAAACTTATTCACTATTTTCATTGATAAAATAAAACAGTCTCTGAGTCTTCATTTGTCTGAAATGTTTTCATAACTGCATATAAAAATAAATAGTGCTACAGAAGTTTTGAAGTGCAGCTGATGAATGGAAAACTAGTTGCTTTGTAGGTTTCTTAGTAAAGCTCCAACAAGGCCTTTGGGTCTTGACTCCCTAAGCTTCTTGCTAGTAACATCTTTCATCTGAAACTTACACGTTGTGTTTCAATTGTATCTTGAAATGTTCATGAGAAAATATTAGGATCAGGGTCGCAAAACTTAATATTCACTTACACTGTTAACCAAAATTGTAATCGTAGCAATTTCTGTATTTGTGGCAGAGAAACATTAAGAAATTTACCTACAAACATTTGGAAAATGACCTTACAAGTTTAGGAGATTTAAGTTATGTATATTTACTTTACTGAAAAATATGCACTGTACAGTGACTACCAGAATTAGAGACCTTGAATTGATACCCTGCAGATCTACATTTTTTTCAGCTGACTTCTTGCAACACTGTTACCATGTAGGGAATGTTTTAATGATGCCTTATTTTCCTCCTGATCTTCCAATCTAGGATCAAAGATTATTTTGGCAGGTGGCATGGAAGTCCCCTTCTCCCATAAACCTTTATTGTTGTATAATGGAGAATTAACTTGTCAGACTCAGAATGGGAAAACAAACAATATCTATCTAAGCACTCACAGTTTCCTTGGCAATTTGAAAGACTTTGGACGTAATCAGCTGACACAAATGCTTACTCAGACTTTAATGTTGAAAAGGTACATCTGTGTTTTAATTATATTGTGTAAATTGTTTGCTTCTGTTCTTATAGCACAATACAGCATATCCTGGTGATTTAAAAATGTCATACTGAATTTTGATAAACTAGATTGTTCCATGAGTCCATGTAGCTGTCTATGCAAACTAAGCAAAATAAGTGACCTAGTGGTGCTTTCTTTGTTTTTCCACTGTCAAGTAAAAGCTAAAGTAATTTTTTCCAAGACTAATTTGGAGTTCTGTGACAGCGGCGCTTCCAAACCGGCTGAAGGTGCTTCTTCCATTGCTTTGCGATGCAAAATTAGTAAAATAGAAAGAATGTCAGAGCAGGGAAAGCAGATGCTTTCGTGAAAAAGCATGGTAGAAACAGAAGTGTAAGTTAATCATGTTTGTATTTCTTCTTTCTTCCTAAAACTTTCCTCTCTCTGTGGCTTTGAAGTAAATGTTTATGTTTTCCCTACCGTAGTACTAGGAAAAAAACCAAAAAGCATTGGGATGGAATTCTAGGTACAAGTAATACTAGTTTTAAATGCTTTTTACCTTCTGTAGGTTTTCTGAAGCATGGGAGGTGTGCAGACTTCTGAATGACCAGTCTGGTTGGAATGAGCTGGCCAAAGCTTGCTTACATCATATGGAGGTGGATTTTGCAATACGTGTTTATCGGACTGTTGGTAATGCTGGCATGGTGATGTCACTAGAGCAAATAAAGGTAAAAACATAAAGTTTCTTTTAAATAGGAAATACGGTGATTTAATTCTTCTTTAAGAATTGCTGAATTCTTTTTTTTGGGGGGTGGGAGGGGTGGGAATTTATTTTTTTTAATAGAAAGTAATTTCTTTTCAAGGGAGTTAATAGTTATAGAGGAGAGAGCGTCCAAACTACATAGTTCTTCCTTGATTTTCTCTTGAAGTGGTTGCAGTCTCTACTGGAATGCACAACATTCCTTTCTGCATTTGCTTGAGAGCAGCAGAATATATTCATGTCTCAGGCATTCGGAGGCTCTTTTATTCTTTGTTATTTTTGAGAAAATGTTTAAGACTACTATCACTATTAAAAACAAAAAAACAAAAAAACAAAAAAAACCCACAACCAGATGGCAATTATATATCTAAAAGTGTGCATGAAATAGTACCTTAAAAATATAGTTCTGCAAATAGCTGGTTTTAGACAGTATTAGCTGTAGTGGCTTTGAGCTTCAGTAAGAAAGTAAGGGCTTTTTCTGGTTTGTAGATGTGATACACATGGTTGTAAAATGTAGGGATATCTTGTTTTACTGTAGTTACTATATTATGTTACTTACAACTATTTTTTTTTCTTTTGGACTGCTTTTGCACCCGTTATGTCTTTTTACAGGGAATAGAAGACCACAACCTTTTAGCAGGACATCTTGCCATGTTTACTGGTGATTTTAATCTGGCTCAGGATTTATATCTGTCATCCTCATGTCCTATTGCTGCACTTGAGGTATTCATTTAAGATGCATAAATTGTTTTCTGCCGTTTTCTTCTCAACCTTAATGTTGGAGTATTTCGCCTTCTGATAATTCTGCCCTTTTATGGTTTTGTTCTTGCCGTTGTGTGACTGACAGACGTTCTTTCAGGATGAATCTCTCTCAGATTGTCTGAAGCTTTTGAGAACACTAGCTCTACGTTTGTATTTAGAATAATATGAAGTTCATATTAGAATTCAGAATTTGATACTTGCATCAGAAAATGTTACTGTTCTTTGTTAATAGATGCGAAAAGACTTGCAACACTGGGACAGTGCACTTCAACTGGCTAAGCGTTTGGCCCCAGACCAAATCCCTTTCATATCAAAGGAATACGCAGTGCAACTTGAATTCACGTAAGTTCTCCTGTAAAGTTGCAGTATAAGAACATTAAACCAATGCTCATGCTCACTAGAAGAACACAGAATTGAGATACTTCAGCTGAGCGTTGCTGCGAGAGGATTCTGTGACGTCTTGCAGCTATAGACTAGGTTCGAGACCATCTAAAGAACCTGAAGGTGGTCAAGTCCATGGGACCTGATGAGGTGCATCCGCGGGTCCTGAGGGAACTGGCAGATGAAGTTGCTAAGCCACTATCCATCATATTTCAGAAGTCGTGGCAATCTGGTGAAGTTCCCAATGACTGGAAAAAGGGAAACATAGCCCCCATCTTTAAAAAGGGGAAAAAAGAAGACCCAGGGAACTACAGGCCAGTCAGTCTCACCTCTGTGCCTGGCAAGATCATGGAGCAGATCTTCCTGGCGACTATGCTAAGGCACACAGAAAACAAGGAGGTGATTGGTGACAGCCAACATGGCTTCACTAAGGGCAAATCCTGCCTGACTAATTTGGTGGCCTTCTATGATGAGGTTACGGCATTGATGGATAGGGGAAGAGCAACTGACATTGTCTACCTGGAGTTATCCAAAGCATTTGATACTGTCCCACACGACATCCTTATCTCTAAACTGGAAAGACGTGGTTTTGATGGATGGACCACTCGGTAGATAAGGAATTGGCTGGATGGTCGCACTCAAAGAGTTGTGGTCAACGGTTCAATGTCCACGTGGAGGCCAGTGACGAGTGGTGTTCCTCAGGGGTCGGTACTGGGACCAGTGCCATTTAACATCTTTGTTGGAGACATGGACAGTGGGATTGAGTGCACCCTCAGCAAGTTTGCAGATGACACCAAGTTGTGTGGTGTTGTGGACACGCTGGAGGGAAGGGATGCCATCCAGAGGGACCTTGACAGGCTGGAGAGGTGGGCCTGTGAGAACCTCATGAAGTTCAACAAGGCCAAGTGCAAGGTCCTGCATGTGGGTCGGGGCAATCCCATGCACAAGTACAGGCTGGGCGGAGAATGGATTGAGAGCAGCCCTGAGGAAAAGGACTTGGGAGTGCTGGTTGATGAGAAGCTCAACATGAGCCGGCAATGTGCGCTGGCAGCCCAGAAAGCCAACCGTATCCTGGGCTGTATCAAAAGGAGCGTGGCCAGCAGGTCGAGGGAAGTGATTCTGCCCCTCTACTCAACTCTCCTGAGACCCCACCTGGAATACTGTGTTCAGCTCTGGAGTCCCCAACATAAGAAGGACATGGAGCTACTAGAACGAGTCCAGAGGAGGGCCACGAAGATGATCCGAGGGCTGGAGCACCTCTCCTATGAAGACAGGCTGAGAGAGTTGGAGCTGTTAAGTCTGGAGAAGAGAAGGCTCCGGGTTGATCTTATAGCAGCTTTCCAGTACCTAAAGGGGGCCTACAGGAAAGCTGGAGAGGGACTTTTTACAAGGGTGTGTAGTGATAGGACAAGGGGCAATGGATTTAAACTGAAAGAGGGCAGATTTAGATTAGATATAAGAAAGAAATTTTTCACTCAGAGGGTGGTGAGGCACTGGAACAGGTTGCCCAGAGAAGTTGTGGATGCCCCATCCCTGGCAGTGTTCAAGGCCAGGTTGGATGAGGCTTTGGGCAACCTGGTGTAGTGGATGTTTTCCCTGCCCATGGCAGGGGGTTTGGAACTAGATGATCTTTAAGGTCCCTTCCAACCCTAACGATTCTATGATTCTATAGTATGAGGACGAGTAGTTTTGTAAGGAATACTTCATGGTAGAGACGTATGTTAGCAAATAATAGTTACTTTTGATTAATTTCAGTGTATCTGTGTTCTTTTCAACTGGTAGATTCACTCTATAATAATATAATCCACTAAATAAATGCTTTGTTGCAGACAAGTGCTTGGAAAATAGAGAAAGTTCACACTTTTTTTGATGCTCCTTAAATTGGACAAAAGCCTTGTTTTTTGCCTGTCTTTTCCTAAAATACCCAGTAGCCTTAATTTTCTTACATATTTTAGGTAGAGTGTCAAATGTCAAGGCTACCAGTCCCTGAAAGAGAGAAGATATTAACCATTTGCCATGATTTTAAAGCTAGTTTACAGCTAATACTTCCCAGATGGAATCTGGTCTGTTTCATGTCTAAATCAAGATTAAAAACTCTTATGAATACAATTCCTTCCCCTTGGAAGTGTCGCTGGCACTGAGAGGGGACACTTGTTTGTCATAGAAAGGAAAGAATGGAGGCAGCTGAACAATGCAACCATCTGTAATTTGAGTTCTGAATGTACTTAAGGAAAAAAATTGTCTTCGTTTTTATGTTGCAAAAATTCTAAATAATTTTAGAAGGTTAGTTTAGTTTACCTCCCAGAAAAAAAAACATGTGGAAGTAGAGATGAGATTATTGAGGTGTATTGTGCAGGTAGATTCTTTGCCTGTCTTTCAAGGGAGGTTTATTGGTCTCAGTACAACAGAACTGAGAGATGGACTGCCTCTTTAACTAATAGCTTGATAAAGTGCACAGAAAGTGCCGTGACATGCTCTGTAGCTGTCCGTCTTTTGCATACTTCACAGTGTAACAGTTGTTACATCTGAAGCAAAACAGATACATGCATAATCTATGTGGTAGGAAGGTAACCATCTCTTCCTATTAAAAATATTCTTCCAAATAACTTCCAGTTTTCTTTCAGGGGTGATTATGTTAATGCTCTGGCACATTATGAGAAGGGAATCACTGGAAACAATAAGGTAACTCCTTTTTAGTAATGATAGCATTTGTGTTATCATACTGCACATTAAATTGTTGTGTGTTACTTGAATTCAGATGGCTTTTTATTCAGCTCTAAATTTTTATGACCATTGCTTTTGGGATAGTAGTCTTTGCACTTCTCTTTATTTTTAATATACAGAATAGTGCTTTACTTATAAAGCAGTATTGACATTGTGCTAACATGGCATAACTAGACTTAGGTTTTTATTATTTGAGCAGTTTCTTAATAGACATGCAAATGTCAGAGAAAAATATTGCTAGGATGTTATACTATTCCTTCTGTTCTTCTTTACTGAGTTGTTATCTACAGAAAGACAGGCAAGGATCATGTTAGAAAATAAACATATTCAGTAGATCCTCCCTTATTCTGGCATTCTTTCCCCTAATATTTGCAAAATGTCTATTACGAAGCATTTTAAATGGTAATAGGGTAGCATAATAGGGGAAGTAGCAATGTTTTCTGAAGTCAAGCCATTTGGCTTTATGAAACATCAGTGGCTTTACAACCTTTAAAAAAAACAAAAAAAAAAACAAAAAAAACCCCAACCAACCAACCAAAAAAAACACCAAAGGAAACATTCTGCTTATAGTTTCTCTTTTTCTCTGCTGTTGGTTTTGGAGGAAAGAAGAGAGTAGAACTGAGCTGTCTGTAAAACAGATTCTTCTCATGTATGCTTGGTCTCAACAAATCTTGTAAGTAAAATGTAAAAGTTAAAGACATAGCTGAAGAAGAAAACTAAGCTAAGCTGAGTTCTTCTAAGTAAGTGACAGCTGCAGCTCGGCAAGAATTTTGAGGCAAAAACATGATTTAACTAAGTCCATGTAATGTTTTGTTAATTTTAGTGGTTGGTTACTGTAGCTTTTGTGACCTGGTATTTCTGATATATAATGTACAGTTAATGCTTTTCGTTTGATTGCATCCCAGGAACATGATGAAGCTTGCCTTGCTGGAGTGGCTCAGATGTCCATTCGAATGGGAGATATCCGTCGAGGGGTAAACCAGGCTATTAAACATCCCAGCAGGTTACTAAAAAAAGACTGTGGAGCTATTCTGGAGAGTATGAAGGTATTCAAAAGAGTTAATAAAGCTAAGGCTGAATATATGAATTCATTAAGCTATTTATTTATTTGTAATCTTAATTTAGAAATTATATTTTAATGATTTCTAATATTGTAGCAATTTTCAGAAGCTGCTCAGCTGTATGAAAAGGGACAATATTATGACAAGGCAGCATCAGTATACATCCGGTGTAAAAACTGGTGAGTACAGGTTTCAGGGAAGTGTGGTATTTCAGAGGACTTGCTGTGGTGCTCTTTGGAAAGGAAGGATTCTCTGAATAGCCATAATGTCTCATTAATTATGTTTCATTGATTTTATTCTTCCCTCCCCCAATCTTAAACAAGAACAGTGTTCTCTCAGAAGCTTGTGTTGATTTAAATATAGTCTTACTGTAAATGGGAGATAGGCTTCCTTTTTTCTTTTTTGTGTGTTTAAAGTTACCTGCAGTTTGGAGTCCTTTGTGGAGGGGGGGTGTGCACATGCACATGTGCGCACTGAATTTAGTAATTTAATTCGTGTAGTTACTGTTTAGTTCATTAAATTTCTTCAGTTCTAAAATATATAGCTGACTGAATATTCAGACCGTTGGAGATTATTCTAAGTTGCTGGTTCAAGTGGAGTCTGTATCATGGGTAGTCAAAATCGCTGGCATTATGTTCAATACATTTTTAAGTTATTTTAAAGTGAATTTGATAACTGTCAAGTTTCCAGCGGAGAAGTACGATTTACTGAGAGATTTAAGGGCTTAATTCTTGCCTAATTACATTTTATGGACTTACGATGTTAAGAACTGATTGGAGCAGAGATCAGAAAGACCCCTCCTTTTTCATACGAGTGCTCTGAAAATTAGGTTGGAATATTGTGTTCGTTTACTAAGGAAAGTTTTATTCTGTCAGAGAAGCGTCAGTGGCGTCAGAATGGATCAAGAGAACGCTTGCTTAAGTAGGGTAGCTTGCATGTAATGATAGCCTTGGTTTGGAAAGTGGGAGGTACAAGCTTAGTTTACTGTAGCAGCAGGAGGTTCAGTTTGGGGAATGCTCCTGTCTTTGAGGCAGAGAGGTGAGGTTTATGGTCAGCCTTCCTTCAGCCTCTCATATCCTTTGTCGTGAAAGGCCCACTGCTTGGTTTGCTGGCTTTTAATAGATCATATCACCGTATGCGACTACCGAAGCTAGATTTATGGAAGGACTGACATAGTTCTGTGTCCTCACTCTGCTCTTAGGGATGTTGTTGCTCAGAGAATCTGCTTCTAGTTGCCTGCAGTCCTCTGTACAACCTGTGGTCTTAAGCGCACAATCATGGGAGTAATCACAACTGTAGCTGTACTGGTGGTCTTTTGTACTCTTTTGCACATTCTTTCAGGTTACTATCTTAATACTGTGCTGCTTCTGTAGCTTAATTAGAGAATACTAGAGGTAAAAATTGTTGGTCTGGCGCTTCTTATGCTCATACATCTCAAACTTAGAGAAGATACTGGGCTTCTTTAAGCCTATATGTTCATGAAACAGTCTATAATTTTCAGGTCTTACATCTGTAAAGTGTAGCTTTTTGAAAATATTAAAGTACATTCAAAGCTTCTACATTATGTTCAATTACTTCTTTTTTAGCCTCCTTTTTAGTGTTGATATAAATAAGACTGTTTTACTGGAGAAAATTTGAAACCAGATTTATTTATTAAATAACTATTGTCTTGTCTTTCTAGGGCAAAGGTTGGTGAACTTCTTCCGCATGTTTCATCTCCAAAGATTCATTTACAATACGCAAAGGCCAAAGAAGCAGATGGCAGGTGCATTTGAATGCTTGTCTTTTTTAATAAAAGATGTTATTATTTTTATTATTATTGTGTATTACTCTTTTTGTGAAATAAATTAAAAGACAGACTTTAAACTTTGCGTAAAATAGCCTTGTGAAAATGGATTCTGAAATACGTATTAAGGTGTTGTGCTGAGATTGTAAACATTATCTACAGACCTTCCACTATTATCAAAGATGTGTTTCTAATTTATAGTTTTTCTGTCTAAGCATTAATATCTTTTTAACAAAAATAATTAAAGGTTTTAAAGTACTACAACCAGTGCAATGTTCCACTTAGCAGAATATTGAAGTTCTGTTTGTTTCTAACGACTCCTTACCTGTGATTCTTAAAGGTCATTCAGAGGGATAATAATCATGAATGAAGGTTTTTCATTCTAGAACCAAATTGCTGTTACATCTTAATGTCTGCACTTGCAAAATATTGACTAATGTGAAATTATTGACTGAAATGAAAGCCTAAAACAATTATATTTAATCACAGAATGTAGTTTCTACTAGTCCTTACCTGTAAGTAAATGTGCTTCAGAATAATATTTTCTAATATGAAACAGCACCAAAGCTAAATGTTTGCGTTGATGACACTAGAAAAATACTGTTTGTGTCAATTGCATAGCGTGAGAATGAGAAATTTCTTGATCTTGTTTACAGAACAGAAGTCTCATTTTTAAAATTGTACAGCTACTTATCATCTATTTGTTTTTTATTGTTCTCTCACTCCCGAGTAATTTCACATGGAAGTGATGGAACAGATGATGTTTACTGATGGAACAGATTAACCACTTTTAAGATAATACCAAAAGAGATGCTGGGAGACTAGGTCAAAAATAGTATTGTGGTAGACATTTTTCTGTTGTCTCTGCCTTTCATTCTCCCAAAAGAAAATGAAATAGAGACAAAAAAAACCCACAGTAAATGCAGAACAAGGTTGTTATATGCAAACTGAAAGGAAAGTGTCACAGAGTAACCTCTCAGAAATAAAATACTGTATGTTTCTTTCACACTGAATTGTAAGGAGTAATTAAAAAGTTAGAAAAACTGATGTGGAACCGTTATTTTGCAGGTACAAGGAAGCTGTGATAGCTTATGAGCATGCAAAACAGTGGGACAGTGTAATTCGGCTATATTTGGATCACCTTAATAATCCTGAAAAGGCTGTTGATATTGTGAGAGAAACACAGTCTCTCGATGGAGCAAAGATGGTGGCCAGGTAACACTCATATTGCTCAAGTTAAAAAAAAAGGATGAAAGAAGCCATACCTATTGGAAGTTGGTGAAGCTTGCTAACGTATCAGGCTCTGGTTGTTGGTACTGGCCAGTGACTGTATATTTGTTTCTTGATTTGAGTTCTCTAAAATTTGGACAGCTAAGGAGGTACTGATTTTTTTTTATTATTATTTTTTTCAAAAGCTTTCTGATTAAAATTATATTAACCTGAAGTAATAAGTTTAGACAATAATAAAAGTTGCCATGCTGTATTATTTATCCTGTTAATTTCAGTAACCGATTTAAAACAATAGAGATATAAAATAAATGAGAAACTTATCATATTTGTATGCCACAAAATATACTATATTCCTAAAGTGTTTGGTGTATTCATTATGCTAATTAGTACTATGATATTAATGTGTTCATTCTGATTAGGTTCTTTCTGCAACTTGGTGACTATGGTTCTGCCATCCAGTTCCTGCTCATGTCCAAGTGCAATAACGAAGCTTTCACATTAGCTCAACAACACAACAAGATGGAGATTTATGCCGATATCATCAGTGAGTATTCCAGGTTAATAGTTTGCATGCAATGTGTTTTGTGGTTCTTTTAATTGGTTTAGACCAATCTGAAACCATAAGACAAGGGATGTGTTTTGTTTCCCAGCATTTTCCATTTCCAGTCACTGTGGACAGATTTGGCAATCTGTGTCTAATTGAGGCCTATAAGCCAGGCTTTGTTTTCAGCTAAATTATCTCCCTTGGTCTTCAGTCTAGGTTATTTTCGAATCTTGCCTGTGCTAGAACTTTTCCTGTTTATCCATAGAGATAAAGCATTTGTCTAGACTGGTCTGTTGAAGAATCCCTCTCAGTGACCTCGGTGTATGTAGTACTGCTTTTCCAAAACTGAGAATTTTACTGGTACGGTTCTTGATTTTTAACGCCTCTTTTTCTTTTTTCATGGTTCCGGCTCTTTTCTTACATGTGTATGTCACTTGTCTTTCCTTTTTTCCCTTTAAGGCCCATTGTGGCCTACTCTTGTCTCAGTGAGAGTGAAAAGGAGACCTTACTGACAAGTTGACTTTTACATCAGGCATCAAGTCACTCAGTGGTCAGCTTGTCAATTTGCAAAAATTTCCTATTTTTCACCTGTGTCAGGCACCATTCTCTATGGAAACAGTTCCACATACGTATCTACCAAATTATCTCATATTTTCAATTAATCTCTTCCTTTAAAAACATATTCTTGTTATGAAGGTTATAAAAACTTGGCAACAACTAGCTTGGTGATGTACTGTTGCAACTGCTTGTCAAAGTGGCTGCTATTATGCTTTCTTCTTTCTCTCCTGTCCGAAATAGGATTTCTCAAATTGTAATCTACGTGGGTGGCAAAAGAGTTTAAAACTAACTTTGGAAGATTGGCTGTCTTTGTTTCAGATGTGTACAGTAAAATGGAGTCTTGTTTAGAAGACTAAGTAGTGTTCCCTGCTGCCACATGGTTACATTGGTCCTGATAGTCTTGCTCTGTTTGATACAAATGTACTCACGTATTCTTAAACTGTGAAAGTAATTCAGGTGATAATCTCATAATCATTTGCTCTGCTTTATCGTTGCCAAGACATAATGGAATAATTGATTAGTATGTCATAATTATGCCATTTTATTATGTGTTAAAAAAAAACAGAAATCCCATTATGGTGTAAAACCTATAGAAAGAATTATTTCATTGTAATATTAGCTCCTAATGTCTGAAATTTAGTCTGATTAAATAGGAAAAAATGTATAAGACACAATTCGAGTCTGGCTGGCTTTAGGTTTTTTGAATGTCAGCAGAAAAAAAAACACAGAATAGGAATTTATTCCTTCAGTAGGGCCTTTATCTTACTTATATTCTTACTGTAAGAATACTCTGCTGTCATTGCTATGTGTCTGTTGCAGGTTCTGAAAGTGCTACCAATGAAGATTATCAGAGCATTGCACTGTATTTTGAAGGAGAAAAGAAACATTTTCAGGCGGGAAGATTTTTCTTGCTGTGCGGTCAATACGGACGGGTAAGTACATAAAGGATAAAACAGTGATAGTTAAATGTTCATAGAAACTGTTCAAAATACAATACTTCAAAATCAGGGAAGTTCATTGTAGATTTTGGCTGCCTTAACTGATGACATACTGATATTTTTTAAAATTGTAAAAAATGTAAGTTATCTATATTTACAGTTATCTGCATTGTATTCTGTGAATTACACACTGCCATGCACATGACTCTTTCATAGCAGTAGCGGCTCCAGGTTGATCAATGATATACTATTCTCAATGAATCTCTACATGTCATGAACACACAAGTAGAATTTATTTATATTTTATTAGCTTGACCAATGAAGACTTGGTTGCTGAATAGTTAATTCATGTAATACCATAGCATAACCTAAGTTAAAGCCTTTTTTTAAAAAAAAGAAAATATATTCGTTGAAGTATTTCAGTGGACACGCTTCCTTTTGATCAGTGACAAATTAGTGATCTGATGCTTATTAAATGTTTGACTTCTGCATACTGAACACATAACAAAAAAATATTACTGATTTTTGCAAATTACAGCCATTGTAGGTGACCACTCCTTCAGCTGGGGCATAGGGGCAGTCCAATGGCACATAAGTCATTAATTTCTTCTCACCGTATTGCTGTGAATATCTTTCACGGTACATGAAGGTATTGAATTGAATTTGAATTTGGCAAAGACTGAACTCTTCTTTCTTGCAGAAGTATGTGTAAGAGCAGCTGCTACCTCTATGAGTATATGTGGTTATCCTTATGGCTGTAAAATACAGTCAAGATAAGCATTCAGTGTGCCACTTGTCTGTCAAAATGCAGAAATAACGTGAAAAAAATTCGGAACATGTTCATTTCATATGTCTCAGTTTTAACTTTTCTTCTGTATCATTTTAGGCCTTAAAGCACTTTATGAAAAGTCCGAGCACAGAAGATAACTTGGCTATAGAAATGGCAATTGAAACAGTAAGAATCTTTGATAAAACAGAAAATTCTTCACTTATCTTCAGTATTGTGACATTTTGCTAGAGTCACTGTGTTTGGACAGATTGCAAATAGAAGGAAAACTGCATCAGTAAACGTAATATCTAAACATTAAAAAAGTAGAATAAGTTAATACTGACACCAGAGGAAAACGTGTTTTCAGTCTTCAAATGAGAGTTTATGAATTAATTCAGATTTTTGTGGTTGTGTGTCAGAGACACCTGAGTTTGGAATTTTCTTTTTTAGCAAAATCCATATATGATTTTTCAGTTTTGCTGTTTTTTCAAGTCTGCACACTATGTTAGAGAGGTCAGTATGCCTCCATTCTCGCTCTCTGTCACAGAATCAGAGAATGGTTGAGATTGAAAGGAACTTGTGAAGGTCATCTGGTCCAACCCACCTGCTCAAGGAGAGCCACCTAGAGCCAGTTGCCCAGGACCATGTCCAGATGGCTTTTGAGTATCAACAAGGAGGGAAACTCCACAAACTCTCTGGGCAACCTGTGCCAGTGCTCAGTCACCCTCCCAGTAAAAATGTGTTTCATGATGTTCAGATGGAACCTTCATGGTGTTTCATGAACATGGTCTGTCCTGTCCTGTCCTCTGGTCCTGTCACTGAGCACCACTAAAGAGAGTCTGGCTCCTTCCTCTTTGCGCCCTCTTTTTAAGTATTTATGTAATTGACAAGATCCCCTCCAAGCCTTCTCTTCTCCAGCCTCAACAGTCCCAGCTCTCTCAGCCTTTCCTCATGAGAGATGCTTGAGGCCCTTCATCATCTTAGTGGCCCTTTGCTGGACTCTCTCCAGTATGTCATCTCTCTCTTGTACTGAGGAGCCTAGAACTGAACACAGCACTCCAGATGTGGCCTCACCTGGAGCAGAGGGGAACAATCACTTGCCTCGACTTGCTGGCAACACTTCTCCTAATGCAGCCCAGGATACCATTAGCCGCCTTTGCTGTAAAGGCAGATTGATGGCTCATGTTCCACTTGATGACCCCCAGGTCCTTTTCTGAAAAGCTGCTTTCCAGTTGGGTGGCTCCCAGCATGTACTGGCACGTGGGCTTGTTCATCCCCAAGTGCAGGATTTTGCACTTCCCTTTGTTGAAGTTCCTGTCGTCCCATTTCTCCAGCCTGTGAAGCACTCTTCAGATGGCAGCACAGCCCTCTGGTGTATCAGCCACTCCACCCAGTTTTCTGTCATCAGCAAGCTTGCTAAGGGTGCACTCTGCCCCATCATCCAGATCAGATTGGACCCAGTATTGACCCCTGGGAGACACTGCTAGTTACTGGCCTTCAGCTAGACTTTGTATTATTGATCACAACTCTCTGGGCCTGACCATTCAGCCAGTTTTCCGTCCACCTCGCTGTCTGCTGATCCAGCCATACTGCTATCAGCTCCCCCATGAGGATGTTATGGGAGACAATGTCTAAAGCCTTTCTGAAGTCAAGGTAGACGATATCTACTGCTCACTGCTCACAGCTGCCACTATCAGACAGAAGACCAATTGCAGCGTCAGTCTTGCTAGCACCTTTTGGCTTTCACCCTTATTATCTCTAAAAATCTCTTTTCCGTCCCTAAAAAAAGAAGAAATTTGGGATGAAGCAATCTTTACGTAGTTATTTTGCTCATGATATCCAAAATTCTGTAGTCATCAAGTCTCCAGCTCATTGTGCACCTCAGTATGTGTGAGCCTACTATGTTTCTTGAGATTCTGTTCTAGACAATATGCTAGAAACCTGCCTAAGCAGGCCTATTGCCAGCTTCCATCTAAGCATCCACTGCAACTTTCACTTTCTGTCATCCAAACCATACTCAGACTGACTCTGTTCCCTTGAAGAACCCACAGCTTTGAAAATCTTGTTAGGTATCGCTGGAGTTTCTGACTCCAGAACAGTAGACCTGACTCTGCTTAGAGCTAGCGCAGCTGCTCTTGAGGCCTTCCATCTCACAGAGCTGTTGGCAGGGCTCATAAGACTGAAGTTTGAGGTGTCTAATGCTTTTCTCTGGATCAGATGCTTCAGCCCAGATAATAAACCAAAGGCTATGATACAGCCCAGAGACTCTTGCTGCAGTTGGACCATATGTATCCTTGTGGAATCTCAACTTCTCAGACATATTTTTGAGACTGTCTCTTCAACTGACCAGATAGTGCTGGCTCTGTTCTACTGACCAGCACTGAATATTCCTCTGAGACACAGATTGTGCTGGGTCGATAGACATAGCTTTGTGACAGCAGGCTTCAGCTTATGGTCCCTAGATTCAGACACTTTCCCAACGCTTAAGCAGAGGAACAGTTCATGCTGGTAGAGGCCTATTTAGTTATTATCCCCTGACATAGCACATGAGAAAATAAATATGAACTACTGCACGTCCAAGCTGATGAACTAAGTAATCATCTGATTTGAACACACAGAACTGAAAAAAAGAAAAGGATATTTAAATCTATCTAGTTTCGGTGTTTTTATGGAAAGCCTCCTTATGAGGAAGTATTTTTCTTTTCTGTTTTGTATCATAATTTCTTCTGTCTTTATTTAATAGGTGGGACGGGCAAAAGATGAAGCCTTAACAAATCAGCTGATAGACTATCTTATGGGAGAAAGTGATGGCATGCCTAAGGTATTGTATTTTTATCACTGCTATTGTGTCACATTGCTGTGCTACAAGGTCTTTTGAGCTTATTTTGTCCTAAAATTTTTGGTAGGTTGTGGTTTAGCTTGGTTTCATTAAGGAGCAAGGCTTACATGATCACTTTTTGAGTCATTCACCCAGTAACTTCAGTTTCAGAAAGATAAGGAAGTAACTGTCTTAGATAGAATCATCTTTCTCCAAGCTTTTATGAAAACAGGTAGTTGGACAGAGGAGATTCAAATTAACACTCATACTGAGGGAAAGAGACAAAACTTTGCTTTTTGTTCATGCCAGTTAGCCAGCTGGTTGTTGCCTTTCCCAGATGGACAGTCAGCATGTGCGATTCTCAAGACTAACTACAGCACCGATCTCTTCTTGCAGTGTGGCGAGTTGGTCTAACTGTTGCAGTGGAAGAAAGGAAGGTAGTAAATAGGAGAAGAAGGACAAAAATGCAAAGATGATCAGGCTACATTAGTTCCTGTGTTCACACGGCAACATAAGACATAAAAAGTTGTGGACAGATTTTCAAAATTACCAGTTCCCTGTTGATTTCTGAAGTGATTAATGACCACAATTTCAAAACAAGCTTAGCCTAAAGCAACTCAAAAATTTGCCACTGAGATCACTTGAAAATGTAACAGCTTATGTGGATGTCCATATGACAGTTAAACCTTATTAAAAAAAAAATTTCTTTTTTGATTTCTTATTATGTAGAAGTATTTAGTTTAAAGTTTGAATTGATTATTCATGGAATCAGTTTCATTTGCAGATATAGGCTGTAGTTCTATAAACTAAACCAGAGTTTCTGTTCTGTGTTGGAAAATAAAATAACATATTTAATTTATTATAGAAAATTTTAAAAAACAGGAAGCACATTTGAAGATTTTTGGTGACAGACCTTCCTAACATGGAAGTTTGATTAACAATAGGAGAACAAGATACTGTGGACGCTGATTTTTTTTTTTTTTTTTTTTTATGTTTTCACTCATCATTGTCATAGAAAAATCTTCTTTGGATCCTTAGAACCTTACATTTTTTTCTTTTATTCTATTTAGGAAGTGTGTTGTGAGATAAGAGGTGCTCTGTACTATGAGGCTTCTTTTAATGTCATGTTATAAAAGACCATTACCCTTTCTTCTGGGTTTCCTGCCTCTTTGTTAAAAGCAAACCATTCACTGGGTGTAATAAAAGGCTTTTGGCAGATGGGTAGGCTATTTCCTCTTTTTCTCTCTTGTATATACGGATTTGGGAGTTGGAAGGTACTTGCTGACAGATTTTTGTGTATTAGTTGCCAATGCCATAGGTTTGATAATAAAAGAGGCTCGTTCACAAACTAAGCAGAACGTAGATTAGATCTGTGCTATATATACAATACAAGTAGATTTTTTGACCATATTCCATTGGTACGATTTTTTTTTCCCCAGGACAGATTAAAAATGTTCACTGTAAATACGACATTAGACATTCAGAACAGCAGCATTTGAGGTTAAGATGACAACCAGCTCTTTTGCAGAGTGACTGCTGATGGGCTCTCTGGTTTCTCTAGGTTTGAGCTATAGAAAAACAGGCTGCACACTCCATAGAGCTTATGGCACGTTCAGTCGTATTTGACCTTGAGTTCATGGAACTGTGTCGCTGAGCCACTTCAAGTTTTACTGACTATTACAGCAGAGCTTGAATGCGAGCTAAGTGGCGCTGCACCCATGTTTTTCTGCTATGAAAGCCAGGCCTCCAGTGCGGACATTGCAGTCTGCAGTTAATTCCTTAGTCAAGGAATCTAAGGTCTCATACAAACGCACTGTAAATACAGTCAGGTGCAAAATTATATGTATGGAAGAATAGGTTCTGCTTTACTGAGGGGAATAAGGTTTGGTAACGATGGAGATGACATAGTCTTGGTGCAGTAAGTTTATTTCACCCCTGATACTATAGCTGTGGTTTATGATTCTGTTGGGAGATTAGAAATTCTGGCTCTTTCCTGTTTGCATGATACCTAGAGATTAAGGGTTTGGTATTTTAGACTTTTAGAGACACTGGACAGCTGATGGGCAAGCCAACTTTCTTTTATAAAACAACAAAAAAACACAAACACAACAACAACAACAAAAAACCCACCCAAAACTCTATTATTTACCTCTTTCTATTTACCTGTAATTTGAAATGTGAACATTAATAAAATGACGAGAGAAGCAAAACAGGGTAACAAAATTCAACTGCAAGAGACCAGAAGAGAATGAAGCTGTTGGAAGCATTAGATGAAAAAATCTGTGCAGCATCAGTGTAAACAAAAGTAATTTCATGTTTGTGCTGAAGTTGGGTGGACAGAAACTGTAGCATCCTCTTTTCGAAGAGTAGCAGCCTAGCCATCTTTTTGAAAGAAATGCATAGGACTGGATAAGGGAAGTGAGCTACAGTATGATCTCCATAGTGAAGAGGTTCTAAAGATTTTAGAAAACACTTAAGAATTTTGTGAATGCTGTAATTTCCATATTTGACATTGTTTTGAACTTCAATGTAGAGCTTTCTTTTCCTTGTTTAAAAGCTCTCTCTTGTTCTTAATGCTTTAATCCAATCTGCCATAGTCTCTCTCAGTGAGTAACAAAATTTTACTTTATCAAATCATACATATTTGTTTTAAAAATCTGCTTAAAAAACAATTCATCTTTATCCTTATTATGCCATGGAGACAGTGTTTTTGAAATTATCAAGCAAATGGGGTTGTTTTTAGAGAATAGCAGCTTTTATGTGGTGGTATTTTTGTAAAGCTGAAAGTAAAAGTGAACTTAAAGTAGCCATGCAGCAGAAACTTGCTAATCTTCAAACCAGGTCATTGCTCACAGCAGCCTGATTACTTTAAATCTTGCAGCCAACAATTATGTGGGATTTTAATGAAGTACCGTATTATCAAAATTACTATACTTGCCAAAATTTTTCTACACTATTGCCTGACTAATTATAAACTATTTGTTAAATGCTTTGTTATGTCAATGATTGTATTTGTTAACTTTGACACGTAAAGATTTTTAATTTGTCATGTGTGTTCTTTTGTAATTTTTCAGGGAGTGTTAACTAGCAAGGTTCTGCTGTTTTCTGTGTGTGTATTTTCTAAGTACGTGTTTTAAAAAGCAAAACTAAATTAACATCCTGGCTATCTAATATTAAGATCAGTTAGATTGCAATAATAAATTTTTCCAAAGACCTTAAGAAATGTGTTGTCAATTGAAAATTCCTTCCTGTATTTTTTACTTTTAAAATGGTCAACTTTAAAGGTAAGAATATGAAAGTAAAACATGAGACTAATTTTTCTTAAATCCCTTCTACTTTTTTTTTTTCTACATATGGTTGCCATGTAGGTCATTGAA
This sequence comes from Tauraco erythrolophus, assembly GCF_009769465.1. Classification (NCBI taxonomy): domain Eukaryota; kingdom Metazoa; phylum Chordata; class Aves; order Musophagiformes; family Musophagidae; genus Tauraco; species Tauraco erythrolophus. The sequence goes on from NC_141469.1 coordinate 46,960,626, forward strand.
ATATATTATTTAAGTAAAATATAATTAGGGACATGCCAAATACCATATAAGACCACTGGTCCATGCTGGGACAGAATCCTTCTCCTGCTGCGACAGGAGAAAAGGGAGAAGCAGCCTGAATGGGGAAGAAGTGCAGCCTTCTGCTGTCATCAGTGAAATGGCCATCTGTGGTCATTAGAAGGTGTCAGAAATTGGGAATAATTACATCATAACCTACCATTCATGATAATTTTTGTTTTACCCTACTCAGGAAATAGCAATTTTCCTTTTTAAGGCAGTTTACTGTAGATAAATAATATCCACTAGTATAAGTAGTCGTGGTTACTCTATTTCATTGTTATTAAATTATAGTTCTTGCAATGTTCAACCTTTTGGTCATGTGCTACTTAAAATTCTGCTCCATCATTATTTTAAAAGTAATTACTTTTGGTCACTAAATGTTTTCCCTTATATTGCAAGTTAAAAAGAATTTGACTTGCCATTTTTCTTTCTATATGCCAGTTTTTCTCTCTTGCTTTTATTTCTGTGATTTTTCATTTTTTTTTCCTTGCCTCTCAGGGAGGGAGTTTATCTTTGCAGCCATCTTCTTCATAATGAAATGTCTTTATATTTTTCGTATTTCTGTTCCTTTGAATTTCTGCTTTTTTTTGCTATGTGTTTGAGACTTATATGCAAAACATACCAAACAGTATTCTAGAGAACAGCACATTGATAAATACAATTCTTTTTAAAGAAATTTTGATACCATTTTCACATAGAATACATAACACACCGTGTTTGTTTTTACTACAGTATTGCAGAATTAGTTGGTTTGGGTTTTTTGCTAAGCTGTCTATAAAGCTACCAGTGTCTTTTTTTTTTCCTGATTTGTGTAGTTAAGTTGGAACCATACCTTTATATACAATATTTCAGCTTAATTTGATCTTTATTTACTAGTTAAAAGATTATCATGTACAGAGTTTAGTTTTTATTGATCCCATTTTAGAAATCACTGCTGAAGATATAAAATAGTGGCACTAACTGTTTGGGTTTTTTTCACATAATAGTTCCTTTTCATCATAAGCGAAGTCATTATTTTGTATTTTAGCTGTATTTTTAGGAATGACCTCGATGATTTTCTAAAAATATTTATGAAAGACCAATTCTCTTTTCTCGTTTGATTTCTTTTTTTTTTTTTTACTAGTCTGCTAGAAATTTGAGCACGCTTTACAAAAAGAGAACTCAGGATTGTTTTCTTCAATACTGCCATCTTGGGTTTTTTTAAAGTTTTGTTTTTCAATTGTTTCACTAACTTTCCGTCTGTTGGATTGCCAGTTCTTGGGTGCACCCTTTGCTACATTTGCCATCCTTCAATCATGTAGTATATCAACAGTACATAGTATAGAAAATTATAAACTTTATGCATTTTGTTTGTCCCCTTAACTTTAAATTTTTTAGCTATCTTGGATGTCTACCATCTGGTTCCAGAACAATACACTTTTTAACAGCCAGATTTTGTCATCCTTACCCACACTAAGCAATGTTTGCACCTAGATCCATAACGCAATTTAAACATTTCTAGCAAGATTTCGATGTCTGAAAGGAGTCCTTTGGTTCTTTTCTGACACCAAAAATGCCTACATGTCTGAAGCTGTTGGGTTTCCACCTGTACAGCTCTCTGTGCCTAACGGCCTGCAGCTTTCTGCTGCCACGATGCAATCGGGCTCCTCAACACGAGCGTTTATCTGACGCTGTTAACGGCCAAACTTGCAGGGGAAGGCAGCGTAGCTAGAACGTGTTGATCCAAAGAGGTCTTCACGAAACAAGCCAGGTTGTCTGCTTTCTGTGAAGAATGCAGTGGTGGGATGGGCAAGTAAAGAAAGGGAATACTGCAGAATGTATTCAGGTAGTATTAATTGCTTTTGTATGATTTAATTAAGGATGCCAAGTACCTATTCCGCTTATACATGGCACTAAAGCAACACAGAGAAGCTACCAGAACTGCTATAATAATTGCCAGAGAGGAGCAGTGTTCAGGTAAGTCTGTTCTCTCTGGTATGACAGCACCTCTGACACTACATCCTTGTCATACTTAAGGTACTGTTATTTGTGTAGGGTTATACTTAGAAAAGACACGCATCAGTGCTTTCAATTACATTCAAGTTTATTTTTGAATTTGAAGTAGCCTTTGTTAAAAGATTGAGACTCATACCTGTATATGAAATATTGGAAAAAAGAAAATTGTGGAAAATATCTGCATTCCTCATTACATTCAAGTAGTAAACGGTGATTAAGATTGTCTGCAACTTTACTTTTCTCTGTATCATGATCTTAGAATTGCAGTTTCTATGTGCGGTTTCCGGCTTAGATACTGATCCTTTAATCTTTGCACATTATTTTTTTCAGTGGGAGATGTGCACAGGAGATTATTTCTGTTGAAGGATCAGGCACCTGCTCCCTTAAGCCTTGTTTTCCCCTGTAATAGGGAGCTGAAGTTAGAAATGGGAAAAAGTAATAAGAAGGGACAGGGCTGGAAACCAAATAGCTGTCGCCTCCGTTATTCGCGCTCCTCTGTAGCCATAGCAACAGCCCTACCATAACACTGCTTGCTTTCGTTTCAAGTGAGTTAAGAAAAATATCTATAAAGGAAAAATAGCAGCCTCAGGAATAGCCCAGGCAAATTAACATTTATGGACTGCTCCTCAGCATTGGCTGAAGGAGTGGAAAATCTCTTAAACCCTTGGCAAGCATGATCTCCCAGTTCATCGTAGCGGTGAATAATGCATTTGTGCTAATTATGTAAGCAGGAAATGCAAAGGCTCAAGGCTGTAAATATTTACTAGCTTCTCTGAATCTGAAAACTTGTATATAAAATGCAGTATCCCATACTGTATTTCATATTCCCTAATAGTACAGATGTGTTCTGCAACAGTGTCATAATAAGCACAATGTTTTTCTCATTAAAATCACCAGTCTTGCAGTAACTGTTTCCTCCGCAGAGGTGCAGTTTTAGATTGTCCCCCTCTTCCTTCAGGAGATTTCAGTGAGTTTGATTCTGAAGTTTACACCAATATACTTTATTCTTTCCTTAAAAATCCATGTTAAAAATAATATTTAAGTCATACTGTTTGGTGTTTTCCTTCAGGTATGCCATTTTATATGCAATTTTCCTTTAAGTTGTTTTTAAGTAATCACATGGTTTAAAGACCGATCATGTTATACTGAGAGTCAGTAACACAGCATGAAAAATTAATACTGTTTTCCAGCAACGGATTCTGGAGCAATATTTGGCTACCTCACACCAATTCCACAGGTTGATTCATTTGCAGTTTGTAACAACACAGAAAAAATTGCTCTACAGAGTAAAAACATTTGCTGATAGAGAGAGAGAGTTTAAAAAAGTTTGCTGATATGACTAAATCTGAAATTTCCTTTAAATGCCTCCAACTATCTAAGAGTAGACTAGCCATGCTAAACATTGGTTGTTTTCAGCTATGTTGGAAATTTAGTGAAATCCTGTGGTTTCTGGACTATCCTTTATAGTAATCCTGAAGTAGTATAATTTAGTGAATCAACATTCAAATTTTAATTATCTTTCTGAAAGTTTTTGGGTTTGTTTGGTTGCAGAGGCAAGGAGTTGCCAAAGCAAATGATAAAGTAAATGTATGTTAAATTAACATTTAAACAATGAAGAACATAAAGAGGTAACATCTCTAAATGCTCTAAAAATACCTTTTCTCCTCTTTATTGTACAAGCAATGTACTGGATATATCATCTTCCATTTTTAAAGTTTCATTATATGAAATTGTCATTCACATACATATTTTCCTACTGTTTAGATGACTTCTCTGAGTTTAATTTTTTTCTTATTTAACTCCCTGGCTGATAATATTTAGGATACTCTGACAAGCAACTGCTTGTGACTTTCCAAAGAAACTGTCATTGAAAAGTTTTGCTCTAAGAATCAACATAAATTCCTGTTCAGCTACTGCATATGTCGATAGTAAGGAAATTACAATTATTTTGAAAATTTAATCTTCAGTGTTGTTTGTTTTTAAGGAAACTACCGAAATGCACATGATGTTCTTTTCAGCATGTATTCAGAGCTAAAGACCCAGAAGATTAAAATTCCTTCTGAGATGGCTACAAACCTTATGATTCTACACAGCTACATTTTAGTGAAGGTAATGAATCAAAAAACTGAATTCATGTGTAAGTTGCACAGTCTGATTTATTGAAGTGTACGTATGGATGCTCTGTATACATAAACTACATTGTCATGTATGTTGTATTACAGAGCCCAAGTGCACGCTCACAGCAAGCTTCAGGAGGACAATCCATGGTTATTTCTGCCTCTTTGATTATTTTTAAACACTGAATAATTAAAAATCTACATACAGCTTCCTGTATTTCTTTTGCATTCATCCTTACAAATGTTATACTACTATTATTATTATTACCATTATCCATAAGCAGATCACTGCTTTTCTGTAAACGAAATTAAGTGACTTCGAGTAGTTAACCCATAGCCCATCAGGATATCCATTCTGGCCTCCCTCTCTGCCAGCAGCGAGGCAAGAGCAGGCAAATAGTGGGCTGAAGGCCAGAACAACTGTTCTGGGAAAGAGCTGCTATGAAGTCTCTGGTCCTTTCTCGCGTGCGTGATGCGCCTCTGCGCAGTTTTGTGAGCGCGCTGCGGGTGTGCAGCTCCCAGAAGGATGAACGGCAAAAGCAAGCTGCAGGAATTACTCTCTAAAGGCTGCAGTTAATTCGACATGTTTGTTGTATTCCAGACTCACGTGAAACGCGGTGATCACATGAAGGGAGCACGTATGCTTATACGTGTAGCCAACAACATCAGCAAGTTCCCGTCACGTAAGTAAGCGACGACAGCGCAGAAGAGCATGCTGGGCTCTACAGGACAATTCATTAATCCCTGCATTAGAAGGGACCTTCTCCTCCTGTGATCCTATAGGGCACACAACAAGGTGTGCTTAGCTGTCCTCCACAGGATAGCTCTTTGATATACGGCCTCCAGGATGGGTTCCTCACCAGCAGCTTAGTCTGTCCTCAGCCACCGTAACTGCAGTACGGAGCTGCCCGAACCACGCATGAAGTCTCAGGATCGTATATGTTGAACCGATTAATTCTGTGACTTTATCACAAAATTTTAATCAGTCTTCTTTTGAAAATACTTTCTGGGTACATGGAAAATGTAGAGTAAAATGTAGACTTTAAACAGTGCAGACCAGATTTGGAAGAAATAGTTATAACAAAAACATTCCTGCTGCCACGCTGAGCTTCAGAAATGCAAGGCAGTGAGAGGCGAAACCATGATTTTTCTTGTATATGGTTACAGGAATTGCACAAATTGTGCAACTATGTACCATGAGGAAGAAGAAAAATACTGTCATTTTTCATCTGTACCTTTTTAGCTGTATTAGCTCAAAGACTTTCAACATCAATATTGGTTATTAAATATTCGACATCACTGTTTCATTCTACTACAGACATTGTGCCAATTTTGACTTCAGCTGTAATCGAGTGTCACAGAGCAGGATTGAAGAACTCAGCCTTCAGTTTTGCTGCTATGTTGATGAGACCTGAGTATCGTAATAAAATAGATCTTAAATACAAAAAGAAGATCGAAGCAATGGTGAGGTGAGCAGTGTTAATCTCTACTTTCAAACGTGCACAATATCAAGGCTTTTTTTGTAAAGTTGTTTTGGCTCATGAAGCCGACGGGCTTTATCCTGCTTTCATATTATTTCACTGTCTCAAATTTGGGAGGCTAAGAACCATTCTCCTGCTTCTCAGAAAATGAAATGCTCTTCTTATTCCCTTGGATGTGATAAACCTTGAATGCAATGTGGATGTAAAAAGCTTCCTAACCAGTAGTAACATTTTCCATCTTGTCCGTACAGAAGAAAGTGCAGCCATATGGCTGTAGTTGTTCTCTAGTTAGGAGTGTGCGTGTAAACGGTTAGCTGCTACAAACGGTTAGCTACTACAGTTAGCTACTGCGAACAGTTAGCTACTGCGAACAGTTAGCTACTGCAAATGGTTAGCTACTACAGCATGAGCAGCACGCTCTTCTGTGATTTAGACTACTGACTAAATGGCTACAATAAAAAAGAATGGAAGGGCAAAGAAAACAGACGAATTCTCAACGTTTTCTTCCTTATCTGAAGTTCTGTTTTGACAGATGCTAGCCAAAGTTTTCTGCTGAAGGAGGAAGTCTAGGTGACTGTATAAGAGCAGGGCAAGTATACATAATGCTTTTCTTACTTATTCTACTGGCCTCTAACCATTTTGGGACTCAGGGACCAGGGACTTGCTGAGCCCCTATGGGTGTTTTAGGTATTTATTAAGTCTCTAAGCTCTCCATGAGCTTATCCAGTCTCTCTGCTTGAAGCCATGTAAATTTTTAGCAACAGGTGACTCCTGTGACAAGAAGTTCTGTTGTGTCAAGACTGGTCACTAGCTAATTGAATGGGATGCCTGGTAATTTCCCTCTTGGGAGCGATCTAACCTTTTCTGTGTCACTTAAGATTTTATAGACGCTTTTTTTTTTTTTTCCCCCTCTTTCATCAGTCACATCTCTTCAGGACCTGAAGAATCTCAGCTTACATAGCTATTCTTTTATGGATATTGATCCTATGGCCTTTCTCTGAAACTCTTTTTACAACCTTTTTTGAGGAGACAGGACCAAAACTACACACCGTATTTAAGATGTGGACAACCCATGGATTTATGTAGTAGCAGAATGACTCTTTGTTCCACCCTACTTGATTTGCTTTGATGGCTTTTAAAGCAAGCTGATGTTTTCATAGCGTATACTGTAATTGCAAGATCCTGCTCCTAAGCCACAGCAGTTCAGAGTCCATCATCTTATATGTGGAAACCTTTTTTTTCCAATAGGCCCTGCTTTGGCTTCCCCAACCCTTGTATTTTCTTGTTACAAAGTTCTTCTGGAATTCTTTGAAGCTGGCTCTGGCCCAGATCAATCTGAATATTATCTACAAGCTGTGTCATCACGTTATTTTCACTCATATTTCATGAACATGCAGAACAGCAGTAGGTTACTACGGATGTGTACTGTAAGAACTGTTTAATCTAAATCTGGAGAACAGATTTAGATTAGATTTTAGGAAGAAATTCTTCAGTACAAGGGTGGTAAGACTTTGGAATAGATTGCCCAGAGTTGTTGTGGATGCCCCCTCCCTGGAGGTGTTCAAGGCCAGGTTGGACAGAGCCTTGAGTAGCCTGATCTAGTTGAGAGGCGTCCCTGCCCATGACAGGGAGGTTGGATTAGATGATCTCTAAGGTCCCTTCCAGCCTATGCCATTCTGTGATTCTATGATTTATCCTATTCTGTTTAGTGTTTTTTTAACCATGTTTTTAAATTCATGCAAAGTTCTTCCCTATTGCCTGCTTGTTAACATTTCTGTAACATTCCAGTAAGCTTCTAAAACATGACATCCATGTTAAAAGCCATGTTGATGTGTTCTTAATCTATCATGTTTCTCCATACCTCAGATTGCTTAAGTAGAGACAAAGGAACAGGCCATTGCAAGGGAAACATAGATGCCCAGGCTAATAAAAGACATTAGGCTTTCTACAAAGTATCGAGATAACTAAGGAAGCCATCTAACTGTCTCCAAGGTTACTAGGCTAAACATTAGACAGGATCCTTCCTCTTCATTGGAAAATACACTAAAAGTGAATCTAAGTTCTTAACCTATAAACGTTCCATAGAAGTTTAAACGTCAAGGTCACAAAAGGAACCAGAAAACAGGTTGTCTGCTGCCCCACCCACAACCCAGGTGCTGTGATGTCAGGATCAGGACTATCAGGCCCTTGGAGGAAAACAAGCCTGTGAAAGGCAAAGTTGGAGCTGTAGCGTCCTGCCAGGATGCCAGTCTTATTTCTTGTTACTTCAGTTCTTTGTGGTCACTCCTGTCACAGAAGAACACGGGAACAGAGAAACCATAGCTTTATATTCCATACATAGAGATTGTGCGTTTTGAAAGATTTTCTTTTGGTTATAGCTTCAAAAAAGTTGCCTTGTTTCAAATTAGATGGAAACTTACTTATTTCTGACTTTATGTAATTGTGATGATACTTGGGTGATAGTTAAAAGGAATTATCTGGTAGAACATAAAACAGCAACTGGAAGGTATGCAAATAACTCAAAGGAGAAACCCTTGCTCACTATCAAAGGTACTGTAAAACATCTTTGTTCAAAGCCTTGAGGTGTTTATTCCCCTTTGGGTTTTACTTCCAGGCGTCCAGACACAACAGAGGCAGAGGAACCAACAACAGCGTGTCCATATTGCGCATTCCAGCTTCCAGAGTGTGAGCTTTTGTGTCCCAGCTGTAAGAACAATCTTCCATACTGTATTGCAACTGTGAGTGTCTGCCCTTTTTTCTGCAGTCTGAGATTGAACACAAAACTCTTCTTTCCTTTGAAAAATAAGTGGATTTGCTCACAGATTGAAGCTAGATGTTTGTGGTTTTTTTCTAAGCTGCTACCAAGTAAGCAAAAACCATTCTTGTTGTCCTTGAGCATCAAAGAGTGTCCTTAGTTGCCACCTGCATGTTGCAGGCACTGAAGGGTGACAGTAAAACCACAAAGTGGTTCTGGAGGACTTCAGCTTCCAGGGAAGGCAGATGGTGCACCAGTGCTCCCCTGAACCCCCAGCACCCGTGGGCCCAGTGCAGCTGGTGCCCTTGGGAGAACACCCAGAGAGGATTTTGCACTGCCTGTGCCTTCCCAGCTTAGCCCTCGCCTCAGGTGCTCCAGTGCCCAGAGCAGTAACGGCAGAGATGGCAGTCCCTCTTTGTCTTCTTCCATGTACAGGAGCATGTGGAGAGCACAGCTCTCCTCCCGTAAACTCACTCCAGGCTGCCTGGACTTCAAATCATAAAAAAAAAAAAAAAAAAAAGACAAACCACTTCAAAAAACTGATTTGGGGAATGCCCATAATGTTAACAGAATTTTTAGGGACATCCAAGGTTAAGTAGTGGTTCAGCCAGTGACCTCAGCATTTCTTATATTACTGATCCACCCAGAAATGAGACATTCTAATGTTTTTATTTCAGGATACTTTACACTGTACTGAAAAGGTATGGATGGGGTACATTTCCCAGTGGAAGAGCCATGCATCCCACTGTTACCAGTAGCAGTACAAAATCTTTATACTGAGGTTAGCTACTGTGTAACTAATGCTTTTATTTTTACTAGGTTCAAGTGATTTGTCACACTAGAATTATAGAAAAATCAAAATCTACTCAAGCAGGAACCAAGTAGTGAAGTTAATTCTTTATTAAAATTAAAAAATGTTCAGTCTTACAAAAAATATTTGTAGCAATTATCTATTTTCTTACTCCATTGCTGTAGCAGAATAAGATGACCAGTATATTTTACAAGTATTATCTTAAGCAAAACAAGGCTTTTAAATATAGCTTTATGGGCCAAACACAATGTACATATTCATGTATATTTCACATTATTTATTTAGGCCCCGTCTTTGTTATAGTTCATTTACATTGCAGCTATTTGTGACATCATTAGGAATGCAGCATTTTCAAATATCTTACGAGTCAGTGTCAAACAGTCCACTGTTGCATATGGTATTAGAACAGAAATCTCTCCATATAGCTCAAGGTGCTGTTGGGTTCCATAGTAGCAAAAGGTACAAGTGAATTCCTTCTGTCAAAAGCAAATCAGTAAACCATCCCAAAAGAGGGGAAATCCTTTCTGTTTCAAGAGGAGAGCGCCAGGCAGTCACTACGCTCACAAACTTGAGAGTGTGGAATTGTGTGGCTCTGGGGGCATTTTTTCCATGTCATATGCAACACCAAAAATCGCAGTAGATTTACGTACATCTCTAGACATGGATCTACATTCTGGAATTGCCAAACTAAAAAGAATTTTAAAAACCTGTGATTCAATACATTCTTAGATTTGTTGTTTTCAAAGAGGAATGCAAATTGTAACGAAAACACTGCATCTCACAGAGAGCTCCTTTTCTAGCTACAGAATTTACACAGCAATCAGCCTACAGTAATACTGTTATGGTTTTGGGGGTTTCAATTCCTCAAGATCTTTACAACTCAGTTGCTGAGACGTCTCACAGTAACAGCTACAAAACTCAATGCCCAGCGTTTGAAGACGGCACGTGCCGTTGAATTACTTGTGGTTTTTGCGTGCAGGGCCGGCACATGGTACAAGATGACTGGACTGTCTGCCCACACTGTGACTTTCCTGCTCTCTACTCAGAATTCAAGATGTAAGTTTGGATTTTTTTTTTTTTCCCCTGACTGTAGGATTCCAATGTTTGTTCATATTTTAGCAGCAAACTGTTTCACTTGGTACTAAAAACATGTAACAGCTGGAGGGGGGTGGAAGAGGAATCTCCCTTACTTGGTAGTTTCATCTCACACACTCATAAACCATCACTTCAAACTGGGCCAAAAACTACAATAAAGAACTCAGCCCAGGGCTCCAACAACAGGACAGTGATGAAGGTGGATGAGGAACTTCATGTTCCAGCCCAAGCTCCTTTCTGTGTTTTAATTGCCAAATTTTCCTCACACCCATGCAAACAGCAGCAGCCTTCCTGTTGTGATGTTAGCTCTCAAGTATTAAAAAACAAACCAACCAACCCTTTGCTCCACCTAGACAAGCAGCTGTTGCTCAGGCCTGTATTTGTTACATAGCACAGGTCAGAACTTTGCTCAGTGCTTTCTGCCTCAGGCCCAGCTGTTCCTTTGAAAATGTTGGAATTATCATTTGACCAGTCACCTTTCTTTCAAAACAGCATGTTACAGACTGAAAACGTATGTCCAATGTGTTCTGAAAGGATTAACATTGTTCATCTTAAGAAAATAAATGATTGCACACAGTACCTCAAGCCAGAAGATGGAGACCAATAAATTCAGGTATGTGCAAAAGCCTGTATTTTTCACTTAAGAGGGCTTGTTCTAGAGGACATCAGGAGTTTTTCCCAGCAAGGGAAATGCAGTGTTCAAGAGTCTGACTTACAGCCTGGGTCTTCCCTCAGATAACGAAGACCCAGGAGTATCACCTATTTGCCCTCCAGCATGCAAACACGAGTAGGGTTTCCTACTGTAACAACGGTGACTGGTTTAAAGCCTCACAACTGGAATGATTTAACAGTTTAGCTCTTTGCTCACATTATCATCTGCAACATGTTCTACTTTGGAACACATTGCTGAACACTGGTTGTGCTTCAGTAGCACAGAGAACAGTCTGAAGATCTCAGCGTCATCAAATCTTTCTACAGATCTACCAACAAGTGTTAAGTGGAGGAAGAGAGAGAGATGATAACTGGAAAGAGCAGATCTAAAACACAGGTTACATCAATATTAGATTCTATTTTTAACAGAATATAAGAATATATATCTCACAGGCTAACAGCAACATAGCATTGGCTTGAAATACTCATATTTCAAAGAATAAGGCCACTGCTCTGTCTGTACCACACATTTGGATCCAAGACTTCAGTTTTGCTAAAGGAAGGGTACCTGAAAAGAAGCTGACAAAGTTCCTCGTTAATTGTGACATTTGAAGGCAGATCTACTAGTGCAAACCACCTGCTGTGAAAATTTTGATCTATAAGTCAAAGTAACATACAAATGATACTATAAAAGTATATATACACCACGACCACCTTATTTTTGTATGCATTTATTTCCCCCATCTGAGAAAACTTGTCACAGTCTTCCTATCTTGGGGTATGACTAACTGCCTCTGGTTTATTTTCAGAACTGCAGGTGGTGTCTGGCAAGCAGCAAGGAAAGCTCCATCACTACCTTGCACATCTCTTCTCCCCAAGGATTTAATAACAACCACCATGGCATTTCTATTTTGTGCTAGCCTGTAAATATTTAGCTTTTGATAAATTTTGTACTTTGATTTATTATAGTAATAAACCTGATTGATAATTCTTCTTACTGAGCAAAATTTGCATTTTATCAGCACCAGAGACAAACTAAGGTGCATTCTGTGTTACGTGAGTGGCAGAAAAAGCCCCAGCGTTCTCTTTTTCAACATCAGTTCTGAACTTCTATGACTATTTTCTATTAAACATTTCTTACTGTTGAAGTATTCCATTCTGGTTTTGATTGAAGATACAACTTGTACAAGCACAGAGGCTCCTCAAGCTTGGAACTAAATCCCTCACTGCTTTTCCATGTCTCTAACTGAACAAAAGAGAAGTTGCAGAAGAAGAGTAACACCACATCCTGCAGAGAAAGGAAAGCCAGAACCTTGGAAGAAGACAAGGAGAGACAGAACACTCCATGAACTTAGCCAGAATTTTAAAAGACTCCTGTGAAACGTTTTATTGTAGTTTTATACACCGCTTAACTTCTATAATGTACAAATACACAATTTAGGTTGGAGATTTTTTGCATTGCATACTATTTACAAGAGTTCATGCATAATGTCAGGGGATTTATTGGGGGGGGGGGGCGGCGGGGGGAGATGGAAGTTAAGTCCTAGGAAGACTTCGCATAAATGCCAGATAACTAAGTATCATGTTTCCATTGTGTTCCTGCACTCCGGTATTTGTTGTACAAGGATGTTTACAGCTTGTAATGTCGTAGCACATTACAAGTAAGTCCAGCTGTACTGTATAGTGAGAGAGTACAGTAGCTACATCACCTCTATGAGAGGAGCATTTTCAACGCACTGGTTCTCCTTTCCCAGCTCCATCACTGAATCCATTTCATGTTCCTGCCAGAAGTTAGATAAGCAAAGCTGCATCCAGAGCAAGATTTTGTTCTGTTTAATGTCTTGTTTTCTCTTTTCTTTTCCCTTCTTTTTTTGTTGTTTCTTCATTTTTCTCTCTTTTGGGCAGCTTGGAAGACTTCACCTTTTTTTGCTACAGAAAGAATATACAGATAGTTTAAAATCCAACTGCAACACGACAAAAGCGTAAGTCAAAACGCAGCATTAAAAGAAAAAGCCCTCTCTTCTCTTCCCCTCCCCTTTCAGGTACCCAGTTTTTAAACACCGTGGAGCAAATAGACTCTACACACAACATTTGGTCTTTAGGGCTGACCACAGTTCCCCGGTATGATGCTACGTACAAAGGGTATTTATTACTGGAATTGCCATCTATGATAACCACAAGCAAAGGCCTGTGGCTGCTCTTTACCAACAGCACCATTTTTACATTCAGTTGTTACAAGTCCCAGAAAGGTAACTAAGAGGAAAGAGTTTAGTGTGGTAGTTTAACACTGAGGAAACTAAGTCACCTTAATCATTGCATCACTTTCAACAGTATCTTGCTCATCCACATCAGACTGGATCTCTTCCACATTCAAGTCTTCATTTAGTTCTAAGGTCACTGCAGATCCTGACTGCCTCTTAGATGTCTTGACAGAAGTCAGTGAATATGGAGTCAGGTGTACCTCTTTGTTGTAGGCACGTGTAAAAGCTGCTTTGACCTGTTGGGTATAAAGGAAACACTATGAGCATCAGCTTAGGAACCGTAGATTGTTAGCTAGCCAACTCTTGGCTAGAGATTCCACATCATCTTTCCTTTGGGAAGACGTGACCAAAGATTGGTAGAAGAGGACACTATCTCAAAAAGACATAGAAAGCATTTAAGAGCTGTGTGGTGAAGGCTCATTTGAAGCAAGTCCCACGTAATCCTCAGATGGAGCATGCACCTTCAGATGCTTCTCACTTAGGCCTCCAATAATTTCAGCACTGTTGTTCTGCTGCCACCTGATCCAAGTCACTTACACCAAAGCCACCCTCCGCAGCACTGAACAGCTGCCACACTGGAGCTGTGTATTCAGACTAGGGGCAGACACCCAATAGTAGCACAGGTTTAGTTATCAGCAGGGAAGATTCTTCTCTTTCCCTGAGCACTTGACCTGGGATGAGGGAGATGGTCATTCACAACTCACACCTGCCTAGTTTGTAGCAGGGAGCTGAGTTTAAGCTCACTTGTACCAGATGAGGGCCTCAACCACTGAAGTGGACTAGATGGATACTGGAGGACCCCCCAGGTCTGGCAGTTCAGTTTAACTGGACTGAAAGACGTATGCTGCGAGCCAACCTCTTAATTCAGTGCTCAGACCATAACTAATAAGGTTGTGCATCCCTCCTCCTTTGCGTGATGGTAAGAAAGGCAGGACTTTGCCTTTCTTGCATTGAAGGTGATCCAGCTTATAGCCAGAAGCTTGTTTGTAGGAAGGTACCGGCTTTCCCTGTCCCTTCCGTGTTCCACTTCTATGCCCCAGATACAACCGACTCCCACTCATCCTTTACACTGGGAACAACACAAAGAAGACTGCTAAAAGAAGCACAATCTTTTAGGACACACCTCTAAAACCTTCAGTAGTGTGTTTGACAGCTGATTTGCAAAGACTATCGTTAATTAAATTATAGTTGATTACTCATTTGCAGCTGCGCAAACTTCAGCTTTCCAGCAGCACATCCATACTACAGCTATTATGCTAAGATTTCTTTTTAAAGACACAGAAGAAAAGGAAAAAATTCACTAGTGAGTTTTACCTTGGGATCCAGCTTTGAAAAAGGACTGGGTTTGCCTCCCCACACACTTATTTCCATGATATTTTCAATATCTTCTTTCATCAAGCAGTAAGAGTCCATGAATGTTATAGCTTCTTGTACACCATCTGCTCCAAGGTCTTTCAAGGGCTGGACAAGCGCATCCCGCAAATACGACAAATACTCCATATTTACTGTCCTCTTGCACGTCTGAGTTCTTTGTGGAATTGAAAGTAATAAGTAAATCTGTACAACCACCACTTCTCACTTCTAAACACAAGCAACCTGTAGGTACACCCTCAGCAAACGGATAATCAGGTGCCTTAAGAGTTAACTGCAAGCTGTACTGTGCCACTCCTTTTGCCACAGCTGCATTAGGGATAACCCTATGCAAGGGACTCAAACAGTGAACCGTCTGGGGAAACACATCCCTCAGTGAGAAACAACAACTTCAGAGGAAGACAAAAAAGTCACAATACTGCTAACAACTCTGAAAGTGATGCAGTCGGACTGTTGTCCGGATTAAGAGCTAAGGAAGCATCACCAACAACATGTGAGGATATTCACAGATTACATTCTTTAAGATTGCACTAAGCACAGCACGGAGTAAATGGTGGGTAACGAGCTACATGAGAACAAAGTACCCGTGACAATATAAGCCAGAGAGGAATGCCAGTACTACCTGAGACTCATGTGCATTGCCAGTTCTTGAATGATACGATCATGTTTGCCTGTGGATGAAAATTTCCCCAGCCAGCTGGGAAAGACAGGAAACTGGGACATGTGACCTCTCATCAGCTCCCCCGGGAGAACACTTGCATAAATAGCCTGAAAAAGTAACACAGGTGCCAAACTCAGATCCCAATGAATCAGCCTCTCTGACACCGTGATGCGCTGCCCTAGTTGTCCGCGTGAAAGCGGGTAGTGAATGCAGTGCCACAGTGGAAACAGCTGGTTTTAAGAGAACTCCTCTTGGTTACTTGTTTGTCTTCAACTCCTTTTATGTTACAGCTTCATTTCTTGTACCACCCTATTTGTTACTAGGTTCTGAAATAGCTGTCAAACTATCTGGGTTTTAAAAGCCATTTTAAAAAAAAAAGAAAAAAAAAAAGCCCGTTCATTTCTCATTTTAGAACGCACCCAAACAGCTGACTTCACACAAACAAGTGCTGTAGTCTCCAGCAGATGGACACGGTGAAGGAGATATTTCCGAAGAACACCACCAATCTACAAAAACTCAGCTAGGTATAGTTCCTCAGCAACTTATCTGTTTAGACCTGCATTAAGCAGGGAGGTGGACTAGGTGACCTCCAGAGGTCCCTTCCAACTTTATGATACTTTCTCCGACACCTGTCATAATCCTTTAAGCCCAAGTCTTGTCAGCGTTTCAGTGACCATTAAAACACGGACAGTGACAGAGCTTCAGCCCTCTGTGCTTTGGGAGAAATACTGGCCTGGTGAGAGGCTGGGGGAGTAAGCACATAAATGAAATTTGAGTTGGCTTGTAACTGCACGTCAGAAGCGATACATGTCACGTGCTCCTACGCTTTGTTGGGGTGTGGATTTTTGAAGAGACTGCACGAAGAAAACCCTGTGTGAATAAAGACGGGAGCTGGGAAGTTAGGCCTCAGGGGCGGAATGCCCTTGAAGTAGAGGATAAGAAAACTATGCAGTATGATAAGGGAGTAGTGTTTGTTTAGAGCAGAGCTTCGCTAGGCGGGTGTTTTTTGAAATAGCCTGTTAAACACGACAAGCATATGTATCATCCAATAATGCTGTAGAAAAGGTGTGGTCTCAAGATGACTGACAAAAGTTGTCTATATAAGCAATAAGAACTGCGCAATAAACGAGATTCCTGCAGCTAACTCATATTGAGTCGTCTCTGGGGTCTTCAAATCCCGCTTCCGCAACGCTTCATGAAGAAGGATCAAGCTTTTCAAAGTTTCAGAAGACTTCATGTCATGGTACAGCATGGGTTCAACACTATGAACACAGGGAACTCTCCTACTCACCAGCAGGACAGAATACTGCATGGAGTATGAACTATACAGGTCACAAAACTACTGAAACATCGATTTCAAGGGATCAGTCTTTTGCACGGGACACCCATAAAGCACGTAAAAAGTGTGGTACGTGCTCACCTGTGTCGGAAGAAGATTCCAGCTCTGCTTGCTACGAATCTGTTTGTCCACTATATCACCGTCACATATACTATCAGCGGCTCTACTCAAAAGCATCAAGTGCTTTTTCAGATTTCCTCTGGAAAAAAACAAAGTTGGCTGTATTACAAAGCAGAAATATCCAGATCAGTTTTAGTCTAGTTTTACTCCCTGACATGGAAAGCCTATGTCAATTTAGGGTATGGAATAACTCACCCAGCAGCAGCTGGTTTCACATGTACATAGTTCTCTTGGACAAAGAGAGGTGCTAGGGAATAATCATGGAAGAAGAGATCTGATTTGTCTATAAGAGACATACGCGAAGCCTCCTCTCCAATGGCAAAAACCTTCCGGACAACATCAAAAGGGCCCTAAGTAAACGACATTCAAAGAAGTCAGTGGGTTGCAGGTCAACACTAACAATAAGACACACATATCAACAAATATGCACAATCAACAAAAAAGGCACAATATCAACAAAATTACTGCAGAGATGGTACCCAACAATATCTGGACTCATCAGTACAAGTTCAGCGTTCAGTACTTCCTTCCTAGTGCTTTACTGGTTTCAAGAATTGAGTTTTACTTCCAGTATGTTAAAGGAATTATCTCCTAAATAGAGAACTCAGGATGAGAAGCACAAACTTCATAACTGCATCTCACATAATAGACCAGTACATTAAAATATATACTCAGTCCTGGGTTTACTGCTCTTCAACTACTTGTGGCAAGTTTAACAGCTCCCTGCATCTAGGCTGTCGGTGCCTTAGTTCAGAAGATGCTTATAAAGCCTACTGTATCAGAATCAGACAGTAAAAGCCAGTCCAGTATTTTACACTTACCAGTCTAATATCCTTTTTGGCTCTGCTGGCATCTGTTTTAGCCTCATCGTAAGTCAATGATTTATCTTTTGCACACCACATATTAAGATTATGTAAAACCTAAGGAACAAAATTGACAATTTGGTAGCGTAAGAGCATTTAAATGGAAGACTCAAGCAGAAAACAACCTGATCTCTCTATATAAAAATAATAATCCTGCCCAAATACTACATTGAAGTCAAGGACTTGTAAATGACACACTCTCCGAACGGACACTGGTGCTGCATTGGCACTGACCTGTCTGATGTCCTGATTTGCTGCCAGGATTATCTCTTGCATAGCAGGTGGTGGAATTTTTAAACCTTCTTTAAATGCAACAGACATCATAGCACCCTGTAATGCACACAATTGAGAAACTGTCACTCGAAAATTCCTATGAATTCTTCCCCCTACAGAACACATTGACACATCTATGAAAGAGCGTTACTGTATTCTTCTAGGTTTTTAAAGCATATATAATTTACAATTGGCTCCCATAGACATAAGTCACCCTTGTCATTGGTGAGTAAAAAAAGGGCATGATCATCTAAAAAAAAATAAAGTCTTTGGATATATTTAAGATAGACTTCTAAATCTCAAAGGCTTTGGGATACTTCATTCTTTGGGAAGAAAAACTCAGACAACCCGTTTTGAAAAGCAGTTACTCCCTGAGGTGATCCATTAAGTGGTGTTTCCCATTCTATATGAATTCTGCCACATGAAGACAGAAGTTACTGATGGTAATTCTGCGCAGCTCATATAGCCATAGTCCTCTTACCTTAATCTGTTCTAGACGAGGTCTCTGAAAACGAAGATCAAAACAGTAGTGGACCAAGGAACGAATTTTCGGATGGTTGCGATCGTTACACATACAGATGATGGGTATCTTTGTGTGTCTAATCAAACCAATCAACTCCTGTGATTGAAACACATTACAACAATTACATCAGATAACTCAAGAGAATAAGAATGATAATTAATTCCGCATTAATCCCTGCCTTAAATCAGATCCTTGACAGATGCAATTCTACAAAACTCCTCCTACTGACATCATGTTTCCACACCGTGAAAATCTAGCCCTTCTCCTACTTTTTCCACTTGCTCTTCTATTCAGCTGGAATAAACCTGCTGTCTACCCACTCTCCCTGTCTGCTTCCAGCAATCATGTTTAGATTATTCTTCATGAAGCAATTAAGGTCAATACCCCAGAGTAGAGCTGTCCACCTGCAGAACTAGATTAATTTGTCCAAAGGCCAGTTTGACCTGGCCTATGCCCAGAGGGAGCACAGGTCTTTCTGACTGCACCCTGCCACAAACAATGAAGCAGGAAGTAAAAAAGATCAGCTCTTCCCTGTCGAAAGAGCTCCAAGGTTTCAGCATTATTAGGCTTACCAGAACAAACTTTGCCCCTGCTATAATGAAACTGAAATTCAGTTCAATTTCATGTTCCTGAAATGTGAATGTCTGCATCTGAGCTAAAGATCTGTATCCCCTGTATTGTCAGTCTTGCCACACGACCACAGCAAGTCTTCAGAAGCTAAAACTGGAGCTACTAAGGAGAACAAAGTATAATACTGCCGATGCCACATTATTTATTCAGCCTTACCGCCTGCTGAAGAGAGCAACCATCCCAGTCAGATTACAAACCTCCCACTCCAGGCAGACGTCAGCTGCAGAGGCCTGAGGATAAGTTCACCTCTCCAAGAACAAACATCTAAGGTGCACACACCCAAGTTCCACCACTCCAGGTTTCTCTTACAGAAATATCTTTTTTCTCTACCTCCCTCATAATTCTTCTTACACAAAGACTTCTAGAATAGGTCAGACAGAAAGACTGTAGGGTACAGTTTATGGACCATGGGTTGAGGACAGTAGACTGGCTGGAAATATTTTGTGCTTTATACGGTATGCACTCTTAGCAATGGCATTAGCTAATAACTATAGCAGTTTCACCTGAATCCCTCCTCTGTCTTCATTGCCTGCCATACCATCCACTTCATCCATGATCAATACATGTTTCCCGCTAACTGATGAGGATGTGCCTGAAAATGAATATGGACAAGAAAATGAGATGGGAATAAAACAGGATCTTGCTCAGAGTTTTACTCGATGCTTTACAGGTTAGGTAAGCCCATCCTAGACAACTGAGGTGGTGGTGAACCCCTTGCTCTGCCACTTGATCATATGAATCTATGTTCTCAGAACAGAACTGACTATAGCCTAGTGTCACCTTCCAAGAAACAAGTCCCATACAACACAAGAGCAACTGCAAAGTTCTTGCGCAGTTTGTGCAGATTAACAACTGATTCTACTAATGGCAGGATTTAGTTCTACAGATGAAATGAAATAGCTTACTAAACGAAGCCATCCCTATTAGAGCCAGATCCCTCCACGTGATGAGTAAGTTAAATTCCTAATACTGTTGTGTAATAAGGAAGTTGTCCGTCCTGTAACTGGACTCTTAACACAACAAGAATCCTCCTTCAAACAACAAACATACCAGAACAGAAGTCTTTGATGCTGGTGTTGTTAAGCGATTCCGCAACTACTTCCTTTAGACTGTTCTTACTTCGAGTGTCACTGGCATTCAGCTCCACGTAGCTATACCCCAGTTCCTAATCCAAACATACAAACCACACAAAAAATGTGAACACAGATCCGTGAAAGAGCATACACATACTCAGAAACAGTATTTCAGAGTTCCAGAAGAAAGCTCTTACAAAAGCATTTTCACATGTAATTTGTAGCTTTGATTCCTTTCTTCTCTTACTCTCCCCTTTTCTCTCACTCCAAAAATATTTATAAGGGGTGGGGAGGGGAGACGAATGACACCAAACACCATCACCCCCACCCCCCACAAAAAAAGTCAGTGGCACAGATTTAATACTGAAAGATTAAACAGAACTGCCACTAGTGATAGTTCTGTTTCAAGGAGCCAAGTGTGGCTAAACTCCATGGAATTTCCCATTGCATATCCAAGCCTTATGCACGAAGAGGCAGGACACTAAACATGCCACATCCCTCAAAGCCAAAGGAAAGAGAAGCTTTTAACTGTTTAACAGCTAGGAAACACATGGCTCCCCCAGCAGTCCCAGTGCTACAGACGAGGGCTGGGCTGCATATCAGTCCCTGAAAGAATTTAACCCAGCTGCTCCTTTATCAGCCAACTGCCCTGCCAGGGGCATGCCACTGCACTGCAGTGAGCTGCACACAGCTTTGTTCCTGCAGCTTGAACAACCCAGTTTTGTTGACTGCTCCTGTGGAGCACAGTGAAATGCTCTGCAGAGACCTGAAGCAGCTATGAGCAAGGTAGGTTGGAAACTAGAAGCAGAAAAGACCATGCTAGTGCAGAAATGAGCCCAAGTCAGCACATCCAGCTTTTCTGCAAGTCTAGTTTTGGGTGCAGCATCAGTTTGTACAAAGCTCTAAGGCAGGGCGGAAAGGTGGGGAGAGAGATTGGAGTTACTCTATACAACTCAAATATTGAGGTAAGCAATCATTCCTTCCCAGCACAAAGATCAGATGCTGACAATAGTTCTCAACCCTTCTAAGCTGGTAGTATCATATTCTAAGAAAGTTCTTGCAAGTCAAAAAAAAAAAAAAAGTAACTTGATACAACACCACTATTAATAAATTCCCAGCTGATTTTCATGACACAGTTAGTGGAACACAGTGTTCCAGCTAAGTTAGGAAAAAGTAATTTCTAAATTCAGAGTCAGAAATGGACACGTAGCCCTGTCAGCTTTTCTCATTCTAAAGAACTACTTGAATTCAGAATGAGTCTGGGAAAGCTATCTTTGTTAGATATATAAAAACCATGACCAAGTCTGTCACAGAAACTTTCAAAAAGCTTACTGGAATTCAACTCTCACTAAATTTAGTGCAAATATTCTCCGACTTGTTGAACTAGTGTTAAATGCTCAACATTTTGAAAATCATTCCCAACTGCTCAACATAATGTGATATGCTTCCTCTCGTAATATAACAGAAATGGGAGAAACCTATTGCTATATCCTCATCCAGACCTGGTAAATAAAGGTATCTAACATATTTTCACCTGTAACCCTGTTCTGAGCAGGTGGAACTAGGCTGGGAGCAGACTCTAGTAGTTTAGAGGATATCCACCTGCACACTGTATCTGTATCCAGATACAGCACCAATATACAACAAATGGTCCTGGGAACAACTACTTAGAGGAACTCACCTTACAAACCAAAGAAGCTGTAGTAGTTTTACCAACTCCAGGTGGGCCAGAAAGTAATGCTGCTTTAAAGCCAGTACCATCATCTTTACCTCCAGTTTTATTGGTCTTTGCTACAAAAGAAGATTCCAGTTTTTACCTAGGTATGTATTACAAAACAAATTACATACTTCATGTAAAACTTTAAAGATATCACTTGAGTTTTATCCCCATTTAAGGCTTGATAATGAAAAATACATACACATCTGCATCCTAACCATTTGGGGAAGAGATATTTAAATCTTCTTACTTTAAGACTTGCAGTGATTCTAAATTGAAAAATAGCAAAAGTGCTATTTAATGTAATACAACTATTTCTGCTATTTTTCTCACAACTACAGTCTCAACTGCTACTACAAAAAGCACATCAGCGTCCAGTCCCATTCCTATTCTAGACTTGCTCTGCTATCTCCTTATCAGTCCAAGGAACCAACTGGTGTGATTGGCATGGAAGAACAGAGAGAATTGAACTGTGCTGCTCACCTTGTCCATCTTCTGATGCGTTCTTCTGCCAATTTCGCAGCCAACGGAGCAGTTTATTGGCACAGCTTTGCTCACCCTGCTGTCCAATTATCGCCTTAAGAGATACAGGCTTGTACTTATCTACCCATAGCAACCTCTCTGTTCCATCTTCATTAACCCCAGAAACCAAACTGCCCTGAGGTTTTGAGGCTTCTTTCTTCTCTACCGTTTGCCGTTCAAAGTCCGTAAGCTTTCGAACAGCAGTGGTTTCTTTCTTAACAGATTTGACAGTATCTCCTTTTTCAGGAGTAGACTTCATTTTTTTATTATCAGCTTCCCTTTTGAAGGGGCTAAAATTCCTTTTTCCAGCTTCGGTTTTCTGTGGTGTCTTTTTAGGTCTTGACTCTGCTTTCTTTGCCTTAGGAAAATCAAGGTAAGAAAGTTACAGGGAAATTTCAAAAAAGCATACAGTAAATAAACATGCTGACTTTGAACACATAACAAGAGGGCTTAAGAAAGTAACAAATCTTATGAACTGGTAAAAAAAACCTTCAAGAGCAGATAAAGAAATATTCCTCTCTGAAAAAATTGTTAAACACGATGCAACTTGGTTCTGTAGTGCAACTCACAAAAGAGAGGCAGCAAATTTTCCAGTCATTCCAAGAGCAGTCCCCTTCCTCACTAAGCCTGATGCATCAATTAAAAAATAATGCAAAACTGATGACTGTCAGGTTGTAACAAATGGGCCATGAGACACCCACGAAGCTGAAAGCACAGCTCTCGCAAAACTACGCTTCCAAGCTCAAACTCTAAAAAATATTAACACTAGGAAGACACGGATAAAAGGAGGAAGAACAGGGAATAAACCCTATTTCCAATAAGGGAACGCTCCTCTCAAGCACATACTTTTAAGAACCCTGGTTAAAAAAAAAAATCACAACCCCAGAAGGCATTCAACCCACAACAATTCAAAGGGAGTGAAAGTGATTAGCTAGAAAGCTTATGGTTGGCTTTTCTTAAAACCCCAGCAGTACCTTTACATGCAAGAGTTCATGCCTGGCCACATGAGAAGTACCAAAGCAACATCCATACTGAATGCACAACATACTAGCACTAACGGAAGTTTTAGTAACGTTTTACGTTTAAATTTAAATGCGTATAAAAGACTTGTTACTGTTTTTACAGTATTTCTTGAAAAATTTACCTTGAATATTAGTAACTCAAGTACCACATAAAGACAAAATCTGTTTTGTATACACATGGTTTACATATAGCAGTCCTATGCGTACAGTACAATTTTATATTGGGCCTGTCTGGGTACCACACAGTATCAGTCACAACTACTTATTTCAAAGAATAAGCAATTACTCAAAGTTTAAAACCGAAACCATCTAAGGAGATACATTTACCCCCTCTGTCAGATACTTAAAATATACAATAATGTCAGGGTATAAAAATGAAAGTTGGGAGAAAAACCTATCACTCTCAAGTAGGAGTCTTACAGGCAAATATAAATTTTCAATACTTTTAACCTAGAATGTCAAACTGACAATCACAGGCTTATACTGTTACTGGAACAGAATACCAAAACTCCTTTCAATTAAAAACAAACCAAAGCAAAAACAAAAAAAATATTAAAGTTTTATTATAAACAAACCTCTGTTTCAGCTGCCAGCTCATATTTGGACTTTTTGCCTGGCATAGTTCGAATGAGATCAAACAGGCCATCCTCATCAATAACTTTTGTCCCTAAAGTTAATGCCTGGAGCAAAACAAAAATTAAAAGTAAAGTTAGGAGTTGCATAATTCACTTCAAAATGCTCTCCAGTATTTACGAATACAACAATAAAAAGGTGTTTGGTCTTTTTTGTTTGTGATTTGGGTTTTTTATTTTTGTTTTGTTTGTTGAGTTTGTTTGTTTGTTGTTTTTTTTTTTACATATGTGTGTGTACATGTAAATAAAAACCAAACAAAGCCCTAAGACATTAGGTAACTTTTTCTTTTTAACATGCACTTTATTTGTGGTACTGCCTCTTTTGGCAGATACTGAAAATCAATACAGTTAGATGTGAAGAATCACTGTTTCACTTCTGCTTCATTCAGGGACAGAAACTCTCACCTTTTCACGTTTAGATTGGCCACAGTCTCGCCCCATTACCAGATAGTTTGTCTTCTTGCTGACATTGCCAGTTACTTTTCCTCCATAACGTTCAATCAGAGACTTGGCCTCATCTCTTTCAATGCACTCCAGAACACCTGTGATTACGAACGTCAGGCCTTCCAAGCAGTTTTCAGCTCCCTGAGAACCATAACATTGCCGAAAATGCCATTACCTGATGCAATTCTACCAAATACCCCTTCATCATGAGCTTTTTTAACCCCCTACCATGTCAAATACCCTATGAAACCTTAAAAATAAGCCTATCATACCTAGCTAGGTAATAGTTCTAGAAGTTCAAAAGCCATTAAAAGGAATAGCTACTAACAAAATTTCACATTGTTTACCTGACCAGTCATACTTTTAACACTGTGCTTTGAGCACAGCATGTCAGTCAAATGAGTAACAGCAATCTTTTTTCATCATGACTTCATAAACCAAGTACTGAGTTTCATTTTAGTGTATTGCCTTACATTTAGTCACTGCTTTGCATTACAATTCAGCTTTTTCCAATACACACTTCCTACTTGAAAAAAAAATACCAATTTTGAAACAGTTTAGTTGATACTTGTTAGATCACTCATAACAGCAAGTCTATGACACGCTCCATTTCTACATATAGAATTCTGCTGCAGCCAAACTTACCCGAGGTATCTCTTTGGAACCCAGCGCTTTCGGACCCTCACGATTAAGGAAGCTGCGGTAAGCTTGATAATTGATTCGCCTCTTTTCAGAGTCCTCAGGACTTACAGACTTGGGCAGGAAGGAAAATTAATACATACATGTATTACATACATAAAAACAACAAAATAAACTGAAACATCACAGTTAAGACATTTTTGTGCACCAAAGGGAAAGTAAGTTTTAAGACTTGTTTTTATATCTCTTAACATCAATACTGAAGCTTGCTCTGGTTTTGATGCTTATGTTTTGAAGTATTTTTTGTTGTTCTTTCTAAAAAGATTTCAAAAACTCACCTGAAAGTGAAAAAAAAAAAGTAGTCATTGCTTATTGTCAAGTTTCTGTAGATTCTGTATTTCACATGTACATGCTCAATTCATAAATTGTTGCTTTAAATTCACATTCTGTTTCATTTCAGAATGATGACCAGCTATAGACAAGATCTACACTTACTACAAAGTAGACTTTACGTACTTCTAAAGCTTAAATGTCTCTTAAAAGTAATCAGTGAAAAATTATTTTAAAAACTCACCCCTAAAAAGGTTGCAGGCTCTCCTTCCCAATTACAACTGTTATTTAAGTCTCAAATTTGGATATTTAGTAATTTATGATTAAAAAGTATGTTTTGAGGTTGCTAAAACTGCCAGTGTGTTCAGTAACTACAGTTAACTGAATCAGACAGTTAAAAAAAAACTAATTTATGTTCCTACATAACATATCAACCATAAGAAATACGTTTCAGAAATATGAGACTAGGGAGAGGAGAGAAGAAAAAAAAACATACACAAAAAACCACCCAGCAAACAATGCCATTTATCACTCTAACAGCAGTATGGATCCACAAGGTCACCATGCTCATATTAACAGTAAGCTTTTGCTCACTAAGTAAGTGTCAGAATTCCTGCCTTCTGCATTTTTTCAGGAAAGCTAAACATGAAAAAGCACTGAGCTGATTCCGCAGTGTACAGGCATACCTTACTGAGCATTAAAGAACCCTCAGTTCCTTCATGCGTTTAATTTATACTTTTCCAGCTCATTTTTTTTCCGATATTTTTACAATTGCTAGAAACTTACAGCCTTACCAGAATTCTAAGTCTTAAAAATTGCCCAAAAGATTCAACATACTAAGTTACAGCAGTGATACATAAACAATATTAAATGAAAAGTAAATTCATTTTGATAGATCCTACCTCAGCTTTCTTGGGAGAAATTTTCTCCTTCTTTGGTGTTGTCTTCTCTTCTTTCCGTGAAACAGTTTTCTCTTTGGATACTAAACTTTGAGCGCCTCTTTCCTTTTCAGCAATCTCTTCTTTTTGTTTCAGAGACACAAGCTTAGTGCTAGGTTTCAAAGGCAAGGTCTTATCCTTCACCCCTCTTGCTGTTTTACCATCAGATGATTGTGGGGATAAACAAGATTCTTTTGAATGTTCGGATTTAGTCTGCTGCTTCGCAGTGGAATTCTTTGCTTCACCTGTCGAGTCTGTTGCTTTCACTTGAAAGGAGGCAGAAAGAAGAGAGCAGATATATAAGAACATCTCTCATTAACACTATAGATTGGTGAAATGTTTTCTATATTCCATGTCCTACCTCTTTCTGACTGCTTGTATCTTTCTGTCATGTTAGGACTGCTCTTGATGTTCAATACTGTTTGCTCTCCTCCTGAATCTTTCCGAGCCTAAATAAACAAATAATGCCAAAGTCAGGGAAGCACATCCTGAGCTATAGTTAAATCCAGATCCCTGAGTTTCCCTACTGTTAAGTACAACAGACTGAACGGCACCTAACAAAGCTGATCCCTACCACAAGTCAGAATAGTATCTCTATCAAAGGCAGGCAGAGGAGCAAATTCTGCACTCAGCCATGCATGTAGTCATTCCTTAAGACAAAGGCCAGACAAACTTCCAGGTTACAGTAAATTCCAATCCAAATCAGTTTACTGATTAGTCTAGAGGTATTAATACTTGCTACATTCAAACTAGCAATCCTAAACTCTAAAAGCCTTGATGTACAACCCAGATGATATCTCACTGTGCCTTACACCATAAGGTATGAATACTGGGCAGACTCCCACTACTCAGGTTAGTCTCAAAACTCTCAAGTTCCCTGCTTGCCCCTTCTCTCAAAGCAAGAAGAATATTCTCCTTCTTCCTTTTTCTCCCATCACTTTTCACCACTTGTGCCATTGACTCATTTCACTTGATCTGGTCCTCCTGAGCCAATGGAGCCATAGCTGAGCTAAAGCATGAGTCTTCAGCAACATGCTTCCCTCTATTAGAACTAGAACTTAAAAAAAAAGTTTAAAACTTCCACAGAAGCAGATAGCACAGAGACACAATGATGCCTGCTGTCTGATGAGGAAGGGCACTTAATTTACTGTGTGGGGAAAATGCAGGAGGAAAGTATGAAACGTGAGTATTGTAATTCTCATGCAAATACTTTCTTGGTGGTTTTAATGCATTTGTATGGAAGTCTCAAAACAAAGGTTAGGTGTATAAGTAAGAACACTTCCAGAAATGCAATTTATAAAAACTAAAGTTTTAAAAGATTTCAACCTTTTTCTTTCGCGGTGTTTCATCCAACATGGCCAAAGTTTTAGCAAATTCTTCATCTTCATGCAGCTGTCTCTCCAGCTGCAAGGAAAGGAAAAAAAAAAGGAAAACATTTTTAGGCTCATGTCTGACGAGTTTTAATTCTACTACAATTTTTTTAAAACTATTTACTGATCAAGACTAAAAGTCTATCTAAAATAAGACAGCACATAGCTGGAAAAAATGCATCCTAACAAAGGCAAATAGATTTCTGAAAAAGGCACTGAAGAATTATTTGTTTCCTCCAAAGAGAGACTGATGTCTAGTCAGAAAAGTAGAGTTTGGATTTGTTGCACTAGAAACATTAATAAGCCTGTATAATCTGTTTTTCAAAGAGTTTTTCTGTGGGATTTGTTTCTGTGGGTTTTTTTTTTTTGAGTATTTTTTCATTTAATAAACAATCAAAACTTGCACCAAAATGCAACCTGTTGGTTTTAGAAAACTTCCAAAAGCAGTCCCAAAAGACAAGCAGGAACAATGTTAGTATTATGATGTCTCAATAACGAATGTTTTATTCTCATTTACTGCTAGCGACATATTGTATGAAAAAAAATTTCTGGCAGTTTGGAGAACGTAGCTACTGCCCTTAGCCCAGCTCTTGTTGCCAGTTCTGTTTACTTTATGGAAACAAATATATTTTAACTTTTTCATATTTCTATTTACACAGTTAACTTTCTTTGGCAGAAGAACCAGTAAGAACAAATACTGCACAAGGAATCTGAGAAAGTTATTTATAAATTGTGAAAAAACAAAGCCAGGTTGTTTCCATTTCTATTTCACCTAACAAAATAAATGTGACATCTACGGTCATAACTGATCATCAAGTTACCTTTCCTATCCAACATGGCCCCTTGGGGAAAACTTTTGCTGTTCCTGAATAGCTTATATCGTTGCCAATAAATATTGACCATTGTTTTTAACAAATCAACAACAACCACCCTTTCATAACTGTCTTGAAGTCCAGCATGTCATGCTGTAATATTTCAATAGATGACTTTATAAAACCAATATGCCACAGGCATTATTTTTTACGTGCCCATAATGAAATGCATCTATCTTCCCTGCGTACAGTGAGAAAGGAGAAGGGCAGTGACTACAAAACACAAACCAGACTGAGGAAGAGATACACTTGAAATAAAAGTACATTCCTTTGATGATACATATAGGCAATGGGAGCATTATAGATAAGATCAGTTCAAATGAAAGACACCACCTTGTTTCTCCTGAGAGGTTGTTTAACTTTCTCAAATATTAAAACTAGATTCATCACACCTCTGAAGGTCAAGGAAGGAAGAGACTAAGTTTTGCATGTACGATATATTTATTTCGAAGGATACTCAATATTACCAGTATATGGGAAGTTAATTTATTTGCCCAAAAGCAAGTAAATATGTATGACAAGTGTACCTTTCCCTCCTATTAGCACTGATTCAAACAGGAAAGTTTAAGACATAGACATTGAGAGTCATTCACATTTTTCTCAACTGTAAGAAAACTCAGATGACAGTAAGTGAAACAAATCATGGAAGGCAACGGCTTTTAATTTTTCACTCTAGGGAACAGAAAAAAAAAATACAAAACAAACATCAAACCAAAACACAAAACAAAAAGGCAAAAAAACACAAGGAAGTAGAAAGTGAATTATGTGTGAAAATCAAGATTATTACAGACACAACAACTGCACAGGATAGACAAAGTCTGGATAGACAGGTAACAGATTAAGTGAGATGTTCTATCCACTTAACTGAAATTATGCCCATAAAAATAACTGCATGACTATGTTTGCGCCTATGTGCAAGAGTTAAGTATACAGATGAATTTTATTACACTTATTTATAGCATACATGGAAAGCTCACCTTAAAGGAAAAATAATTTTGAGAATAATTTTAAGTTAAACTGCTCTTGGCATAGAGCAACAAATTTGCAGAGCTTTTACCTCTGTATCTTCTTCCAGCTGCAGTTGCCTAGCAATGGCCTCATCATCTACTGTGCTGTCTCTGCTTTGTGAAGGCTATATTCAAGAAAAAAAGACCCATCGTTCAGTTTCCCCAATATTGTGTAAGTTATAATAATTTAATCTGTACAGATTCACTTCGTATACGTCTAGAAAAGGACTGGGAATGAGACATGCAGCATTTTATTCCCAGCTCTCTAACGCAAACACTACTAAACAAGGCTGTTTTCAAGAGATTTTACTATTCAAAACAAAACCATGCTGTAATATAAATATCTCATTTCTTGAAACAACATTGAACATCTCTGAAGCTACCACAGATGGCCAGCTTGAAAGAGAAATCAACAACGACACTGTGAATTTTTAACTTCCTCCATACTTTATTTGGTGCTTTGTTATTCCATGAATATATGTGCCGTAAAGCTTGGGAAAACAACCTCCTTTATCTCCCTCCTGCCCTCTGCCCTCAACTATAAGCTATCCCATCCACTCACTAATTTCAGAAAAACTTAATTTTAAGAAAAGTCACTTGAGAAGAAGCAACAGAGAAAATACTACTTTCAACTTTTCAACTATCTTCTCAGACAAAGAAATGCTACTCTACAATTCCATTTGAGGACTTGACATGCCTGCACATGTCATCAGAATTGAACTTGTACTTGAGTGGTTATTAAAAAGTACCCTTAAGTAGGATAAGCAGTTAAGTACCTCCTTGCAGTCATTACACCAGCCATTTTGATCTGCTGTCAGACACATGAGCAGCCTAAAGACACATCACCAGTACTCACTTCTTTCCTTTTACTTGCCACCAGTTTCTTTTCTGATCGTTGGACACTACTTGTCCCAAAGAAATCAAGTGCCGAGGTGGGAGTCTGCTTCACTGGAGATAATGGTTTGCTTTTAACTCGTGGTTTTACATCCTCCTTTTTCACTGTAGTTGTTCCTGTACAACCAATCACTGATGTCCCATTCTCCTTTGGTTTCAGAGAAATTCTTTTATTGACAAAGTCGTCGTCTTCATCTAAACACGAAAAGTATCCTATTACTTCTGGTACATGGAACTTAAGTTCTTATAATGGAACTGCCAAGAGAACTATTTTGGCAGATTATGTCAACTGAGACTTTAAGAAAATTATTACAGGTGTTTATAAGTTATTTAAAAAAAAAAAAACACTCAGTTGCATAACACACAGTATTTACCATCTTTAATAGCACAGCTCAAGCCTGAATAGATTGAGCACTGAAATAAAGATGCATGAAATTTGTTACTTGTGTTCATACATTACCTCTCATTTAGAGAGGCTGGCAAAGAATGCCTCCCTTCTTACATAGCAAAGATGATAAACAGAAAATCTAGGTCACTGAAATTTGAACACTTCCCTTAATTAATGCACCATCAAACTGAACAGCACAACTCTTCCTTCACATAAAGCGTGAAATACAAAGCTACATTTATTTTACTGTTTTACAGTATTCATTAACAGAGCAGCTAATATAGGCTTTGTAGACCTGTATATTCTTAAGAATCTCTCAGTATTACCTATAAACAGAAGAAAAAAATATTAGAACATTGTATTTACAAACAGCTTCTTGAATAAGCTTACCGGTTATTTACAAAGTACCACTCATAGCTTATGAATGTTTTCGCAGACACATTTTAACACCATTTTTTACTTTTTCCCTTTTAGTCAGAGATTCTATCAGCTATTCTACATGCTCTCCATTTCTGCACCTCAACATGCTCTGCTTCCTATGCAGTCAAAATCCACGTTGAAGAAACACAGCCACTTCACACAACACAAGTCTCACCAGAGGTCAGCATACAAAATAGATTTTTCAATTTAAAAGGAGGAGGAAAAGTGGCATATAGTTTCATTTAGAATTAGCCCACAGACCACTAAACAAGAACTCAATCCTTCATTTTAAGATTCTTCTATAATAGCCAGGACATGGTCTTCCCAGCAATGAAAAAGAGAGAGGGTTTGATGGCCATTTATTCATTCTGGACTCAATAAAAAAAGGACTTTACAGAGTTTGTGTCATGTCGTGAAGTCTCACTGACAGTTATACAAATGAAGTCCTATCACTGAAGCATACAAAAACCTACATATATCATTGCCAAACAATTAGATTAGTATGACAGCACAGAAGACAACAAACATCACTGGACAAACTTCTTGATTAGTCATAAAAGCACTTTCTTTGCAAAATCTTCTAAAAACCTCAAAGTGTGCAAGGGCTCATAAGCAAACTGCAAGAAAATCCTTAAAATGAACATTAAGCACAGAAACAATAAAGCACAAAGACTTGAGAGGAACAGAAACAGAGGGCATCTTATTTGCATGCCTCTAACTGAAGTCTGGTTTTACTTTTCTCAAAATAGAGTCGTTTCAGACGTTCCCCTCAGCATGTAGTGAAGCCAGAACGTTCTAAACATCTGTTTTATAACTGAACTTAAATTGTCCGTATTATCACAAAAAATACGTTCATTTTCTGATCATCTCTAATTTAAGCCATCATATTTCTTTTCATACAAAAATCTGTTTTCTTAATCATTTCCCTAAGTTTAGATAACATCACAGAATCATAGAATGGTTTGGATTGGAAGGGACCTTAAAGATCATCTAGTTCCAAACCCCCCTGCCATGGGCAGAGGCACCTTCCACTAGGATCACATTGCTCAAAGGCTCATCCAACCTGGCCTCGAACGCCGCCAGGAATGGGGCATCCACGATTTCTCTGCGCAACCTGCCCAAGTGCCTCACCACCCTCACAGAGAACAATTTCTTCCTTAGGTCTAATTGAAAGCTACTCTCTTTCAGTTTAAAGCCATTGCCCCTTGTCCTACCTCTACATAGCCTTGTAAAAAGTCCCTTTCCAGCCTTCTTGTAGGCCTCCTTTAGGTCCTACTAGAAGGCTGCTAGAAGGTCTTCCCAGAGCCTTCTCTTCTCCAGCTAAACAACCTCAACTCTTTTAGCCTGTCTTCAGAGGAGAGGTGCTCCAGCTCTCAGATCATCTTTGTGACGACCTTCCTCTGGACCCACCCCAACAGCTCCATGTTCTTCTTATGCTGGGTCCCAGAGCTGAATGCAGTATTCCAGGTGGTGTCTCATGAGAGCAGAGTACAGGGGCAGAATCACCTCCCTCGACCTGCTGGCCACACTTCTTTGGATGCAGCCCAGGATACGGTTGGCTTTCTGGGCTGCAAGAGCACATTGCTGGCTCATGTTGAAATTCTCACCAACCAGCACTCCCAAGTCCTTCTCCTCAGGGCTGCTCTCAATCCATTCTCTGTCCAGCCTGTACCTGTGCTTGGGATTGCCCTTACTCTTGGTGCAGGACCTTGCACTTGGCTTTGTTGAACTTCATGAGGTTCACACAGGCCCACTTTTCTAGCCTATCAAGGTCCCTCTGGATGGCATCCCTTCCCTCCACGTGTGTCAATCACACCACAAAACTTGGTGTTGTTGGCAAACTTTCTGAGGGTGCATTCGATCCTACTGTCCATATCACCAGTCCCAATATCGACCCAAGGAACGCCACTTGTCACTGTTCACCACTTAGACATTGAGCCATTGACCGCAACTCTGAGTGTGACCATCGGCCAATTCCTTTTCCACCAATTGGACCATCCATCATATCCATGTGTCTCCAATTTAGAGACAATGATGTCGTGCAAGACAGTGTCAAATGCTTTGCACAAGTCCAGGTGGATGATGTCAGTTGCTCTTCCCTTATCCATCAGCACTGTAACCCCATCATAGAAGACTATCAAATTTGTCAGGCACAATTTGCCCTTACTGAAGCCATGTTGGCTGTAACCAAACACCATGTCATATGTCTGTCATCTATAATTTTTGTTACATACTAAGGAGAAAGAAACAATTCTTTTTTGTTTCACCTTTTCTCAATAGATGGTAGTAACAAGAGCGTTTTAGGCACCAGCTGGAACTTTCTGCTAAAGAACACTTAGTAAGCAGAACATAACAGGTACAAAGAGGGATCCTGACTATTCCTGAGAGAAGAAAAAGAAAATAAAGATACATCTGTAAAGGAGGAAATTGGTTCAGCAGTTATATCAAGAATGCCTAAAGATAAAATTTATTTAGAAGAAAGTGTCATTTTAGTCAATTAAAGTCACAAAGCAATATTTGTAAGAGAAGATTCAAGCCCAGGTCTCTCAGTCGACAGAAGTGAGTTTTACCACAACACTAAAAGGTTTACTGTTCTCAGCACAATTTACTTTCCCAGGCAGCAGTAAGTCTCTTACTGCCATTTAGCTCAATTTGACAAACTATTATACATCTGTGAGATCTGGACACTACATGCTTTAGGCTCCTAATTTACAATAGTTTGGGGTCTGAATGGCAGACTGCTTATCTCAAACTTAATTTCAGAAATATTTTTGCTTCTTCTAAATTTTTCAGTTTAACAAAAAGATACATTTGTAAGAGTAAAATGTACCCATTACCAGAAATCAATAGTTAATGTAGATGACATTTACTTGTCTTAGAAAGTAGATACAAATCCTGTCCTGCACCCCCACTCCCAGCTTTTCTTGAGCTAAGGACTGCTCCATGCTAGAAAAGAATCTTTACTCATCACTATTGTTATCAGGAGGTCTGCATGCAGTATTGATTTTTTTATATTAATCACTCATAACCATTTTAATAACAATAAAAACCAACAGGATATTGCTTTCTCTTAAGCAGAAAGAAGCAGAGTAAATATATATAGGTTTTAATTAAAAAGGATATGGATTTGAGTCATTTATGATGCTAGTACTAAGTATTATCAATAATTAGAGCTCTGCTTTAATTATGTCCTTCCTAGAAACGACAGGATTAGAAACATTTATTGACTGTAAGTGGAAGCTGAAGGATAAGAGACTCACAGCACTTATGAACAGCTGTCTACAGATGTACATAAATAAAAGGCAGAATGAGAACATGAAAGTGGTCATTAAGGAAAAAAAAAACCACACTGATTCTATTAAGCAGGTTTCAAAAGATGCTTTAGAGGACAGATGCTCAGGCTACAGTCTCATCCCAGGTTCAGCACGTTCATAAGCACATCACAAATTGGCCTGATCTCCAGGCACTCCCCTTATTTCAAGTACTTAATAACATCAACTTTTTCAGTAAAACCTTAACACTTCTTCCTTGAAACAAACTGCATGCCTACTGCCACAGAAGTGAACAGCAAAGTTAACCAGTTGTACATTTTCAGTTTCCTTACAAGCATGAAGTTGACTTCATTTACAATTTTGAAAATATCAAGAGTCCTAGTATTGCTGCTGGCTTATTCAGGATAATGTGTCTCAACATATGACCTGTAAAAGGAGAGAAGCATTCTCACTCATACAAGTAAGCCAATAATTTGTGGAAAATAAAAATGAAAATTTGGATTTTAGCTTATAAAGTTTGTAAATTAATTGCATTCTTATAGCCATTGCTAGGTGAACAGCTAAGGTAGCCTTACATGGCTAGTCCTTACATGGACTTCACAAAAAAGAAACAGGAATCAGTTTTATCGACTGGATTACTTTTATGCTGCCAAATCTTTGTATAGCAGAACAAGACTATTCCAAGAACAGTATTTCCTGTTTGTGTCCTGTTTGTGTGCTGCATCATGTTTGTGTGCAAACACATTGTTTGTGTGCTATACCATGAAAAAATACTCTGAGCATATACATTTTATTCAGGATTAGCACTGAATCAGACACAAGTCAAGACTATGTGTTCTAGTCAAGTTTTTTGAAAATTAAGTAGATGTGACAAAGAGAAAGCTAATCATGTGATTAATGGAACAGACAGGCATGACAACCAGGAGATTGCTTTTAAATATTTTGGATGCAAACACTACACATGAAGCAGGGACCTATTATGCCAGGCAGTGCACAAGGACACGTTTTCCTAGCAACAAACAACTGTTAAATCCTGGGGGTTTTAACAGCTATCCTATGATATTAAAGCACATATGGCTTTAATTTTATATACTGTTCTTGCAGTAGCATAATTAGGTTAATAAACAAACATTTGCAGCCCACCTGTAACTGTTACTCTTCTCCTCTTTCCTGTCCTCGCCCTTTCTCAAGAGGCTTTCACCTGCTGATTACAGAGCAACGTGTGCAGT
Source organism: Tauraco erythrolophus (assembly GCF_009769465.1). Lineage (NCBI taxonomy): Eukaryota > Metazoa > Chordata > Aves > Musophagiformes > Musophagidae > Tauraco > Tauraco erythrolophus. The sequence goes on from NC_141469.1 coordinate 46,996,401, forward strand.
TGTTCCCTAACCCAACTCTATCAAAATTACTTAGGCTGTTTTAAACATTTGTTTAAATTCAGATAATTTTAAAAGACTCAGGTTCAGGAATGACCTCAGCTAATCTAAAAAGGGAGCAATCTATTGCAGGAAGAGACAATGGCAACAAGCAGCATAAGACATTCTCAGACAGCCTTCAGAACAATGTATTTTATTCCTCTTCATTTACTATTTGTGTACTCGAGTTCCTCATCAGTATAGAACATTAATTCCCTGGTTCCTATTCTGTTAAGAATGCAAAATATTTAAGGCAGAAACAACCTCTTACTATGATGTTGAAAAACCAGCGTCAAATATAGGCAGTGCATCTACAGGTTAGAAATAACTCGTACTTATTATGATAAATGTATGTTAAATTGGCGTTTGTAGACTACTGCCATAAGGATTTCTATATGGAGCCAAAGGACTATATCCTATTCAAAAGTCATTAATTCTGCATTACTTGTATAAAACGACAATATTCTGGACATTCTTCAGTTTCAAAGGCACTACATCTGCCTAAGTACTTAGAACAGTTCCCATCCTAAAGAACTTCAGTCTAGAGCGATAAGTATTACTGTCCAAGCTAAAGTTGAGGGTGGAGAAAACAGCATTTGTATGAAAAGTGGACATTGTATGAGGTTTTCATTATTTTAAATATGCATTGGTCAGTACTCAACAGTCCCAACACCTGGTAGGACTGAGTTTTGTATTCACTTTTTGCTTAAAGTAAAGGTTTAAGAAGATTATCTTTAAGATAACCACCAATTCTCAAGAAAGCCAGCAAGTCTATTCAAACTCAACCCCCATAACTCTTTCCAAAAAGAACAGATGCTATGTTTGACTATCAAAATGCCTTTTTTTCTATCTTCCTCTTCATTTAGAAACATAGTAGTAGCAACCTACATTTCAAAAACTGGTCTGTACAGTCATCTAGATTTTTTTTAGGTAATTTCTCAATAAGTTAATTGATTTTAGATGTACTACAAACATGTGCTTTAAGCTACAGTTGTTAGCACTTTGCTTATATCAACGTGCCAAGGCTCCATGCTGTTGTAAAAATATAAAGCTTAACAGAACCACTCCAGCTTTACTCCCCTGAAACCAATTTACATTTGGATTTTCCAATTATCAAAGATAATAGCAAGAAGTTGCCTCTGCCATATTTTTCACTTTAAGAGAAAAAGGTTCCGGGATCCAAGACCACAATGCAATGACTGCCATGTCTTATTGTAATTATACACTTTAGTGCCAAACTACACAGCCTTTGATACCCTCTGTCCAATACATACCAAATAAAACTCTTGGTCAAATATGTAAACTTATCTTTTAAAAATACATTTAGAAAGAAGTTTTGGGAGCATTTCAATATATTCGGCCTTCTCATATATTTTGATTGAAGAAAATGATTTTCATCTGCAAAACCATCAATTATAGCAATTCCTTCCAATAGAAATACACTTCCCACAGAAACTGCTGTGTGCGTTACCTTGGCATGCAATTAGATGTTAACAGTCCATTAACTCTTTCCAGTTTTAACCGGTTACTTTCACCATAATAGCAGGCTTATCATTTCACAAAAGCACACCTGAATCCTCACCATGCAATGAAACTTCATGTTCTGGATAAGTTGCCTCAAGTTAATTGCACAATAGAAATATACAGTAACACCAAATGAATAATTAGGAAAAAGGAGAAAAAAAAACTTGAAAAATATGCAGGCAAATATAAATCCATTCGTTTTTCCCAGCTGCAGCTCATCTCACTAAGCCACGCGGGACACGGTGTTCTGTTCAAAATGTCCGTGAGACACCCTCTCACATTTTAAACTACTCTGGCAGATCAACTGACTCAAGCAGCTCAGTAAAGAGATCTGAAAGGAAGAAAGGGAGAACGGAAGGGAGATGATCTCCAGCAAGCAGAAAGGAATAGCCAGAGGAAAGCAGCAACATCTTGAACTAGTACAGATAGTACAGTAATTCACTATTCTGAAGAACGAACTTGCCAAGTGACATCAAAATATTACATTTGTGTTTAAGTTGCTTTATTCAGAACATGACAATCAGTATCAACTATGATAAAAATCTTAGAGAATTTATGAATGATGAACAAACCAAGATAGTCTGGTACCAGATTCATCAGAAAATACAAACTATCTTTGATAACTGAAAAAGCCAAACAGACGTAAAATTTATTTCAAAAGAGTAAAACTGGAAGGGTACTGGTAAGGCATGAAAACCTTTTTATTTTGGTTCAGGGTTACTTGTGGGAGATAAGTTGTTGCTTTAAAAGCAAAATAAAATTTACAAAAGGTAACAAGTTAATGATGTACTATTTTAGAGATTTAAGTCACAACATTATCTGTTAAGCAGATCTCTAAAAGATTACATTTAGACTTACCAAACAAGCAACTAAGACATATAGCATGATTGGTTTTTTTAGAAGACTTTTCCAAAAAATCTCAAAGTCTTTAACTAAAAGATGAACAAGTGATCAGAAGCTTTCATACTGAGATTTTCAGAACAACAATGCAAAAAAAATTCAACTGTAATACTATTGCTTAAATGCAAACCTAAGTCTTCACTAGCAAGCTTCTTCAAAAACTTGACAGTTATTAAAGTTTTATTTAAAAATCATACTCCATGTGAGATCACAACTCATGAGGTAAGAAGTCATTGCATAATTCTATTTTGAATTATAACTCCACACTGTTTTAACAATAACTACATTTTAAAAACAGGGTAGAGTGTTTAAAGGACTACACTTGAAGTGAAGAAAGGTCACTTTTAGTACTACAGTCTAAATAAAACAGGTTCTGTTGTTTCCTTAACACACTACTTTCACATTAAACATAGCTTTATTTTAAGGTAACGAGACTAGGTAAAGTAGAAAACTGTACATTCATTCTAAGAGATACTAGGAATTCTAAAAGGAATTTTGCTAGTTTGTTACATTTTTAACAAACAGGACTTTAAAATAACTATATATGGAAAAATTACAACTTTAATGCCTAATAGTGTAATTTCAGAAAACACTCAACCCAGTAAGAATCACTACAAAAGGAAACACAAATGTATGTGCACTACAAAGGAAATGAGAAAAGTCAGTATTGAATTACTGTATCAGAAGGTCCAAAGGAGAGAATATTTTCAACAAGTGCTATGCTTCATTGTCCAGTCCCACAAAAATTTTAAATAAAGACATAAATAAAAATTAAGTATTACAGCCACAGAGTTCATACAGAAAGCAGGAACTAGGGAATTTCACCTGCCCAATTTTTATCATTCAAATGCAATATACTGAATGGTTAAAATAAGTTTATGGTATTTCTAAACAAAGGTCTTTTGCACAAGTATTGGAAAAAAAAATTAAATGGAGAGCTCTACAGCAAACAATGTGAGCCTCAAGAAATTTTGAAATTCTACTTTTTATCTTCTGAAAACATTGTATATGCTTAGGTGCAAAAATTTGCCATCCATTTTTAGATGCTTCATGACAACAATTAAAAACCTGCATTAAAAAAATCTCCTGCATCTTAAAAATTTAACTACTGAAAAATTACAAAGCAAATTACAATATTATAGGTGCACCACATAATATCTACACCATTAAAAAAATGCAATAAATTAATGTGAGCTCTAAACCATAACTGAAAAAGGAAAAAAAAACCACACCACCACACCAAAAAAACAAAACGCAAAGCTACCTGCAAATAAGTTATTTGTATCTATACCACTTAAATGCCAACAATAACAGTATATGAATTACTGATGTACTAAAGAACATGTTGCTTTTTTTCAATGGCACAGCGACTTTGTAAACAGAAATAACCTGCCCAAGTCAGCACTTTATAAGTACTACCTCTGTGTTACAATTGTGCTGTCTTATGTAGGACACACAGTACAGAAGAAAAAAGATTCCTTTGCACTTACAGGACTAAAAACATTAAAATTTGGTTAAGTATTAAAAAAAATAGCCTACCTAATCATCAACAAGTCATGCTGGAGATGGAAAGGAAAACAGATATTACTTGATTGAAAAAAGGCTGCTCCCTACACTACGATTTTCATGGTGCTATTTAAATGCTCTCCCTTTCAGATCTCGGCTTCTACTTCCCTGTACTACCTCCAGTGTCATGATCATTAATGTCACCTTCCTCCAATGTGCACATGAACACCCAGCAAAACATCTCTCTTGTGTTTCACCACACTGATGGCATAAGAAGCCAAAGTATCAGTGTGAGAAAAATAAAGTCAGGGCTCAAATGGAAGTAACACTGACGCACAACAAAGATTAGGCAATACAACACTGAAGACACACAATTAAGTTCTGAGAAATGCAAAAATGTAAACACTCAAGGTACTTAATGTGTACTTATTTATCTACAATGTGTAGATAAATATTTATTTAAATAAATTTATAAATTTTAATATTATTAAAATAAAAATTTATGTATTTACAATGTGTACTTATTTATCTATAAAACAGCCTGTTCACTGCTAGTTCACAGCAAGACGGACGTTCAGTTTTTTCACTGTACTGTTAGAAGAGTGCAAAAATTCAACTGAAACATTAAAGGGAAAGAAAACCCAATAAAAGTGCTTGTTGCAGTCGTGGAAGAGCATAATGCTTACAGGAACAGGTATCTCCACAGAACTATCAGGCAATCAGATTAACACTAGATTAAGGATACCATCTCTGTTCCTTAATTTAAAACACATTTACTACACTTATCCAAGGTAACTTCTGCACTCAGCTACCAGAAAAACAGAGAATTCACTTCATACTGCTTTCCAGGGAAAGAAAGGGATGAAAAAGCATTAACTCTGACATCCAAATTAAATGGCAAAATCATTCCTTTCATCTTAAACTATAATGTAGATTAACAGCACATGGAGCTGCCAACGCCTCTATTCAAGATACACACACATCCAGTCTGCTATATGCCTAAAGTGTTTTTTACAAGAAGTGGTATTTTATGCCATTATATTTCCCATAAAAAAAAAAAAAAATCAATACACATTAACAACTCAAACACTGACAGTTCTATTAAGAACATTTCAGTTTGAAAAGAAACCAATTTCCTTTTCTAAATAGATTAAAAAATAGTTTGGGCCTTAAAGTATTGAAAGGAGCCTGTAGAATCCAGAGTTTTCACACAGAAGTAATTTTTTAAAGACAGAACAAGGACGAAGTACATATGGAAATTATTTTTTCAGAAAGTTTCCTCAAAATAAATTGACAATTAAACCAATCATTTTGCAATCCAAACATATCAAGCGAACAGCACATTACTACAGCTAGCCAGTTGCTTAACCAGAACATCTTTTAACACACCTCCAAAAAGTAGTAAAAGATGACCATGTACTTGTAAAAGTAAGTGCAACAACATGCCCATTATTAAAACCCTAAAATCCAACAGCAACTGTTACAGAGATTAAACTGTAATGAATTTATTTCATGCCCTGCCATGTTTGAAATACAGGCTGACAAAGTAATCCTAAAATAACCACTCTGTCTTCTGTTAAATGAATCCTATTCATTTTTTTATTCAAAGTTACCACATTTCTTTCTCAGTATTGCTGTTATCCTAGATTCCACAGAGAAAAGAAAAAAGATCATCTCTAAGAATAAGATTTTAATAATAATAAAACTTTAGTAAAACTTTAATCTTCATCCACACTTCTGGCTTCCGCTTACTCCCCTATTCAGGGAGGCAACTCCAAAACAAAGAAGTCAGACACTATTACACATTTACTGTGTTTATACAACACTCCTCTCACCACTTAAGGTTCTGAGTACAACAGCACATTTATCATTACAGGATCCTTATGTTGTACTGTTGGTAGTCCCAAACTTAACCAATTAATTTTAATGGGGCTTGCTCCTAAACACCTTTTACATTGTCCCCTGAAACACTAGTCCCTGCTTTTTCATAAGACTTCTGCCAGAACCTATACTCTCATTCCTCAAGTGCATTTCAAGTCAAACTCCCTTAAGGTTCAACTACATATTCTCAACTGACCTTTCAAAAAACACTCCACAGCAAAGCTGATACAGAGCATTATCACCTTCACCCACTTTCACATAAGCATAGCAATTTCCATAAGTACACGCAATGCTAGTATTGCCCAGGAAGCAACACTGACAGTTTTTTATTCCTCTATGAAATGTTTCAGTATAAGACATGCTTATTCACTGACAGTCTGCTGCCCATTTGAACCAGTGTTTGGATGTGGGGACTTTTTTGGCCACAGTACTAGCATTTAACTGATGTATCCAGTGGTTTTTTTTCTGCAGTTTTTTGTTTGTTTCCCCATTCCCCCAATAGTCTCTATATTTGAAGAGTCTATATTCGGCAAGCCCTTTCACAAGCTCTTCTTTCCTGTCCTATCTTCTAAACTCTCAAGGAACAGTTTTCCAGCAAACCGCAATCCCACTCAGTTATAAATAATCCAGCCTACCACTAGAACCACTTTTTTTTTTCCTTAAAGTATATTTTGCAACACTAGTGATCAAGGCAATTGCTACATATGCATAATTACCTCTACACGATACATATGAAAGTGAAGTCACAATTCCTGCCAAATAACCACCTGTGATGAAACTAGGCAAGGTTCAACACATCATAATAACAGGTCATCTTCTGCAAACAAAGCTCAAGGTTCCGTACTTCATTAAACAGTCAAAAAAAGTGTTATTTTACCAAGTACAGCAAACATTTGGATTTTTTCCCAATCCATTAAGACTGTTCTATCAATAAAAAAGGGCTCTTTTTTTCCCCTTGTTACCTGCTACAATAACTTCACTTTATCTTTGGCCATCAGTAAACTAAATATTTATTTAAATTAAGTGCTTCAGTAATAACAAAGTATTTCTTATAGAATTACAAAAAACAACTACTCTTGCTTTTTTTTTGGCTTAAGAGAAAAACCACACAACTACAGGCAACTTCACAAGCTAGTAATAAACAAAGCAACACAATAATCTCATCAATCCACTCTTATACAAGTCAAAAAGTTAATTTCCCCAACATTTTTCAAGAAACCTCTATCCTACATAGTTATAGAAGAACTGAAACAAAATTCGAGAAACAACAGGAAGAAAATTTCAAATGAAATTGAGAAATAGGTTGAAGCAATTAACTACCGAGCTTCTACTGACTACTTGATGCCAAAAGGCTCTTTCAAACGCATTGGCATGGACAGAGCTCTTGAGGATCAGATTCTGACTTTTGAGCAAGTCCAACAAGCGTATTCTTGATTTAAGCTTTCAGCTGCATAACACTAAAAAACAAGAAAAGGACAAACGCCTACAAATTTCATTAGGAATTTTTCTCAAGTCCAACAAGCGTATTCTTGATTTAAGCTTTCAGCTGCATAACACTAAAAAACAAGAAAAGGACAAACGCCTACAAATTTCATTAGGAATTTTTCTATCTACTATTTCTATATTCCTATTCTTGTAAAATGTGTTTATCTCAAGTCAATAGCTGTATCAATACCAGTAAAACACACTCAGGTTGACAGCTCCATTAAGCTGTAGAAACAATTTATACAGATTAAATATAAACAGAACTCATCAAGCATCAAGTCTCAAGGCTATAAAGGCATTGTTTTAGTCATAGATTATTAAGTCAACCTTGTGTGTACTTAAGACTCTTCAGATAAGAGTAACCTTGAGCTGTGTTTTTCAGGGATTTCACTAATAACCTTGACCTGTGTTCCCATGGTATCCCTACACAGAAAAACTAGATTACACCATCTTGAATTGCATAATAAACCTAAATATGTGCTGTCTATTCCCCAGGAATCTGATCATTTGTCTACCCTGGAACTAATGCTGTTAAAGATCCTTTTAAATCAGGAAATAATTGTGGCAAAAACCGTTAAAAGAAACAAAAGTTTGAGGAAAATGACAAACAAGATAAAGCGTCCAGGATACTTCGGAAAATTGAGCTCATTTGAATACGTGACATAGTACAGCTAAACACCAAGTCAAATATCTAGGACAAGTAAAATAAGCACAATTCATCTTAGAAACAGTGATTCTGAAAAGAGCCTGAGGAAGAAGATACAGAAAAAAGCCTACTGAGCCACACTTCTAACAGGATACTGCAGCAAACAATCTTTTTTTTGTTTTAAAAATACATGGTATGATTATAGGAAGGCAATGTTCATGATGAGCAACGCTCTTCCCCAAAAAATACTATACCCAGACAGGGACTGCGTCCACTTTTCCAAATATGTATCCTAAAACTCAAACAGGATGACAGAAACACTCCTAGAATTCTAACGCTTAAAAAGAAAAAACCACCATGTTTTATCAAAATAGATTTAGATTCAAGTCTGTTAATTTTATCACATTTTCTAAGAACCCATGCAGGGGAAGTCCTGTGGCTGGTAAAGCCCTCTAGTTTAGGAGACAAATACAGAAGACCTCATAGTTACAATCTCAGCTGAGCTCAGACCAGATGTAGCAACACATCCAAAGGCAGCAGCAACTGACAAAAAGCATTAAGTCTTTCTCACTTCAAGCCTAAGTTATAGCAAGCAAAGAGAGATGCATCACAAACTGTAACAAATAACTTTATAACCAAAATGTGTCCACCTAGTGTTGCAGCTCTCAGAAAATTCCAGTTGTGTTGCACAGATGATCAGAGTATGGCAACCACTATCCAATATCAAAATACCCGAGTTTATCTGCATGATAACAAATCAATGTAAAATTACAATAGATCCAGCGCAGAAAGAGATTAAGTTTTAAAAGCAAATCAGAAAAGAATGAGCCTAACATGACACGAGATTTAAGTTGGGAAGCTCTCAGCTCTGAACAGTAGACCATTCAAAAAGCTTCTAATTTATCAAATTAACCAAGTCAAATTTAAGATGCTTCCAATGCACATCATTCAGTAAGACAGGAATCAAATTCATCCTATCATCAGAATCTTAACAAGTGAATTCTTTCAGCCCATGTGTAGTCTTAATCTTTGCTTAAGTGATGTTAACAGATCTCTGAGTTAAGACAGAATAAGAGAACAACCAGTAGTAAAAGCAGCCTTGAAGTTGCAAGCACTCACACTTATTTCAACACGCAACTCTACATAACAAAAAGTTCACAGGGACAGACATTCAGCCAACTGTTCTCAGATGCTAAAAAAGAAGTGTTGAAGTCCATCTTCAAGAAGTACTGAAATATTAAGCTAAATACTAGAAGCTCTGTTAATTTTCTTCCACAGATCCATTTTTACAGAATTCACAAAAACCTGAGTATTCTCCCCCATGCTGCTGAGGCAACCTTTAAGGATGCTTGATTCATGAATGAGACTGAGTCTACGCAAACTGATGTTTATCTACCAAACAATAGTAGCTAATGCCACTGAAACTTTTCCACAATATTTCAAATTTAGTAGAGATACAAACGCACAAGTTGAAGTACTGGAAACAAAACCGCTTCATGACAGAATTAAAAACACAGAGGAAGGGGGTGGTGGGCAGAAAATCGCTATCAGGTTTTTTGTTGTGAGCTGGCAAGGAAACATATTTAATGAGAATTCTGCAGGATGAAACTTCCTCAACAGTAGATTGACATCTCCCCTGTAAATTTACAGTCAAACTCCTTTTGAGAGCACCAAGGTCAAGAATCATGCAAAAAATCAACACCAAGAGCAACGCTAAGGAACAAAAACCACGCAAACAATGAAAACGGATGGACACATAAGATTCTTCAATCAAACTGATAGAATTTGCCCTTATCTGTTCAGTTGAATGGTACTTATGGCCTGAGTTAAGATTGCATTTTTAGTTTAACTGTACAGCTTCTAAAGAAGAGACTAAATCTAAACAAAACCCTGCTGAGAACTTCCTAGTTAATCATTGTCACAATTTTGTCAGAAGGCTACAGGAGACACTATCAGGAATGGTTAATTACACTTACTCCCTTCCCCAAGAGCAAAAAATAGCTCCAGAATTTAGAAAGCTGAAATCCAAGACTAAGTAGTATGGTATAGTTTGGTATATACAAGATATAATGCAGGTTTTTGTTACAATTGTTTTTTCCAATTCCAGTTCTTCCTAAAAGTCTAATAGACAAATAACGGTAAGGGTTTTTTAAAATTATTTATGTTGATAAGGAAGTAAAACAAAATCCAGGAACTTCTGCAGTCACCAACATATTAGGCAAAGATTAAACACATGGAAAGTCATATACCAAGTAAAATAAATTCCAGGTTTTCAAACCTATTTATGGTAACCAACAGTCACTTCACAAAGCGTGCTAGTGAGCAGTCCAACTATATTAAAAACATAAACTTACTTTATTTAACTCCTTCTCCTAAATCTATGAAATACTCTCAAAGTAGGTAAGTGTTAGCTCATGAAATAACATGCCTATTTAAAAATCAACCTAAGCCATTACACAACATCACCTTGGTTTTCACCTGCTCCTGACTTTACAACACTTGAGGCTAAACTTCTGAAGTGCTTTTGGTTAGCTTAAGGAGAACATAATTTGTCTGTCTTAATATTAGGTTTTGTAATCATATTTAAGAGTGTATCAGTCAAACAATTCATCCCATTTGTAACATAACCCACCCCACTACAGCTGAACATAGAACGATGTATTTCTTCCATTACCTGTCTCTGAAATATAAACAACAGGATCCTGCTTTAGAACTTTACCAAGTTTTGAAGGGGCTGCTTTTTTCTCAGATGGCGGCTTGGATTTTTTCACTGACTGCACCTCCTCTTCTGAATCTGTATTTTGACCACAACATAAATGTAGATTTCCTCCACATACATACAGGCTTTAAGTAATAGATCACACAACATTAGTTAACATGTTTTCACATATATTCAACTGAGTGAGAAAAAGATATCATATGAAAGGTCAGAGCACAGCTTCTTTTTTTCTCCATCAGCTAATAGCTTAGCCATCATTTATTTCAGCTACACAAAACTAAATGAAAGTTTGGTGAGCACTCTGTCTATATAGTGTTTTTTGTTTACACAACAAGAAGTATTTTGTTACTTATTCCAAGAACTGCTATGCCTGTATAAAAATCTTTCCAAAAAGGAATGTAACTGTCAGAGCATCACATCAAATTGCTAAAAAAAAAACCCCACACCACAAACAACAACAAACCAACCAGAAAAACCCAACCAAAAAAAAAACCCAAAACACGACAAACTTTTAACATAGATTCATTAGCCCAATTAAATTTATATAGTATTATTTCATGCTGATCTATTCCACAACACCTACTCCAAAAGCTAAAAACAGGCTAAAATAGATCACTGTGGTTGTACTCTGATTTTTCAGGAGAACATTGGTAGACTGCCATTCACCTCACCAACCATTCTCCATAATCCAAAAGTTGTCAAGATGCCAAACTTACACCACTATGGATTATGTATCTCAACATCCGAACAAGCAAACAGGACAAAGTGAAGAAGCCAAGACAACTAGCAGGTGCAATAGAGGACTACTCTTCAGAGCCTACCTTTTTTCATGATAAACATTAATGCATACTGCAATTATATTTAAAAAAAAACAAAAAGAGAACACTACACACACCTACACACTTACACTTTTCCATCTTCAAGAACTTGGAGCACGATTTCTCTTTTGCGCTCCTAGTACTAGCAGGCTAGAATTTGCAAAATCTCCCAACAGTATCAGCATTTTAAAGGTAGCAGTTGAGTTACATATTACTTTTGTACTCCACCTTTTAATACAGAAATATTTCTACTGCTATTCCTCACTTCTAAACACAAACTGTTTATAGAAGTTTGTCTGAAGATTTTAACACGTTTTTCTATATGTAACAGCATTATTCTGACGTTTGTGTGATCATTTTTTTCCTACAAGAGAAGCAACCTTGTATTGTTAAGAAAATTGCTTCTAAAAATTCAAGCTGAAGTCTTCAGCACAAGTCAAAAATTGTAGAAATTCCTGCAATCTTTTCTACAGTTTCACAATAAATATTCAAGATTCAGAATCAAATCAAAGAGGGATTAAATGACATAACAGCTCAGAAGGATTAAACCAAACATTTCAAGCTTTTAAACTAAAATAACTTAACTTGATAGGCAAGGGTTTGTGGTTTTTTTTGTTTGGGAAGGTTGCTTTTTCTTGTTTGGGGGTTTTGAGGGGTTTTTTGTTTGGGTTTTGGTTTTGTTCGGTTTTTGTGTTTTTTTTTTTTTCAAAGATATAAGTGCAATTAAAGGGGTTTCTCTTATAATAACATTTCAAAGAATATTTTTAGAATGTGATAGTAGTGCTTTAAATTATATTCTGCATATTCCATACTGTAAGTTTAAAACTATAGGATGAACATTTACTAGGTTTTTTAATAGAGAAAGACACATCCAGAAACACAAGTTAGCCTTTTAAAACTATCTCCTGTGTTATGTTCATGCATGACACAGAAACATGAAATTACAGTACATCATCAGCCTCCTGTACCCAGAATAGGATGTTATTTATCCCTAACAGAACAGGAAGCCTAAAACTCCCCACAATTTATATACATCTTCATAACAAAAAAATAAATCTGGATTTTGGTGGAGTTTTTTGTAGGTTTGTTTTTTAGGTTTTTTGTTGGTTTAACAGAGGTTTTGTTAACAGTTACTTTGCACTGTATATTACATGCATGGTACGCACTGTACTCTTATTATTGTCAAATATATTTAGCTATCCAGTAATAATTACTGTGAAAAATGTTTTTAATTGCATTTACTAAAAAAACCCACACAAATCACAGCTTTCTTTCAGATGTACTATCTTCCTAATTGACCTTGAACGTTGATGCAAAAGATACAAAGGAGCATTCAAAAACAACTGTGAACACTACCTGAATCGTAGATTATTCTTCTTTTCTTGTTTGTCCGCTTTTGTTTGATATCATCTTCACTGGGTGAATTATTCACCTAAGAGTAATAGTCCCTTAGTTCAACTAGTAAACAGGTCCTTCACACTTTTACTCAGTTACACATTCAAATTTATAAGTTTCAAACAAATTTTAACATAAATTATTTATTTCCCAATATTACATTTACAAACAGTCTTATGCTAACTCATGAGTGTGAAAAGTGCAGGGCAGAGGAAATAAGGAAGAAACTGCAGCAGTAAAACTAAACGTCCTCCAAGCAAACCCTAGATGATTATGTTGAGAATAAATATTCAAGTTTAATGCCAATTAAAGTAAATCAAACAGATTTTCAAGTACTTCCAACTTTCAATCCAAAAAAGAAATTGCATTGTACCACCAGAAAGAGAGCTGGTACGAACCAATAAGTTACTTGTAGGAAATTCAGCTTTTGCTTTGGGTTCCATTCTGGATATGACTTTGCCATAACCACCAGAATTCAACACAACTTCAGAGTAAAACACATCAAATGGAAAAAGGAAAGCTATATTGATTTCCTATTCAGCGTCCCGGTTGCTTGAAGCTTTTCTCATTCATTAAGCAGTGCAACCACTGTAAATGATGGCACCAATAGTCACAGTCAACAAACATGTTCTATCTAGCAGCAGCTAGTATTAAACTGTGTCAAAAAATTTCATTTTTCTTTAAAGGCATTGACAAGTTTTAGATATTTATAAAAATCACAAGCTGCACAGGTAGAAGTTTCCTGGGCCTACCAAACTACCAACCATGCTTGTTGTGTAGTCAGGCACAGCAGTAAATGCTTCTATTCCATTATAATCTGAAACCTGTCAAATCCTTGATATAATTGGAGATGCACAAATTAAAAATAATAGATCACATAAGATAACTGCTATGTCTTTCAGTTCCACTGAATGGTCCTTTATTTTCACACTGAAATAATATTACATGGCCTAGAGCATTTTTAAAGTAACATCTTACTTCTTCATTGTGATGCTTCACATTAAACATTCCGTTCTATTAGAAATCTTTCCGTTCTTTAAGTGATTTCAAAGGCCTCTTTAGCCACTGCTTTCTCTTTTATACCAGTTCAGATGATGAACATGAAAAGTAGTCTGAGACTAGAACCCAATGTAGTTTTAACCTGTCATTTTACAGAATTTGGTCTTTGCACAAGGTTTACCTAAGTGACCCCATCCAAGAAAGGCAGTGTTAATGCTTCCCCCACCGGTGTTTAGAAAACACCTAGTTAAAAAACTGGACAGAGGGCACCTACACTACAGACTTTTACCTTACCTGAAAGCATGACATCTTTATGATATGTCCATGTCTAGCGTGCATAAGCCTCAATCTTAATTAAATTAAAAATTAAATAAGAAGAGCTATTTAGAGAAGCATGGGCTATAGATACATCAGGTTATGTTCCTACATTAGCACTTAATCATAACAACTTCTACCTAACTGTCCTTGTCCCTACAACCCAAATATTTTTAAAACTAGCATTTTTTTTCACCACCTACAAAGTTCTGCTGCTGAAAGTTAGTGCTAAGTGGTAGTTTTCTCCCATGCCTATAAAAACAACTGACATATAGTCTGGGTTTTGAGTATATGAGAAGAACTATGACCTTAAAAAATGCTAGAGATACAAACAATCCTACGTCAGAGAAACCAGGCACTTCACAAATAAGAAAAGCAAAACTAACCTTAGTCTCCTTTCCTCTTTTCTTCCCACTTGAAGGTCCTTCACCATTTTTAATTTTCTCACTCTTTTTCGCAGTCTCACATTCTTGTCGCTTTCCAGGAGGTACAACACCAAAGAATTTCCGGATGTCCTGGAAAGAGCAAAAACAGAGTTATAAATTTTTAAATAGAGATAGCTCTTAGAAGATTCACACTACAAAACAGCAATGCACTTAAATTACTTTCTCAACAGCTCTGTTAAAATATTTGTTTATCTTGAAATTTTGTTTACAATTAAGAAAACAAAGAACAGCTAGTTAAACATAGCTACTCAGACACTGCACCACCTTTCTTTTGTCTTTGAATCATGGAAAAAAGTTGATTTTTCCCTTAGTTGAACATTTTCAACAATACACACTTCAAAACAGACCGCCACCAGCAATGAAATACAGTGACTTAAGACAGAAGTATAATTAATTTTATTTTTAAATAACCCTCAGAAACCTTGCCCAAAGTACTTCTATAGTTAAAATTATCAACTCAGGTATGAAGTAGTGTCCAATGTAAAAAGACTTAGAGAAGCACCAAGAGCCAGAAAGCAAGTCAAGTAGTGGGGCATACTGCATCTTCTACCTCCTTATAAACTTAGGACAGTAACTCTCACCTCACTAAAAAATTAGCCAGCATAAAACAGATTAAAAGGTAAAAAAAAAATAAAAAAAATAAAGAACTTAATACAAGGAGCTCCAAAAAGTCTATTTTGTAACCTTATTTTGAAACCATAAAAAGGTTTCTCAATTTGTAAAATCAGCAGCTGAGGCTTCAAATTTTTATTTTTTTTAAAAAAGCACTACTGTAGACACAGAACCAAATGTGACTTCTGTTGAAAAACCTAGCACATCAGTTTTATTAAAAAGAAATTGCAAAAACATGTACCTGTTTGGTACCACTGCCTCCAGGGGTAGCAGCCATTTTAGAGAAAGAAAGTACCTCATATAGCTTAAATATATAGCGGGTAAAGGGTGTGGTTCAGGACTACTGCTACCCACCTGATAGCTATTCCCCATCATAGAGTTCATCTGGGTAGGTTTTGATTATTACAGGTAGCTCTAAGTAAAGTAGTAAATTGTTAAAAAAAAAAAAAATCTCCGTAAGAGTCTGATTGACAAGGAAGGGTGTTTCAGGCTCCTTTTCTCTTACCAGTCAGTTCCCTGGCAGTTTGGATTTGGATTATCAGAGCCGACAGTGCTTAAAATCAATAGAATATGTAATTTGAAAGCACACACAAAATACAGGACACATAGATTAGCATATTTAGTTTAAAGCAAGTTTCTAGAATCAGAAATGTCGCCCTCTGTAAAAATATAGACTCTTTATGTTTTACCCGCATATAACAGCATGGATTCAGCAAAGAGACAATGGTAGACTGGGAAGCATTCTTCCTCAATGAGACTTCACACATTTCCACCTATGGAATTTATGCCTTGAGGCAGAAATTTTCAACACTCTGCTATTATACATTGTATTGGGTTTGCATGGCAAGGTTTTAATAGCTGGGGGCCTAAAGGAGTGGCTTCCATGAGAAGCTGCCAAAAGCTTCCCGTGTCTGGCAGAGCCAATGCCACCCAGCTCTAAAATGGACCCAGTGCTGGCCAAGGCCAAGCCCATCAGCAACAGTGGTAGCACTTCTGGGATAACATATTTAAGAAAGGGGAAAAAACTGCAACAGGCATTTCAGCCAGGACAGAGGAATGAGAATATGTGAGAGAAACAACTCTGCAGAACCAAAGTCAGTAAAGAAGGAGGGGGAGGAGGTGCTCCAGGCACTGGACCAGAGATTCCCCTGCAGTCCCTGGTGAAGACCATGGTGAGGCAGGCTGTCCTCCTGCAGCCCATGGAGGTTAACGGTGGAGCAGATATCCTTGGAGGACCCCACGCTTGAGCAGGTGGGTGCCAAAAGGAGGCTGTGACCCTGTGGGAAGCCCACACTGGAGCAGGCTCCTGGCAGGACCTATGAACCCGTGGAGAGAGGAGCTCATGCTGGAGCAGGTTTGCTGGCAGGACTTGTGACCCCATGGGGGACCCACACTGGAGCAGTCTGTTCCTGAAGGACTGCACTCTGTGGAAGGGACCCACACTGGAGCAGTTAGTGAAGAACTGGAGCCCCTGGGAAGGACTCCTGTTGGAGAAGTTCATGGAGGACTGTCTCCCTTGAGAGGGACCCCACACTGGAGCAGGGGAAGAGTGTGAGGAGTCCTCCCCCTGCAGCGGAAGGAGCGGCAGAGACAATGTGTGATGATGAACTGACCACAACCCCCATTCCCTGTCCCCCTGCGCTACTGTTGAGGAGGAGGTAGAGAAATCAGGAGTAAAGTTAAAGCTGGGAAGAAAGGAGGGGTGGGTGGAAGGTGTTTAAAGGTTTAGTTTTTATTTCTCATTATCCTACTCTAATTTGATTGGTAATAAGTTAAACTAATTTCCCCAAGTCGAGCCTGTTTTCCCTGCGACGGTAACTGCTGAGTGATCTCTCCCTGCCCTTATCTTGACTCGTGAGCCTTTCATCTTCTTTTCTCTCCCCTGTCCAGCTGAGGAGGGGGAGTGATGGAGCAGCTTTGGTGGGCACCTGGCGTCCAGCCAGGGTCAACCCACCACATACATGTACTTCTACAGTGTAAATGCATTACTAGACAAGCTCTGAAATTTTGACTGCTGATACCTACAGGTAATAGACTTGAAGAAAACATCTATTTTAAAAGTCTCGAAGTAGATTCGTGGACTCGATCGCTCAATCATTACTATTAATTTCTTTTTAGGCTTAAGGTAACACAGGGAACAGAAATATTCATTACAAGGCTTATTACATCTTTTATTACTACAACACTGCAAAATAAAATGCCTTTAAAGTTTTATTTTCATTTTTTATCGTTGTTACTTTTAGGCTTAAAATATTTGGAGAATAACTAATTTTAGATCAATAGTAGTGCTCTATTCATTCCAGTATTTTTAAAACTGCTAACTAGTAAGTCAGCTGCTCTACAAACACCATATGCAATAATATTAAGATATTTTTTATAGACGTATACAAGGAAATACTATCATATCCTGGTTTACAAAATGCAGACTTAATAAAGAAAATACAAGAAATTGACCTGTCTGCTCCAGCTTCTTCCACTATTTTAATATCACAGTTCCTGAGCTGCTAAGGCCCAAAGTGTAACATGTAAATTATTATTTTCTGCCTCATCAGTTCTCATGAGATACCAAGTTAGCTCTTCATTAATACCTCTAATTCACAAAATGAATGCCATAGCTGTAAACCCTGCTACGTTTAACGTGCTATGAAGAGGACCTAAACTGGCACTTCAAACTTTTAAAAAACAGTAACTAATCACAGTCAATTCTACAATTTTTCCCCCATATTACTTCATAAACACCTAAAATAAAAGAGTGACAGTCAACTGCTACTGTCTTTTATAATGCAGGTGGTATTTCATTAGATTAACAGGTCACATGAGAATAAACAATTTCTTCTTTTCTTATTCAAAGCAGCATCTTCTACCCATTTATTAAGAAAGCACCATTCATACAAATACTATTTTTTCTTTGAAAATACTGTGGTGATACAGCAGCTTGCCTCCCTATGTTAACAAAACTTGTTCTATTCTCTTGATGCAAACTCCGCTTCAGTCCTCAAGAAATAGCAGCTTTTTCCTTTTCTTTTATTGTTACATGGTTGTGTTAAGAAGTTTTTCAGAAAATACTGTGAATTTTAAAGTACACAAGCCACTTACAGGTTTCTAAACAAAAGTCTGTATTTGGGTAGTAAATTTTAATTTCCCATAGTGACCATCTACTGCTGAGTGACTAAACTACGCAGCCCTACGCTACAAAGGAACACTGACATCTATGTGCAATCTTCTTCAATCTTCAGAGTTACAAATCCTCCCATCTTCAGAAGAAAAAGTAACCCTGTTAGCCACTGCTGGACTATAACAGATGATACATTCAGAATTGCTTGGGAGAAAAGTATGCCACAGTGCAACAACAAAGTTATCTTTTAGTGAGGCTTTTATCCAAGAGTAAGAGACAGATTTTTCTTAAGAGATGCCAGATAAAACCTCAATTCATTGCATAACTAACTGCAGAAATTAAGCAATATAATAAGTATCTATCAGACTGATTCCCATGCTACAAGTTTGAAGACTATTTATAAAGTATTTATAAAGTAAACTATTATATAAGATTAGATCCCAGATAGGATCAATTGCCTTCATTTTGGGTTTATCTATTTAACATACTCTGACTGACCATCATATTGGTATATAATGCCATGCATATATGCGAGTTCTCCAGGTGGCAAAACTGCATGTTTAGCTTTTTTGTGTGCTCATTCAAATGAGGAAAGGCATGTACCAATGAAACTGGCAAGCTTCCCCAAAAAACACAGGAGTTATTAGCCTTGCATATCCTGGAGATACACTCACCAGCACGGCTGTTCCAGGTGGTCCCCTTGCACAGAAGGCTAAAATTAAAGAGGTGAGGCTATATTTAGTGTGGCTTCCCATGGGTGCTTCAGCAGCAGCAACAAGACAAGTAAATTTGAGCAGTTCCACCTAAGTAAGAGGTAGAACTAAGAAAGAATTTCTGAACACTCTGGATAAATTAGGGGAGTAATTGAAGCATAACATCTGAACAGCCTAAAAAGCTGTGTTCAGAGACACTGCTTCCTGCTAAGCTATCTTAGTAATTGTATGATCTCAGTAATGGCTGTGCCATATAGTTCTTAACAGTTTTGACTACTGCTTCAAATCCTCCATCTTATGCAATAATAATAGACCATAGCAATTAATCATGTCATGTTGCAAGTTTTCTCTTGAAAGATTTCTATTTGTCTCTTTTACTGAGACGTAACACTAATAGAAACTGAAACCTATTTGTTAGGTAGTACAAAGACTGGTTACTTGGAGAGTGTCAGAGTGACTTTTAAGACTTCAGTAAACACCCAACTCAAAATTCAATTATAAACGTCATACAAACTCCCTACTGTTTTTTTCCTACATTTCAAAAGCATCCTAAACCACAGATCAACTACTCCAACACTTCGATGATATAACCACCTCAACCTAATCATAATAGGCACTAGTGTCCACTAAGACAGAATATTTTCCAAACTAACACCACATAATTCATTCTGCACCTCAAAATACAATACGAGAGAGAATTTCACCAACCCAGCTCAATGACTGCAACAGGAAGTAATGCATCTTCTTTCAGGTATTCTGAAGTGTGTCCATGAGGGCCTTGCATCAAAAGAATATTTATTTACAGTGTGCCTATTTCAGTGCAAGTTTTTGTGCAAACATCAGCTCTGACATCTGTTGTCTCCAGAAAATTACACTAACTGAAATCCAATTTATAGTATCGCTTTGGTGAAACCAGTAATACTTGCTTGGATAACCATACTTAATTAATGTTTACTAATAGCGGTAACTTGCACAGGTACTACACTGGGGTTTTTTGAGCAGTATCACAGATATAAGTACACATCAGCTGATGCTATAGCTCTGGCTACATCAGTGTCTCTCTCAGCTAGAGGCAGCTCAAGTAGCCCCTACTCCCAGTCATTCACTCCCTCAGTTGTACCAGTATAGCGCTCTGATTGGGAACTGGGTCAGGCCACTAATCTGGGTTAAAAAAAAAATTAATCCCTTCTAAGACAAATCAGTTCACTGTATAACTCTACACACATCAGCTCAGCACAGCTCAGAAGACGCTGCAGAACCAATCCGACAGGGGCTACTTATGTTTGGCACTACATGAAAAGTCTGACTGCAAGGCTATGATACTAAATTCCAGCATGCTTGCGCTGTCACTGAACACACAGAACAGGCTACACAGTTACTAACATCACTGTAATTTTGCCTCTATCTCCGCAGCTGCAGCACTGACAGTTGTACAGCCTCTTCTCTTCAGCACTGAAAAGGTAAAGGGCTGAGGCAACTCATCCTCTCCCAAAAACGATGGTTGTCTTCTTTTCTTCTAGCAGACATTGTGAGACGTGTGACATTTAGAAGACTACATACAGGGACAAAGCCTTTGTCCCAGGAAGGTGGGAAACCAGGAAGCAAGTCTTCCAGTAAGATCAGTTTTGTAAAGAGGTGATGGCAGGCGAACAGGAGAGGCAGACTTGTCCCCATACATCAATTTAAAGTCATCAGTCACCCGCAACAAACTATGAAAATATCACAGTTTAATAGCTTCTGGATTCTTAGTGCTGGCAGATCTCTATCAGCACTGTGAAAGACACAGACTATATTGCACATCATTGCTGAGCATCAGATGCAAGACATAAACAAGGTTAAACTCTTATGCAGAGTTCAAAACCAAAGTTGAACCTAACTGGCTTTGAATGGCATTTGTAGTTAAGCCAGTGAAACATCTGCACAGACTTCATCTGAGCAGAAGCAAATCTATGTGTGCCAGAGATGAAGAGGGGATACCACCTTAAAATGGCTGCATAAGTGAGCAGCACTTTGGGAAGCACACACGCAAACATGTATGTATTCATATTTACAAACTCTTCACATCCTATTCAGGGTTGATTCCTTCATTATTTATAATCGAGTGTCTACTTCTGGACTTTAAAGTTCTTTTTTCCCACTTAAACAATTTTTCTGCAAATATTGCGCGCTGTCCAGTTCGGCAGCAGAAACGCCCTCGTGTACGTTCTCACTGAAATGAAAGAGTTAACACTTGGGCAGACTGCGTTCCGAGGGGTTCGCTCGACCGCCCTTCCGCGGCTCAGAGAAGCCCACGGCCCGAGCCCTACTCACCACCCGTTCTCGGGAGGGAAGCTGGACAGGCACAGGCGCTTCCCGCTCAGGGCAAGGCCACAACCGCGGGCGTTTCCTCGGCTACGGGTTTGTTTTCCTGGCAGGCGTGGGAAGCCGGGCCTCGGCCCCTCAGGGCGGGAGTGGCGGGAAGCGCGCGGGCACTCCTGGCGGGCGGCCTCTCCGCCGCAGCCTCACAGCCGCTCCCGCCCGGGCAGGTTTCTGCTGCTGCGCCACACACCAGGAGCTCCGCAACCCAGGCCGCCCTCATGGGACAGCGACCCAGCCCGGTCCGGCCCGGCCCGGCCCGGCCCGGCTCAGCCCGCACCGGGCTCCGGCGGCCCCAGCTCCCGCGGGGCTGCGGCCACGCGCCGGGGAAGACCCCTTCCCCCCCCACCCGGCCCCGTCGCCGGCGGGACACTACGCAGCGCTCTCTCCCCTCCCCCACCCGGGGGATAACGGCGGAGGGGGAGGGGGAACGGGGGGCGGCCCCCCGGTGCGGCGCGCTCACCATGCTGCACAGCGGCGGGTTATCTCGCTAGCGCGACGCCTCCGGCTCCATGCCGCCCGCCCCCCGACTTCGCGCCAACTCCCGCCGCGCGGCGCGCGGCGCTGCCGTCACAGCCGCGATGGGCGGGGCGGTGGCACGGCGGGGAGGGGCTGCGGCCGCGGTGGCCCCCCCCCGCCTCCCCGACCGTCGGTGGCGGCGCCGGGCCCCGCGGAGGCCTTGTCCGTTTTTTCGCGCCGTTCTGCCGTCTGTGCAGGCGCCAGCGGTTGGCCGCCCTGCAGCGGGGCGCGGCGGCGGTTTAACCGCTGCGCGGGGCCTCGGCATGGAGCCCGGGCAGCTACGGCGGGCCTTGGCCTGTCAGTACAGGGAAGGGGCACGGGAGCCGGTGTCGGTGGTGGGCGTCTGCTGAGCCGCACGGGGAACGGGTGTGTGCTGCGTCACCGCTGACGGAGCAGAGCTGTCTGACGTGTAACAAGCGGGCGGACCGTGGCAGGCCTCCGTCAGAGCTTTGTCGTGGCCGAGCGCAGACGAGGCATCCGGCGCGTGAGGGCAGCTCGTAACAGCGCGGTCACCACGAGTCGGGTCCGAGTCGGCACAGCATCACATCAAATCATTTCGCTGTAACGAACGTGTGTCGGTCCCTTTTTTCGCTCGTGGTTGCGCAGGAAGCATCAGGCTTTGATTCCTGGGCAGTGTTTTCACCCAGGTGTTGAGGCACGAGAGCTGAGAGTACAGCTGAGGGAGGAGTCCGGGAGAAACTGCCAAGTTTACACTCTCTTCACCCACCAACTGCTTAATTTCTAATCGATTTCTAATAAAATCTGACATGTTTTCTTCCGGTTTTTCCCACTACTTCCAGGTCACTGGGAGGGAATAAACTCAGGCAAACCAAATAAAAATAGTTCCCCTCTCATTGAAATTACATGTCTGATGTTTAGATTCCTCCAACTTACTGAATTATTGATTATTGCTGGTCTTGGAGAAGAAGAGGGGGACAAATAGAATTTATGACATTAAAAATATTGCCATTGATTTAGGAAACCACTCATAAAAAAATAGCAAAGAGTACAAGCTCAGTTTGTACTTGTCCCATAGTGCAATTTCCACTGCTGTATGTTTGTATACCTTCTGTATTCGTTTCTTTTTCTTTTTTTTTCAAGAAAAAGAGACTGTCTACTTGGTGGCATGGTCAAACTCCAGCGAAGATAATTACATAAAGATAAAAGTCAGATGTTTGTGTCCAATCTGAGAAAACATTAATTATATGTTACCATTCCTGTTTAATTCTTTAAATTGGACTTTAAGTAATTGTAAGACCCTGTTTGTATAGAAATTGCTACTGGTTTTTTTTTTATGAACAAACATGGACAGGTGGACTCATATTTTCAACATTAGCATAGCTTGTGAATTTGGATTTCTGCACATGATAGAGTGAGCAAGTAAATGCAGACTCACAGCACAGGCTGTGCTTTTCAGCCTGTTTTTCAAGGTATTTCATACGCACTCAACTATAATGGCTATGCAAACAAAACCGGTATCACTTTAAAAAAACATCTCCAGCACTATGTTTGTATTTAATTTCCATTATGTAATTTTCAAAGCTGTGTGTATTCCTGATACCAGAACTAAAGAGTAGTTAAAATGGCTGACGTTTGTAAGAGCCAGACAAACTGTTTAAATAATGCTGAAAGACTTATTGCAGGTGGTTATCTCTATTTGTAGTTGATAAAGCTACCTAGAATAACATCCAGCAGAGCAGTATCTGCTTGTGGGTTTGTGACATGTTCATGTTTCTTGGAAGGCAAGAGTTTAACTCTTTATGAAGAGATCACACTGAATGCCTGGCATGACTATAATTCACTCCTGGGTATGGTGGGGAGATAGAAGGTACCTCTGTTTCTCCGCGCGTGGTTATGAAACCACTGGAAGTGGGAAAAACCTTGCTGTGCCACAGAAAACAAAACTGAATACTTGTTGTGTTATGATGCGCTTTGCAAGGTAAAATGAAGGCAATATCCCTTTTGAATCCGTAATTGATCATGAGTCATGTTTTAAAGGTGTGTTACCCAACTAAAAGTATAGCTTTCTAAAAAGTTGAAGTACACTCCGTATCATCACTCTATTTATGACAAAGACAAACAATTTAAAAAATTAGACTTGTTTTCTGCCTTTCTGAAAATCGCAGACTATTTGACTTTCTATGTTGTTTTTTTTTTCCCCAAGTACATCAAAAAAGTGAGATATTAACTCTTGAGCTTGAGGTTTTTTCCCGTGTTGAAAAAATCAGTCCTAGTGTTGTTATTATTAATGAAGACTTCGTCTTGCTTATTGAGAAAGGAGGTTGTTTATAAGGAAAATACTGTTTCTTATATTGACAAATCAAAAATAGTGTGTTTTGGTTTTGTTAATATTTTCTTGTTCATTTTATTTTCAAATTTTTGTGTATTGATATATTGATACAATTTTGGAATTGAAATCAGCTTTTATTGCGACTTTTAAAGTCATGTTTTATTTACTGCTTTACAAAATTTGTATTTTGAATTGTTTGAAACTTCATTGACGTATAAGACAGATACTTGTAACTTAACACTGAGATATGTTTGAAATCCACAGGCAGTGTTTCTCATGTGTTTCAGGGGACAATACACTTTGATCATTTAAGAAATCTTTGTAATGGAATGGAGCTGTTCTGAGCTTCGTGTATGTCCAAAGGACCTCTGCAGTTAGGAATTGCCCTAAAGAAATACAGTATGATACTGCTGAAATTATTAGGAAGATACAGCAAGAGTACGTTTCCTGAAATTGAAATTTCAGGTTAAATTCTATATTTTTTCATAGCATTAATAGACATTAAAGTAGTCACTTACTAGATGGTAGACTTTATTTTGAAAGAATGCTGTAGGGAATATTTTGCTTACTAGAGTCTCTAATAAAATCAAATTTCTCTCACATTGTAGAAACAGGAGTTAGCATTTTGTTGCAGACCAAAAATTCCAAAAATTCTTTGTAAATCTGTGATCTAGTTTCTATTTACATTAGGCTTTCTGTAGTATTCATCACAATTATGTGTCTTTAGAAAAGACTTGATCCCATCTCAAACAGGTTTTGCTGTATAAGGTAAAAGTATAAGGTAATGATAAGTGTTTAATTGGCATCACACTGTTGAGGGCAATTCCATAAGTTGTGCTTTTTTGAGCACCTAGCAGTAGTAGATCTGAGCAGTTGGTGTTAATGTAAACAGTACACTTTTTCTAAGTGAACTTTGTCTTTAGGTCTTTTCTCTCTCTTCGTTTGCATATCTAGGCAGAATGAATGTCTTAACTCGGATACTCAGCCTAACATTTCATACATTCAAAATTCTATTCCTTTCAACTAAAGTGTTCAGCATTTCTGCAGATCAAACCCCAGGTTTTCAAGCTGAGCCCCTAAAACAAGGAGAATGCATATTACATAGTCAAGTGAAAAGTTGTTTTCATAATTCGAATCACTTGCCTTGGCAGAGGCAAAGATGGAAAAGGAAATTTGATAGCTAAAAATTGAACTGAATAATTATTAGGCTTCCTAACTACTGTAACAGTAATGGCAGGTGCCCTGGGGACCTCAGCATCTCCCAGTCTTGATTCATTCTGAAACCAGATTCATTAAGTGCACGGCCAGAGGCAAGGAATCCCACTGGGCAGCATCATACTGACATGCAGGTACGGCGTCAGAGTTGGAGCCTGTACTGACTCTGCCGCTTGAGCTAGTGGAATAATTAAATCCTTCCTCTTCCCCTCCCTTCTCAACAGCCCCTGATCACATCTCACTCATCTGTGCTAATTGTTTTCCAAATCAACGGTCACAGTGTTTGCTTTCCTCAACTCTTTGCTCAGCTAATGAAAACCTCCTTCCAAATTCAAGTCACTGTATGACTCTCAGCAGTTAAATTTTCCTGTTTATCGAGTAACATTATAGCCCGAACAGTTAAATATGACAAAGCAGTAAGAAACTGGATTCAGAGTCTTGTACTGGAAAACATTTTCAAACCTTGGTTCTGGCATCCTCCCAGTCATATCAGTAATAAGAGAGGAAGTACAGTTCATAACTTTGTCCACATCAGGCATCTGGGAGCACAACTCTCTGCTGCACCTTCCACATCTCGTGCAGATGCCAACACATTGTCTGCAATAAGATGCCAGCGGTACTGACTGCTGTAGTTAGGCTTCTGCCTGTTGTCTTTATCTTGCCAATTCCTTGCCATGGTATTACAGAGCTGTCAGGGGTGTTTTAAACTCGAGCATCTGGTGATCATGTTATCTAACTGCTTTAGAAGTATAGTGACATCCATAACAACTTGTGTTTGGGTTTTCTTTTATAAAGTGTGATACATACAATCAAAGCTATTAAATGTTAAAATAGAAGGATTATGCTTGTGCGATAACTATCCAAATTAGCGTTTTAAAGTGCTATTCCATAGAATAAAAAAGAAGCCTGTCGCTATGTACTGTAGACCAACTTGGTACAGTCCCTATCTGCTCCTCTCTTTCTCAAGCTGCTTTTGGTAAGATCTTGGCTGAGAAGTTTGGATCAGCTGCTTCAGGTAGTTGAGGGAGTGCTGGGTTTGTTATGCGGGACAGACGCGTGTGAGATGCATGGCTGCCCCACCAGCAGGGATCTGCAGTGCAGAAGACGTCAGTGGGAGCTTTCTTTTTCATCTGTGGTGGAACTGTTTCTTGTAAAGGCGCTGCAGAGAAATGCTTACAAACAGGCATTGAGGTTTTGTTGTTTGTCATAAAAACAAATAAATAAAATTCCTTCCATCTCCTGTTGATTGATCAGCTTTATTGTTAAACCAGAGGTATGTCTCAATGGCATTATGCAATGCTGCAAGCATGCTGTTGTAGGTAGCAGGAGCAGTAAAGCAGCAGTTACCCAGCAGTCTATCTGGGCTTTCATGTCCTACATGCCAGCAGGGCTAATTCATCCAAGCAGAATGCTATGCTGAGGTGGTAAGTTGTTCCACGTTCAGATTTCAGTGTGTATCTTTCTTGCATGTGAAGTTACTTCACGCTGCTATCGTGTTCCATGAATCTCTTCAGCAACTGTGGTCTAAGTGTGGCTACATTTTGTATTACTGTACCTCAGGAAAAGCAAAACCGGCAGGCATTGGTCTTACTGTATTTAGTAAATTGACTGTATTTCAACACGTAGTTTTGCTGTAATTTGAAATATGATAAAAATGAAATTATATTGCGTAACTACTCTGTAAGATACTCGCTGAACCGGTGCCCCAGCTGTGTATACCAAGATTGTTAAATTAATCAGTACTGAAACAGCGTCTTCCAGGGCTAATTATCTTTGCTAATTGTGTTTATTTGAAAAAATCCAGGGAAATTGTGTAAGGACTGAAACAGACCCCGGTTTATTTTGTACTGCTGCTGTACATAGAGCTGCACAGTGGATATACATCCTTGTATATAGGATAGAAAAACAGTTGCATGTATTTGAAATAAATATTGACTTGCTTTGGTTTTTTATATCGTTAGTGGGATGTCTGTATATCTCTTGTCCACAACAAAATTTCCCATGAGTCCAGGGAGAATTTTTCAGCAGAAGTAGGATGTTTGAGCGGGGCAGGACTGAGGAATGACGTGCTGCCCTTCCAGCCATCCGGTTACACAAACAGGATAAATCATCTTTTAATTGGAGACTATCTCGTCTGAGTTATAGTTAATGCCACGTTTCCTCGACATACAGCTGCACAAGGAATAAAGAATGTGATAGCTTCTTAGCACCCTCTGTTACCTGTGTTCTCCTACCCAAATGACTGAGCATTAAATAATAATAATTAAATATGGTTTAGGCAACCTATTCCTGCAGTAAGAAGCCAGCTAGATGTCTCTGGTCATACAGAGGCCACCTCCCTAAAAATTATGCCGTTCTCTGACCCGTTCTAGGTCTCACAGTTCAGGCTAATCATTGACAGGGCTTTTACAATCACAAGCTTTTAGTGGAGCTTTGATAAGACACTCCCGCAGTTTGTGGCAAATGAAGACAGTCTGCACAGCCGGGACTCTGGCGAATGAAGGGATTTTTTTCAGCATCAGTGCAAGAAATCTGACTTTTAACACTGGCGCTATAAACCAGCATAATGTGTGGCCAACGACTGGAGAGATTTGTTGCTTTTTGGACTTTATTTTTCGTAAGGATAGTTATTGGACTCGCTGGAGAAGGAAGATCTGTGTGGAAAAAGGACCCCTACTTCAGCCCCGTGAGTGAAACACAGATGTTTTTGTATGATACTTTCCCCAAGGAGTTTCTCTGGGGTGTAGGGACAGGGGCTTTCCAGGTGGAAGGCAGCTGGAGGAAGGATGGGAAAGGCTCCTCCATCTGGGACCACTTCGTCCACTCGGAGTTCTGGGATGCTGACAGCACAGATGCCTCCAGTGACAGTTACACCTTGTTGGACAAAGATTTGTCTGCTCTGGATTTTTTGGGAGTTACTTTTTACCAGTTTTCAATTTCATGGTCAAGGCTTTTTCCCACTGGAATGGTAGCAGCTCCCAATCAAAAAGGACTGCAGTATTATAACACCCTTATTGACTCTCTGCTCTACAGAAATATTGACCCTGTGGTTACACTCTACCACTGGGACCTGCCCTTGATGCTGCAAGAAAAATATGGGGGATGGAAAAACGAATCAGTAATTGATATCTTCAATGACTATGCCACCTTTTGCTTCCAGACCTTCGGGGATCGTGTTAAGTATTGGATTACAATCCACAATCCTTATTTAGTTGCTTGGCATGGGTATGGCACAGGTATTCATGCTCCTGGAGAGAGAGGGAAAACAACAACTGTCTACTCTGTAGGACACAATTTGATCAAGGTACAGTATAGTAAGATTTTACAAACTGATCTTGCACTCCTATGGGAAATGATGGGAGGAATCAATCATGTAGTCAAAAAAAATCAAGGAATGTGAAAACACCAAGAAAACCCTTAGCTAAAGCAGTCTTTTTTTTAATGCTTATGTTGATTTTATTGTTGTCGTCACAACAGCTGACTCAGTAATTATGTTTTTTAAAGTGCTTGTTTATTACTTGGTTTAAATTAGGTTTTACCTACAAAATCTTGCTCCTAAAGACCATGATTTTCCTTCTTTATTCTTTCCACTTAGTTAAACCCTCTGACATGACCATTCATTCGGCTACACTGAAATGGCTATTCTATTAGTTTAAAATGAAATTTAATTGCATTTGCATATTGGATCAATTCTATTAGCACCAGAGTCTGTATATATAAATATGATTAGTCCTAGCTTAGTAAGATCATATTGCAATGTGTTTATCGCTGAACTAGCAAGGTCAGCAGTTCTTGGGTTTGGAAGAAAACAAATGTCCCCTTCAGTATTTGAGAGTTTTAAAATTACATTATTTCCATGATGTTTTCAGCATTTTAATCTTTATGTCAGCCTTATTTTATTTAGCAGCTGTCTTCTATAGAATTATGCATCCGAAAGGCTTGAATGCATGATCAATAGCTTCAACAGCTGCAGTAGTGGGTCCTCAGTTTATGGAATTCTTTCTTTGGGAAGGACAAAAAGAGAAGTCTGAAGTGGTTCATATTTTTTAAGAAGAAAGTGCAGATGTTGTTACTGGTATTCTCAACAGCATTACAGAGTCTGCAGCATCTCCTCTGATAGCTTATTGATTTCATTATACAGAGCAGCTATTTCCTATACGTAGGAGCTTATGTTCTTATTTTCTCTTGAATCATGTAAAACAGTTTCCAATAACAGCAGTTTAAGAATTAACGCTATCAATACAGTATTTTTTCATCTGTAGCGCTCAAAGTGCTTTACAGAGCAGGTCACTATTCTGTCTCTGATAGAGCAGCTAGTATAATTCCCCTTGCTCAAATTATTCCTAGCTGTCATAAAGAGAATTTTTTTACTACCTACCATACAATATAAATGTATTTAACAAATAAATCTGAATGTATTCGTCCTACAGAAAGAAGTATATATGTGGGAAAAGATTAATTGCCAAAGTAGTTAAAAATATTCTGCAACTGACCATTTCTATTCCTTCTGTTTGCTTCTGGGCTTGAACCTGCAGAACCTCCTTTTTCAGAAAATTCATACTGCAGTCAATAGAAGTTTTACACATTAGAAAAGTCATCAAGCATCCTGAGTCACTAACTGATTTCAGACATCACAAGAGTGATTTAATTATGGAGATGTGTGAAGCATGTCCAAGAGAACTGGTGCTCAATCATTCTTTTTATTTTCAGGTGCTATATAAAATATATTTGATATAACACATGTAAAAGACACAACATAAGTTTGTAGTATTTCTTGCCTTCATTTCTGAGTGGCACAATCAAAACTGGGGTACCAACTAGGCAGTCTCTGTGTTTTCCCACTCTGTAAAATCTGTGTAATTAGCACAAAGCACATAGGGAGCAATGCCTCTGCTGAAGAATCAATTGTGTGTTCCAGGAAGCCAAAACCAGCTACGTCTGATATACAAATTACTGACCTAAGTTCTCTGGTCAATATTATTATAATTCTCGGACTTGATCTGATAGTTGGTTCTAGTTTTAAAGTCTGTGAATCTGAGTATAAGATAAATGACTTCAAAGAAAGAGTTAATGAGACTTTCAGCAACACACAATCCATTAACTAATATTTTATTATTTTGGGCAGAAGTTATTTTCATGTTGTATCTTTCTTACAGCCCCATGAACATTACCTGATGTATTAGCAGTTTTCTCCTGTGGCACTGTAAAATTTCTGAAGATTTTAGGTCGTTGTGAAGAATTTCAAATTTGTAGTAATGTATTTGAGGAACTGGAGTTTGATGTTTGGGGTTGGAGGTGGAATGAAAGCTCTTGAGGAAGCAGTTGACATGAGTCAAGTCTTCTTATATATGTATAATTTTTTTTTTCTTAATAAAGAGTAGTTGAAGCCAGTTGTTCCACAGAAGTCATAGGTGGTATTATATGTTTCAAGCCAACTAGACAGAATCTTTCTCAAAGATTTTTGAGAGTCTCTGAGTGTTCAGTTTAACAATACTGTATTAACATAATGTATTGATGCACAATCAGGATTCATGTGTTGTGAAATATCTCTCCTTTGAGGGGCAGAGAATGTTATAAGAATCTCTCTTTAAAGAGGTTTTACATAGCTTTTTATTTCAAGATTGGTATATGCAAATCTTTTTCTCAGACATAGTATTGTCCTCTCAAATATAAAAGACCAACAAAAATGCCAGGTTTTGGCAGTGTGAGGCAAAGCCTATTAAAGCTGTTGAAAAGATTGCCATTTATGTCAGCGGCTTCAAGAAGAGCCAAGTCTTTGTCCATGTCAGGGCTTCATTTTTGGACAGGCTGTTGAAAGACAATATTCTCTGTGCCACCCTATGTGCATCACCAGATCCAACTGTGAAATACTCTGAGCAGGAAAAACTAGTCTGTAATGCTCAAAAGAAACTAATCAGGCCACACTCTGTTACACAGCAAATTGCTGAATAATAATTCTTGAGCCTTTTTGTAATACCGTTGAATAAGCAAAATGAGGGTCTGTCACAAGTCCTGCTTTTAGTTTCATTTACCAGCGCACTGTTGCATTTGCGGTGTTGTGAGAACTGATCACTGTTTGTATCAAGAGTGCTTTATGTGATGTATCAATCATAAAATGAAGCCAGGTTTCAGAGAATTACAAAAACAATATAACAAACCATAAACCTCTGCTTTTTTTGGACCTTGGATTATTTTATTGTAAAAATAGTTTGAAAGTTGCTGGAGATTTTTGCATCTCTAGAAGAGGGCTGAAGAAATTTCTTTTAATTTTAAAGTATCGATTTTGGTAGACTAAAGAAATCCAACATCTTAAAACTCATTTAATTGGCTGGCCTGAGGAAAAAGTCCATGCATTTTAGAACTGATTAAAAAATTATCTGCTTTCGTGAATGAATTCAGGTAGGTAATTAGGTAGCTAATTATCTTATTAAGGCTTTTCAACAAAACCAGGATTGGTCTGTCTTCATCAAGCCCCAGAGCCCCATGGTGTTGGCACAAGGCATTGCAGATGCTCTATCGCCTACTTTATTGCAGTGCTATATCACTACTGCATCACCTGTGCTCTCATTCCGCGCCTTGCATCCTTTTAAGGGAATGCCCCAAGTACATCTACTTAAGAGATGGTCCTGCCTTTTACGTGGCTCTTGCTATTCAAGACCCATAAAGAGGGCTAGTGAAGGCAGAAGCAAAAGCTGCTAAGTAAAATGCTTAGGAGATCCATGTGGGGAAAATAATCCACAGAAGAAGAACTCAAAATCTCAATTTAAAAGCCACATTTACATTTTACTATGTATGCTAACCATACACAGAGGGTAGTAATTGCTACTGATCATTTTAAAGGTCCTGATACTACTTCCATGGAAATGAACAGGAAGTTTGACACTTATAAATTGGTAAAGCGTTCACTTAGATAAATCTCTATTCAATTGTATGATCATTACCAGTAACACAAGGAGCATGTGGAATCTTATACCAGATGGAGAGTGGCTGTCAAAAGTATATCTCCTTTCCTCATTAAAGAACACTGTACTTCACAAAAGCAACATTGGAAAATGATTAATGATTACATGTAACTTGCCACATGACATTTGAAAAACACATCAAAGAAGATGCAAAAACTATGAGCTTGCTCCTGAGGCAGCTGTCATACTGAGGCAGAGAAGAAAAAAAAAAACACACAGAGAAAAATTAGATGGATTTCTTTGATTTAACAGTAAATATATCTGACAAGAAGTAAGAAATATAAAGCAGATGAAACATTGTGGCTGGAGCTAGATGAGCTATATACCTGATATATTATTACTATTTTCTCTGGATCTAGTTATGTTCTTTTATACTTAGACTGATGTCTGTAAAGATCACGAACTGCAGACCAAGCTGTCTCTTCTTTTCATCCTCTGTATCAGTGCCCTCCAGGCAGTTCTACCTTTGCTACGTAACAGGCAGAAACGGGCTTTTTTTTTTTTTTCCCTGTTAAAAATCATTCACATTCCTTTCCATATGGCAGAAAAGCCCAGGAGAAAACTGTCAGAATAAAATCTCCTTAAAAATTTTCTTCATGGACACACCTTCATATCACATACTGGGAAAAAGCAATAAATTCCCTTTCAGACATGATGTCTCATACAGATCCATCACAGATCATGTTCATCTCTATGCCCAGCTGTGTTATTCTCAGCTCTTTGGCAGCACTCGCTATGCCAGGATCTCTTTGTGCACACTGCTATCTTTGGGATCTTTGGATAAGCATGTCCCAGAGAAGTCTCATAATTCATTTGCTTTGAAAACAAATTTCTACTGAATGAGAGGGGAATAATTCTTATGTCTACATCCATCCAGACACTGTCTTCCCTTCCTCCCAAGGGGCCTCCTTTCCTCAGGATCTAGAAAGATGAAGCTACACCACTTCCTGTATTTCTTACAGGAGGGGGGAAATCTGTCTTCATCAAGTACGGCTCTAGGGTGGACAGCAGAACTGTCTGTGCTTGTAAATGTCTTTGCTGGAAGATTTTTCAAACAGTAGTAGGCATCAGTGATGGTGTAAAATCCAGCACAGATTCACACGTTTTAGTAGGATTTGTTATTTTCAGGTTAGCTTTCTCACACTTCTTGGAAATCATCAGGAAAAACATAATCCAAATGTTAGCGTACAACAAATTTGATAGTAAAGCCTCGGTCCTTCAAACCGCCCTCTTAGAAATTTAGTTGCCGACTCGAAAGCCCTTTTTTTCTTCACAAGGATTGAGCTTCAGAGTCAGTTTGCAAAATAAAGGCTTTAGCTCTACTGACTATGTGGCATCTTTACCACAAATCGAAAGGGCCTTAAACTGCAATATACTCTCCAAATAAGCCACACACACTTGCCCTTCTTCTAAAGCGATGTTTAACACTATCATCAGACTTTGTATTCTAGCTCTTCATGGTTTAAGAATCAACCAATTAAACACAAAACCAGAATAATTTTATTGGCTTTTTTTTGATTGTAGTTTTCCTAAACATTCTTGCTTTCCAGCACACTGAAATAACACCATATACCCCGACATTGTTTTGTGTGCTCATTGCTGAGACATTCAAGGAAAATTGTTTGACTTTAACATATCTTAAGAATTTGAAAGTATTGATCTTTCAATAGTAAACTCTTTTTGTACATACATAAAAAATTACAGGATCAGAGTTTGAAGGAATATGAGAATATTTCAAGAAAAGAAGAGAACAATGCTGTTGTCTTGATTTTATTAAATTGACTTAGCTTATCAAGCTTTTTTACAGGGTTAATACTAACTCACTTAGCAATCTCTGTGACTTTCAAGTCTATGGAATAATTTCCATATTAATACCAGGAGAATGTGCTGAAATTAACATGTAATACGTATCTACAGTAAATACACAGTATTGATCCTACTTTCACTGTGTACTTAGCCTTGACATTTGTCCTTGATCTAACAGTAAAGTGAAAGATTAGGGATTAAACTCTAACTGAAAATAAGATTAGTCAAGATTTACTCAAAAGAGACGATTTTATGTATGATACATGTTTGTTTCATATGTGGTCTTACAAAACAAATGATATTAATCATATTGGTTCCATCGACAATAGTTTGCACTTAGCGAACACCTTCCATCCGAGAAAGTTAAGCTGCTTTACGGATAATTAACAATTCAAAACAGAATTATAGACAAGCAAATGCTATTTTCTCTACTATGTCTGTAAAAACCCTTACTATAGACAGAGTGACAATTATTTTTTCAATAGAGTTAACCCTCAGAATTGAGACATCAGTGACGCAGATGAATTTGTGTATGGGGATCTTATCTTGACACAAAATAAATGTACTTGTTTGTACTTGAGGTCTGCTCCTGCAGAATTATACCTGTGGCTGTATTCTCTACTGTAGACAATATTTTTAACAGTAGCTCTACTTTCTTCTAATCAACCTCCTGAAGATATGTACGAATATAATGAGTTGTCCCTGATTGTCTTTTACCTGTCAATATTGAATTCTAATTAGCTGCTTTTTGGCAAAGCCGTCTTTCTCCACTTCACCTGGCAATGTGATTGCTAAGATTTACCTGGTGTGGTTGTCATGCTGCTTGGGACTGTGTATAATACAGATGACCTCAGCAGGGCTTTTCTTGTTGAGCCAACGCAACCATATACCTTCAATTAAATAGTGGTGTTAGTAGCCTGTGTCTGGGGAAAAAAAATACCAACCAGGGGAGAAATCACTGGAGGCAGAGAACAAAGCAAGCCTGGCCCCAGCAGCCACCCTGGGCTGGAGGGACCTTTGGGAGAGGACAGTGAGGGTAACTGAGGAGATGGCACCGGCCACTTAAATTTTCTGATGAGACTGGTAAGAAATCCATTTTATAATATTTTAACTGTATCTTGCAATTTGCCTCATGAGTACAATTTTGCTGACTTCCCTTTTCAGCTACAGAACCTGCATTTCAAAGGTTAATGTTACTTTATCAGTATTTTCAAAGACAGACCTTGAACAAATGTTACGAGCATGACCTTGGAAACCATAAACAACTGATACACAAAATTTCACAAACTGTAATTCCTCGGTACTCTCTAGCTTAACCAAATATCTGCCTGACATTGGGTCTTTGTTTTTTTAAACTGTCAAGGCTGTGTGTTTCTAGATAAATTAACTGAAATTATTGTCAAAGATAAGCAATGATGTTTGGTTTGGTGATGATGTCAGTCGAACTCGGCACTCTTAAGTGTTTCACAATGCTTCTCAATGTTTTTCCTGGGTGCAAACAAGTTATTTTCTTTCCAGCTTAAGAGTATAGAGCCACATGTCAGGAGTAATGTAAACCCTGAGTTACTTGACAACTCCTCAGCTGGGAGAGGTCAACTCCCCTCCCCTGTGTCAGATCCTCTGGTGTGATTCACGCTGCGATCCAGAGTCACCCTTCTCTGACACCCTAGCTCTCCCTTTTTCCTATGGGACTCTGACAATGCTAGTGGTTCCTCAGTCTCCCATGTGTGCCTTTTTTCATGTAAATTTTAAATGCTATATTCTCTTATTTAAGTAATTAACATGACATTTGAAGCTAATTTTGGTGTGTGACTTTGTTAAGCTTTCTAAAGCATGATAATCAGAAAAGTTGAAATGATATGTGATATGCTTTCATTGTCACTAACATGAATAGAAAAATTGTCTGTCCTAGGCAAGTCAATATTTGGCCAATTGTGAGTACTAAAACATGCCCTACCCAATAGATCTTATGAGATACTGCTTCCAAATTTCCTTTTAAAACCAAAGTCTTGTTGCTCTCTACTTGAAATAAATAAGCTTCATTCTGTGCTGTTGTATTACTGTCAGAAGAATTATTATTATAGCAACTTCAACGAAGAAATTAACTAAAATCCTGGATCAAAATTCTCATACAGAACTGTGAAACTTGACATTTGGGCTCAAACTTTGCAGCTGGGTCCTTTCTCCAAATTTTTACAGCTGGGGACTGCGCACATCTCAAAAGTTTAACACTGAGTGATATGATTAGGCCAAATTAAACCAAATGTAAGTGTATCCCAAGAAAAGGGGTAAGGTGGGTGTGGTTTGATTCGAGTAAATCCAGGTAACCTCCATAGCACAGAGCGGTCAATAGCACAGAGCCAAGACTGACCAAGAAATCTTCATTTGAGATGCATAATTTATGGAACAATTGTAATGATCGTTTAAAATTTTAAGCATGTCAACAATCACTGCTTGAGGAAGAAGTATCTAGATGGGACTGTCTAGATCACAGAGTTCAAATCCTACCATCAATAGCAGTTTAGTCCAAAAGTGTCCGTGTAACAACTATTGACATCCCTGCAGGGACCTCTCATAAAATTTAGACCTATGTTAAAAGGCAAAAAGCCACAGCCTTGATGTGTCATAGGAACAATGTGCATGAGATAGTGAGCATTACCGTCATCTTGAGGTACCCTGCAGTGTAACAGTCATTGCTCATTACTGTTACAGGGTAATTACAGTAAGTTAACTGTTTGTTAATATTGTCATAGAAGTCTGCAGTGAATCAGGTTGAGCTGCCTGCCCATCTAGCTGCCTACACACATGGAGATTTATTGCTATTTAATGCCATTTTTCTCTCCTCAGGCTCATGCAAAAGTTTGGCATAACTACAGAAAACACTTTCAACCGTATCAGAAGGGGATGATGTCCATAGTGTTGGGATCCCACTGGATCGAACCTAACAAATCAGAAGATGCTTTGGACATTTCTAAATGTCAGCAGTCTATGGAGAGAGTACTTGGATGGTTTGCTAAACCCATCCATGGGGACGGTGATTATCCAGAAGAACTGAAAAATGAATTCTTATTTTTGCCACGCTTTACTGAGGATGAAAAAAACTACATAAAGGGAACAGCTGACTTCTTTGCGTTTTCCTTTGGTCCTAATAACTTTAAACCTCCAAACACTCTACCAAAAATGGGACAAAATTTGTCACTCAATTTGAGGGAAGTACTCAACTGGATAAAACTGGAATACAACAGTCCTCGAATCTTGATCGCAGAGAATGGCTGGTTTACTGACAGCCATGTGAAAACAGATGACACTACAGCCATCTACATGATGAAAAACTTCATTAATAAGGTTTTACAAGGTTTGTACACAAGTTAGTTGTTGGATTTTCAGAGAACTTTTAAAGGTCATTTGATATTTAGCTCTGTAATGATTTTATCAGGTTTTTTTTTTAAAGAGATAATGGTGACTAAGTTAATTATTAATTATTTATACTGCAGGAGTACAAGTCATGGATCAGGATCTCCTGGTGCTAGGTGTTGTACAAACACAGAAAAAAAACGTAGTCCCTGTCCCAGAAAGCTAAAGTCCAACATCTGCATTTGATTGTAGAACTAAGTAAGTGCAAAACTGAGTCAGAAATTAATGAAAACAAATCTATTGGATATCACTTTTCACTGCTGGTATCTCAACTGTATAACCTTTGTGCAGGTGCGTACCTTCACAGCAGAAAAACAAGATAGTGACTGGAGGCTGTCATTGCCATGCTGGGGTCCTACTCTAACGTAAAATGCACAAAGGAAATCAGCAGAAGGGTGATAATTGTTCAGGATTATTGCATGCCAAACAGAGATAATATATTTTAATAACACGCATTTTAATAACACAATATATTTTAATAACACACATCTTGGTATTTGCCCTTCATAAAGCCACTGCACAGGAGTCCTCTCTGAAAGCAGAAGATTTAACTTTGTATGAATTATAAATGCTTTTAGTACCTAAAGCCTGCAAAACCAGTATTTCTTTTCCCCCTCACCCAGTTTGTAGGTTGGGCGTTGGGAGAGGGACAGTTGCCAGTTCTGGGAACCGTCCGCTCAGCAGGCTGCTGCGCTGCTGGTGTCACACTGCAGCAATGGGATGGCTCAGATCCCTCACAAAAAACTTTCATATCCTCAGAAAGGGGAAAACGAGTAATCGTTTACCTTGACACCAAGTCAGGAAGTACTGTATCGCCAATAAAAGTAATTAAGCTGCAAATTAAGATTATCTAAATATACATAAAGTTGGTTCAAACTGTAAACTTCACATAGCGCAACTGTGCGAAATGTTTTGCCTTTTCTAGATTTTGAGGATGTTACATTCTAGTATTTGGTTTATGATATTTTAAATACTGCAGTGACACAGCAGGGAAGTTGCGATGCAGGCCTGGACTTGGAGGTGTGGAAGAGGTAATTTTCTGGACATGTACAGAAGAGAATCCATAGCTTGTTCTTTTTTTCAAACCCCCTACAGCAGACCTGGCTGTAATAACCATCTGTGGATTAACATTTCTGAAATTCTTGGTCAATGTTCAACCAATAACTACGTCTCAAGAATTGTCATGTACCTTTTTAGGTATGCAGCTACTTCAACCTCTGCCTCAAAATACAGGATTATCTCTTAACTAATGCATTTTTTGTGAAGTAAACTTTAATTTGTCTGATCAAGAGTAATATTTGGAACATATTTTTGTATTTTTACTTACAGAGAAGTCAGGTATAAATTTTCTGTTTGCAGCAAAATCAATTACATCATGTTAACCTCAAAACATCATTTATGTAGGACAAACTGTAAAAGGGATGGCGGCTGTTAAGACGGCCCGTAACAGGCTGTAAAGAGCTATACTCGTGTGTGTGGTCAAGGAGAGCGCTGTAAACTTTGCACTGTATGTCTGTAACTCACGACACTGTGAGTCATGAAAATATGTGGTGTATAACACCACCATTGCAATGAACTGACCTCAATTACGATACAAGGATGCGATTGAAACTACAGCTTCTTAGTGGCATGCGTACGCCTGTCAATACAGAAACGATTACTTCTGCAGAAGGACTCCAAGGCTCCACCTGTAGCAGACCCAAAAATGTCTTGAAGTCTCCTTCCATGGATGTTACCTCTGGTGACACAGGGAGCTTAATTAACTCCTGATCTCTTCTTCCCTCAGCCCCTTGTTCCTGCCCCCAGCCATCCCTTTGTTTTTTTAGGAGGAGTTTCTCATCCCCATTCTAACATCCAGTGAGGATCCTGACTTCTGTTTCTCCTCTCTCCATTCACTGTCAGTGCAGACAACACTACAAACATACTCTCACGCTGATCCACAGGATCTCTACCTATCCCTCGCCTTACTATTAATTCTTCTTACCACAAGATATAGATAAAATAGTGCATTTTTAAACGGCCAAAAATTCTCATCTGGGCATGCACTGTCTCAAGTACCACACCATCTTTTGCTCTGACAATTAAACTTAGCCCTCATCCATTCAGTATGCTTCTAGAATTTTCTTTTTCTCAGTTGTCAGTTATGCTGTCCCTCTATGTCTACTTCCATTTGTCCAGCCTTCCCCATTGCAGACATGAAGTACTCATCTTTACTTGCAAGGCCCTTCTGGCTTATCTCTTGGCCCTCTACATCATTCTCCACCTCTGTGTTTTTCATTTGGTATTTTCAGATATTTTTGTACTTTCTCCCATGGTTTCCCTAACATTCAGAAGTTGCTTTTCTTGAAAATACATGCCATTGCATTGCATTGTTGCATTCCCTCATCTCCTTACCAGTATTCTGGCCTTGTCTATCAGCTTTTCATATACTTACATTGCAAGCTCTTGGGCTTTCTGATTTCTTCATCCAGCTGTAAAATATCATGCTTGACTAAGACAGTAGTGCTGGGTACCTTGTTACTCTGCTGCCTGAATACGAGTACTGTGCAAAGCTGCCTCCTGCTGAAGTTGCAGCACAGTGTGAATAAGGCAGAGAAGTTCAGTGGAAATTAAAACGTTATGCAAAGTGATATGTCTTGAGAAAATAAGACAAAGCAATGTTGGGCGAGAATAGAGGTTTAAATCAGAGTATTTCATCTTTCCTCGGCTTACTCTCAGTGGACTGCAGGTAAAATATGGCTGTCCCTCTGTCTGTGTCAAAATCCTCAGTAACCCCACTTGGTCACTCTTTGCCCTTGACATTCCAGCCCTGATAAGGTTAACGTGAGGAGTTATCCTGCGTTATTTCCTAGCTTAAAGCTGGCAACAGGCAGCTAACATGACTTGGCATGGAGTTTGGACTTTTTCTTCCAGGCTGCCGGCTGGCACACGCTGTAGGTGGGTAACGAATGTCACTGTTAATTGGCGTCCAGTGAGAAGCTGCATTGGAAGTTCTGCTGCCCTCCCTAGTGAATCGGGTTCCACAGGTCACAAAATGACTGAGAAAGCAGTCATTTTGCCATCTTTCTCATATATTATATGTAAAAGACTATATGTATACACCTTTGCAAGGTGGAGGGACATTAAGACTGACCGAAGAGACACGCGTGTACTGCACCCACTCTGTGAATAAATCAAGCACTTCAGTCTCTGGGTTGATCAACCCAGCTTCTTCTAAAGTCATTACATGTCCCATACCAACACAGCTGATTTTGCAATTGAGAAGCTGAATAGATATTCCTACCTGTTGGAGTTTGCAGAGATCTTTCAAATAAAGATATAGAGTCTTAGCTTCATGACAAATACAAAGTTACAAACTAAATCAACTCTTACACCCTGAACTTTTAATCACAATTCTTTAATTTTATTGGTATATATTACTGGCAAATCATCAAACACAACTTAAAATCCGAAAGTGGCTTAATATTTCATATCTGCTTAGAGCAGAAATAAAGTATCCGACAGTAATTTAATTTCTTAAGGAACCAGTGATGTACGTATTTGTTTAATTAATAGGAATAAGATATATAATGTCTGTCACAGTTTTGCAATGAATTACAATGGGCCAATAACGCTATGAGTGGTGAGAAAACCCTGAAGATTTTCAACGAGAATAGACCTTTCTCATAAATATCCCTTATGCATGTTAGAGTCCTAAATATACAACTCATGGATGTTACTTTCTCTTACGCAGCTATTAAATATGACAACATAGATGTGTTCGGTTACACAGCCTGGTCCCTCCTTGATGGCTTTGAATGGCAACATGCTTACAACATCAGGCGCGGATTATTCTACATAGATTTCAAAAGCAAAAAAAAGGAAAGGATTCCCAAGTCATCTGCACTTTATTATAAACAAATCATACGAGAAAATGGCTTCTTCCCAAGGGAGTCTACCCCGAGCTTGCAAGCTCAGTTCTCCTGTGACTTCTCCTGGGGTATCACCGAGTCTGTTCTCAAGGTAAGCCTCAAATATCAGGAAGACCGCTGGATGCAGCGCCATCAACTTTACTTTGTGAATAAAGGATGTGTACAGCATCTTTCATTCAGGAATCTCAGTGCACACTGCAAATAGAAGTTAAGCCTAGCCATAATTGCATAGGTTCCATTTTATGTACTTCACAGGTTTTCAGGTGAGCCAGTCACAGTGTGCTGGGTGCTCCTGCAGCAGCAGACCCCTCTGCAGGAGCCCTTCCAAGGCTGGCCCTCCCTCGCCTTCCCTCTGCTTGCGTCTCCACGTGGCAGAACAGATCAGATCAGATCAGATCAGGAAATTTCAAACCAAGAAGCTGACCCCAACCAATTGTTCCTGGGTTATTTTTCAAACAGGGAAGTTTCCCAATCCAGTTGGCAGTGTGGCCATAGGGATGCCTATGACAGCGCAATGGAGAGGCTGGCACAAGGCAGGGACAAGGTACTTACGTAGGTGGCAGCAGAGCTACCTGCAGGCTCCAGGTCTCCTCTAAAGCTACTCAACAAGGCAGAAACAGATTCCTGGGTTGAGCCTGGCTCTAAGTGCCACTTAGCCAAGTGGGTGACAAGCCATTCTTTAAAAAGACTTACACCACAGGTGAAAATAACCAACATCAGCAAATACGGCCTGTATCAGCTGAGCTCACATTTGAAAACAGATCATACCACCTTTTTTCCAAACTGGTTTCTACAGTATCTATTTCTACTTTAAATGTGGTAGCTAAGCTAACCATATTTATGGCCAGTGTTGGGATACTCTTTGTCATTGCATACAGAAAGACAGTCCAATAACCAACATCAGCCTCAAAGAATAACAGCAAAACTCCATAATTTAACCTATTCACAGACAACCATAGGAAAAAAAAAGGTGAAGCTTCTTAATACTTTGTTAATCATTCTGAGGACATATACAGCACAGAAAAGTGCATTTTCTTTTAAAAAAAATCAGATTTAATCAAAATATTTTGAACTTCACTATATTGTATGACAAACCCTACAAAAAATCTTTAACAAAATTGGAATAGTAAAAAAATATCCTGTGCTACACAGGATACAT
This sequence comes from Tauraco erythrolophus, assembly GCF_009769465.1. Lineage (NCBI taxonomy): Eukaryota > Metazoa > Chordata > Aves > Musophagiformes > Musophagidae > Tauraco > Tauraco erythrolophus. The sequence goes on from NC_141469.1 coordinate 47,039,142, forward strand.
CCTGTGCTAATCTGGTTAACTAGTAGATGATAGTGAAGATGTAAATAGTGTTAAATGCTACAAGCTGTTTGTGTCAGATGTTTGCACAGGCAGAAGGACTACCAGTAAGACCAGGGAACACTGTGCCACAGTTTCACAAGGTTGCTGTCAGCAGCAGTGCCAAAATGTTCCGTGCCAAAATATTCCATGCCTGCCTCCTGTACGCCCCCGTGCTTGTTCTTACCACCCCGCTCTCTTCCCAGCTGCCTGAGAACTGCTGTTTGCATGACCTCAGAGTGAACTCGATCCGGGAGGCGTTATGTGTGAGATAATACATGTCAGGTAGGCTGGTGGCAGGGTGAATGTCAGTGTGTAGCTGAATAGAAAGGAGAGTGCAATGTTAATGTTTTCCATAGATGAAGGAATAGAACAGGTAAGACTACCACTAGCACAAAGCCCACAGAAATGAGTCAGTTATCCTCTTCCCCTCAGAGCATCTAAGTGGGACCTTCTGACATCCAGCACTAATCCTACAACCAAACACAGGCAGAAACACAGATTACAAGCAGGCATTAATTTAATTAGACCCCATTGTAACATATCGGGTTTATTTTCACAGGCAGAATCCGTGGCTTCCTCACCACAGTTCTGTGATTCCAGCCTGTACCTCTGGAACGTCACGGGAGATGGGCTCCTGCACAAAGTTAAAGGGGTGAAGCTAAAGACCCGACCAGCACAGTGCACGGATTTTGTCAGTATTAAAAAGCAACTTGACCTCCTGGAAAAAATGAGAGTCACCCATTACAGATTTGCACTTGACTGGTCACTAATTTTACCCAACGGAGATTTGTCCGTGGTCAACAGGCAAGTTCTCAGGTATTACAGATGCGTGATTAGCGAAGTACTGAAACTCAATGTTCAGTCCATGGTCACCTTATATCATCCAACTCACGCCTACCTGGGCCTGCCGGGTCCTTTGCTGCAAACAGGAGGATGGTTGAACCAGTCTACTGCCTACGCTTTTCAAGACTATGCCGCTTTATGTTTTCGGGAACTTGGCGATTTGGTTAAACTCTGGATTACAATAAACGAGCCTAACCGGCTAAGCGATGTCTACAATAGGAGCAGCAATGATACATACCGGGCAGCACACAATTTATTAATAGCACATGCCATGGCCTGGAAAATATACGATGAGCAGTATCGGTCCTTTCAGTATGGCAAAGTGTCCCTGTCCCTGCATTCGGACTGGGCTGAGCCCGCCAACCCCTACTTCGAATCTCATTCAAAAGCAGCCAACAGGTTTCTTCAGTTTGAAATAGGCTGGTTTGCCGATCCCATATTTAAGACTGGGGACTACCCAGCTACCATGAGGGAATACATCGGCTTTAAAAACAGAAAAGGCCTCTCGTGCTCTTCGTTGCCATCTTTCACAAACGAGGAAAAGCAGCTCGTCAAAGGTGCAGCTGACTTTTACGCGCTGAATCATTTCACCACCAGATTTGTGATTCATGAACCTCAGAATGGGAGTCAGTATGAATCTGATCGTGACATCCAGTTTCTGCAGGATATCACCTGCCTGAGCTCCCCTTCCCGTTTGGCAGTGGTGCCTTGGGGAGTGCGCAAAGTTCTCAAGTGGATTAAAAAAACCTACGGTGACATCGATATTTACATCACAGCAAACGGAATAGATGACCAGTCCTTAGACAATGATGAACTTAGAAACTACTACTTGGGAAAATACATCCAAGAGGTTTTAAAAGGTAAGTATATGATAGATTCAACTTCCCCAGAGCCATCCATTTCCGTGGCACAGACCCAAGCATTCCTTAAGCAAGCACCTAAGACTTGCCCCAGAGAGAACAAGCAGTTCTGGTTGAGATGCAGGAACTGGCCATCAGCATCCAGCCTCCTGAGGGGCCTGATTTGGCAGGCACGCTCATGGTAGACACAACACAAAGCAACGGCATCGAGCCCTCATGTGAAATGCAGCCACAGCTGCTTCCAGTTTAAACCACGTGAGAAGCCATCTGGGCATGCATATGCAGTAGAGTAGTTATTCAGAAGTTAGTAGGAGATGGCACTTCAGACCACCAGCTCCCAAGAGACAACTCTTAATTTCTGCTCTACAAAGAAAAGTGGGAGCCTCCTTACTTGCTTGCTGAACTAGAGCCATTGGGCAGGAAAGCACAAGCAAGTCCAAGGAGACCCGGAGAGAAGAAATTTTTTTAAGCAGATTTTTAAGCAGCTGCTTGTGAAGGGACAGTCAAACTCTAGTTCCTGCTCCACTACTTGCTTTCTCCTGTGCACCTACAGAAATCTAGCTCTTCACTTTAGAGAAAAATTAGTAACAATTATGGAGGTAGAGGACAAAAACATTCAAGGAACAATCTTCAGCAATAATTTATTGCATGAGAAATGCTGCAGGGACCTCACCCCTCCCATCCCTCTTCCTCCAACCAAACTTTAAGGAAAGCAGTGAGCCATGGGATATCAAAAAGGCCTCGCTACCTGAACCATACAGCCAGAGCAAGACGTGCAACACATCTCTGCACTCGTTGTTCCCTATGGACAAGCATTAGCGAGTTCCCTGAGCAGGACGTGGGGTGTCTAAAAGCTCTTCTGACGCATCTGTGCCCACACATAGTCTATGTATCCTGGTTTCTCCTCTCTAGGAGCTATCTACGTAAAAAAATGAGATGGCTCTTACTCATGGCTAAGCATGGCTTCAGATTACTTTTAGGCACCAACAAGAAACAGAGCATTCCTCCTGCAGTGCTTAGCTCTTTCTCAATTACTAGAGGACTAATGAGCATTTGCTGATTTATTTTCTGTGCTAATTTCACATCGCAACCAGGACAACAGTAAGTTATTAAAGGAAAAGGTTGTTTAAAGGGCACTCATCATAGCATTCTCATTTTAATTTTCAGATAGCGTGATATTTTATAGCACTCACAGAAAGATTTCCCCCCTCCATTTACAACGTTCTTGCTCAATTTGCATCACATCCCTGCCTATGCTGCCTGCTTACACGTGAATTGGAGAGATGTTTACTCACCAAGGACTGCTATTTATGATTTTGTTAAACTATTTTCACCCAACACTTGCGTGCAGCAGTATAATACACAGTCATGCATGCTGCAGGGCTGAGCAGCTGAGTTTGGAGCAGGGTAGGAATTTTCAGAAAGCTCCTCTCATGGCACAGATGAGCAGCAGCTCCCCTTGAGTCATCGCAGCTGGGGCCAGTAACAAGCAACATCTGGCTTTTCCCAGGAAAGCAAGTTCCCAGCTCTAACCCTGTTCAAATCCAGCTTTCACAGAGCAGATCCAGAAAATGTCCAAATGCTAACTTTTTTTTTTTTGAACAATGATGCAATGATGCTCTGTTTCTACTTAATTAAGACAGTGGGAGCCAAGTATTGTTAGAAGCGGTAAGTATAAGTAAATATTTTATGACGCAATTACACTTTGATAGATTAATCGTTTGAAATCTGAACTCATTACCAGAAGGTTTAGAGGTCATGCAAGGTTTTATTTACAACATTTGTTTCATTTTTTATTCCTCTTCCCAGCATACTACATTGATAAAGTCAAGATCAGAGGCTACTATGCATTTAAGCTGACCGAAGAAAAATCTAAGCCTAGATTTGGGTTCTTCACTTCGGATTCAAAAGGAAAGCCTTCAATAAAATTTTACAATAACCTGATAAGCAACAACGGCTTTCCTGCCGACTATTCAGTCTGCGATCCCTCCAACCAAGAAAAGCAGTGTAGCTTCTGCTTGTTTATTTCTCAGAAGAAGCCGTTAATCTTCTTTGCCTGCTGCCTTTTCTCTACCCTTATCTTGCTTTTAACCATTATTGTTTTTCACAAAAGGAAAAGAAGAAAACGTTTTAAGGCAAAAAGCATCCAATGCATCTGTGTTTCATTTTAAAAAGGGGGCACAAGCCCACCTTCAGTGACATCCGTCACTGTTTGCATTCTACAGAGGAGGATGCAGATCAGACAGGTGTAGAAAAGCACTATGTGAGCCACTCCACTCATACACACCAAGCATTCCGTTGGAAAACGGAAAGTAATCGTATGCACAGGAAGAAGAGCTATGACATTTCTTTCTAGTAAAATTATTTTTATCCACCTTCCGTATGCAGAAGTAAAATTCATCTTTTTTTTTTTAAAAAAAAAGACTCCTGTGCCTTGGAATAACTTTTCCAACAGTTTGACTTGAAGAGATACTAAGCTGTGAGAACTGATATGCACTTTTCTATGAACCTCTTTGGACCAAAGCGCCATGATGTAAATTCATGTTATGAATGTTGTTGAGCATGAAACTGCCTTTGTCAGGGTTTACAAATAAAAGTGTTATTAAAACTCACAAACTTTCAACTGAGTACGCCACCAAGAACGAAATGTGCTGGGCCAGCTTCTGAAGATGCCTCTAAAAGAACAAATCCAAGTGAACTCCATTATTGACTAACATACCTGTATCTCTTACGCTCTGGGTGAAAGACAGATCAGATGTTAACAAAAGGTAACTGGACCCACAGGAGACAAGCCGAAATAATATACAATCGCTATTTCTCATCTCCAAAATGGGGCAGCAGTAAACATTTTTACTAGCAGAGAACATCAAAATAGTAACCATTAATCCACTCAAGAGAGCTATGAATATAATTCTAAAGTGCACTTTTTCATATATACGTTATCATCTTTGCTGTGGTTAAGTGCCAGTACAAGCCATGGGTGGGATGAAACCATGAGTTTATTGCTGTTGCTGGGTTAAACAAAAGCTACTGAGCCAGGTACAATGCTCTTAAAGGATAAATGAACCTACTATCTCGTTTAAACTTTTCAGGGACCAAACCCAGAGTTTTCCCATGGTCCGATTTTGGCCATCTCAAAATGAGCCCATCAGGTCTTTCCTGTGAACTGCACCCTCACTTAAAATTCACACTGGCCAGCCTTTTCAGTCACTGCATCATAACATCACTGCCCAGGCAGGTACCACGCACCTCTGGAGAGGGGCAGAGAAGCTGCTCTAGAAACGGAAAGAAGGGCAAAAAGAGCCATCAGTTAAACTCCTACGGTCTTCTTCCACTTTACAACCCTCTTTTCCAGTGGCTAGGACCGTTTTTGAGGCAGTGAACCCCCCAACCTGTTCCCACTAGGAGCTAGTTACATCAGTCTTGAGGTCCCCAAAACAGATAGATGCACTTTATCTGTACATGCTTCCAAGGAGATCAGACATACATACGGTCTTTTCCAACTGCATCTGAACACACAAGATAGCATCGTACACGAGTTAAATGATAATGTATTACAATAAAAGTAAATGGTAACATGAAGTATTACAGCCACTTAAGACGACTAGAAACTTTGTGGAAGTGCCACTTTGAGGACAAGTGCAACTGAGTGAACCCCAAATTCCCTTGACCCAACCTTGAGTCTCAGTTTATCATAAACGCATGAGATTGTTTCCCCATGATATTTCAAGCATTGCTCAACATCACCACAGGTTCATTGATTCAAAAGGTAAGTACTAATGAAACGAGGAGGGACTCTGGCCCATTTTTTGCTATAAAATGTTCTACCAGCGCAGCAAACAGCACAGGTATCAGAGGTGCATTCCTCCCTCCATCCCCCCAAGACACTGACAAGTTACCACTCACAGCAAGCGGGGAACCAAACTGCAGCATACTACGGGGAAACTCCTCGTGAATTCCCAGTGCATTGTGGGAGCAGAGAGAATTTTGGAACTAGACTCCTTTAGCTGCCAGCATCTGAACAGCACAAGAACCTACCTTAAAAATAACGAGCTGGCCCCATACAACTTCTATGTCTGCAGTCAGTCTAGTACTACTTCCAGGCTTGGAAACACTGGTACCACACCCCCCTGCTGAACTCTGTAGAATGATGCAAATGGGCACTTTGGGCAATTTTCTGAATTTCTCAGGCACACATAGATGCGTATCCCAGTATTTTCTCTAAATCTTTTTCCAAAATGTAATGGAACAAGTGACTATCTGGATTTTAGCATAGCATAGAAATTGCCAAACATCCCAACTAGATGTTGCTACATGGCAAGATTAATAACCAAGAAAAAAAAAGAGCTCTATCCCCAGATGACACAAATCACTGTTGGTGAAACTCAGCAGGAAGCTCTGCCTGAACTCTGAGGTTGTCCTTGGTTTTCTTAATTAAGCAATAGAGCTAAAAGCATCTTATTTTGAGACTATTTCAATCTCTGTATTCCGTTTTAATAGTCTTATAAATTTGGTTCCACTGATCCCAATTTTCGTTTTAATCTACTTCAGATTCTGTCGGCACAAGTCTGAACTCCTTTCCAGAAATCAGTTTTTGCAGTCATTGATTCGAGATTCTGAAATAATGTGAAACAACACTAGTTGTCTTTCTGCGAGAACAATGCTTTTTCTATTTTTTAATGCTATGATTTAAGACTACCACTTCACAGCTTTGCATACTGGGCCCACACTCCAGCAGCATGAGGTTTCCAAACCATCCAACTTCCTTCAGTTTGAATGTTCTCAGAGATGGGTAAGCAGCACGTACACAGAGCTAACATTATCTTGCACTACCCTCTGACAAGCTGCTTCTTCAAAAGTCAAAAGTTCTTGAATGGGTTCACGCAATCACCATTTAGTTCTTAAAAAAAAAAAAGGGCCCAAGATATGAAATAGGTTTTATTTTATTAAACCTCTCGCGGTGTTCAGGTTTTGTATCAGATTCTTCAATCTGGTACTTGCTGATATAATGTCTCATGGTGGTTCGTTTCAGGATCCAGACAACTGTAAAAAAAGTTAAGAGCTTTTAGAAAGGTTTTAGTACTGCGAATGTGAAATTGAAAGTTCACAGACATAAAACAGGTTAATTTATCTGAGAGTTTTAATGCAAGACAGACACTAATAGCTCAAAGAATTTGCTTAATTTTATTTAGGCCAGATTATTCAAAGATGCCTTCAAACACAACAGCTCATGACCACTTAACAAGCAGGTAACAAGTTGTTCTGTCTCCCAAGGAACTCAGAACAGCACTAAAAATCATTTTTCCAGTGGCTTGTCTGGTACCTGGCTAGTGATAAAAAAAAATTTAGTTTATGAAACTCACTTCGCCTGCATCATCTGTCTGAAGCTTAGGTTCAAAAAGCACTCAATACCTATTTTATTTGCAAGTCAGTCTCTCATTCTGCACAAGCATTTCGTACCACGTATGGAACCATACAGAGCTGAAACGCATCCATCCCAAAATCCTTGTACTCAACTTCAGGAACAAACGTACAAACACCACGTTAAATAGTTGTCCTTGTTAAACTGACCTTTGTTTACAAGCATTTACACACAAACTACACAGAAGACCATTATATATAAATTATGTGATCACTTTTTTATTGAAGTCAGTGTCCAACCAGGAGTAACATTTCTCTAAGTCTTCTCTGCAAATAGCTGTACACTAGCTTGTCATGCTAAACCAGCTGGTTTTAAGTTCTCAGCCACCATGGTAAGCAGCATGCACAGCACGGAATACGGCACGTGAATGAGGTATTTCTCCAAACAGTAGCATGACACCAAGCTGATGAGAGATGTAAAGTTGCTGTCAAGAGACCTAGCAAAAGTTAAAGTTTTACGCTGCCTCTTATGATGCCGCTTACAAGCACAACTGCATCCCTGTTGGGAACCTGCTTAACCACAGCCTTGTTTAAGCAGATAAACCTTGTCAAGTCCCCAGATCAAGTAAGTGTCTCTACACAGATGTACGATCTGCATGAGATGATACCAACCTGTTAAAGAGCTTTACTCATCTGCCTGCTGTACTGTTCCTTTCTCAGAGACATAGATACCATCCAAGAATTTCCTGATATCCTTGTTCTTGACCGTAGTGGCTTGCTGGATCAAGGCAGCTACAGACAAAGCAAGACCATTAGCACAAAGCAAGAGGACCATGCCAACACGTAGCCTTTGTTTACTTTCCAGTATTTCAACTAACAAATGAAACTGTCACCTTGAGAAGGGAATTACCACCTTGAAATCCTGTCAGTTCTGACAAAAACAGAATGTATTTCACTGAGTCCATCTTGGAAACTCAGGGCAGTGCCAGTTTATTACTGTACACTCACACAACTGAAAAGCTGAAAAGTTTTCTGCCCAAAAAGGCCATCGATACTGACTCAAAAAAAAAAGGTTCTGTTGACTTGTAAAAATATCTTATAAATTTAGAAAAATCATAAAGAAACTATGAAAAGCAATTACAGAGACACAAGGGGCAAATAAAACCAAGCTGTCATTTATATCAGGGTTTGAGGAAAAAAAGACAAAAGACAGTTTGCTAAGCTGACATCTTCAGATAAATGTGACCATGTCATTGTTATCTTCCCACACATCTGCTTCACAAACCTGAATTGGAAACCAATTCGATGTCATTCCCTTCAAGGATCAGCTCATCTTTCTGGGCTTGAGATACTGCACAGGAAACGCCTACAGAAAGAAAAACGCAGAGTTGTCGTTGGTGACAATGTTAAGCATGCTAAAGAAACAGTATTCATGTCCTGTCCCAATTTACAGATCTAGAAAGTACTATTCTAGGCAATAATTAGCTTCTGCAACTTGGTTAAAAGAGTCCCCCAAGTCCCTTTCAGGATGGTACTCCCTCGCAGTTTCAGCACACAAAAAATCAGTGCAAGTCATGCTCTGGATTAAAAGCAACTTAGTGATATTACTACCTACATCTTACTACATTACAGCATTAATCACTAACACTGCATATAAGCCAGAGATTTTGCCAGCATGGCTTTGTCAGCTAGGTGGTGCCATTTTCCACATTCTTCTGCTCATTAAGACAAAACTGGATTCACCCTAATCAAGTGTCATTAAAAAAAAAACAAACCTGCCCCCTGACATGTCAAGCACCATGTTTATACTAGCAACACCATGAATACTCACAAAGAGTAAACACTAGGACATTCAAGAGGCTAACTGGAAATTTTCATTTGCAAGGAGAATAACACAAGTGTTTATAGTTTGACCCATTAGATTTTAAGCCACCACTTTACTATCTGTCAAGCAAATGCCTACTTACAAAAATCAAATACAATAATCAAACCCATCCTTAATATCCACAGTAAATCAAAGTCAAAGCCACTATAAGTAACCCCACACTGTATCTACCAATGGTTTTGAACAAGTCTGATGCTTTCATCAAAAGCCACCCCAAAACACACTAAATATCCTTACTCATATCTTCACCAGAAGTGGAACTATCAAAAAAATTGATATGGAAAGCCTTCCCTACAGTCTTAAGGTAACTGTGTTTATGACATGTTTTGTCTCCTCCTTCTGGAAGTTTAACAAGCTCCATCAACCACCTACTCTGTTAGACATCTTGCTAAAACTCCCAAGTATGCAAGACATAAAACCAACAACTAAGATAGTAATTCTGAAGTTTATTATTCATGCTCCTAATCAATCAGGAAATTCAAAATATGAGAACACTTCTAAGACCAAAAACATGATGTGGTGTGAGACTACTTCATGTACAATGTTTAAAACAGCAACACAAATCTAAAACCGAGCACCTGCAAGTTTACCAACTATGAGCACTGTCGAGACTGCACTACGACGAAAGTAAACACTGGGCTCCTTGTAACTCATATTGCAATAACTAGCTCTAAACTAGTAATTAGCTGGCTCTCATTACTAAAAAGAAATTACAAAACCATTCAATAAAAATCTAAACAGTGGCAAAGGTACCATAAGATTACATAAATGAAAACAGGCAAATGCTGCCTCAACAATTATCCCCCATCTCCTGTACCAGTGGCAGTACCCAAAGAAAACAGTCAAAAACCCCAGTTGGAAATACTGAAGTGCATCTCCAGATATGCTCACCTGGCCTCATACGCACTCGGCGAATGTACTTCTCTCCCAAGAAGTTTCGGATTTCCACAAGCGAGCCATTATCCTGTATAACCACGTTGATTGGGAAGTGAGCGTACACTGACCTCATCTTGTAACGAAAGCCCTACAATAAAGGACATCATCAGGTATCAAAAGCAGAACATTTCCAAAAGGTAAACCAGAGGCATTAAGCTTACTGGAGAAATCGAAATCCCAGACATTAAAAAGTTTCTTAACAAAAGCAAAACACTGAGCCCAACAGACATTCACACCTTCTTCCCCTGGCAGAACTTGTTTGACAGCAAGTGCAAGGAAAAAAAGTAGAGACACAGAGAAAGGTACATCTTGGATGCTTAGAAAAGCTCTCACTGAAGTAAAAGGCTGTGTACTGTTTTAAGTAACAAAAACGAGAGGAGCTCTCCTGTTTCAAAATAAAACTTACCAGTGTAACACCCTTTATCATGTTCTGTACATGGCTGCAAATTGTGCGAACTGTTGCCAGCTCCTTTCTGTTACCCCACCACTTGTCAACACGTAGCTGCGTTAAAAAAAAATGTTAACAAAGCTTTCCGCTACACTTTAAAACAACCAAATGAAAAAAAATTGTGACCAACTACAAGCAAAAAGTTAAGCACAGAAGTATTTTGTTTCTTTGACAGACTATTAAAGGCCCACCTACCTCAAGTCTTTTAAGTCCTAACCCCCACACGTATGACAAACATTTGTTTTCTTCACGTCTCACTACTAACAAATCTTCAAAGATTTGTCAGTCTGACATCTTAAGCTGAAGGATATATTATCACACACTAAACGCATTGTTTCAAAGTTAGTCTCCTATGTATAATCTTATCAATTTTTTAATAAAGCACTAGATTCTTGTGAAAAAGTAGCTGAAATCAGCCACTCTTACCCTTTTTTTGTAGTTTTTAAGACCATACAAAAACATTGCGTATTTATTAGGAAAACATCTGCTCTCTTGATGTAACTTGGCAATTCTGGAAGTTAAGACACACAGATGTACTTTTATCTAGATAAAACTAGCCAGTTTATAAAACATGGCATAGAACAACCAAACCCCTTCCCAGTAACAGACTGTAACTACAAAGGAAATTGATCAACAAATTCACTCCAACATGACAGAACTTCAAGACTTCCATGCTGCTCAAGTAGGTCCCAAGTTTTGTTGAGACCAGCCTCTTTCAGAAAAAAACAGAAATAAGCGAAAAATTAAGTGACATCTGCAGCTAAAACTTTTGGTTCAACCTCCTACATTACCAAGAAGTTTTTCAGCTGCGAAACTACCCTCCCTCACTGGTCAGCGAAATGACCTCTGCAGCACTCACCTTCTTGTGTTTCTTTCCCAGGAGGGACAGCTCCACATTGATGTGGTTAAAATCCCTTCGCAAGGTTCCTCTGGGGCCCTTTACAATGACCGTCCGGCCCTTCAGTGAAACGGTGACTGGAAACCAAAGACGGCACGTTAACCGGCTGCGGGGTCAGCACTGCAAAGCCCTTTCAAGCGCCCACGCAGACGTACCTTGCTCGGGGATGTCAACAGTCTGGTTGCTGAGAATGGTCTTCATTCTACAAAGGACAACCGAAAGGAGCTGAAGACCCTCAAGGCGAAACCCTTTTTCCGGCGCCCTTCACGCTCCTCCCCCGCACGTACCCCGAAACGCCCAACTACGGAGTGCCGAGCTGCCGCCCCCGCCCCGCTCCGCCACCGCTGAGCCACCACAGCGCCGGGCTCCGCTTCCAGCACCGGAACATCCCGCCTGAGCGCGGGCCCCGAAGAGGCGGCGAGAGACGGCGGCCTCAGCGCTCAACTCCACGGCGGGGCCCAGCAGGGCCCAGAACCGCCGGGGAGGGGGGGGGGGAGCCCGGGTAAGGCGCCATCCCGGGGACTTCCCCCCGCAGGGTCTGGGGCGGGACGTGGCCACTGGCCCCGGCGCCGCCCCGGGGGCTCCCCGCGGCCCGGCGGAGCGCTCGGGGGCCGCTCAGGGGCTGCCCGCCGCCGATGGCCGCCGATGGCCCCGGATGCCGCCGCCTGCCCGCGCCTCACCTCGCAGCAGGCAGAGCGGAAAGAGGCAGCGTCTGACGTCATCACGTACTTGTAGCCGCTCCGGGCCCTCTGGCGTCATCACGCCGAGGTAGCCGTCCAAGAGGCAAGAGTAGCCGAGGCCCGATACGCGCGAGCTGACGGAGGCGGACAGGCGGGGCGGGCGAGCACTGAGCGGATCGATGAGGCCGGTCGGTCGGGCCGGGCCGGGCCGGTTGCTCCGCGGGCGCCGCCATGTCGCTGCTGCCGCGGGGCCGCTGCGGCGGGGCCGCCGCCACGGCCGCCCGACGGCTGCTGCTGGGGCCTCCGGGACGGGTGAGCAGGCGCCGCAGGCGGGCTGCCAGGCGCGCCGGGGCGGGCGTTGCGGCCCGGCGGAACGGAGACCTCGGGGCGGTCCCGCGGTGCGAGGGGACGGGGCGCGTCGTGGCGGCGGGAGACGGTGCCGTTATCCGAGCTTGTCTCCTGATGGCTTTACCGCCAAAAGGACAAGTCGTTGTTTAGTACATAAAGCTCGCACGTTTGTAGTTGAATGAACCGCAGCGCTGCTTCTTGTAGGTGTCTGGGAGCCAGGCGCGCAGCCGGCACGGAACGTCGGGATCTTTGCCCCAGGAGAAAAAAGAGTTCCTGCAAAACGGACCGGACTTACAAGACTTTGTAACCGGCGATTTGTCAGACAAGAGCGCGTGGGCTGAGTACAAAGGCAGTTTAAAGCGTCAGAAAGGAGAAAGGTAATTGTCGTTTCGAACAAGTGTAGTTGCTTCCATGCAGTATCGTGCGTCTTTAGTAGTAACTACAAAATGCATGCCGTGTATTTGTATTAAGTTCTGTCATACTAGCTTGCCGATATCTTAATTTTTCAAGAACAAACACAGCATTCACTTCAAATACGTAACGAAACATAGACATAGTAGTATTTTCTCATTTGAGTGCTTGTGTCATGGCCTGGAGTGAATTACAAATACGCACCAGTAGGTGAGTGTACCGTACTTTGATGCTGAAGAAATATTATTGACAGAGTAAAAAAAAAAAAAAAAAAAGACCAAATTTAAAAAAAAATCTTAAACCCCCTATATTTCCAGTTATAAATTTGATCAGACTTTGTGATAGCAGTCTAACATATGCTACCGTTAACTGTTGCAGTCTCCAGTGCGGCACTATTAAATCCCAGCGGTACAGTTAACAGTTTTAAAGCTTCCAATGACTACAAACTCCTACTACTCTTGAATGTTGGGACGATGATAAACACGGAAGATAAAAGTCCGTTATGACTATGAATAATGTTAATACTCGTTGCTGAGTTGCGTCAGTTTTCAAGGAACCTTTCCTAGTTGGGATCTGTAACAAATTGAAGTGGATCTATGGAATTAATGAAAGCTTGCCATGTAAATAATCTGTTTATGTTTCCTTTATGTTTTTCAGGCTGCGACTTCCTCCATGGCTGAAAACAGAGATTCCCATGGGAAAGAACTACAATAAACTAAAGAATACCTTGAGAAGTTTAAATCTTCATACGGTAAATATAGTACTAACCAAGTTTTCCTGTAGAAATAAGGCATTTTTTACAGGTACAAAAATATTTCTCTGTGGAGGACAGGTAGAAATCATGTCTTGCATATCGTCAATGCTGAAACAAAGTCCCGTGCTGATCCTTTTGGCAAGCAGTGAATTTTATCCATAAAGAATTAAGATAAATCCAATAGAGTATTTAATGTTTTTCCTGCTGGGATTTTAAATATTAGGGTTTACTACTTGCATCATCAAAGAAATCAGAAGATGCTATGTGTAACTGTTTTTAATGAAAACACACACAATTTCAGAGTTCCATACATGTTTTGCATGAAAAGAAAGTCTAGAAATATTTGTATTTCATTAAATATACCTTCCAGATGGTAAAAAGTGGTGCGTATGCATGGAGAGCTTTTTTCCTTTTTTTTTTTCAGAGTAAGATCATGCTTTGATGAATCATAGGCTTTGTGAACATTATATCAATTTTAAAATTTAAAATGTTAATGGCAATCTGTGCTAATTAAGAAAACAGTTACGTGGTTGAGGAGTTTTTGAAGTTGCGAAGTGGAGGAAAAGAATGGTAATGGATGTCAGGAAACAATTCTTCTCTTCCTAGCTCTTCCACTGACTTCTTACAGAACAACATGTATCTCTGTTAATCTCCTTATTTATCATCAATTATGTTTTGTTTGTAGGCTACTGTTGAAATTGATTAATAGTAATAATTTTCAGTAACAACATTGAAAAAAGACAAGTCCATTACTGTCTTTTAACTTCAGGTATGTGAAGAAGCACGTTGTCCCAACATTGGAGAATGCTGGGGAGGTGGTGAATACGCTACAGCTACGGCTACTATTATGGTAAGCCATTAACCATTTCTTAGGTATTCTTTCTATTAATGTTGGAGCTGTTTGAATTGTGTTCTTGGATCTCTACTGTAGTGGAGTGGGTTTATTGCATGAAATTTAAAGCTCTGTCCTAGTATTTTTGCTTAGTATTGGGATTTCTCTGATCTAGCTTATGCAGCTGTTTCTCAGCTGAGCCATAGTGACGTGTACAATGTAAAGGTAGGAATGTCTTTCTTATTTCAGCTGATGGGTGACACATGCACTAGAGGTTGCAGATTTTGTTCAGTAAAGACAGCAAAAAATCCACCTCCACTGGATCCCCAGGAGCCTTACAACACAGCAAAGGCTATAGCTGAGTGGGGCTTGGATTATGTTGTGTTGACGTCTGTGGACAGAGACGGTTAGTATGTTGTTGCTTGTGTCTTCCAGTCTAAGATCTCATATGTCTCACATGGGCTAAACACAACCTCGATAAACATTTAGCACTCGGCGCAATTGTTGAAGATTGCTATTTTAAAGGAGTCGACGGGGCTGAAACTTCGGGAAGTTTCTACGTATTCTTAGTATTTCTCTGTGTCTGGCGAAATAGAACAGAAGTTACACTGTTATTGAATGTTAAAATATTACAATAATTTAAAAAATATTTTAGCTATTTTTTTTCCACTACATACATATACACTGTGTTCTATTATTTGATCAGAAAAAAAAAAAACCCACAAACATTCATATACAATACCTTTACAGAACTTCCTTCCAAAAACTAAACCCGGCATCTACTATACGTTACAAAACTGAAGGCAGCGTTTTTCTAAGGTTGTAGTAGCTCCTTTGTGGAGGCACCACATAGGTGGAGAAAACCATGGTAAAGACCGTTCAATATGGTGGGAAGTCCAGTAGCTTCAAAGCGGCTTGCAACAAAAGACATACAATATGTACATACGTTCAATACACGCATTTCAGTTTTTGTAGAGCTGTTTCTCAGACCAAAAACGTAAATAGATAAAGCCGTTCTGTGCTCAGGCTGACAGGGAACCTAGAGACAGGTAAATTTGGATTAAACATTTGAAGTCTGCCCTAGATGATCACAGTTAGACGGCGCAGAACAAGGCTTGGTAGAATATCTGTTGTAAACCTTTGTTATAAGCGTTAAGGCTGGGGTTTGACTGCTTTTTATTTTGCGTTTAAATTTGAATCTGTAGAGGTTTTGTGGCTTTGCTAATAAGTAAATACATTTCTTGAACAGAAAGTCTTAACTGAGTAATTGAAATGCTTCTAGATATGTCCGACGGTGGAGCAGAACATTTTGCAAAGACAGTCTCTCATCTGAAAGAAAGGTATATCATTAATGTATTACATTATTATTAAAACTTTAGAATGTGGTACTGCGTATAGGTCAAAACTACCTTTAGCTGGATTATTCCAGGGGCCACGCAAATACAAAAGTCTGCCTTTAGCCCATCTTGTGTCCCTTTTCTTTTCCTGCTCTTCATCTTTCTTATACAATGGCCCCAAAGTATTTTGAATTTGGATGCATTTCCAATGTAGCCCAGGCTTATTTAAAGCTAAGCAATGGATTATGTCTTTGAACAGGCAGCTGGTTTACCAGGAAATGAGTACATACTTTTGAGATATGTTCATTCTTGAAGCTTGGGGCTCAAACACAGTAGATTTAGATAACTGTCACCACATGACAGAAGTTGGGTTTCTCTTTCAGCAGCCATCAGATTGCTTTGTGTTTTCCCACAATGGCTGTTTTTAACTCTGTGATGGTGCCTTTCTGCTTTCCCTGGCTGTGCCTTCTTCACCCTCTACATCAGTGCCCTCCACGTCATTTGATAGCCTGCTTGCCTACCTGCAGGTTTAGTTCGTATAAGCTCGTTTAAGTCTTTGTCCAGTGTAGCCTGAGACTCGAAGGGTTCCTGCAGTGTTCTCCACCTGCCTTTCTGAGCTGAAATCAGACTCCTGGACACCAAGATTAGCTTCCAGGGCAATAATGTGGAGTCTTCTTGTTCCAGTAGGCAGAATTATAGCTCCTCTGTATTCCGGAGCTATGATACTAAGCTCGTGTTAACCTGCAACAGAGACACACGGAAAATCACGTGTAAACAGTGAATGTGATTGTTGAAGAGACTGTTGGAATCACTTTTGTATTTATTATTTGGCTTTCATTCTATTTCAGCTCACGTCAGTAACATCAGGAATGAAACAGGACGTCTTGTTTGAATTGTATTACAAGTATTTGCAGAAATCTGTTGGTTTAGAATTGTATCCGGAATTAACTTTGCTTTCCGTATCAGAGCGCCATTTATTTAGTGGTTTGGGTTTTTTTGCGTTATTGAGTTTTTCAGCAGCAGTTGCACAAATCCCATAGACGTGTTCATCTCTCCTTTTCAGGAATTCGAAAATCCTGGTGGAATGCCTAACTCCCGATTTTCGAGGGGACCTTAAAGCCGTGGAGAAAGTCGCGCTGTCGGGACTGGACGTGTACGCCCACAACGTGGAGACAGTGCCGGAATTACAGCGGTGAGCCATGCCAGACGCGTATGGGCGGCGGTGGGAGAAGGCACGGACAGACACGGGGTTTTGTGGAAGGGGCTTTGTGTGCAAGGGGCGGCCGGAGCCGTTTAATCAGACCCGCGCTGTAGCGTTCGCTCTCGGCCCCGGCGCAGGCCGGGCCCCACGGCGGGCGCCGAAATGGCGCGGGCTGCTGCTGCTCCCAGCCTGCCTCGCGCGCCGCGCCGCCGTGCCCGCCGCCCGCCGGCAGAGGGCGCCCCCGCCGCGCCGGCCCGACCCCGGGCGGTGGGCGCCGCCTCCCCGCCGAGGCGGGGAGGGCCGCGCCTCGGGCCGCCGCCTCGCCCCCGCCCCGCCGGGGGTGCTGCGGGGCCGGGGTGGCCGCCGGCGGCGCCAGTGCGGCCGAGGAGCCCGGCTTCGGGGCTTAACGCGGCGCGAAACGGGCGCGTCCCGTCGCTTGTGAGGCGTGGGGGCCTGTTCCCCCGGTGTCAGACTAAACAGCCGAAACCTCCGAGCTGACATTTTCGCCTTGCAGAAACTGGCGGAACACGCCTTTTTTTTGGCATCTCTAACTTCTCTGCACCCCTTTCCTGCGTTTTTTTCCCCTCGTGCTGAAAATACGGGAAGGAAAGTCCGCGATCCCCGAGCCAACTTTGAGCAATCCGTACGTGTGCTGAAGCACGCTAAAGAAGTCCAGCCTGGCGTCATCTCTAAAACGTCCATTATGCTGGGGCTAGGCGAGACGGATGAGCAAGTATATGCCACAATGAAATGTAAGTTGGTGTTGGAATATATGCCAAAATTCACAGGTGTGAATTTTACCGTGTTGGAAAACAGACGTAAGCATCTTTGCCTCTACATGCAAATCAGTTTGCTGGTACAGGAGATGTTTTTTAAGCTTTACAGAAAAAAAAAAAAAAAGTTTGGTTAAAAAAGATTGAACTTCTAAAATATTTTGCTTTCATACGGCTTCGGACTTTCAGGTGATTTGACAGGTAGATCCAGCTCCCTTTGATTTCAGTGGAAGTTATAACTATCTTTGTGTGACTATATTAAAAGTCTTATCTTTTACTTTTTTTCTTATCATTACTTAAAACAAACATAGTTGCCTTATTGTGCATTCCGTTTTAGAATTAGCACACCTTACTGTTTAAAATAATTTATTTTGGCTTACTTAGATGCAAAAAAAAGTTATCCTTGGAGTTGTGGCATGTTCTTATGTTTTCGTATAAAAGTATTTTTAAGAGGAGAAAATTTCACAGAGGTAAGTGAACACAGTGTGCTTGTAAAAAGAAATTAATAAATCCTGTGGCATTTCTCCCATGTCCTGAAAGAATGTCTGCCTGGTACTTTATTTTGTGTACAACAACCCATATTTAGAATGCAGTGGTATAGTCTAGTTTTTTTACAGCTGTCCCACAATCCAGATTATAAAATTACAGTTCCTGATTTTTCCCATTCTTCTTGCCTAGCATTTCCTAGTCACAAGAAAATGGAATTTCAGATTTGGTGCTATTTGTTTTCAGGCCACTTTCATGGATGTATTTGGAAACAAACTGTTACCCACCACGTTCACTCAGTTGCTCTGATTTTGTTCCCCTTCCCTCCTCTGGGAAGTTAAAGAGTTAAAGAACGCGTAAATGTGCTGATATTGAACCAGCTTCCCTACAGAACCATATCAATCTAAATCGAGATTCCAAGGTAACAGTGAGTGTAATGCTGCAGTCAACACCATCTTTTCTTCCTATTTGACATGGGGAAACCAGCCCAAGTAGCCAGAAAATATATGCAGATGTTCATGCAAAATCTGATTCCTCAGCCATCCCTTTGTTCAGAATACCCCACTAGCTGCAATGAACATAATCCTTCAGGCGAGCTGACTATCAGGTGTCTGGATTTCCTTCTGTGAGGGGACTGCCTGAACTCATTTGCTGTGTATCGATTCTAGTATATACTCAAATACATATACTCAGACAAAGTTTATGAGATTGTGCAGGCATCAAAACTTACATATATCCTAAGTGTGTAAAACTGGCAAAAGATGTTGGCAGTATCCCTTGATTTCATAGCTCTTTAGAACTCTCCACATCTTTTCAGCGTGAAGACTCTTGATACCGTGGAGAGGTGCCAAGTGTATGTGCATGCATCCGTGTTTTTTTGTCAAATGAAGGCTCTGACCTAAAGACACATTGAAAAGCAGTAAGAAAAAAGACACGAGCACGTCATCTCTGCAGCGAGAGACGTGACTGCAGTGAGTGCAGCACAATGGTCTTCTCTCTAGCTTTAGCTAGCTCAGGTCTTGCAGCTGCGTGGAGCTCAGAACGAGGTACATGGCTACAGATTATGGAGGTTGCAAGTTCCCTTTGCTGGAGAGCAGAATGTAACCCCTGCAGGGTGCTGTGGGGTGACCTTAGGGGTTCTGACCCTGTGGGGTTCAGACTTGGAAGAAGGGTGTTTTCTAATTGCTGACAATTGCTTGTGATCCTTCTGCCACTGACAAGGAATTTTGTTTTTACAGTATTGCGGGAAGCAGATGTAGATTGTTTGACCCTAGGACAGTACATGCAACCAACAAAACGTCACCTGAAGGTAAAAATACCTGTAATTTACAGGCAGTGTTATGGTCTGTACTGTGCGCAGTCAAGTTTCCGCTTTCTAAATTGAGGCCTGATAGGCATCCTTACCTTAACTGAGGATGTTGAGAAAAATTTCCTTCCTTGTTTGACCTGATCTTCATCTGTTCTGGACTCTTCACTAAAAATGACCTGAGCTATCTAATCCTTTGCATCTTCTGCAGGCTTCCCATTGCTGCTTTCTGCTGTCAGCTGGGGAGGCAGCTGGAGCTGAGGCATGATTTTGGAAAACAAGAGCCTCAGTGTATGTCTCAAAAATAATGGCTCAAGCCAGCTCCCCTTCACTGTCTCATAGGCTCTCCCTTAATGGTGCCACTTCAGCTGGGCAAATTACCATTTTCTCCTTCTGTCATCTGTCCAGAGCTCCAGTCTCTGTTCTGTTACTGTGTTTCACTGAAGTAACTGGTAGTGAAGAGATTTGTAGGACTATTGTATTTTGTTTACTAAGTTGGACAAAAAAAGGTTTGCTGGAAAGGACCATTCAAAAACAGTGAAGGAAATGATAAAGCAACAACTAAACTTTTCAGCTAAATATGAAAAGCAAATAAAATGCATTCTTTTGGTAGAAAGCAGACAGAAAGTTCAGTTTGTGGCTTGACTGCTGAAAGTTTTGGAGTGCAAAATCTTGAACTTGCTGTATAACTGTGTTTCATGTCTCTGCCTGCTAGCTATAGCCATTTTCTTTGCATTAATACCCCATTGAAATGAATTCTTTTCGCTCAGGTTGAGGAGTACATAACTCCCGAAAAATTTAAGTACTGGGAAAAAGTAGGAAATGATCTTGGATTCCATTACACTGCTAGTGGGCCTTTAGTGCGCTCCTCCTATAAAGCAGGTAAAGTACTGAAAAACATTAGATTTTTTAGCACATAACATTTTAATATGAAGTTAAAACGGTGAATTAATATGCAACACAGCTCACCTTTGCTCAAGGACACCTCATATAGTTTGGGTTCTTTTTAAAGAATTATTTACTATGTCCTAGAAATAATTAGACATGTTTATGGCAGTGCTTTTTCTGACAAAGCACTGGGTATGAGGTAGCAGCTGATATTAACAGAACTGTTGGGAAGGTCCAAGACCCTGATTTTTCCTAAGGAGAGGGCAGAGAAGACTCATCTGGAGCACTTGGCATCTCAGACTGTTTTAATGCCAGCTCAAACGAGATTTATAGCAGGCTTCACTATAAGTTGCTGATAATTTATGAAATAGGAATTAATTTTTAATTAAAACAATTCACCTTGCCGGTTGGAAAGCACAAAAAAGCAGAGCTAAGTCATTAAATTGGACATGAGGAAAATCAGGGTTTTGGGGCTGGATAGGTTGTTTGTTGGGTTATGGGGTTTGGTTGTTTTTTGTTTGTTTGCTGGTTTTTTGTTTGTTTTTTTTTTACATTCCTGCTGTATGTATTGAAAGTGCTGTTATATAGAATTTAATTACTGTGAAATACTGGTAAGAACAATTGTATTGTAGAATAGAATACTCATATTAAGTAGTGTGTATTGTTTTGCTTTATTTCATTGAAATACCTACAAATAATTTTGGTGCTTTTTTGCCTTTTAATTAGGTGAATTCTTCTTGAAGAACTTAGTAGAAAAAAGAAAGACAAAAGTCATCTGAAAATGAGAGTGAACCTATTTAAAGCAGCCAGTTTTAAGGATCCTTTTTTTCAGCACATAATTATACTCAGTTCCAGAAATGCAGACCAGATGGTGGATGTATGAATAAACTTACTGTCTGTCCAGAACACTTTTCTCTCACCAAAACACTTCACGTTGTTTTACCTAATTCCTCCTGGCAAGGCTACAACTATATCGTACTTCTCGTGTTCAGCAAAAAGAAGATAGAACTGATTTTGAAAAGAATGATGGAACTGAGGCACAAGAAATGTAAGCTGAAAAAAAAACCCCAACAAACTCAGAGTGAACAGGTTCGATGCTACCATCCGTATTGCTGCAGTTAATACTTGTGAAGATGCTAATAACAGGTAATTCAAAAGGTACTGATATTTTGGTGTACCTTACCATTATGTAACACAAGCTTGCAGGGGCTCTGGGAAGTAGAGGAGTCCTAGAGAAAGATTGTGTACATGACAAGGACCATATTAGGGCTATCAGGAAGCACACCAGAGAAAGTATCTTTAAGACTGTTTCAAGAGATAGTCTCTCTTACTTGCATCTTCAGAAAACAAGCTGTACCACTCTGATAGCGAATGCTTTTCCAGGTGCTTGCATGTCTCAAAGTGTGAGCCTTGATAAACACAAGGTATCAAGTTGAAGAAAACAAGAGCTCTTTGTGGCAGGGCAATTAACCTTCTGTAGATACCATATAATTCAAACCATATGGAAAAATCAGAGTTGCCGTAACAGCAAGAATAGAGCCACCCCTAGTTTGAGAATACAACTGTAACAAACCCAACTGAGGTGCACAGGTGCTTCCTGGGTATTGGGTGTGCAGAACTGCTGCTCTTCTGTACTGTGCTTCTCCTCCACAGGCATCGTCTTGTCATTAAAGGAGAGTTAAAAACCCAGTCTAAGGGTGTGGTGGTTGTGTTTGGTCTGGTTACCTGCTTCCCCGAGACCTGTTCTGGCTGTTAAATGTGAATGGAGAGAAGTGAACCGCGTCATGGATGACATGTGAAATCCATTACATATTCTGCGAAGCTCAAGCAGAAATAAAAGCATGGCTTATGGTATACTGGTAGCTGTAAATTCTTCTCTTTACAGTCAGGATAGTTCAAAGTGCGTCTCTTCCTACTAGTTCTTTGTCTGCTATGGACATTAGATACCATTTTTGAACTGGCTTTCTTTGGCTGTATATTCACAAAGCTATTTCTTCACAAGGTTACTTGGGAAGCAAGCCAGGAATTTGCCATCTAGTCCTAAACTCTCATCATGCCGGTAATTCTATGGCTGGCTATAGTACTGTTCTAATGACGTCCGTATGAAGTAGATAAGAAGGGGAGTGGACCCTCCGCCCACCACCTACTCAGCAAGATGTTAGAAGGCAGACAGCTATTTAGCAAGTTGATAGGAGAAAGTTGGTATTAGTCATGAACAACAAAAATCAGATTATACAACTGAGGCCAGTCATGCCCAATTCACGCTTCACAAAATGAAGTATAGCAATATTGAAGCATTATGAAGATAAATAGCCTTAAGCTAGGAGGAATGTACTAATTAAACAGTGTAATGGAAGTGTAAATTAGGGGAAGAGAAACCTAAGGCATGAGGAATAGAGGGGAAAAACAGAGAAACGCAAGTCTTAATAGCTGTACTGCGTTAACAGCAGAAAGACAAGGTTTGTTTGTTAGTTTTTTTTAAATTTAAGAATTTTGAAGTAATAATAAATTTTAAATTTTAAAATTTATTATTACTTTAAGTTAAAAAAAAAAGAATCTGACCACAAGTCTTGGAAAGACCAGGCATACTTGAGCTGAAAATGCCCTGCTTCAGCTGAAGTACACCGAATAGCAGAGCAGGTTATCAACCATGGTAAGGAAATTCAGTACTCCCTCCACAGCAGCAGGCAGGGAGAGGTGCAACATTAACTCCTGGATACCCACACGTTTAACAGCTGCCAGCCATTATTACAGGTCCTACTATAAATAATGGTTTTGACTTGCCTACAGAGCAGATTTAACAATATTATTGTAGCGTTTGCCAAGTTACTGCTCTTTCAGCATATCACCATCAGAAATACGGAAAAAGGAATTCTGAGCCGCACAGCTATTATCAAACTGGGACAAGAGGACACTGCACAGTCATTATCCACAACTTCTTTACAGTGAGAGAAATAATGCTTCTGGAAACAGAGTCCAATGTTTTTTCATGTTACAGTTATTTTTATGAATTGCTGCTGTGTGGTTCGGAAGATGACCTCACTTTTACACACCTGTGCCAACTTGTACAAAGCTTCTGAAGCTACGTAGGCTATTTTCTAACTATGTTTTTCTCTGGTTTGAGGAAAGCAGTCACATTCTTACTTCACAGATGTTTTGTTAAAGTCTTTGAAGTCTGTCACAATTTTACTATAAAAATGACAAGTCTTAAAGTGCTTTTTCTAGTTAAGGCGGCCTGCTTTTACAACCATCTTTCTTCTCTAATGCCCATTCAGTTTTTACATAACAATATGTTAAAGCACCAAACTCTCACAGAACTCCTGGTTATAAATTCAGGACAGGTTTCATGACTATCTGAATTTTGTTTCCAATGAAGTTTCATATTTAGTGACATTTTCTTTTTGTTTGTCAATCACTTCATTCTGTCAGTTTGTTTCACAAAGCAGCCGTAAAATACTTTAACAAACATGAATCTTCCTTGTAATCAGGAAAACATCAAATTGAGTTTTGGGAATATGATTTCAAGTTGACAAAGACACTTTAAAAGAATGAAGTCTCTTTTAGCATCATTACCTCCATCTACTACACTGTATGAAGCATAATTAAATGTTATGCAGCTGGCTAGAGAACTGCTTCCAGTGACTTCAAGTCTTTAGGTGAAATCAACAAAGCCAGAGTGTTCATTTAGTTTTAAATCTTTTTCCTACTCAATTATTAATATCAGCGTCCCCTTAATTTAAAATTAAAATGTCAAGTATTTACACTTCTTAACTACAACATGTGGCAACTTATTGCAGTAGTTCAGCTTGCAATAGAAATTCTCAGCTTGGAATAGAAAAAGCAAGGGATGAAAATTGACACCAGTATTCTCAAAGCAATTATATATAACCCATGATGCTTTCCTGCCTTGTTTTACAATTCATTTCAACCTCTAGTTGTTGAGCAAGATTATAGCATTACTGTAAATTCCAGATCAACAGAAGAACCTCAAGTGATAGATAAAAGCGTGAACTCATTGGCCCACACAAAAGGCTCACCACTAACTGCTCCTATACTGAACAGTCTTGGTCAAAAATGTGTTTGTTCAGTTCATTTGCAATATTCTTGGCTATCATATGCCTGGAACCAAACTAGATTTAGGTGCACAAAGGGCTGAACACACATACACAGAAGAAAACCAGTACATCTTGCCTGGCATTTACAATTTGTAAATGCACGTCTTGGGTGAGAAATTAAACGGTCTGTATCATACAGTTCATAGGCCTGTATTAAAGCTGGATTTGCTTCAGCTGTTGTATTCACATTTTTGCAGTGAAAAGCAGTGTTTATTAAGAACTCCATAAAAAAAGAATTTCAGAGCACAGGAGTCCATTACTCATATTACACAATTCTCATCAAGAATTACATGCTGCAAGATCCCGCAAGCAAAGACTCAATAGCATTAAAACCCAGCTCTTGCATGTGCTGCTCAAGCCTTCAAAGCAGGAATGCAAGTTATCTCCAATTCTTATTTCCCTGGCAACTGTACTCTGAAGATGATGGCTTATGATTCACTGTGCTGAAAAAGCTTCCAAAGCTCTTCGAAGCTCGATCTCTTAGCCTGTGGTAAGACTCTCTTGCATATATGCAAGGTAAGTAGTTCAGTATCCTGAAGGCATGCTCCACCAGCTGTTCAGACTGGATTCATCCTACAACTCCAGCATCCCACTAAAAGAACGCAGCCACCAATAAACTAAATAAGCTGACTCCCCAAAAAAGCAAGGGAAACACCAGTACCATTTTTACCTCTTGTTGCTCTTCAGAAGTGATCTGCTGCTCCCCCTTTCCTAAGAAAGTCAAGTTAAGAGTGATCCCACTATAATAAACTTGCCCATTCTTTATCATCTTTATGATTAAGCTGCAAGTCACTATCCAGGCTTTGACTAAGTCTGCAGGAGAAGCAGCGTAGAATAGGGGTATAGGACCTAGTTCCTCTGCCTCCTTGAGACAGCATGTGAAAAGCCACCAGAAGCCTCAGGAACACTGACCAGCCATATAGCTCTTGCACATTCCTAACAGGAACAGCACTTTACACAAGAGTGTAATGGTTCATCTGCCTACTTCAAACTGACAAGGACAGGTCCCATCCAGAGGCACTACTATTACAGCTGTGTGCAAGTTTCTGAAAAACATCCTGATTTTCTGAAGCCTCTGCTCACTCTCCATGTTAAGGTGAGCCCTGAAGCAGGGCTGAGCTACCTTGAACATAGTTCAGGACAAGAGATCTTTCAAGCACAACTTGTCAGTATCCCCTTCTTAATCCCCAAGGAGAAGTGACCAGCCTGCCCCTCTCAGGTGTTATGGGGGCAGAGACAGTCAAGAAGATGCCAACCTGCAAGAACCAGTTCTATTACAGTGCTTACAGAGACCACAACTGTATCACAAGGTTGTCCCTGCTCTGCAGGTGTTGCATGAAAGCAGCGCTGGTGAACTGGGAAGAGAAGATGGCACAATGAAAGACGAGTTTGATTTTAAACCCTGGTAATTCCCACACACTTTAGTGGCTTCCAATCTGCTCCCCACAGAAGAATCTTATGGTAGGACAAAAAGCCTGAGGCGTATTTGCCCAAAGCGCTGAGTGATTACTGCATAGTAAGTCCCTGGAAGTGGAAGCCATTAACTGCAGAATCTGAAAGCATCTGCTTCAAATATACAGCCATTTCAGTCAGATAAGGGTGTCTTGTATTGTCAACCCAAATTGTTGTACAAGCTCCTTAAATCTCCAAGTCTCTGTCCTAAAGCTTAAATTGCGTCTACAGTTTGGTGGGTAAATAGTCACGATACTAGCAGTCATTACCAAGACAACGCCCATCTTACGCTCTGTTTAACTATTGATACAGCATGCTTGAAGGCACACCTGTTGAATAAATTCAGAAGGTATTATGTGACTGGTTACAGGATAATTCTCTAAAACCTGAACACCACTATTATTCAACTAAGATGTCTACCCCTTCTAGTCTGAAACCTGTTCATGGTCATCCTTCTCTGTCCTCCCGTCCATTTCACAACCCCATGGAACAAGCCAAACGCAAACTGTCATCTCAAGGATTTTAATAGCACTGGCCAATTGAGAATAACAAAAACAAGTAGAAATAAAGTAATAGTAAAGGCAAAAATATCAAGATAACAAAGGAAGTATTCATTCCTGCTAATTAAATGAGGTAGCAAGCTGACTAACTTATGGGGCTGAATTTTTATTTTTAATCATTTCTTAACAGCAGAGTAATTTTTGCAGACTCATTAAGAAAGCTGCTTTCAGTTGAAGTTTGTAAGCAGAAAGGAAGGAAAAACATAACCATCAGGTAGCTTTGAAGCCAACATTGGCTTTCCATTTGGACTGGCACCAAATTAAGGTAATTCTGCTTAAATTCAACGTTCAAACAAGTAGATTGCTCCTCTGCTGAAGATGGGTTGTATTGCTGTAGCTTAGGAAAAACTTGCCCCAGGAATCTGATTAGACCAATAATTTATGTGGCTGCACATGGAATGTAAGCAAGACAACCAAAGAATCAAAAGTGAAGGTCTGCCAGTGGATCAGTTTATAGCTGCTTGTCCACTGTCATTAATTACATGATAGATGCCACCAGAACTATCTGGCCTCCCAAGAGACACAGTTTAGACTATCAGTGCCCTTTGATCCCAACCAGGATCGGGATATTACTGTTGCAGTCACCTCTATTTTAGGGCTCAACTCAAATCCTACCAAATTCACTTAGAACTTAACTTTTGACTTCAATGCCAGTTAGAGCAAGCATTTAACTGGACAAAGAATTATCCTAAAAGGATATGAAAAACTGGTGAGACCAAAGTTCCTGATCACTGTCCATAATTCGACTTAAGTGAAAAGATACTCTATTTCTTTTGCTTTCATATCACTTGAAACACTTAAAGTGCAGCTTCAGAACATTTCTGGAAGCAGAAATCTGCAGTTTGAAGGTAACTTTTCCTCTTAAAAGATGATTCATTATTAAAAAGAGGTTTGTACCATCTTCAGTAACCAAAAAAATTGCTATAAAAATAGAAATTTGAAAATAGACTGAATTCACATGTACCAGGTACCATTTCTAGTGTAAAATTGGTTTTTAGTTTATGAAAAATATCTTTCCTTAAAAAAGCATAGGCTTACAGTTATTATCACTAAAGGTCCACAGAATTCCTTCAGTACCTATTAAATATTATACTCTAGGCTTTTTGACAGGTGGGTCTTGCAGGCTGAACTTCGGAATTTCACATGAAGAAGCAAAAGGAATTCTTTTGGCTGACACCTTCTTCCCAATTGTTTCAATCTGAAAGAGAAAACACATTTAACGAGTGTGGCAAGCTAACAGAACCATGTAAGCCTATGAAGAATCTACAAGTTAAATCCAGGACCACGACTACATTTCATGAACACTAGAGTAATAAAAGCCGCAAAGCGCAGTGGGCCCAGGGACAGTTTCTGGGATTGGAGTTACAAAGTGTTTTTAAAAATGGCCTTTCACAGGTGTCTGCTTTGCCTATTTTAAGCTGCATCTTGCTAATTTGAACATTCATGTGTCTCAGCTTCCATAGGACTATCAGTACAAACATTAAAATGTTTCTGGTTATTCAGAAAATGGGGGTTTGGCCTCCTTTGTCTAAAAATGTATCTCTAGTAAATTAGGATAGAAGCAGCTTTCTCCCCTCCTTAATGCAGCGGTTTGTTTTTGAAACAATACAACTCTGAAACGCTAAAGGCAGCCAACTCTATGCAAGAGAAAGCATTTAACTAAACCAACACACACAAGCCAGGTACTGCAAAATTCAAAGAGTGAGACAGGTTCCCCTAATTTCTAGCTCAGACTAACATAAATCGCCAAGGACAGAGCTTGTAGAGGACAAAACAACAACTAGCAAACCAGTTCAGACACCCAGTAAATAAGGAGAGCTGTAGCTTTTTCCTCTTAAGTAGTGTCTGTCAGCTGCAAAGCACTAAAAGACAAAATACTTCAACTATTTAAATCTACCAGAAATCTGATTAATATATTCTAAACAGACATCTGAATTAACTCTGAAAAAAAGCTGTTTAACCAGTCATGTGAGCTGTATGTACCATATTTGCCCATAACAGCTTCAATTGACTGGTTAAATCAATTTATACAAGGCTGTTCACAAATAGTGTAGATAACTGCATGTAGTTTAAACGGGGGGAAAAAACATCAAGAAAGCAAGCCTACAGCCATTCACAGTACTCAAGAGCACACAGAATGAAACAGCTGAAACATGCATCTGATCTGGCTCGTAGATTTTGTT
Source organism: Tauraco erythrolophus (assembly GCF_009769465.1). Lineage (NCBI taxonomy): Eukaryota > Metazoa > Chordata > Aves > Musophagiformes > Musophagidae > Tauraco > Tauraco erythrolophus. The sequence goes on from NC_141469.1 coordinate 47,067,738, forward strand.
CTGATCATGTCTGGCTGAGATGCTTCTATCAGATTATTCAGGCATTTAGCAATTTTAGTATTAGTCAAATCCTGTCTATGCTAGAAGTACTTCAAGGCATGCTTATACTGCCAAATGTTGATGGCATAGTCTGATGTCCCTTGGATTTTAACAGGGCATCAGTCTGTGATAATAGTGAGGTAATGGAGGACAGCACTAGTGAAAAGACTCAAGTTTAGATGAGTTTAGGTTTAAATCCTCACCCAAAGAGTTTTTTTTTCCCCCTTGCTACTCAGTCATTGCAGAGTAGAGAGAGCAAGCAGGAAGAGAGCAAAACAAAAGAAACAAACAGCAGCATCACCCAGCTGATTACCTGAAAGCCAATGACTTGCAGCTCATTGTGAAGGTCATCCAGGACTCTCCTACCATCAAAGATAAATGCAGGCTTCAGCATCTTCTTATGAATACGTTCATAATCCAACTCCTGTAAAGGGCAATTAAAGCAGATAGAATAATTAAAAAGCATAACAGTCCCTCTTTTTTTCTTTAGTTTAAATTGAAGATAACATTTACCTTAAACATGTCCCATTCAGTGCAAATTACCAGGGCATGAGCTCCATCACAGGCTTCGTAGGGATCTTTACTTACAGTGACCAACCGAGACACTGTAACAGAAGGAAAAGAAAAGTTTTATTCTGCACACATCTTTAGCATCAATCTGGTGCACTCTTGGCGAATGAGTCTCCTTCCTTGCCCTACACAAACAAGAAGTTTCAAGTCACTCACCTAGAGATGTTTTCCATCAATACATTTGTCACTTTGATTTCACTTGTTTAAGTGAAAGCAGCTTGTACCTGACATCTGAATAGAGTCAGGGCACTCAAGTGTTTAAAGTTAAGCATTCAAATTTGATTTAAACAGTCAAGAACATCTCTAGAATTAGAAGTTACTGTGGAGTGTTCAAATGCCAGCTCTCAACAAAGGTCACTGCCTGTACACCAGCAGCACATCACAGTTCCTATTTAACACTCAGTTCACACTACAGAAAATACACACGGCTCACTAGGAGCTGCCTTCATCCTTTGGCTGCCTCAGCAGCTGCCTAGAGGCAACCCTTCCATTCCCCTCTCATTCAAGGGCATGTCAAATAACATACACCCTTCGTCACAGCTCATTTTCCTCCATTCTCTTCACCTCTAGAAGCCTGATATATCCCTCTCCCCCCTTCGTCATCTCCGTTCTCACCCACTCCAATAAGGGAGGAAAACAAGAGTCCCAAATACCCCCTGCTTCTCCCTGAGAAATTTCTAGTCATAGATAATTACTTTAAAGGCTTCTTGAATTTAAGGGAAGAAATGAATTTGGAAGTGATATGGCAGAGGGGAGAATGCTCTACAGTGAATTCCAGAATTCTTTCTGTATTTCTATTTTAGATATGCACACAAGAATTAAGGCAAGATAGGACTCGGGACACAAAGGAGCTGACAGAACAACACTAACTAGTCTCTCCTACTTCTAGACATTCTTTCTCCCCCTTTTAATTATATAAGGTAGGGAGAAAATTCTTTGCCTGCATTTAAATGAATACTTATCAGAAGGAATACACAATAGTACAGAATTAGCATTTATAGATAAAAGCTACGAAAAGGAAAAGGGCAAGAGTTACAGTAATCCTTTGAGCTACGACAATCCTCTAATAAAGTGTAGGCAACAGCACATCATTGCCACAGTGAAAATTAATTTATAGTATTTAAACAGACCTTGTGTATTTTGAGAATAGAGTGGGTAGGGAAGGGGGAAAATAAGCTTTATATGAGCATTCTTACCTTGGTTATCTTCTGAGACACCCGGATGTGAGAGATCCAAGATAATTTGTTCCTTAGGTACTTTAGGATCATAGATATGGAGCTTTGCTCCTTCATCCATTAAATACTTGCTAATGTAAATACTGGATGACTCTCTAGGGAAGTGAATCAATCAGTTAGAGAACCAGATGGCATGTTCTAAGTAATGAAAGTCTTCCAGTGTCACAATACACAATGCCAGAGCTTTTATACCAGTTTTACATTAAACAGCTTAGTGGTAATCCATGCTAGCAGCAAACTTGAAATCTTGAGGGACATCAAGGAGAGCAATATGAAAAACAAGCTTACATCTCTTTTGCTGAATCATGCAAGAGAGATACTAGGCCCCAGGACTCCTATTTGCCATAATTAATAAGGCATCAAGCTTATAAGTATTCCCTACAAACTGCAGCTGGCAAGAGCTGCATCAAGTCTGAGATTTACAGGATAGCAGAATTAAGCATCTCTGGGAAACAAAGCTGAAACTTTGGCTTCATGTTTAGAACCAGTAGCAAAAACATGTGCGTTCTTTTCTGTGGAGAATGGAAGGACTCTGTCAAGATCTATCTCTGCTTATGCAAGTTAATAAGGACTAGTTATTTGCTCTAGCTTCTGAATGATCCAGGTATGTTGTAGAGGTCAAGAATCAATTGTCTCACCCATTTAAGAAAGACTAATCCTTATTAAAAAACAAGAGGTTAAGGGTCCCATATCTGATCTACTTTTATTAACACAATTCAATCGGAGGATTTAGCTGGTGACAAGTGTAGGGAATCCATGTTGGTGAACTGAATTCTCTTTCTTACCTCGTGTCTCCAGTATCCTTTTTGAATGCGAACCCTAAAATAGCAATCTTCTTATCAGTGACAGTATTGAACAAGCTGTCAATAATACGAGAAGCAAATCTTCTTCTCTGATAGTCATTCATGTCTATTACCTGAAATTATATAGATCATGATGGTACAGAAGGGAGCCATTTTAAGCTATAAACAGATTCTATTAACAATCAAGCCAAGCTACCCACACACAAGCTTAACAGAGGCTTAAAAGAGCATGCTAAGGATTTTTACCCAGTATCATAAGTAATCCAAAGATAAACTTAGTCAATTTATCAAATTCTGAGACAAATCCTATTTTAATCAGTGATTGCAGATGTATAAACACACGTACTATCATGCATTATCTAGTTCAAAGGCTGGGATATTTTTCAGATTGCTTTTTTAATCTACAACTGACTGCATTCTAGGCAGAAACAAGGAAAGCAATTTCAGTGCTGGAGTACTTGATGTCACATGGACATCCCATCACCAGACCTACACTTCCTTTCATGCCATGTATAACAACCATGAGAACATTTTTAGCCTTTTTAATCCACACTAACAGATTTCAGTACACAAAACTGGGGTGGTTAAACCAGATTTTTAAGTGCCTCACTTTTGTTATTACATGAAAGTGGGTTCAGTCACTCTGATTGTTCCTGCACTCTCCTCCAGCCTGCTTCATACTTTGATCTCCAGCCCTTAACACAGAGGGCACTGAATCACTAGTAGAATGGGAAAGGCAGGATCCCCCACCTAGTCAGTGTTCACTGTGGACTGAAAAGAACTACACCTCTCTCGGTTTTGAGACTTTCAACCCAAATCAAGAATTAACAGCAGCAGCCTCTGAAACATAAGGTATAAACTATACAGTAGAAAGATACTGGTGACCAGGTTTGAGGAAGAAAAATAAAAGCAGTGAGATTTATGCAATTCAACAAGGTAGTGATGGGGAACATAAAGGTAACAGTTGACAGGGTAAGAGGGATGCTTTTCTTTCTGCAGGTGTGTTTTCAAGCAAAGCAGATTTCGATATTAGAGAGCCCTGCCGTGTATAAAGGCCAGAAAGAATAAAAGTTAGTATTCTGGGGCTGCTCTGATCGGCATATCCTCCAGAATTTGGATCCTGTCCTCAGACTTGCCTGAGGTCTCCCATCTGCATGCACTGGGATGAGCTGCTGACAGCGCAGTGCTCAGGCCACAAAGGGGTTCACACAGTTGCTTATACAGGTACACACGTGTGTGTGTGTGACATGACTTGACCAGTGTGGGCTGGGACAGATAAACCTCTGTGAGACGACAGTGCTCTGAGGAAGCAGGAGGTGCAAGAAAGGGGTTGCACTATATGAACATAGCACTTTACCTTATCCTAACTCTGCGGCAGCTGTTCTTACTATCTGATTTGCTCACAGCTTAATAAGCCATATAGAAATGCTGCAAAGAATTGCTCTTAGAGTAAGATAGCATAAAAGCATTAAAAACACTTTAAGCTATTTTGTTTACATTAACAATGCAACCTTTTAGGCTTTTGTTAAACAGAAAAACGCCTCCACACAGAGCAAACCGTAAGTGTTCCTACACCTTTAGGTTGCCAAGATACCAAGTGCATTGCATTTTGAGAAGGACCCTTGTGATCTCAAAGGACAGTGCCAAACCAATTTGTCTCTTTCAAGACAGTAGTAATTTTCTCCTATTCATCAGATTATCACTGAGGTAACATGGTTCGTTCCTGCAGCTCCTGATGCTCCAGGGATTGCTTGTTATTTGCTTACATCTTATACTGAGGAAAAGCAGTAGTTCTCAAAGCATGTGTCAGAACCTAGGGCTCCTTCTCTTTCCTATTGTGCCTAATGCATCCAAGTCCTACACTGAACCAAACCTCTCCTGCATGCTTGCACAAGATCTATGCAGTATAGCAGTCTCAGCTTCACTGATGGGATTGCAAGCCTCTCCACTATGGACTACACTATCTTAATGAAGTGCACTTTCTAAGGAAGATGTCAATCTGAAGAACCTCTTCAGAGGCAGACAGCATAAACCCCAAGTCTTCCTTGTCCCAAGCAACTGATGTAAGAGAGTTGCAGGCAAGTAACTAGGCTGCTGACCCAGCCCTGGCTGGAGGTTAAACTACCTAAACAGGATATAGAAAGCTCCTGGACATCACAGTTAATGTAAGAAGCTGACAAAAGTCACAGATAGCACTGTGACATGTGAATGAGTTTTACAAGTGGCTGGATCTCACTAAACTCCTCCATAACCAAGCTTCAGATAATTGGAAGGGAACATTAGGGACTTTTTGGAGAACAGAACCTTGCAAAGCCAACAGAGCCTAGATAACCCCATCAACAGTACCACGTGGCCACAATGACCATCATACTGGGCTTCAGTATGGATGTGGCACAACTGACCAATGATGGAAAAATAATTATGGGCAGGTTGTTTATTTGGCAGACTAGGATGGAGAAAAGTGAGGGGGGGGTGGGAAAAGCCCAGCCAAGAGGAAGACTTAGAAAAAGGAAAGCTGTTAACAAGACAAGCAAATTGTGTTCGGTATTTCAGGGGCATCTGCTAGGGAGCCTCGGACTTGATCACCACAGCCTACATCAGGACAATAAGCCAGAGCTCTTCTGACCATACCACATATGTCAAACCTGTTTCCTCAGTCGGGACTGGGAAGAGGAGTGAGGTGTTTTCATTGGTTAACAGGGAAACACTTGCAAGTACAGACTGAGCATCTTGGTATTGCTGCACTGGTGCTAGGCCTGAGAGCATTCACATCTTCCCTGGTTAATGTCAGGAATCATTGGGAACAGAAGCATCCATGTTTACTTAAAATAATAGCAAGTTTCGCTGAGTTCTTTCAGAAAAGGAACTGTAAAATCAAACCCTGAGGACAAGGTCATAAGCTCTGAATTCAAAGTGGACAGATATAACCAAGTACAAGAGTCCAGACATGCTCATACTTCACATTTTCTACAGCTACTTCTAGATAACTTCCCAATCCAGACAACTTAATTCACCCTAAGAAAGCCTAAACACCCATGAGTATAAAATGCCAGTTTTAGGCTGAGGGCTCTAAAATACAAATGTGATTAGTGTTAAGGTGTCTGCTCCTTGAAGCTGAAACATAGGTTATATGTTGACAATGCTCAAAAGCTCAATGCCTGGAAACTGAATGCTGAAGAAACACCACCCCCTCAAAAAAAAAAATAGTGAAGAACTTGTACCTGTTGCCAGTAGCGGGCTACTTCAGGTAAGTTCAGTGCCTCACAGAGGTACACTAAATTCAAGACATCCTTCTGAAAACAGCTACCTCCAAATCCTGAAAAACAAAGTGGTTATTTTACAGGTTACTAAGATACTATTCTAACCCAATCTTTGGAACCAAATAGTTTTTAGCAATCATTGACATAGTCAGTATTCTAATTTTCCCCAGTATTTCACTACTAGCAACTGATCACCTTAAGAATGTCCCAAAAATCCAACTCCTGCATCTACTTTGTCAGGAGCCCTAAACTCTGCTTCAGATCCCACTGAAGTCAATGGAGGTTTCAACCTAGTCTCAGATTCCTAGTTTTTATTAGTACAAGCGGGTGGACAAGCTCCTGCATTTGGTCTCTTCCCCTGCCCTAGAGATTTAGAGGAATATCTCTCAGAACAAGTATATTAAGATTAGATTCTTTCCTCCCCCACCCCCAAATGGATATCTAATCATTGCCAAGAACCAAAGATCACCACAGCTGACTAAGGGAGAACTAAGATAATTGAGGGATCCTTGACACCTAGAACTTCGCTCAGAGTCCCAGAAGCAAAACATTCTAGAAGGAATTATAACAAACTAATGCAAATTTTGGTAATGTATTTGCTATCTACTTTTCACTCTTGCATAGATACTAGGACGGGTGGGGGTTTTTTTTGTAAGGTTATTTTAAAGTCATTCTTTCTCTTTCTAGGACGAAGGCTGTAGCCATACTGATAGGCTTTAGTCTTGTTCCGTAAAGTTTGTTGCCCTGATCGCCACTTTATCACATCTTACTCCCTAGTAAATCTAAACTGAATTCACTAGTTTCTAAACTACACATTAAAAGTTGCCATCACACATTCTGACCTAGAGGCATCCCCTTCCTCAGGCCTCTGGCAGTAACTCCCAAACAAAATTGCAGCAGTTACAATTGAGAACACATCTTGAGAGCACTATCATCAGTGACACTTCAGAACAATAAAGCTGCAAGTTTTCTTTCCACTGTTCCAGGCAGAAAAAAACATGCACTCTGAACTCTTGGATTTCAGATTGCCTGGGTCTAAAGCAACCTCAGTCCTAGACATTTTACCAGAAAAACTGATGAATGCTAGTACTCTACAGCAATACTTTCACACATTCATGCTGTAGAAGACTTTAGAGCATCAGATCACTCACTTCAAAACACTACTAGTAGATCTACTGCACTATTAAAAAGAAGCCCAGAAGGAGGAAAAAGAAAGATTTTTCATTTACCAACACTGGCTTTGAGAAACTTGTTTCCAATTCTTTGGTCTGTTCCAATAGCTCTTGCTACTTCTTCAACATCTGCTCCTGTAGCTTCACACAGAGCACTGATTGAGTTAATGCTGCTGATTCTTTGGGCAAGGAAAGCATTAGCTGCCTGTAAGTAAAAAACATAGTAACAAGAACTTGATTCTTCTAGAAACCAAGATGCCAGCATAGGGAAGGGAGTTACTACTGGAAGGATTACTTTAGTACCGAAGTAACTCTGTTGAGACACAAAACGGTAATAAAGCTAGTTTGATACATAAATGCCAGTTAATAGGGTCCAAGTAAAATAATGCAATGCTTAACTTGCAGAGTTTGACATGTTTTGTTACAGTACCTAGTTTCTGCAGCACTGGAGGTTTACTTTTAGTAATAACTAACACAGCAATAAAAGTGAGAAAAGGATTTAATGGAAAGCTGATATAATCTATTAGCTCAACTGAGATAATTAGAAAATATTAATATCCTTTGACACACATACTGGGTCCTCCCAGCCTCATCTGTCTTTCCTAGCTGCATCACTTAGTGTCAGTGAACTTCTGCTTCTGAGCTTTGTTTCACTTAGACCCTTTGCTCATTGCAGACAACAGCAGTGAGTAACACTAACCAGTTTAGAAAGTTCTGATGACCAGGTATTGGTTGTGAGGATTTTTTCTTTGGGCACCCAGTGCTCATAAACTGCACAAAGAGCACGGACAGCTTTCTGTCCCTCTGGAGAATCATCTCCACCAATAAGTACTCTGTCTGGGTTCTTCAGGTCCTTGATAGCTGTTCCTTCTGCAAGGAACTCTGGGTTAGACAGCACCTACAGGCACAGAAACAAACAACAGATGAAAGCCAAAAGCATCAACCAGCCTTTAAATACACAGCTCAAAGACTATGCTTACCTGTAAATCCAAGTTAGGCTTAGTATTAGCATCAAATATTCGACGAATGCTCTCCGCGGCACGTACTGGAACCGTGCTTTTCTCAGTGACAATTTTATAGCCGTTTGAGTTTTGTACAATTCGCCTAGCACAAGCTTCAATGTATTTCAGATCAGCTGCTCGGCCTTTTCCCATGCCATAGGTCTTTGTCGGAGTGTTAACCTAGTTACAAATACATGGAGGGGGAAGAAACATTGCACCTCTCTTAACACAAGAGCTACTGACAAAGTGAAATGGTTAAGGATGACAGACATTTCCCTTCCCAGAGTCCAGGTTGCTTCTACCCCAGAATTACTCTAGTTACCATATCAGATGAACCGCTATTGGCTTTCCCAATCACCCGTTTTGTCTTCTAAAGAAAGCTCACTGGTGTCTACTCAAACAGACTTTAAACAAGAGCAATTCACAGCAGCTTTGCAGGCTTCAGTGAAACTTAGTCTTATTCTGGAAACACCTGTAATTTCTTCATGATTACAGCCAGCCACCTTTTGTTTCCTGTCTCACATCTGAAGCACAAAAATTCATGTAAGAATCTTGCAGCTAGTAAAGCAGTTGTGGTTTAAATCCACTTTGCAGTGGAATCTGCTTTACTGAAGTACACAGAAAAGGCAACATGAGGGAAAACACGTCATTTAGAGTAAGACAGAGGGTCCTTTTCATTACAAACTGAATGAAGAAATGGCAACAACATGTAAAACAACGGCATGTTTTAAACCAAGGACAGGTGGCAATATATGAGCTGTATTAGTGACAGTCATCCAGCCAAGGAGCATTCAGTTTAGACTTAATGAATGGAGAAAAATATTATCAGAAACAGAGCTCTGTACTGAGGTGCCCTAACGAAGCGGAGCTCTCAAGAAAAGAGGACTTAAGTAACAAAAATAACCCAGCTGTGGCCTACTAAGATGAACAGCAACCAGTTCTTTTGGATTCTGCATCGTGAACTACCCTCTAGATTACAAAAGGTCACACACACACTGTGTATGCTTGAGTAGATGCTCTTCCTAATGGTGTCAACAGCTCAGGAATACTAAAGCTAGAAAATATTAAAGCATCATCTTCGTAACCCAATAATCAGTATATGACTTTGCATCCCTATCTCGGAACCATATCAATATTATTTAATAAGTCCCACAGATTTCAGTAGCACATGGCAATGACAGATCTGCACTATATTCAGCTCTAAGACCCCACACCTCTAATGAAGCTAAACATCTTCATTTTGACTGACAGCCTGTTTGTTTGTCAAACATCCTATTGGCTATGAGAAACAGAAAAAAACCTGAAAGCTTACTTAATACTTTTTCCCCACAGTACACAGAAAGACAAGGAGAAAACTGTGACACACAGTTAACATGACATTCCTAACTGAATCTATGTAACAAAACAAAGGCCTCTTCCTAACATAAGAGCAACATAATGATTTGATAAAAACAGTAAAAAAAAGACAAACACACATAGCCACCTTTTCCCCCTAAACTTACAGAAATAAATACAAGATCAGCTTCTCTAATGGCATCATCAATACCGGTGGAAAAGAAAAGGTTTCTTCCTCGACAGGATTCTACCACTTCTTTTAACCCTGGCTGAAAAAAAAGCAGAAAAAAAAAACCAGTTAAGGTTAATGCAGTCAGAACAGTAACCTGCCCAAACAAAAAGCATATCATTTCAGATACAGCAAGACTTTTTTTTCCTCCATGTGGACTGTTTTTAGTCTGCCAGATGTAAAGTAAAGCTTCTTTAGATTTATATAATAAAAAAATAAAGGGCTTTCTTATTCAAAACACTTAAAATGCTGTCTTGAAACTTTCAGCGACACTGAATTGTTATTTTCACAATAGATTTTAGGCTCCAGTTATTCCCATCCTCAATTCTATTACCATGAGCCACAATTAAATAAATGATGTTAAGTAGATTCCAGAAGTAAAGTCTTGCAACATTCCCTAGGCTGCAAACAAAAGAGGTCTCAACCCTCCTCTTCCCTCAGCTACACCTTCCATGATCTCCACAACATCAGATCTAAAACTGATTCAGCACCAGAAATCCCACAAAGAAGTCTTTCACCAAATTAGCAAGCCCAGATTCAGTGAAAGAAAGGTAGAGACCACAGGAGATAAAGACCACTCCTTTTGGCAACCACTCATGTTTGGACTAGATTAAGCTTATGGCACCGCACCTGCAGCATGGAAGAATCACAGGCACAATTTGAGAAGATTCTTTCAAGAGTCACATACTGTGCCAAAGCTTCCCCTTCCTAACACCTCTGCTCAGACAAGAGGAGCAGCAGACCATGTGTATATGAGCAACCCTCCGTACTAGAACCGTCTACAAAATGATTTAGCTAAGATATAGTTGTTGAAGATAAGAGAAGCCTTTACTTTTTGTTTGAAAAATAAAGTCATACACTGTAACCTGGCAATCAGATCTCCAACTTGAGAGACGCCTATCATGACATGAGCTGTTTGAGTAAGTGCCAGAAAGGCAAAGGTTCACTGAAAGGAGAGCGAGAGCAGAAAACAAAGCAGAAGCTTTCTTATGCAAGATATTTTCGCTGTCTCACTTTATACCAACTACCTACTTAAAAAGAAAACAAAGGTCAGCACAGGCCGAATAACGTGTTACAACCCATCAAATGTTCCAACTATGGTCTTACTAGGATGTAAACAGAAAGGCAGACCACTAGACAATTTCTGACACTGGAAAGAAAAAACCCAGAAGAAAAAATACAAAAAACCCCACTGTGCAATGACTCAATTTTACAACTGTCTGAACTAATTCTTGGCAGTTTTTACACATTCTTTCTAAGCAAAGGACACCATTCCAGGAAACAGATGTTATGAGTTTGTTGGGGTTTTTTTTATAAAAAACATGCCAAGACTAGCTCTACTTTAACTCATTCAGTGTTAAGTATAAAACAAAGTACTTGCTTTCATGATCTTTATTCATGTCTCACCTGCTAATCTGAGCATTACAGACATTTTCATTTGAATATGTATGACAAAGGAGGTCTATTCATCTTCACTTAAAGAGTCACAGTATATGTTTTGTTTTAAGAGGAAAAAAAACTATATTTGTGTTACAGCACAGTTAGTGTTACAGCACAGTCAGGATTCAGAAGAATTCTTACAGAAAATAAAAAGAAATTAACTGTTAATACCAGGCAATATCCTTTGTCTTTGGGAGCCAAGTGAAGATAAGTTTTTATTCACATTAAAGAAGAGAACTCAAACCCCTGAAAACTATATCTCAAAAAAAATGAAGGATAGAAGAAAGCTCTATTCTTTAACGGTGAAAACACAAAAAATATTAAGTGCTAAGAGAAATAAAAAAGAAAAATGTTTTCTACTTTCAAATTAAAGTCCTTTGGCAGCAAAGGAGCAACAGTGTCATGCATTTAAAAATCACTTTAGTCTGGCCTAGTCTTTCCAGGCCAGACTAGAGGTTTATTGTACAAGTGAATCAGGACCATGACTGTCCTCATCTTACAACATGGTTAAGATGAGCAGCACAGATTGGATTTTGGCAGTACTCGGAATGGGAATAAAGCTTACCACACAGTATTACACATTCATATTGTGCTACAACAGAGATAACATCTAAAAGCAAGTAAGAGGACTATGTTACAATTAACTTGGGTCCTGAAAGAAAGTCAGCATGATTTAGCACAATTCATTAGTACTTAAGGGGGCCTACAGGAAAGCTGGAGAGGCACTTTTTCAAGGGCATATAGTGATAGAACAGAGGGCAATGACTTTAAACTGAAAGAGAGCAGATTTAGATTAGATATAAGAAAAAAAAACTTCACTCAGATGGTGGTGAGGCACTGGAACAGGTTGCCCAGAGAAGCTGTAGATGTCTCATCCCTGGAAGTGTTCAAGGCCGAGCTGGATGAGGCTTTGGGCAACCTGGTGTAGTGGAGGGTTTCCCTGCCCATAGCAGGGGTTTGGAACTAGACGATCTTTGAGGTCCCTCCCAACCCTAACCATTCTATGATTAGATATACAATTACATTTTTCTTACTAGGCCTTTCATATATAATCCTTACTGTGTCTAGTACAGGCAGGTTTTTCAAAAAATTGGTTTAATGAGCAGTAGTGACAAGCAGCTGTTGCAGAACACTTTTTGAAGGACATCACTGTATTATACTTATGAAGCTTCAGAAGCGGGCCATGTGGAAACGCCATGTGGTGGGAGGGAAGCAATGGCAACACTGGCTGGAAGAAGAGACAACTCTGAGACACATCTACCTCATAGATTGGGAGCGTATCTGAATTCCAGGCATTGATTCTGGCCTCATTGACATCCACAACAGTAACTTTGATATTGGGACACATCTGCGCAATAACACTACAGGTTGGCCCACCGACATAACCAGCACCAATGCAGCAAATCTTCTTAATTTCAAACATGATTGCTCTATTAAGGGGAGAGGGAAAAAGGAGAATCGGGAGTTACAAATTAAAACACTAGCCAACAGTTCAAGGAAATAAAAGAATAAACGATTTAAGACTTTATTACGCTGCTACAGAGAGAAAGCTTTTCCTACAGCCGACCTCTTGAAATGAGGTATCCTGTCTCCCGCCCGGGAAGGCTTCGGAGCCCGCCCCGCTCCAGCAGCGCCCGCACTCACAGACACGGAGGAAGCGCTTCCCGCGGCCGCTGTGCAGCCTGCCCAGCGCCAGCACCACCCCTCGGGCCGAGGAGCCGCCGAAGCCACGACAGCCCCAGGCACGAGCAGAGACCACGGCCGCGGGCAGCGCACAGCGGCCGGGGCCGGCGCAGCCCCGCGGCGGGCAGAGCCGCGCCGGGCCACGCTCGGCCTGGACCCCCGGGCCGGGCCCGACCCCCGCCCCGCAGCCCCTCGGCCAGGAACGGCGCCGCCGGCGCGGAGGCCGCAGCCCCCGCCTCCTCCCCGCGGAGGGCCGGGAACCGACCCCGCTCCCCGCTAGGGCCGACTCCCGCGCGTTCCACCCCCGGGAGCCCAGCGAAAGGCTCCCGCCGGCCGCGGCGGAGAGGGGCTCCCCGGCCGCGACCCGGCCCCACGCTCCGGGGGAAGCAGCCGGCGGGAAGGGCCGCCGCCACCGCCGCGGAGAGCGCCCAGGGAAGGCAGCGGGGGGAAGCGCGGCCAGCACGGAAGCTACAGCGAAGACTCACTGCGGGCGGGCGCGGTCCTACCCCAGCGCCGCGGATCGAGCTGGAGCGCTACAGCGAGGATGCTCGGGACGACGCTCCGCTGCGAGCAGCACGGTGGCAGCGGGAGCTATTTAAAGGGCCGCCGCGCTGGGGCGGCTGTTTCATCCACGGGACGCCAAGCGCGGCCGGCCCCGGCTCCTCCTTTCCCCCGGGGGCGGAGGCCGGCGCGTAGCCCGCCCGCCTCGCCGCCACCCCGCCCCGCCGCGCTGCCGGCGAATGGGCGCGGGACACCTCAGGCGCCGCCGCCGGCGGCCGCGGAGGCCACACCCGGCCCCGCCGCGAAGGGGCGGTGATGGGCCTCGGGGCCCCCCGGGCGCGGCTGGGGTCTGCACGGCCGGGGCCTGCACGGCCCAGCTGGGACCCGGGCCTGGCGGGCGCGGCCGCAGTGGCTTCCCTCAGCCCTGGGGGACGGAGAGCGGCGCCTCGGGGCGCCCACTGCTCTCGGGCCGGGCCGCGCGGCGGGGGCCTCCTTCCCCATGCGTCAGTTTGGGGTTTTTTACAGCTCGTTGCCCTCGTTTTGCTTTGGATTGTTTTTGCGTCACGGTGACTGGACCGGTGGCTGATGTGGCTCCCTCTTTGTGGGAGAGGGGTCTGGGCTGCAGTGGCCCACCAGACAGCCGCGGGAAGGGTCCCCAGGCTGTCGCGTCCTCCGAGGCGATGGTGACCGGGACGGCGCCGTGGGGAGCGCGCTCCTGCACGCCCTGCCGCCGGCGCTGCCCGTGCCCCCGGACACCTCTGGATGGACGTGCCAGCCTGGGCTCCCAGGGTTCAGGTGCCGCCGGCGGGATGAGGCAGCTCAGCAGGGTGCCCCGCTGAACGGTCTCCCTCTTCTCCTGCCTTGGGGTGTGTCGCGGCTTATGCTGCTCCAGCAACTAAACTCCACACAGCCGCTCACTCACCCCCGCTTACTCCCCCAGGGATGAGGAAGGGAATTAAAGGAGAAAAGAAAAAGAGGTGTTTGTTTAAGAGAAATGAGCTTTGGTGGTTAAATAGGCCTGTGAGTAATTTTTGGTCCTTCAGCTATGTTTACTTTGAAACACAGAACTAAGTACTCGTTCTCTCTCCTGTAGTGTAGAGTTGTCTCAACAAAGATGCGTGGCTGGAAATGTGCATAGGTAACAGAAAAGTACGGCATAAAGTCCAGGTTGCAAACATTGCCAGAGTAAGGAAATAGAAGGAGCTTGCACTCTCTTGCCCTTGTGATCGCGGCACTGCCAAGGGATCTCTGACCTAGTTGTACAAAGGTCTCTGATACTAACCTTGCCTTCTGCACAGATGTGATAGGCTATCGGTACACTTCATCTGACCTGGAGAGCAGAAAAACTGTGAGAAATCTGCCAGCTTTTCTCCATTGCATCCATGTTCACTTACTATGTACTTCCTAGAAGCTGTTGGGTTTTTTTTCTGTATCCGCAATACTGCAGTCATTTATCCTTTTAACAGATTACAACTTCTCTTTTGAATAGTTGCCAAATTAGGTGGATAATGTATGTATGTCCTTGTTAGCAATGCCAATAAATTATTGCCTTGTTCTTATATGGCATTTTCACCCATAGATGATAAAATATATAAAAAAGTAATTGGAACCATGTTCCTGGTTTATATTTTACTCTGGAGGATCCAGTCTTTCCTTAGACTAATCTGTGCCTGTTTTAGTGAGTACATACTGTAACACTCACTGGTCCTTTGGAAATGGTACTGTAAAATACGTGTATTTCTACTGAAAGAGCCTACTGAGGTTTGCAATCCCAGCGCAGGATCCTAGCGGAGGCAGTGCGGTTAGCCAAAGAGCTGCCTGGCAAAGGTGCAGGGTTCACCGTGTTTACCCTGAAGTAAAAACAGGTAATGCATTGTCTCATTGCTAATTTGCACAGATGTCTCAATTTTGAACACATCCTTTTTTCCAGGGAAGCCTAGGCAAAGCAAATAGAAGCTCGGCCAGTGCTTACCACTGAGTCAATCTTATCTATACCATCATCTTCAAAACCCGTCTCTTTCCTCAGGTCTCAGCATAGCCGTGAGTGCACACGTTTGTACTATTAAGAACTTCACCTGGTCCCTCTGTATGTGCCTGTTGCTCTCTTGGCAAGGCGAATCCACTCCAGATCCTTTCCACGGTGCCCGACGGGTGTTGGTTGGTGTGGTGAGTGTGCTTAGTGTGTGCCTGGCAAACACAGAAGGGATTTTCTGAACAGCGGCAGTCACTGTGTGCAAAGCCGCGTTCGTGCGAAGGAGCTCCCGTATGCATGGGTAGGCAGTAGTTCATCAGAGTCAGCTAATACCTCCTACTTACTGTGTTGGCTTAGAGTGAGGGCAGGAGCTTCAGAGCCTTCCTGGGCTGGAGGGGTTCGAGCATACGTGTCTCAGGAGAGTGCTGCGGCTGGTGGGTTATAAAGAAACACAGGGATCTAATTCTCCACCTGAAACCGTGCCAGTTTGCCAAGAAGCTAGAAAGGGAATAGTTTTTGGGTCTGGTAATCATGGACCTGTCCTGGGAGGAGAAAGTTCCAGGTTGTAGTCTATGATTTGAGAGCTGTTTCAAACGTCTGAACAGACTTTGGAGCAGGCAATGGACCCCACCCTGTTTTCTCTTAGCAAAGGGCCTTCATTGATAGATTACACTGTCGCACCCCCTGGCTGGGACGTGGATCTCGGATTCTTTCCTGCAGAACGGCACAACTTCCCCAGAAAGGATGACAAGGACTGATTTTGTTTCCTTATTGCCTACACTCTGGTGGCAAGGGCACTGCTGGCATGGGAAAAATGCAGGGTTCGAAGTCATGGAATGAAAAGAGCAGGGAGATTGGGTTTCCCCTCTCGTTACTGAATAAATTCTCAATGACCAGGTGGGGTTTTCTTTGTTTTTCTGTTCAGGCAGACCCATTGTTTACCAGTACATAGGATTTTTTACAACATTGCACAGAGGCAATAAAGCTTATATGAGGCTTCAGGGCCCACCATTATACCTCCTGAGGCACGCCACTTGGGAAACACAGCCCTGGGCGGCTACAAGCGGATGAGGCCAGTCCACTGCTGGCCATGTTTTTAAATAAAAATGGGAGTTCTGCTCCAGTTTTTTGAAGGCTCAGTGTAGGCTGTGAATCCTTTTGCAGTGCAGGGTGAGTAACTTAAATAACACAAGGAATGGGATTTCAGGTGTAAACCTTGTGCATTGCAGCCTGGGTCAGAAGTCTCCCTGTAGGGTTCGTCTTGGTGTTCTTTTTTTTTTTTCAGTTAAGTTCCTGCATGTGTTATTTTGGAATGAAAATCGAGTGAGCTGCTGGTAGGACTGATGAGTCACGGTTCCGTTCATCCAGGATTTCACATTTTAAAGATTGTCATTTGCATAATAATTTAACTGTAAGTAATCTATACTTCCGAGAGCACTGCTCACTTACACATCCTGCTAGAATATTGTCTTCTTAGGCCCTGACATTAAACAGCCTGAACTATAATTCATGGAAGCATCATGTCCAATAAAGGTGATTATTGTAATTCATACACACCTACTTGAGGAGAATAGGCATTTTTAGACATATTTGTAAATTTTAGTCCACAGATACACATAGGACAGAGTTTATACCCTAGTCAATAACCTAGTCGTAGGGGATGGACTCCAAAAGGTATGTAAAATCAAAAGATACTCAAGTTTTGACAATACGTTTCCTTAGGTGCCTGAAGGTACATCTTCTGCCTCAGTCTCATCTGGCCTGAGCAGTTCCGTTGCCTGCCTCGTATCTAAACTTGATCTGATCCTGAAAATGAACAATCCCTTCGCTATTTGCTCTCACAGACCTGACCTTTAATGTGTGCTCAGGCAAAGGCTGACACCAGCAGGATGAAGCTGCATGCAATCCAAAGATTTAAGACTGCTTAATTCAAAAAACTTGGCCAAGGAAAGTGGTAATGTCTTTTTAATATAACAGCTCAATGGCTAGAGCATGTACCAGCAGGAGATCAGATCTTACGTTCTCCTCTCTGTGGAAAATAAAGGAGCAGGCCCAAGGCCTTATCTCCACCTTTGCAGAATCCACCGAGCGAAGGACGATCTGAATGCCAAACGTGGGTGGAGGGGGCACTCTTCACCTCTCATATACAAGCTGTTCCATTATGCAAGAGAGAAATTGTGATTTAGGAAGGATTTGGAGGACGGAGGGAAGGGGAGGGAAGAAAAGAAAGAGCAAGTGATTGTGTAATCTCCTGGCCAGCACCCTGATGTTGGAGGTGAGAAGAAAAGCAAGCAAGGAACCCTGGATATGAAAGACGGTTTGCATCGTATCTAGGGAGTGTTTAATGTCAAACTAATTCCCCACCACATTTAGCTGATCATTAACTAAGGGCAGGTGTGTTTGTGTAATCAGTTTGTGACACTGACATCTGACACAGATGCAGCAACCAATTGTCCATCAAGCCTTTCTTGAACTTTTGACACAGCACAACCAGGAGGCAACCCCACATGTGACAGGGAAATCTGAGCTCCTTGGCAACAATCCCAGGCTGAGGCACAAAAGTGACCAGAAGACTGGCCTGCAGACCGGTTGGATCCATATTTGAATCCGTGCTTTGTGTTTACAACACTAAGAGGAAGGAAGGAGACACAGCTAAAGAGATTACACAGGGACATGTGGGACTGGGCATGCGTGTTCCTCTGGAAAAGGCTCCAACAGCTGCATAAAGGAAGCCATACGCCGGTTTTGGACACAGGCAGCCGAGCGCCTGAGCTCCTACGTGTGCTGAGAGCCAACCACAACAGTCAATTGTGCAGAGTCACCGTTACGAGTTGTTACAAGAGGCATTTTCCGCCTGGCACGTCCCGGCTTACGCCCTCTCACCTCCACCTCTCTGGCTCACCTGAACTTCGACTTTGCTGTTTGGTCTCATAGGTTGCCCAAACAGCTTATCATTAATCTAATACAATGGTTTTGTTAGTGACAACCAGCACCACAAACTGCAATTATTGGTAAAATTTGTCCCAACGTGCGGTGAGCTTTTGGTCGGGGTCGACGTGCCTGTTTGTATAGGGCCCAGAACATCTGGACAATAATTTCAGCTGGACTTGTGGACTATATTGCAATATAAATAAAACCCAAAAGCCATGAAGGATTAAAACAATGTGTAAAAATCAGAAGGCTGCCTTGAAAACTCTGATGAGAATGTCCTCTCAAGCCCTATTCTTTTAGTTCCTGCACAACACTGTTTTGTTTTCCAGTATATGACCTTCCTCTAATTAGATTATTTAAATCTCCCAGTATACACAGAAATTATTCACACTTCCTCCCAGGCACGATTACATTTGAAGGCCTTATCTATTGTTTAGTAAATACCTCTTTTCTTTTTTTTTCCCCCCCTCTTACGATGTTCTCCTGGAAGCCACACACAGTACACCAGACATCAAAGCTGCTCCCGCAGAAGCAGTACTGTGGGCAGCCGCGTTGCTTTTCCGAACACGGAGCATACTCCATCTGCTAACAGGAGCGCCATCTCAGGCATAACAGCCATTTCAATAAAACAATAAGGAAGCCTTAAATTCTAAAACCAACGCAATGAAATGAGACCAGCCAGATAAGACACTGCTTTTCATCACAGCCCCATTGAAGGGAAATTGTCTTCTAGCATGACTTCTTTGAAGGGTTTTACTCAGCTGAGTTGTCCCATTGCCTTAGAGTTTACATAAAATAAGGTGAAGATTTGATCCACTGTTACAGAATAGCTAAAAGCAAATTTGTCTTAATCTCTTCCCTCTACATACTGGATCCCAGCAGAAGCATCCAGCCAGAGGGAGTGTCAGAGGCAAGCTGCACTTGTGATTCAAATTGCAAGCTAATATTTGATGAAGCAGGAAAAGTGATTATTTGGATTTTCTGTTTCATCTATATGAAACTGAGGATGGAAAACCAGGCTGCATGAAATCACTAGAAGAGCTGAAGAAATCGGATTTTTACTCACCATCACCACAACAACAAAGCAGATTTTGATGTGTTCCATGCACATGTCCAGCCCTGTGGAGGCTTAGGTGGATCATTTTCTTGCTAATCATATCCAGTTTATCATTGATCATTTCATCTACAAGTTCTGCTCTAAACTGAGCTCCTACATCTTTTCTAAGATTTACTTTTTACATTGAAGCAATGGCTGTGACCTTCAGAATGTTGTACAATGGTGGGGTTGTTTTTGTTCGTCTGCTCAAGAAACATATTTTCTTGGTTCTAATGTCTTCTCTTACATTTTAAGAGTATTTTTGGCATCAGAAGAAATTTATAACCTTCAGAAATTTTAAAACAGGTGTAAGTCTGAAAACTACATAGTCACAGAAAGTATTCTTCTGTTTCATTTATAGTTTGCAGGAAGTAATAACAAAATCCATCAACGAAAAAGTTTCTTTTTTTAAAGCTTGCTACTTGTGATCTTTGATAAGAAATTACTGCTGTATTTTCAATTAACATTGTATAAAATATTTTATAAGTTCACTTTCCATACAAGCAAGAAGAGTGAAATCTTT
This sequence comes from Tauraco erythrolophus, assembly GCF_009769465.1. Classification (NCBI taxonomy): domain Eukaryota; kingdom Metazoa; phylum Chordata; class Aves; order Musophagiformes; family Musophagidae; genus Tauraco; species Tauraco erythrolophus. The sequence continues at coordinate 47,087,528 of NC_141469.1, forward strand.
AAAAAGCTGGATATATATGATGAATTAATATTTATTGTCATGTATTGAAGTACATTTGTATCGGACTCCCTCTTTGACCAACGCTCTTACCTGCAGATGTTAAAAAGGTAATGCGGAAGCCAGGTTCTTCTGGTTACTGTATTTAATCACAAAGCGCCTGCGATGGGAGTTGGCAATAATTTTGATACACGCTCAGTTAACACAGGTTCAGTTATTCTCGTTTGAGGAGACAAATCTTCAGCTGAGGCTGGTGAGTGTCACTCCCTGGAAGCCAGGAAGAGTTGTGCTGAAGCAGTGAGATTGTGGTTCACTGTGGGACAATCAGCTGCTTTCCCCACCCCAGTGTCCACGTCTTTGCAGTGAATTGTGCTGTAGGCTGGTGGCTGGTACCAAACAAGTAGGGGTAGAAAGAGAAAAGAATTTAAATTGTTCATTTTTGCAAGGAACACACCTCATGTTCATGGAAAACTTCGATGCAATGATTTGATGTGTTTCTGCCAAACATCCTAGATAAGAGACATTTTTTTTCAGCCCTTGAGGTAGAGTGATCTTCTCTGCTTACTTGGTGGTTTTGAACAGCCAGGCCTCCTGCAGGTCCATTCTACATCATTTAAATTTGTGAGTTTTTCTATTTTCCTTTCTGCATGAGTTTTCATAATAGGCGTATGCATCCTTGGCAAACATTTTAACAAGTGTACTTGTAAGTAAAGTTTGAAATAGGAAGTTTAGCTTTATTTTAGGGGTTATTTATAACCTCATGTTCGAGTAAAAGGGTAAATCTTGATGAGCAGCCATTAATGGTCTCTGATTAGGATCGTACAGTTTCTAAATTGACTCAACTACCTCAAGCATTTGTTATTAAGTTATTATTATTTTATTATGATGATTATTACTAAAAATAAATTCAGATTTTGTTTCTGATGCTCTGGTGTTTATTACCACTATCTCTGGATTATTATCTGTGTATTATTTAAAATCCTAATGTTGCCCATGGGTTTTCCTTTTTACCTTGGATTATCACAGGAATCCCTAACATGGGATCTGAGCTGCTGCTGAGGCAGTACTCAGCATGTCATGCTTTTTTGCCAGAGGAAGAAGAGGGCTGCACTCCACGGGAACAGTGAGGAAGCAGCAGGTCTCTACTACTTTTACATGCTGCCTCAGATCTTTCTTCCTCAGAGCAGCTCTGAGTCCAACGCTGCCAAGAACTGGGACTAGAAAATAGACTGCAAATCCCAAAGTAGTAGGATTTGATCTAAAATGAAGTACCATAATTGGCATATTTGGCCTCTGTCATTACTTCTACTGTATTATTTCTGACTTCCTAGGTTGCAAGACTACTTTGAAGAGCAAAAGGCAGAGATGTCTGTGTTGGTCATCAAAATATCTTAAATTTTGGGAACCGCTTATAATTAATTCTGACTTGCTTGAGACACATACAGAAGGCAAGCATCCATTACAAAAGTTAGAATTTAAGTTTGAAAAGTTACACAGATGACGTGCTGGTTTTACTGATAACTTATTTTTGGATGATTTCAAATTACTTTAGAAATTGATCAGTTGGTGCAGTCCTACATCTTATATAAAGACTAAGAGACAAAGACAAAAGGTTACTAATGATTGATATTTATTCTGTTAAGTCAATAAAAAGTGCATAGTACAAGCCCTTTATCCCAATCCAAGTACTCAGTAAAAGATTACTAGGAAACCGCAAATGGCACAGATGATTTTTTTGTTTGGCATAATTCAGACATTTTAAACCACCGATTTACATTAGTACGTCACATCATCACTCTTCCTTTTTCAATCATGAATATTACAAGGCTAAGTGATCTGCAGACAATAAATGAATACATATGATTTCTCATTTCAGAGTATAATAATTGTGTTAAGCAGACTCTAAAAATACTATTGTTTTAACAAAGTCATAAGCTAACCTATAATTGTAAACTTCCCTCCATATTTCCCAAGTTGCTACAACTTGTGTCTCCTACTAACCAAGCTTAAAACCCTCATTACAGAATTATTCATATCCTGAAGCTTCACATACCACTAATCTCTTTTCTCAGAATTTACCATAAACATCTGTAACCATGATACAATTATTTCATCGCAAACTACATCACTAAAGGCCAGATTTCTGCCACTCTTACTAAAGCTGCTACTAGTACGTTATCTCAGAGTAGTCCCACAAACTTCAGTGTAACTACTTGGTGAGTAAGGCACTATTTAACATGAATAAGAGTGGCAAAATACAGTCCTACAATTATTTACTTTTTTTTTAATTAAGAGTGGTGCTCTGAAGGTTATATCTTGGAGAGAGTATCTGAATTTAAAATACATATATTTTGATGTGGGATAGTGGCCTGGCTCTTTAGTAAAACACTTTACAATAAAATATTTCCAATTTTTTTTTCTTTTACATAGAAAATTTAAAATAGCAATTTACATGAGGAAAGCATACACGTATAAAATCACTGGGACAATTACTTAGAGGAATTTCAAGCAAAGACAGTTCATTTAAACGTAAAACACAACATTATTCTGAACAAAAAGACTGTTAGAGCTGGGTGCACAGGGTGAGTTTTATTAATACGTACATAGGCATTTAAGTAAAGTGAGACATCCTCACAAGTGAGGAGCATCTCCTGTAAATCTCACCAACTTCCAACAGGATGAGGAGTGGTGCTCTGTCTGAAATGAAGCCTGTTTCAGTTGGCTTTTTAATCAATTGGAAGCCTGTTTTACGCATCCAATAGTGAAGAGTTCTGGCCAAAAATTCTTGGAGAAAAGGTCATTGTAGGAGGTTATATATATTTTCTTGTTGGTTCAACAAAACGATGCTGTATTACTTGTTCTGTTCAAAACAGTATCCCAAACATAGACATACACAGAAGGCAAAAAGCAAGCACAGTCAGATTGCTTGTCCCAGTGACATCTTCACACAGTGTTTGTGGCCTGCACACCATTAGTAGGACAAATTCTCTCAGCTTCTCTGCTGCAGCTCCATTGCTTTACGTGGCACTGCATGGATGTCACTGAGAGCACCTGGCCCAATCTTCTTCATTTTTTTTTTTCAATTTTTCATTTACACATGCTCCTATGCTTGGGAGCACACTATTCCACAGAAATTCAGAGGGCAATTACATGAAATTACAGAAGCCTTTCTTCAGGTCAATGCTGTACCTTTATAAGGAGGCTTAGCAGGCCTGCCATTTACCCTGAGGAGGAAAACCCTGCATCTGTCAAACACGGGATCTGATGTGAGATTTTTGTTACAGCCTGTTAATACAAACCTTTATGCATTTTAACAGTTAGTCCCTTCAGCTCCGGAACTAAAGTCCTCATGAAATAAAGGTTTGTAGAGTAAGGCTTTGAATTCCCATATGTCTGTTCTACTGACCTTTATGGAAAGAAGCTTCATGTTGGTAACATAAAAACGTTCTTTACGTTATTCTCATCAATTTTTCAAATTGATCAAGAAAAATATACAGTGTTGCTTTTCTGTACATCTTAAAATGTTCTTAAATTAATGTACATAAAAAAAGTCATTCCCATTTGCTACAACGGGAGATGTGCACAGGTAGGTGCACAGCCACACATACGCACACATAAACGCACCACACACACACACAAATATTAGAGGGGAAAGACATGCCATATGTAGTCACCTGCAAGTTTGTTATTCTACAGTTACAACCAGTAGGTAAGGATGAAATGTTAAGAATTGCTGATAACATACAGGTGAAAAAACCTGAATATCCAGTATATGTTGTATACCAAAAGTTGGTAACCTCGGTAACCCCTTGGTATGATTTCATCCTGTCCAATATACACTTAATCATGGCTGAAAACTTGTTAAGATATCAATTATTAAAAGACTATAGCAGGACAGAAAATTCTACCAAGTTCTTCTCACTAAATTTCTCTTTTCATAAAGTCTATAAGTAAACAAATCCATTTTTGGAATATGTCTTTTTTTTTACAACATATTGAATAAGATATATCATTTATTAATGAACTAGATTAAATTAATTTCTTTTTTGGTGGTATAATCTTTTGTGTAAGGTTCCCTATATATGTCAAAGCTTTGACAGTGGCAATTATCACATTCACTTCTTTGCGCGCGCGCACACACACACAGACACACACAGAGTATAATTCTAGTGGACAATCCGTGCTTTTGCCAACAACCCTGAAAACTATGTTAGTGGTCCAAAGACCAGACTAAAAGCTGCTCTGAACCCAGGGCAAATATAAAATAATTTCAATTTTTCACCACATAACTAAACTAATAGTTGCAACCATAATATAACTCTCAAAAGCATACTGAAGAAAAAATATGGATTAATCTGAAGAAAGGTCAGTAACCTTCCATTATTAGAGATGCACAGGGATTTTCTTTTTCTTTCAATGCATATCAGAAATCACTGCAAAGAGATCAAGATCATTGTAACAGAAAGAGACTGAGTGGAATGTCCACAGTAACAATAACAACCAAAAAACCCTGCAACGCCTTATCATTATTCAAATTATAATCTACTAGGAATTGTAATAACATACAAAGCAAAAATTAACTTAAAATTGAAGTTGCTAAAAGCAGTTCATGAAGATAACTGCTGAATGATAATTCTGCTCTATATAAATGAGAAAAGAAAACAGTATTGCATGGGGTTTAGGAGTAATCTGGTCACTTCGTTCATTTGGTCGTGCAAGGTTTTAGCTGCTGAACTTTTCCAATACTGAACACTCTAGTCCACTGGTGGGGCTGGTGGCTCTTGTCCCTAGGGGGAAGGAATGAGGAAAAGAAAAAAACATACATACAGGATTAGAAACTGTGCTTCACATAAGAGGATTTAGCAATAAAAGAGGAACACAGAAGAGTTAAATTGTGCTTTCTTTTAAGATCTTTCAATATCTCTTTCAATATTCAGAGTAAATGGCCATCAAGGAACAGTACCATTTCCAGCATCGATAGAGATTTTCCCATGATCCTACATCTAGGACAAAGATCACCTTCCCAGTTTCATGCTGTAGTTTTGTTTACTGACTCCTCTAAAACCTGTCATTTTCCCCTTGTACGTAAGGTGGCAGGAATCAGTTCCAACCAGGGACAGACCAAGTGGACATTACAATCCACGCTCAGGTGGCCATGCCAGCTTCATCCCATAGCAGGCCTCACAGTTGGCCTTCGTCATTCTACTTTCACTTTGGTTTTACTCATTTTCATTGTTAATGGACTTCAAGAAAATAGAGGGGGAAAAATGTAACAGAAAAATGACTGTAAGATAGTCTGTATTAAAACCAAATGCATTTAAGCAAATACATGCAGAGTCTCTCACTTGAAGATCCACTTACGCTATGTGGGCTGGTTGGCTTTCCAGCTGTGTTGGATCCTCTCAGATTAGTAGGTCTCAGTAAGAACAAGACAAGTGCAATCACCACCCAGGCCATCATTATCATGGCAAAACTAATGCCATTGTCACCGGAGGAATTTGGTCCTGGCACTACAGACAAGGAAAAGTCAAGTTACAAACCAGAGTGACAGCAGAGTTCTTTCCTCAAGATGAAAACAACAATGCAACATAAGTCTCAGAAAGAAAACTAAATATTTTTTAACTGAGTTTTCTCATTAGTCCTTCCAATGAAACCACTAACATGTATAAGCAAACGATACATACAGCTCTTGCCTTTTAAATGTCCAAAATACAGACATTTCAAAACTTGAGAAGTTGTTAACGTAGAGGAATTTTATGATTAGAAGTATATACAATTTCAAGTGTCAACTCTTTTCAAGATCTGAGTCAATAAAGGGTGTTGTATATGAGAAGAAGGTATAGTGCAGAGAAAATAAAAGAACGCTACAGCCTTTAACTCATTAAATTCTAACGTATAATTGATTTAGAAAGCATACAGAATTGTGCAGGTAAGTGTTTAGACCTGCAATTGTGTTGAGGGAAAATATTATTAACATGATATATCATTTTTTCAAATCTTGGATGAGCTTTATGGAAAGAACATCTGCTTTATTTTGGGGCTTCCAGACAACATTAATAGCCACACTGAGACTACTTTCAGCAGCATGTAAGGCGGCCTTAGGTAAATGCTTTGGCATGTATCTTCAGGAGAACACTGAAAATTCAGATCATCTTTCAGGCTGGATTCTCCATACAATGCAGAGAAACAGGGACTAGTCAGGCTGCCTTCTGGAATTTTTGTTGAACCATAGCGCGCGTAAGATCCATGGTTAAACAGATTTAGGGAAAGTAAATGCTGCTAAATCAGCTCATGCTACAGGTCATGGAAGGCAGCAGGAGGAACCATGAAGGGAAACCACAACCATTCATGCAGGACACAATTTCTATCCAGCCCACGTTGTAATACAGTTTGGATGGAACCAAATGTGCTGAAACATGTTCTAAACTAAGTTAAGCAAGACAACAGCTGATGTAACACAGCCTGGCCCTGTACTACCTACTCAAAGCATGCCAGATACTAAAACTGCCACAACACTGTTTACACTATTCAAGTACCGTTAAACCCACATCTCTCACAAATGACCATGTGTTTTAGTAAGGACGTGAGATATTTCAGAATCTGTTATTTTAATCTCTTAACATAAGGAGATGAGGATAAGCAAAATCTCACATAGCGAAAGTGAATCACACTTTTCAAAGCTTTTTACCACAAAGCAAGAGAATGGACAAGAAGCTGTTTTAGCTACTGCGAGCAATGATGACAATCTTTTGCTACAAAAAGCTCCATCACTGAGATCGCAAAATGATCAGATAAGATCATTTTATGGATAAAGAACAGTTGAGTGAAGCTGAAACCAAGCAGGATGGAATTTATGCTGATGAGCTTTTAAGAGTTCACAGCCACACTGCTTTTACTTCTAATTGATATTTTTGCAGGTAATTGAGAAGTGGTTTTTTGATTCCTTGAAGAATAAAGGCTATCCTGTAAGAGCACCTGTGGATGATATTCTGTAGTATTTCCAGACAGCTAGAAGATTGTTCTGTTCTGACCTCACAGATGAATGTTCCTGCCACCACCCTTTTTGATGGACAGATCTGGATATTAATCTTCAGTGCCTGGGAGATGCCAACTAGTATAGAATGTAGCAGTACGTATTCCCGTGTCACTGAGCTAAATGAAAACTTACAGTCTCTAACCTGCCTTTCCACACAACACCAAATCCAGCCCAAGGTCCTTATTTTCAGAGTATCCGGTCCCCTGGCCTCAGCATACCTATATGTCCACACACATCTGAATGAAGCCTGTAAGCAGTTCTGCCCCTCTGGTTACCTGGAATTTTTTTACACCATGGCTGAATTATCTCTGTGCAGGAGAAAGCTTTATGAGAGGCTGGTCTGAGACTGTGGGATGAACTCCCATGGAAGCTAATGGCTATGGTGAATCCTATCTGTTGCACAACAGATACAGAGATACAGTTCTTTGGCTTGCTTTCTCCTACAGAAACAGGAACTAGGCCAAATAAACTAGTCTTCTCTCAGAGAGCAATGGGAAGGGAAAAAAAGTCTTCTATGACAGATCATAGATCATTTGCCACCTCATTTAATGTTCTACTAGAAGGCAAAGCTACTAAAACAATGAGTTTGGTAAAAATAATTTATTACAGGTTAAAGGTCAACCACCTCCTGATCGTGCAACTGAAACCTCACGAATACAGTATTAAAATTAATAAATGCCCTCGTCAAATATTCCTTACATGAACTTAGGTCTCCTCTTAAAGTGCTATTTTTCATTCAGAGTGAGGTTGTACTCTAAAGAAAAAGAGGAAAGACTGCATTCCTTTTACTGTAAAAGTATATTCCATGTCTGCCCTCTCATGGTAGAAATACCTCCTTTTGGATCTTCAGCTTTTTGCTGTTTAACATCTGCATGTGGAAAGGCAAAAGCATGCACTCTGACTTGTGCCACCTTCTTTTCACCGTGTTTTCAGCTTTGCCTGTTCTATGAAAGAAAGACTGGAAACTATATGAAGAGAGATATCTTACAGATGAATCATCAGGGAAAACAAAGAGCCTGTGAGACCTTCAGCAGATAATCCCTGCAAGCTGCCACTCTCAAAGGCAGGGATAAGGAAACTGAAGAAAGCCAAAGAGGACTTGAGCGGAGGAACGGGGAAGGGAATTACCAGAAAAGGGAGGGAAGAGTTGGCAGACATTTCATGCCACTACGTTAGGCTGCTGTGACTCCTCTAAATGAGTACAACTTAAGATGAATCACAGATACGCATTCATTTTAAAATACATAAAAATTTGGAAGTAGAGTAGACAACATTTGAGACAGTCATCTCTGACCATATTACAAGCTAGGAGACCACTGAGAATAGTTTATTTTCTGAAAATATGACTGTGGTAAACTCAGGTCGTAACATCTGGGAACTGCTAGAACACAGAATAAAACCTCAGGCAGTGGCCCCTCATTTCCTTTGACATGGAAGGCTGACTGTGAAGGGCCATGAGCCATCAGAGCAGCTCAGCACCAGCTGGGGATCCTCCCTGGGCGGGATGAACTGCTGATGTTGCAACTGCAACACACTTCAGAGAAATCTCCCCTGCTCCACTTGCATTAGACAGAATTCAGAAAAGAATTATCATTTTTATTCCTCATTTCAAGGGAAACTGTAAGATCTTCTGATTTGCTGAGCATAAACAATCCCAACAGAATATTAAATGTGTTGCATATTCAAAACTTGCAGCCTTTTTTCTCCAAGACACCCACTGAAATGGAGGGAACAATCATCAAACTCTGATACATGCTTTACCGTCATAGCAGATATTCTGATGGAGAATCAGCAGAGGAACAGCCATCAAGCAGAGTGCCCAAATGCTCTCTGAAGTGGTGCTCATATCCTCCTGTATGTACGAGTACAAATCTGAAAACACTGGCCCTGGCAGGAAATTCTCTGCAGGGTAGTCACCACTACAATATAATCGTGCCAATAACCATTAATAAGAATTTAGAGCTAATACCACAAAAATGCAAATGAGGGAGCCTTGGTGCTACTGCTTTGATCTGGCTCCAAAAATCTAAAATAAAGATCTGAAATCAAGGGTTGATGAAACAAAGTGTGCTCAGGAAGAATCTGAGTTCTCAGGGTGTTTCTGAGAACTTCCAGCTGGTAGCAACAGCATAACACATGACGCTGCTGTGACACTGGCTGAACCACAGCCCTGACGTTTCCCAAAACAAAACCACATACATCTCATCAGTTATTCCACAACCTTGCAACTTAAGAATCTGTGTATGACAACATTCCCAGCTGTGCTTCCAGAAGGAAGACCAAATCCTGGGAATGAGCAAACGGGTGGGAGTGAAACTAGCTTCTTCATATGGAGGTCCTGAAACGAGGAATCAAAGTCAGCAAGTAACAGGAAATGTTGCTGTGGGACCTAGGGAAGAGGAGACCCACCTCAAAAATAAGCTCATCATGGTATAGCTCACCAGAACAGGATGAAGCAATGGACAGAAGACTGGCCCAGAATTGTTTTAATCTGTCTCTGAAAACATGTCCAGAAGCTTCTCCAGGCTCAATCTGTTTGGTTTTGCCTTTGACTCCTGGGAGTCTTACAGAGCTCATGTTGGCCCAAGCACAGAATCACAGAAGCATCACAAAATAATCTAACAAATAGGCAGTCAGTGTCATTGCATCAGCAGAAAAATACCTTTGCTGGAACTAAATTTAACGCACTATAATAACGTAGGAGAGGATTTACTCTATAATTTTTGCCTTGGTTTTTGAAACAAACCACTGCTTTGGAACAATTGCTGCCAAATTGCTTGCATCTGCACAGACAGTTATTGCAAGGATCTCTTTCAGGATGGAAAGCTATTTGCCGCAATCCATTCACATCCCCACTGTACTATAGCTTGGTAGCATGAAAGCTATCCCACAAGCTTTGTGCCCACACATAACAGAACTTACTCATTTATACAGTCTTTAGCCTAAGAGCTTCATAAATATTTATGAGCCAAGACTCCCAAGGCTTGTGTGAGAATGACCTACCATCGCTTGGTTTTGACTGTGGACTAAAGCTCAGAAAGCTGCACAGCCTGTCTGTGCCTACTTCTAATACAGAAAATACTGTCTCCTGTCACCTGCCTCTTTCCTTCTCCTACATGCCTGTGATTAAAAAAAAACCACACATAAGTCTTAGGTATGGGAGACAAGAAAGTCTGCCCTAGGACAGGGGCATTTGGGAGAGGAGGGGTGCTGGAAGTCACAGACACACAGCATAACTTGCAAAGCCCATAAAGAAGGAGTAAAGCCAGCAGTACTGTTGAGGCACACGTGCACTCCACTTTTTTTCAGGGGTTATCTGGAAAAGCTCATAGCTTTTCCCCTTCAGCCCAATATGGCAACAAATCTGGGACTGCTTCACAGTGGAGGGCACAGTGCAAGTCCAAGCTAGATGCCCATCTCTAAACAGTTTTACTGGGGAGTGAAGAGGGAAGAAGATGAGAGTGAACGAAGGCATGGCCTCTCCCCAAGATCCTGGAATCCTTGACTGCGCTGCTCCTAGACCTGTAGAAGACACAGGCACCAGCAGCTCCTGCTTCCAGGAACACTGTTCAGGTGCTTCTTGCTCCCTCCAAGCATTACAGTAATCCTGATGCAGGCTAATTGAGTGAGTTCATACACTCAATTGGTAAAGCAATATAGGAAAAACAGATCCACTTCATTTTTATTTATAAGCATTTGGCGATGTTCCCTCTAGGCCATGAAAAGTGTAAACAGAGCGCCCCAGGGCAAGCTTACATTACTGCATAACCTCTGCACAGCTATGCTTCCCTGCAGATGCTGGTAACGTTTGACTCTCCTAGTTATGTTCACCGTTTGGGAGAGTTTTTTGGATGTATTTCACAGCAAATCTCAATGAAGTGTACACATCAGTACTCTGCTTCATTAACTACACAGCCACTGAGTCAAACAGAAATGCAGGTGTATGTCAACTTATCAGGCAAAGCTGGTGGAGAATCTCCTCTCCCTCACAGTGGAGCAGAGGGTTCACAGTACTGACAGTAAGTTACTCAGCCCCCGCTGCAGATGCGTACGTTGTGGGGGTCTGTGCTGAATATCCAGTCGTCACTGGTTAGGCTGCTATGACTGTAAGGAGCATAAATAAAGCCCCCTCCAAATTTTCTCTGCAAGGAAAAATTGAAATCAGCCTATTTGGAGGCTAATAGTAAGATTCAGTGATGCTTGAGGCCAAATCAATGGTCATGCTGGTATACTGATACCTCCAGCCTGCTCAACAGTACTGCTTCCATACAATGCTTCCAATGTACAAATGTTAATCTGCAACACAGATACTCAGAAATTACCTCCCCCACATAACAATTTTAGTACTGTAGTATTTGATTTCCTGTAATATGATTGTATAACATTAAATCAACTGCTGCATTTTAAACACCAGTCAGACTATATTTTAATTACTACAGTTTATTATACTTCCATGCACCTGATCTCAATAGTTACTCACATTCCTGAAGGCATTCTGTGTCTGTGCAGTATGACTGGGATTGTCTCAGCTGAAACAGAAAAAAAGAAGCAGATGACACTTAGCAATGAGACTTGGTCAGCTTTTACCAAAATCATGATTTAGTATAATGTCAGCGCACAAGTTCAAGATACGGAAGATTATTAACCAATTCTTTACTGCATCACACTTGGCTTATGGTGTGTGAAGAATCCCAGGCATGGAGGTAGTTTCTGAACGCTATTTACATAATACCTCTAAATCACCTGACTAAAGTGTTACTGCTTCCACATAGGTTGCAGCCACTGAATGCCTTTTAAAATTCAAGTTAAAAATCTATATAGATATAGACATTGTTAGATACAAATACATCTCTACACACATTTTGGGATTTATACTGGATAGGTGTTACTACTATTATCTAGATCAAGTAACATTAAAATACTCTGCAATTACATAACAATAAATGATCAGACTGCGATAATGGTTATGCACAGAGAAGTAAAATTAAAATTTCATATTTAAACTTACCAATTACTATTTTTTTCACCTAAGATCTTTTTTTAAAAGCAGATTTTAATATGCATGTTACTGTTTCATCTATTTACTGATGGATAAAATCTAAAGAGCTTTTAGCAACTGTAATGACTATTTGCATTTACAGACTAGGTAAGCTTGCTAACTGCAAGAAAAGTCAACAATGGATAACCTGCAAATCAGTATAACTATTTCACAGATGACAGAGTCAAAAAAGAAAGACAGATACCGCATTCTTTATCAGGCATAGAGAGGTCAAATGGATGGGATTTAACCTGCTGTATTATAGACATCGTTTTCTCCCCTGCTTAGGTAAACTACATCGATTAATAATAAAAGTTGTAAAAAGTACAGAATTGTTACAATGCCTTGGTTAGAAATGACATTTGCTTTTTGACACATTTTATGTCACAGTGGTGTCATAAATCTCAACACTTCTTGTCGCAACAGGCTAATCTGTTTATTATCAGTGTAAATATGCAAATGTAAAAGAGAAGAAAAGATGATGTTCCTTACGAAAGAAATATGTGAATAATTTCTACAAACCCAATTTCCCCTTGTGTTGGCGTAACTGGTTTGCTATATGTGGTAATAATATGCAAAGCACATCAAGAAAACAGATGAGCAACTGAAGGAGGAAAATGGAAAAGTTTTAGCTCCTTCCTTTATCATAATGATTTTCAATGACTGACACATTTCAGAAAGAAAAAAAAATGTAACTGCAGATTGATCACATTCATTCTTTCATCAATATATCAAGATCTGCTAGCAAATTTACTGAGACTACAAAGAAGTTCTTTAGGAAGTACTGGGAAGGCTGGATTTAACCTTTCAGCTATTTCTATAGTTAAAAAAAACAGCAGGGGAATTTCAAACAAAAGACTTCTACTTACCTTATTAACAACAACAAAAAAGTAAATCTATCAAACTATGCATATTTCTTTCCCTTCTTACATAAAAGTAAAAGCTCATTTTATTTTCAAAATTTGGAAGACATTCTCAAAGGGGAAATTTTTACGTTAGCAATAGTACCAACTTGGAATATCTGATACTGAAAGATTCCTGAAATGGGAAAACTGGATATCGCTCTATTCACATTTTAAAGAGATCAGCAACATACTTATCTTCTGTTTGTATAAGGGTTTAATTCTGGAGGGGGCTTAATTTACAATTCCTACTCTGTAAAACACAGTTTGCAGCTGTTCTTCAACACAGAATGATGCCCAGAATTAAAATGGGTAATATGTACATGATCAGAAACATTGTCTACATCAACAAGCATATAGCATCTAGTTATCCCTCTCCCCAGGATGGCTAGTACTCATACAGTGTATCTAGCTTGCCCAGATAAGCAACACTGCCTTGGGGTGTTCTAGTCACAACATTAGTTATCTCCCATTCTAAGTGTCACACACTGTCCAAATACAAGTGTTTTAAATCATGCAATTAACGTTTCTATAAAAGCCATCTCAAAAAAATGCTGCGTGTACTCTCTGGTGCTGTTAACATCCTATTCCTTCACCTGCCTAGCAGACAGGCTTCCACCACTACCACAAATGAAAAGGATAGAGTTCCATCTTTGACTGACATGAATACGTCAACCATCAGAGAAGCTTGTTTAACAACAACAGAAAGATACTCTGGCCAGCTATGCCTTTCTTCAAGACCGGTCTCAGGGGTGACCATGATCACACTACGCTTTGTCCTTCACCGTCTCCTTGACCATTTCTTCATGAAAAGCCTACACACTGTCTGGAAATGCTTGCTGACGTAGTAGGCCACCTGATTAAGACACAATAACTATTAAATACCTGAGATTCTGTGTGCCCAGAGGGTGCACTCAGACACTATGGATTTTATCCTATGGGCATCCTTGGTGACTTCTCAAAAGACAGGACAGGCTCCAAGACCTTAGAATGAAAAGTACTGCTGGAAACACCAATGGCAGAAATATTACAGTAAGCAAGCAGTCTTAAGAAAAATACAATTAGGAGTACTCTACAGATCTCTGCTGAAAAAAAAGCTCTTATATTAGATTATATCCTGCCAATAAGGAAAAAAGTCTGCTTATGTATAGAGGAACACTGTACGGCGGAACTGTTACAAAGTACAGAGCCACGTGTACTTTGATAATAGGGCTGTGCTTTCCAGAGGGCTTGGACAACAAATATTCTACTTTTTTTTCATGGGGATTTAGAAACTAACTGTACAAGGTAGGTTTAGAAACCTCAAATTATGCTGTGAAACTGTTACAAGAGAAAAGTATGAAAAACCTGCATTTTTAGAATTTGTATGAAATTCCCCTAAATTGAAAACAATACATAATCATATAATCATGCAGATTTAAAGATCTCATCTAAAAAAAATTACACTTCACAGTCTCTGCTACATTCGTATCCAGCAACAAAAATATTTCTTAACAATTCCAGGTAATAATAAAATTTCTTATAAAAACTACTTGTGCTGGAGAAGATTTGGTCAGAACAGGACCACCCATAGACTCAAACAGGTTTTAAGAAGCCATAGACCACATGATAAAAACCACACTCAAATATCTTCTCAGGTTTATTTCCCCTCCTGACTACAAGCATGTGCAAACCCTGAGTAATTCATGAGCAGAAGCTCTAGGAGGGCTCTGTAAGCCAGGGAGCAAGGTAACAAATCTGGTTTTAACAGCTCAGTGACAGGCTGCATGTTGTTCTCTTGGGATGAAACACGGCAGATGATGGAAAACAAGCAGCAGCAAAAACAGTTTTTTCTCAATTCACTCAGGTGAACTAGTTCCTAACTCTATAACTCAACACAAATCTGATCCCTTGTGATTACTCAATTAGTCAAAAGATCAGAAACGATTCTGGCACGTGTATGAAATGCTTGCGTAAACTGAATGGCTGGGGAAGGTAATGTCTTCTGCTGAAACAAGAATGCTCCTTCTACCAATTAGCTCTCTCTTGATAACTACACCCTTAAGGGACATAGCAACCGTTGGAAAAAAATCCAATGTGAGACATTTCAATCACCAAGTAATTGAAAAAAGAGCAATTATCAGGGACTGGGAATAAACAGTCCTTCGTATTCAGATTTTCTATTCCAATGTGGAGGGGGAGTTTGGATGAAAGTTTGTGGAATAATAGTAAGAAGTTGAATGAGACCTTCCCTTTTCTCAACAAACCCTCAAAAAGACTTTTCAAATACACTCAATGTTTTCCAGACTGGGAACACTACAGAGTTGATGAGAAAAATCCCAACAGAGAAGTAATTATTAGAATACGTTAGCTCTTACATACTTAAAAGCAATATTATTAATGGTGGTTCTGATTTTATTCGTATTTCAAAGATTGTTGTGTTGTCAAAAATGTGAATTTAGTGGAAGATTATTATTTGACTGCCTGATCTGACATCTGATAAAGTCAGCAACAGTCTTTTTGTGTTTTTCAGTATATTCTGGAACAGGCCCTTAAAAAGAACACAGAAATTAAGTAAGTGAAACATCAGGGCTTATTCAACAAAAGGAGAGTGAAAAATGTTACAAAACTAAATATTTATAGAAATTATTATTTTCTTCCATTTAAATGAAGACGATTATATCTTAATTTTAACATTCTCTGTGCGGTTTGTCATCAAATACAATAGCTTAGTGCACGTGAGCCAAAAAATGAAGTAATTTATGTTTTATTGCCCAAAATTAAGTAAACACAAATTGTAAACAGCATGAAAGCTAAAAGGGAGCTAAAAAGGCTCCAAAATTTTCTGGTTTAATACAGTGCAAACTTACAGGCAATATAAGTAAAAAGACTAATTATAAATGCACATTATTTAAAATACAACTGTGAACTTTAATTCCCTCTAAGTACCTTTAAAATCTTATTTAGCTTAAGTCAAAATAATTTAAATTAATAATCCCCACACCACAAGAACTCTTGGTCAATATGAGTATTTGGTTTCTAGGGAGCGCCTCAGAAATTCTTAGAACTGGGAGGCACCAGTGGCTGAATCACAGCACATCACTGTCCACTTACTGATATATTTTGAATGTAAACCCAACACAATGCCAAGAAAAAAAGAAAACAAATTACTGCTAGTAGTAAGAGAGAAAAGAGCTTTTCCTCACTCTTTCCCCATGACACTCAAATTTTCCATTGCAAAAATAAGAAAGCACATTTAAAATGGCTCCCAGTTCAAATTTGAAATAGCTATAGCTCTTCCTTTCTTTTTTTGTTTCTTTTTTTCAAAAGACACAGCTTTTAGCCCCAGTTCACACCAACGCGACAGTGCCTAGATCCTGCT
Source organism: Tauraco erythrolophus (assembly GCF_009769465.1). Classification (NCBI taxonomy): domain Eukaryota; kingdom Metazoa; phylum Chordata; class Aves; order Musophagiformes; family Musophagidae; genus Tauraco; species Tauraco erythrolophus. Next base: position 47,103,862 of record NC_141469.1, read on the forward strand.
CCTTTGGCTCTGTATCTAAAGCACAGTTTTAACATGCCATCTTGTGGATTGGCAGCATCTACCCGTCAAGCACACCTGAAACCTGACTCTGTCCTGCTGACTCTTACAACAGATGCCATGTTCTGATAGGAGTCTGCACAGTTTTTAGCAATGAGAGCCACCACTTTTCACAATCTCCAGCTATGAAGAAAACATGAACGGTCACAGCAAAGGGACAGCACCGTCAGTCTCTGGAAACTCTTCTGTTAAGTCACTATATTAAGTCTCTATTTTTTCATGTGCAAACCTACTATGGGCACACAAACATGCCACTGTGGGGAGAGAACAGAGTGTGAACTTTTACTGCATGTTAGCTGCTCCACAAAATCACTGAAGTCCAAGCGAAATAGTAAGCCCAGCGCAACAGCTTCACCTAGCTAAACAGAGAACTTCTTTTTCCAACACAGTGACCTCAGCCACTGGGATCATTTCAGTCTTCCCATAAAAGAAGTTAAGCTACTTTGCATTTACCACTCATCACAGATAGCTACTGTGAAGAAGGAAATTCAGACTTCTGCCTACCTTCACAGTAACTCATTCTTGTGTCAATTCTCTTGCTTCCTCTTCAGAGGAGTTTTCTGAAACTCTTCAGATGAGTTTTCAGAATTTTCTACCCCAGAGTTCAACAGTCTCACAAACCCTGAGATTGGTCCTGCAATCTCTGCTCAAATTTTTTTTTTTTAATTAAAGTCAACAGCGTCTTGCCTGAAAAAAGATTAAGAGTTCCTACCCAGTATGAACACTTTTTCTTTTTAAGAGGTAAGTATATTACTAAAGAGTTTTAATAATAAAAAAAAAAAAAAACAACAAAGCATACAAGTATTAGGAAGATAGCAATGATCAGACAGCTCACCAGTTTGTTATTTTTCAGAAGAAATAATGGCATAATCCCTGTCCAAAAGTACTTTCCAACTCCAGAAATGTTGTAATAAAGAGATAACAAAACAAGAACTACCAGAGTAGTGGCATGAACACAGTGTAATAATCAACGAAGTCTAGTGTGAATAGCAGATGAGATGAAAATAAATTATTTATGTAGGGATAATTAAAATAATTGCCTTTTAGAGTAACTTTTGAGACAGTTCAAAGCAGAAATAAGTCCTCAGAAAAGACATGAATGAAAAATTAGCAAGTTCATGAGCCAGGTCAGGAAAAGACCTCCATACAAAAATTGTGATGGAAGAAAGCCCAGATAAATGTGTGAAAGAAACAGATAATTGTTACAAAGATAAGAAAGCAGAAATGGATAATAGTGGCAATGAAAAGGATAGGTAAGTAGGAAAGCAAGGATAAATAACAACTTAGAATCATAGAATTATAGAATAATTTAGGCTGGAAAAGACCTTTAAGATCAAGTCTAACGATTAACCTAACACTGCCAGGTCCACCACTAAACCATGTCCCTAAGTGCCACATCGACAAATACCTCCAGGGACGGTGACTCAACGACTTCCCTGGGCAGCCTGTTCCAACACTTGACAACCCCTTCAGTGAAGAAATTTTTCCTAATATCCAAACTAAGCCTCTCCTGGTGCAACTTGAAGCCATTTCCTCTCTTCCTATCACTTGTTACTTGGGAGAAGAGACTCACACCCACCTCGCTACAACCTCCTTTCAGGTAGTTGTAGAGAGCGATAAGGTCTCCCCTGAGCCTCCTTTTCTCCAGACTAAACAACAGGAGTTCCTTCAGCTGCCCCTCATAACACTTGTGCTCTAGATGCTTCACCAGCTTCGTTGTCCTTCTTTGGACACGCTCCAGCACCTCAACGTCTTCCTTGTAGTGAGAGGCCCAAAATGGAACACAGTATTTGAGATGTGGCCTCACCAGTGCCAAATACAGGGGGACAATCACATCCCTAGTCCTGCTGGCCACACTATTTCTGTTACAAGCCAAGATGCTGTTGGCCACCTTGGCCACTTGAGCACACTGCTGGCTCATATTCAGCCAGCTGTTGATCAACAGCCCCAGATCCTTTTCTGCCAGAGAGCTTTCCAGCCACTCTTTCCCAAGCCTGTAGCGTTGCATGGGGTTGTTGTGACTCAAGTGCACGGCCTGACACTTAGCTTTGTTGAACCTCATACAACTGATCTTGGCCCATCAAGATCCAGCCTGTCCAGATCCCTCTGTAAAGCCTTTCTACCCTCAAGCAGATGAACACTCCTTCCCAACTTGGTGTCATTTGCAAACTTACTGAGGGTGCACTTGATCCCCTTGTCCAGATCATCAATAAAGATATTAAACAGAACTAGCCCCAGTACTGAGCCTCGGGGAATACCACTTTGCGATCGCTATGGCCAAGATGGCCTCCAACCATCACATCTTCCACAAGTCCTTCTCTGTTAACAAACAACAGGTCCAGCAGAGCGCCTTCCATAGTTGACTCACTCACCAGCTGCTTGCACTGGTGTAGATGGTCCCCATCTGTTGCCAGCAGGCCTAGTGTTGTGTAGACTGACCTGTGATCAAAACCCCAAAATTCTGCTAGTGACACCAGGCTCAAAGCCACATATTGATCTGCTGGCTCTTCCTGTTCCTTCCCTCATCATTCCCTGCAACTGGAAGGATAGAGGAGACCACTACTTGTGCTGCTGATCCCTTAATCAGTCTTGATATGGTCATTTACTTGATATGGTAATTTATCCCATGAATAAAAGTAAATTTAGAATCATAAAGACTGTTGATAGAAATTTCATGTGATAACAAGGGCAAAATATCATCCCTGATGAAAATACTTTTTTTGCAACTTAGACCAGGTATAAGCTCTGCTTTTTCTCTCCAACAATGCCAGAAGACGACAACACCATGGCATACTCCTGATTGTGTTTTCATGCTTCTGGGTAACAAAATCACTGTTTAAGCTTTGTTGGCAGCCATTTCTGTTCTGTCCAAAGTATATAAACGATTTAGTAAACAACATGATAAATAAATTGCTGTGGTGGGATAGGCCAGTCCTGAAAACAAGCCAAGCTGCAAATTGAATTGTAACATTATACGTAGAGTTCAGATTTAAAGACACAAAAAATGACACCTACATGCATTATTCTGCTACAAGCTGGCCAAGAGAAATAAGAGAAAAATAAGGGGAAAAGAAGGGCATACTGATGGAATTAAATTGTCTCTTAAACTACATCAGCTTCTCTTAGAGGAAAAAACAACGAAAAAGTGAACCCTGCCTTCCCTACTCCTACATTTTCTATGAGCATATGCAGAATTAAAATAAAATAATGATGGTTCACATTAAAATAAAATAATGATGGTTCACATAAGGACAGAATAACAATAAAATATGGATAAAATACGCGATTAAAAATATGGAGTTTGGTCCTGTGAGGTGACAAGTAATTTTCTCTCCCATGACAAATGAGAGAGAAAGATGATTGGTACCTTTCAAAATAATATTCCTAGATTACAAACCAACTCTTAAGACCCAGAACCATCAGGCAGTTTATGACAGAGGGAGAACATTAACTTTCATACTGAAAGACATGAAATTTTATGGACAAAGATGTAGCAGACAAACAAGTCAGAGGGACCACTGTGAAAATATGAGCCCTGATTCAGGCAAGAACTCATTCTTCCCCTTATTTTCTCATTTCTCCTCGGATTGCTGTTTCACCTCGGCATCATATAGATCCCCCTTCTCCACACTTCCCTCACTTTCCTACAGTCGTACGACTTTTATTGTTACTTCATTTTATAATTTTGCTGGCCTTGAGGACCTGGGATATCACTGGCACCCTACTTCTAGTGAATGCAAAGCAGAATGAATTAGCAGAATAGTGAGAGTCAGGGAAAAGAAGATGAAGCAGTGTGATAGTCAGGATCATAATGAGGAGCTCACTGCACCTCTGACTACATGAAATACTAGACAACAAACGGATGAGATGATAGAATATTTCACAATATTACTACAGTGGCATCTGAAAACATTCATGAACAACATACACAGATCTCCCAAGCCATCATTAGCTAACTTGTATCTAAAATACAAAACCAGAATACATGTGGGTTTTTTGACCAAACAGTTTAGTATCTTGTGCAGAATGATGCATATTAGCAAATGAAAAGGGTATTCCCACATAGATAGCCTTGAGGAAAAGTCTTAGAACTAGGAGTTTCAACAGATAAGTAGTTTGCTCTAAGTGTTGATTACATCCACACGCGGCCTGAGAGAAAAAGCACAATTTTCTCCATTTTCCTCAAATGAGATGGATACAACACAGCTCTGATCATCAAACATAGTTCAGCCATTTGCAATACAGGTTATGGCTATTAATTACTTCTGGAATATCAAGCTGACAGAATTTTCAATGCATCATTTTCTACACTGCTTGCAATACTGTCACACTATGCATGCTTTGAGGCCGTCACGAGGTGTGACTGAGTTTTTTTATATATTTTTAAAATATATACTGGTTAAGAAGCAGCAGCTTCCAGCATACTACAAAGCTCAGGAATGGGAAATGTGAAGAACGACCTGCACCTTCATCTTCCAGTTAAGTCCTGATACCTAACCCCTTATAGGTCTCCACGGGACATAGACCCAAGTGGACATCATTTTTCATGGCTTTTTTTCTTTTTTTAAACATCCAATTACCTGTCTAGAAAATAGTCTCCATTTAAACTGGTTGATCTAGAACTAGTTTCTAGCTTAAACACCATTAGCAGTGCATGAATTCTGTGGTACACTTTTGATGCCTTAACCTGTGCAACACCAGCACCTTGAGCACCCAGTGAAGGTGGGGAAATGGAAATCAGTGGAGCAAGAGCGCTCACAGGAACAAGCTTGCACCCTGCCACTCCAACCTTGTGTTTTATTCGTTTGTCCCAGTGCCTTTGGAAGTGCATCGAGTCTTTTCTCCTGCATCTCAGAAGGATGATAGCTTCTTCGTCCTAATGAGCAACCTAAGGTTCAGCTGTTGGGAAAGGTCCTTGGCTTGAAAGCCAAGAAATTGGGAACTGAAGGCACAGGTCTGGAAAAAAAGGGGCAAGTGAGAGCGAAATGCAATTTCCTGCTCTTGGGGTGGTCGGCTAAGAAGGGCTATAGATTAGAAGCAGTAGCAACTGCTGTTAAAAAAAAATAATTAGAAGGCAAATGCCGTGGAACATGTGTAAACAGTCTCCAGCGCAACCTCCATATTTAGAAGGTCACTTTAAATTATCAGAAATGTATTCAGTATAGTTCAGCTGTGCTTTCAATAGAAGGCCACGTTAGTAGGGTAACTCACTTTTGCTGGTTGCCTGAGAGACTATTTAAGTCAAGCTTAGCTGTGCTGACATCTTGAGAGCTTTTCAACCATTTGCAACACACAACACATCTATTTTAGTAATCTGTGTTTATTCTGTGCTGTTTGCACAAGGTCTCCCTCAGCCAAGATTCATGGCTATGCTGGATGCTCTTTCAAACTACGCCAGTTTATAATAGTAAGACTCCAGAATGACCTGGTCAAGAGAATTACGTGGAAACTTGGTTGACAAATGAGCGTTTGAAGCAATTGTGTTGAAATAGTTTGGGAATTTGCAACTTTTGCTATAAAAATCTAGTGACACCTCCAAATACAGGAGAGATTAAAATAAAGAATGATTTGCTTTGTATCCCCCAGAGTTTTTGAGAGGTTCAAGCCTTCTGGTATAGCAACATAACTAGACATGGGCCATTACTTTGCAATTAGCTACAGAAGAACAAAACACAAGGTCGTAATTCGCACAGAGGTCTGTAAGGCCATCAAATCTCTACAGCAGAACTGCTGGCAGTTCAGCAAAATGAGTCCCTTTGTATTACAGAATTAGAAATGTTTTAGGTTAAAGAACATATTGCATATTTTCATAGAAACTAGTATGAGAGAGAGAATTCTAAAGTTACACTTTCTGTAAAGCAAATAATACTGTATCAGAAGAGGAAGAAAAAAAGGACCTTTATATTATACAAACTTATGTGTGTTACTGGCTCGCTTTGACATTTCTGGCCACTCACAGGTCTCAGACTTCATGGAAGATGCTCTATGTATAATTATCCTCCCCCACCACATACACTGTGTTTTCAGACTAGTTTTCAGACTTGACCTGAGCCTTGGGCTAAGATACTCCATGGATCAGCCTTGCTTACTCAGAGAGCATTGAAATCTGGAGGAGTAACATAGTGCAATCAGATTTTTGTTCTACAAAAGAAGGGGAAAAAGGCGAAATAAAAAGGTTTAAATATAACATCATTCTTATCCAGAGATTTGCTGTCTTCTGCCACAACTAAGACAGGAACCATTTCCTCTGGATATCACAGAATGTCCTTCACTCTGACTCTTTCAAACAACAAGCCCCTTGTCTGACAGAGTCCGCCCCATTAAAGTACTCGATGTCATTTGTTGTTCTTCATCCTTGAACTTTGACTCTTCTTGTCAAAATAAGTTTTGCAGATGGAGGAGACTAACAGGAGATAAAGCCATACAAGCTAACAGGCCTGTCATTGTCTTTTGACAACTCTTGTGTATCCACAGAGGATGGAAAGTCTTATGATATTTTTCTTCTATGCTTATTTCCTCTTACGGAAAGTTCCCCATTATCTCCTACATCCATAGAGTAAATAGTGAGCCCTACATAAAATAGTCAAATTGTTACACAACACCACCAAATCATAACAGATGTTGCCATGGGTATTACATACTAGAAATGATATTTATGAAGTCACAGCCAAAGACTTCAGATTTCTATTGTTTCCTAGGAATGTTTGGAAATCATAATATTTGCTTATTATTTATATGGCCATACTACAGAAGTTTACCATGTGTGAAATTTTTATATTTTGACAGCAAGGAGAACCCTGAAAAATCCACTTCATGAAAATGATAGAACATTCAGCACAAGAGAATTCAATGCCACTTAAGTATATATATATAAATTACAAGAACTGTGGGTATGAACAGCATCTCCTAGTTAGCCTAATAAGCAGCAAAAAATCTTTTAAAACTGTCAGGCACATTGGAGATGTACAGTCCACTGTCTATAAAAGCTTCATGCTATTATGAAGTAAGAAGGAAAAAGATCAACAAAACAAACCTCTGCTTACTCAAGAAAAATGAAGGACAGAAAAATAATCGAGCCACGTAGCTTAGTAAGAGCTAGGCTTTTTAAAAACAAACAGCTTGCTTATTTGTAATTTTCTGTGGTGTTGCTAATAGCAGAGAGGAAGAAGAGATTAAATGGCAATAGCTTTTTTTTTAATTAATTTTTAATTGTAATGACAAGATGAACTGCATGAAGTCTGCATTTCAAGTAGACATTTAAACTATATACTATATATGAAAATATAATATATCCATCCACAAATTGTACTTTGAATACTAAATAATTTTTTTAAGACTTTCAAAGTAAATACACCAATTAAATTAGAAATTAAAAGTAACACTTCCAGAAATAAAACGAGAACTTCAGGTTGTAGAGTCAAACTTTTTGACCTCCTTCTGACCTTGGCATAGCAGCATCATTCAAATTTCCCATACTGTTAACTCTAACAGAAATCCTGTGTATTTGAATATGTGTTTTTAACTCTACATGTAATAGTCGTAACTGAATGCATCATGCCTTCTTCATTAGCAGAAGCCTTAATTCTTATCAGTGTTGTTCTATACAGGTATAACAAATTAGTCTGTAAAAATTAGTTTACTTTAACCCAACTGCAAGCTATTAAAGTCTACACCAATCATGGTTTTTTTTGCGCAATGTCATTACTGGACTGAAGAATCCTAAAAGTACATTTCCACACTTGGGCATGTCTTATAATTACATTGTTATTCTGTTGAATTTGATCTTAACTCTGAACTTCTGGATTTACAATGCTCAGTCTGGAGGTAATTACAACCACCTTGTTATACAATTTGCTCCAAAATCCTGACAAGTACTCCCAGCTATAACACCATTCGAATGTGCTCTGGTGTGTTATATACCTATCTAGGTTAAAAAGAATCGACAATTAAGTTGGTATGTGGAAACATTTTGGGTATAGAGCATATTTGGATGTTTTTTACCTCCACAGGCTGAACAACTAAAGATTGCCTAGCTTTCTTGTATCACAATGGTTTTGGAGTTAAGGTTACGAGGATCCAACTTTTAGAGGTAGTGGGCACCCAGTCTCCACTGAGACTTGTGGGGTTCAGCAACTTTGAGAACTGATGTCCAAGAGCTCCTTTTAAAACAAACAATAAAATTCCTGTTTGCTTATGCTGTGCAAGATTGAGTGACAAAATAGCACCTTAAAAAGCTAACTTACTGAAGCATAAAAGTTACAATGCAAGTCTCCTGTTAAAATCATGCAGCAGGTTACTTGAGGATAGTCTGGCTGCTGACTGAGACTTTTGGGACTTTTCCTTTCTAGATTCTGCTGAATTATCCCAGCTAGTGATTTGCTCTTATAAATATTTAGAAGCATCTGTTTTGTTTTTTAGGATAGATGAAATGTGGCATTTCCCCTAACTCCTCACAGTTTCAAGTGCTAATTGGTATGATCTCTTTGGAAGCTGGACACTGAGCAATAAACTCCATTCCTGCAACTACACAGGAACGCTGTTAGACGTGCTCTGTTCACATTCACTACTCAGGAATTAATGTGCCTCCAGACGATCCACTTGCACCCACTTGATACTGCATGGAGCAGCCCAGGAACAAAATCTCACAGACCTTTGTGGCACTTCTTCTGACTTTGGACACAACTCCCCTACATTGTTACACCTAGAATCCTCCAGCCACAACATAAAGACAGCTGGTTGACTGCTCCCATTGCCTGTCAGTATCTTCTAGCAAAAAATGGAAAGATAAAAAATGCTGAATGGGAGTCGAAAGTCTGAACCATAGTGGTTCAGATTTGCATCTGACAAGCCTCGGAGGAAAGAGCAGCCAACATGCATCCTCCTTTCTCCCTCCCAACTTTCTGAAGTTTGGTCTTGGATGTTCCTTTGCCACTGCTGTAGTATGTGTCCAGAAGCCTCAAGGTCCAGAATCAACAAAACTGTGAGATATGGCAGAAATGTCATGCTGAGGACAAGAGGAAAATCCTTCTTGGGAAAGTACACGTGTACGAGCGTCCATATGGGGGTAGCAGGGAGAGCTCATGAAATTGTGCCTCTAATTGGGAAGCATGAGCTAGGATGGCTGAGCCCTGACGTAAAGGCTCCACAGAAGAGACAACTGTTCTCCACAGAAGCCTCAGTTTTCTACACCCTTGTGCCAACAGCATTGACCTTTAAACAGTGCATAAGTAGACTCAAGGATGCAATTACACCCCTGTACTCAGCACTTTAAACCCGTATCTGGAATACTGCATCCAGTCTCAGGCTCCCCTACACAAGACATATTTACAGACTGAAGTGAATTCAGCAGAGGATCACCAAGGGCTGGACCACTTGCCCTATAAGACAGGCTGAGGGAGCTGGTCTTGTTCAGCCCAGAGAAGATATGGTTTTTGGTGGATCTAACAGCATCCCTCCAGTACTTACAGGGAGGTTGCTGAGAGGACAGAGACAGGCTCTTCACAGCGCTGTACAGCAGAGAGTATGATACATTCAACTAAAACAGTGGATGGAAAAAATTCTCTACCACAAGGACTGTCAAACATTGGAGCAGGTTGCCCCAAGAGGCTGCAGAATTGCTATCCTTGCAGGTTTTCAAGACTCAGCTGGAATAAAAGCCCTGAATGACCTGGTCTGAATTCACTGCTGACCCTGCTTTGAGCAGAAGGTTGGCCTAGATGACTTCCTGAAGTCATAGAATCATAGAATCATAGAATCGTTAGGGCTGGAAGGGACCTTCAAAGGTCATCTAGTCCAACCCCCCTGCAAGGAACAGGGATATCTCCAACTAGATCAGGTTGCTCAGGGCCTCATCCAACCGGGCCTTGAACGTCTCCAGGGATGGAGCATCCACCACCTCTCTGGGTAACCTGTTCCAGTGTTCTACAACTCTCATAGTAAAAAATTTTTTCCTAATATCCAACCTGAATCTACCTCCCTCTATTTTAAAACCATTACCCCTTGTCCTATCACAACTGGCCCTCCTGAACAGCCTCTCCCCATCTTTCTTGTAGGCCCCCTTGAGGTACTGGAAGACCGCTATAAGTCCCTTCCATCCTGAACAATTCTGGTAACACCAACAAATGGGCACACATCCCTTTCACTTCTTGCACCTCTGTCCCCCAGACAAGCCTGTTGTCTGTTTGGCAATAAGAAAGTGAGTCAACCTCTAATGACTTGTGAGACTCAAGAGAGCACTGGCTGCACCACACTTGGGAAGGACCAAAGAGAAATTATATCAGGTCCATAAAACACATGGAATTGGATACGCAGACATGCTCAATTTGTCCGGTGTCATTTTGAACTTTGGTGCAGCTGGCCACTACACGGATCTGGGCTCTCTGGCAACTCCAGCTTCAATGCTTAGCTCAAGGGTCTCGTGGCCTGTGAGACGACAAGTGCTTGTTGTTTCCTCTTGTCCTTGTGGGGAACTGTTTTGCCTTCTGCTGCAGCCACTGACGTAGCCCTCCCACTGAGAGAGCCTGGTCTGGGATATTTTGGCTCCCAGCATGGCCTGTGTGTTTTTGAGGAGGCATTCTGTGTGCACAGTCCAGGGACACACTGTGAGAACATGATGGCACAGGTTCAGTGCTGTGTTATGGACATGGGTGGTGAACTCTGCTTACTCTGAGCAGAGTAATTCTGGAAAATGGGATCATCCAAGCTCCCTGAGAGCACACACAGGTACAGCATCTGCCTGGCTTTAGGTTCTTCCCCTGGCGCTCCAGATGAGATAGTGCAACAATGCACTCCAAGGCCAAGAAAGTGTGGACACTCAGGATTTTATGTTCAGGGTGAAGCAGGGCTATATGAGTGCAACCCACGCATTTGCAAGAACAAGCTATATATACTTCTTACAAAGTGCTGTTTAAAATGAGTTTGCTCTTTTGTGGATGCATGCACACAGAAGTGGTTTTATTTTAAGGGCAAGCACACAAATGGATTCCTTGTTTCCAGACATACCTTCTTCGGGGAATTACACATTAACCCTACTCTTATCATAGGCTAGTGGATGCCATATTTTCTTGATAACCTTCCTAAAATACTGATAAAAAAACCTCTTGAAGAAGGGCCTGATCCTAAAGAGGATGCTCTTCAAACATACTGCCTTCAGCAGCTGATGTACTCAGTAACTTAAAAGGACATGAATTTAGGCCCTAAGAAAGAAAACGGGATCAAAATAAAATTATTAAAATCAACAAGGGGAAGAACATCAAATAAAGCTGATGTACAATGTGATATTAAAAATTCGTTTAACCAAATTAGAGTTGCAATCAAGTTTACCTAATTGCTCACAGTTCACAATTGTTAGTGTTATTTTTAAAAATACATACTTTTATTTAGAAAAAAATTAGCACTTAGTAGCTTTTTCTTCAATGGATAGTGAACTCAATTCCTACAGAAGCAAAGAATCATTGCTGTTTTACAGGTCACAGTTACAGCAGTGTAAAATAACTTGCTTGAAGTTGCTCAACCATGTGTCCTGATTTCAGCTGGGATAGAGCTAATTTTCCTCTCAGTAGCTGGTATAGTGCTATGTTTTTGGACTTAGTATGAGAACAATACTGATACTACACTGAAGGTTTTAGTTGTTGCTAAGCAGTCAGGACTTTCAGCTTCCCATGCTCTACCAGGTGCACATGAAGATGGGAGGGAGCACAGCCCGGACAGCCGACCCAAACAGATCAAAGGATATTCCATACCATATAACGTCATGCTCAGTATATAAAGTGGAGGAGTTAGCCAGGGATGGCACGAACGCTGCTTGGGAACAGGCTGGGCATCGGTCAGCAGGTGGTGAGCAATTGTACTGTGCATCACTTGTTTTGTATATTCTTTTATTATCATTGTTTTTTATTATTATTATCCTCTTTTTTTTTCTGTCCTATTAAATTTTCCTTATCTCAACCTATTAAGTTTTTTTTCTGATTCTCCTCCCCATCCCATTGCGGGGGGTGGGGGGGAGAGGGGGGGGGGGGAGTGAGCAAGCAGCTGTGTGGTGCTTAGTTTTGGCTGGGGTTAAACCATGACAAAACGACATAGCAAAAAATAGAACTCAGATCTCAAAATCATTGGATTCTCAACCCCAGAGTTTTTTTAAGGTTAGCTGTAAAAATTTAGACATTGTTATCTTGCCATATAAGTACATGGAACTTCATATGCCTGCTATCACTTGGATCTCAAAGAGTTTTTGGGGTAGTTTCTTTGATTCCATGCAGACTAAAAAAGGCGTTACAAAGAAACATTTCAATAGAAACACTGTCAATGCTGTCAAAATGCAGCCCTGAGAAATAAACAGAAAGCTATCATTTGTGTTAACTATTCAAAAGCTCATCAGAAAGTCAGATACACAGATTCTAACTGTACACACAACTGAATAAGCAGAATCAAAAGCATCAGTAACTGCAAATCTGCAAGAGCTGAAGTAATGTCTGAATAACCACTCTTCCAAATATCCTCATGTTATCCTTACCAGATTAATCAGTCTTCTCATTGCATGTTCATGCGAGCAAATGCATTCACAAGGATCGAATCCACCTTCTGCCATGGTTCTCTGGATAAACCTGAACTTGTCTGTGAACACCTAAGAATAAGAATAAAAGGATAATGAACTCTTTTTCAACTGACCTTATTTTCCAGAGACTCACACATCAAGTTTCAGTTCATTTAATGCCAGGGTGAAAAGGCAAAACAAAGCAGGGTAATCCTATTATTCCTTTGGCAGCATGAATGAAGAAGTCTGGTATGTGCAGTTACATTTTGATGTTGCTGAAAGCAGTGTCTCACACAGGCTTCCTTAGAGAGCCAAATAGTCTTTTGCAAGAACTTCTGTCTCTCCCCTGGGTTTTCCCACATACCACTACGAAATACATCCTAACAAACAAGAACCACAAAGATTAAATTCTAGTCTCTCATCTGCATAGCAGGACTCTTAAGTGTACAAATACAATTTGAAAAGTCAGGGGAACTTGTACTCCTAACTCCCTAACAAACTGCTGGCATTCTCCCTCTGGATCAATGTACAGGAAAATAATTTAAAACCCAGTAACTTCTTTGCTACAGGGAGAAACAATCATTCTTATTGTATAATGAAAGCAAGCAGCAGGGGTGCAAAAGTGGATATATTTGGAAACACTTTTAAAATGGAGCTACACACACTAATTTTAGATCAAAGAAGTAGGTCATTCACTTAGGAATACAGTAAGTTCAAAGAAACTCTAATGGACACGGTGGGGAATCAATTCTAGGTTATTAACCTGCTAAAACCACTTACACCAGACATGTCAAGCATGGACAAGCATATCTTTACTATTTACCAATAGTTTTCTCAGTGACTTAATTGATGGTCAAAATGAGTAGCAGATTGCAAGGCATTTCTACCCTTGTGGTCAAATCAGGGATTGATTTCTCCTGAATGAGGACTCCTACGATGTATTAGATCAGTTCTGCACAATGACACTTCTAAAGCATTTTTGTTAACTTGCTATCAATAAAGCTAGATTCAGATTGTGTTTATGTTGCATGCACTGGGGTCCTAACTGAGATAAATGGCAAGCTTAATAAATGTAGCAACACAGAACAGATACATCCTCTCAATTTCGTAAAACAAGTAGTTTGTGAAGGTGCCAGCCACTTGATAAGGGTGCGCTGAATCAACAGATGTGCTCTGCAGTCATCACCTATAAAAACTTACAGCCTTGATCATACATAAGCATTTTAATGTTGCCTTGATCACACATAAGCATTTTAATGTTTTAACCTCACTAGGAGAAAGAGGAATCACCCATATGGCTATAAGATACCTTCATTCAACAGAAGGTATCACAACAGTTCTTCCCTCCCAGAGGAAGAAAGATACGGAAAAAAGAAAACACATTTCAGAAGTCCTTCTTCTGTCAATGCCTACCACTCTTCTGTGTTACTTTCTGCCATGGTGGAGAGAACCAGATAGTAAAAGACGGTAAGAGATACCTGTATCTTCACTACGGAGTCTGAACATCAGTGCCCTTAATCTAACAGGGCACCTGCCTTTTACTGAAAATTGAAAAAGAGAAAAAAAAAACAAAACACACCAACAACTGAAGGGATGGAGGAAAGGCTTTTTGCCTAGACACTGAGAGAGTAATCTGGCAAGGTACTGAGAAGACGACTGAGAGATTACTTGATTATGTAGCATGTAAATACCTTTGCATAGAAAAACAAACCTGAGCATTGAGAAGTTCTTCAATTAAGAGGTGATCACGAACCAATGACTAGAAGCTGTAACCAACCAAATTCAAGAGAGAAGCAAAGCATACATTTTCACCCTTAGAGTAACTAACCAGTGCCAACAAACTGCCACAGAAAGAGTGGATTTCCCATCTCTCAATGCATTCAGATGTGCTTCAGCTAAACACAGGTTATTGAGTAAAGTACAGAAACGCCCAAGTTTAGATTCAGTGTTCTCTGATACACAGGAGATCACAGCAGATGAGCTAATGATTCTTTTTGAGAGTTAACTATAAAGCTACTACACTAACTTTCATGAAATTATTTCAGAACCACTAGAACTGCATGACAGCGATAGAAGAAACTTTTTAACTACACAAGCTCCCTGAATGATCAACCAGAAAAGTCTTTCTAAAACTATTTTAGCACACCGGGACAGGTAAAAGCACTGATTGGTAACAGTGCAAAATGGTTTATCTGAACATAAATCTGACATTGAAAAGAAGGTATTTGAACCAATAAAGTTGTAAACCAGCATTTGATTATAACTTAAAACAATTTAAGAGTCAGTAACACATAATAACATCACAGCAATTAATAGAGGAGTGTTAATCTATACATGACTACGAGAAATCAAAACATCAGAATAAGAATCGTCACCAACGAAACCAGTCTAACGTTCTTTGTAGAGCATACAACAGAAAAAGATTAGACAATAATCGACCTGTTGGCACGAGTCCAGAGGAGGGCCATGAAGATGATCTGAGGGCTGGAGCACCTCTCCTACAAAGACAGGCTGAGAGTTGGGGCTGTTCAGCCTGGAGAAGAGAAGGCTCTGGGGTGATCTTAATGCAGCCTTCCAGTACTTAAAGGGGGCCTACAAGAAAGCTGGAGAGGCACTTTTTACAAGGACATGTAGTGACAGGACAAGGGGCAATGGCTTTAAATTGAAAGAGGGCAGATTTAGACTAGATCTAAGGAAGAAATTCTTCCCTCTGAGGGTGGTGAAACACTGGAACAGGTTCCCCAGAGAAGCTGTGGATGCCTCATCCCTGGAAGTGTTCAAGGCCAGGCTGGAAGAGGCTTTGGGCAACCTGATCTAGTGTGAGGTGTCCCTGTCCATGGCAGGGGGGTTGGAGCTAGATGATCTTTAAGGTCCCTTCCAACTGAAACCATCCTATGATTCTATGAATAAATGGGAAAATTAATCTCTCATATAACATCATAAATTTAAATGGAGGTGTGCTAGGAGAAATTTACTCCAAGGCATCTAAATTGTACACGACAAATTACCTTAATGAGCTAAAATAAAGCAGAATGCATGTCACCAAGTAAAATGCCATCCAAGCGTTCAGCAAAAGATCCCTTACAAGCTCTCTCACTTTCACATGATGCTGAAAGGAATCATCCTCTATCTTTCCTTCCTCCAAGCCTATAACAAGCTCTTTCATCAGTAAAGGACCAAACATGGACCATCTATTCTGGGAACAGCACTAGGTTTTCTCTTGATAAAGATGCTAAACTTGGGTTATTTTATTACTTTAAAACAACCTAGGTAACTAGTCCCCCTTTACACAATTATTTTTTTGCTGGGAACAGGAGGAAACAGATATTGTATATGTGGTTAACCAGTTAGGAAGAAGAGAGAACTACTCTCTACTATATGATGATTTTCACTTGTAAAATTACACTCTTATGTCTGTATTCCTCATGAAAACATTCCCAGCTTAATAATTGTATTATTTGTAACACACTTTGAATGCATAAAGTACTAAATATAAACTAAGCTCTGTGATCAGACCCTTCAGTTTATTCATGTTTTGTGCCCCTGTGTAAGATTTGGTAATAAAAGACTAGTATTTTTATATATCACGGAGCAGGATTCCTTGGCTCCACTGTGTGCTCTTAGGCAGCCCATTCGTATCAAAATCCTGTTCCAGAATTGCTATGTGCTTCCTGCCTGCCTCCCAGTACTTGCAATTGTCTGATCTCATGTCAACAGCTAACTTGTTCTGCCCAGCTGACCTCTTCGCTGTGAGTCACACCAGCTCTCCACCTTTTGCAAATACAGTTCTCCTACATACAATCAATCAGAGAAAAAGGGAGGATGTGCTCTTTCTTTTCCTCATGACCTAGGAAAAAAAAAAAGCTTGTAGTTTATTTTACTTATTTTTCTTTATATTTTCCTATTTATCCCTTGTTTTTCTTGCTATTTATAGAGTAACTGGTAAGACCACAGCAATTGGTAATGCTATGATGTCAAATACCTGCAAGTACTCTGACTGAGAGAGTTACTTTTACTCTACTTAAAACTACTGTATTTGGTTTGGCCATATGACTGATAACACAGTATTTAACTCACAGTGTTTACAAACAGCTGGAAGATACCTTCGGTAAATACGCCAAAGCTCTCACTGATAACAGCTGAGAAGGTATATATTACGGCCTCTAGACGAAGAAAAGTAATAGAAAAGATAATAAAGGAGAGAATTAGTAAGCGCAGACAAATCTGATGTACCATCAACGAGTCAATACGACCTTTCCAGCATAAAAAGGCCCACAGAGGAAATCATAAACAGTACCATTGAAATTAAAATATTGTAGTCAGAGCCAGAATTACTATAATTCAGGAGCAAAGTGGAGGATGGTCTCTGGTGATTTAAGATAGAAATAAAAGCCCACCATTACCTTTTGACTTGAGCGTCTATTTGAAATTGTAGGTAATGAAGCCATATTGAAAAATATTTTTAGTCTCTCATGATTTAAAAAGTAGCATTCTCAGTTATAGTAATTATTGTAAATTGTTTCTTCTTTTATTATCTTCCCCAATTCCAGCCCTAGAGCTGTGTATTATATTTCAGACACCCTACTATCAAAAAAGCAATCTTTATGGCTACAATCTGATTGCTTTTTTGTACCTGGAGAATCTTCTGTATTTTAAATTATTAAAATGACTATACGTTATTTCCCAATTCAGCAACACCTCTCCTGAGTAAACAACATGCAGCTAGTGAGCTCTGGTATACTCTGCCTCTCTCCACCCTAATCATTACAAAACTGAATTCCTTTCTAACTTGAAGGCAAACAAGAGGTTTTGTCAATTTTCCATGTGATGCTGATTAGCAAGATTGTCAAAGTGCAGATATTGGCGATCTCTACTCCTTGGTATAAAGGAGTGCGTAAAAATATTTGTAATTCTAGTATTCAAAGAAACATTCACTCTATATGATACCTAAATCAGATCCACTGCAGATTTATTATGGACTAAACCTGGCATCTTCAGCATCAAAACTCTAAGCCCATTAGCCCTTATCTTTCCTGGATCCAGGCACCCTAAAATGTAGACTATCCCACACACATTCTACATACAATGGCTGAAGACTTCCTCTGCTAAGAACTGGTTTTGCTGTATTGGTATTTTCTTGAAGACTGAAGGTAAGAAATCTTTGGGAGCAAGATACCTCACAGCACAGCAGACAAGTAACGGAATCTTTTCATATTACTTTAAAGAGAAACAAAACCCTATTCAGCTCCTCGTTACAGTTTTTCAGCCAACTGCAATAACTCAAAGCACAATTGTCAAATATCTCTAACAAGCCATAAAGTTAATTTTGCTTCTGAGTTCAGTTTGAGAGAAGTGTGGCAGAACAAATGAAAGTATGTGTAAAATTTAAAAGAAAAATGTAGAAATGACTTCTGAAAAATGATAAAGGGCTAAAATAGCAAAAGCCATACACAAAGCATGAACAATTCAATGCCCCAAAGAGAAAATGTTCATTTTTATTTTACTGTCAGAGGCAGAAACCCTCTCTCCTATACTCTTCCATGATCTCCTAAAGGATCCAGGTTTACATAAAAAGGATTTGTTCTCCTGCCTTTTTATCCACTCCTACCTTAGTATTCATGTTTTCTTACAATATCTGACCCTTTTTGCAATTATTTTATTCACAGTACACCTCAAGTTTGGTTCTTCCATATAATCTTATCCATCTCCAAATGACCTCTAGATATTCTCTTCTAGCATCTAAAACATCCTCTGCATTGGCCTCATGTAGCATAACACCCTTGCAATCCTGCACATGAAGTCCTGTCCCAGAGAAACTACCAGGCACAGCAGCTGTGTGACCATAGTACCCATTAACCCAGGGGGCTTAAATTTTCTTCAGTTATAGCAAGAAGAGACTGTTGTGATCAGGTCCTCATAAAGCTCCTGACCACTGCTTCTACAGGACTCTTTTCTCCTCCTTGGTCACTGTCCCCGTGGGTACCATCGGCGCTCCAGGGGCAACTGGCACCTCAGCTGACTCATGACCGGGCACTTCAAAATGCCTCTGGTACAAGTGGTTACTTCAAAATCTGTTTCTAATCCTGCCTCTGAACCCTGATAGTCACACAAAGTCCAATTCAACATCAACTAGGTATACAGTAAAATAATAGATAAAGGTATCTGCAGTAGGGCAATATTGCCTACTAGTGACCAACCAGCCAAGAGCCTAAACATTCAAATCCAGTGAATCCCAGCCAAACTCAGAATTTTCTGTATTTGCTATATAACACATTCTCATGTTGATTTCCATCTTCTATAATATTTGTACTTCATGCACATCCTCTCTCCCACAGAATCCTGAGTGTTTTGTCAGTCTTTTGCTGAACTACCTACATCCAACTCGCTAGTCTGTTATTTAACTTCTATTATTTCAGTTGTACAGCTAAACTTTGTAAGACAGGCCAGGGAATTTTATCCATTGATTTCTGTGTCAAGTTTCTCTTCAGACTGGGTCAGAACATAGAGGGGGAAAATAATACACATAGATTTGAGGCCTCTCTCTTAAAAAAAAAAACAAACAAAAAACAGACATATGTGTAGGTAGGATGGGCTCATTTTACCTGCAAAGATCTTTATGAAACTTCTAGTTTTTTCAGTTGCTACTACCAGAAATGCAGCACTTTTCCTATCACCAGAGCAATATAGAGGAGGAAGAAGGCAGAAATGGTAACAGAGCTATTAGAAAGGCAAAGGAAGGGAATAACTAAACATAAGAAAAAACTACAGGATAGTGTAAGAAAACAAAAGTGTTTGCAGTTCAATAGGGAAGAATCATCACAAAAGGAACTACAGAAATAGGGAGAAAATAATGAGAAAAATAAGCAGCACTTTAAAATAAAGAAATGCTATTCTGTCTGAAGTTAATGGATGCGTGATTCTAAGGCTACAGGGGAGGACATCACACTAAATCAAAATTAATCCAGAAGCCAAGGACCTGGCGTAAGTACCCAGTGGAGGTGGTCTGCATTTTTTATGCCAGTTTTAAATTGCTGGGGTTATAGAACTGGCAAAAATAAGCTTGAAGATTTCTAAGGAAACTTCCTTTACAAAGCAACTTCCTCTGTTCAAATAAGGCTAAAAATAGGTTCTGTAAAAAAGAAGAATCTTGTATACAAATTGATACTAATTAAAACATTCCAAGGATCTGTTCTCCTCTATTATCGTAATCTAGATAGTTCAAGTAAATATTCCCTCACAGAAGTTAAGTTTGAAACACTGCAACATTATACTTGGCTTTTTTATAACAGTAATTTTTAATCTCTTTTACTAACAATGCCAGAGAAGCTCTCTCCCATCATCTCTTTTACACTTACAGCTCCATCCTACTTTTACCAAAACAAATACCAGCAGTTCCATTGGCTTCAGCAGACCAGAATCTAGTAGTTCTGCAAGGTCACAGATCTCTAGAGGACTACCGATGATCTTTTTCTTCCCGGCCTCCTCCTGGGCATAAACTTGAGTTTTCAGGACAAAAGAAAACCAACTGGCTGACTGGGCAGCAAAAGCAAAACAGCAGGATATAAATGTGGGTCCTGCCAGGAGGAGCGCTGCCACAGTAAAGTGTGGCTCCAATTACAGCTTTCTTCAACTAATTGTCCCAGTTCAGATCATCTATTTAGCTTTTCTAGGCAAAAGAGCTGCGATGATTTTGATGGCTGATAACACTATCCAAAAAGGGTTCTTTGACATAGTAATACTTTCAGAGTATAAAGCAATCCTCTCCACTCTCCTTATAATTCCAGGAGGCGGTGGCGAAAGCAGCTGATTTTGTACTTGAAAGCATCAGCACGTCTCCCTGGACTTCCAGCTGTAGCCTAATGAGTTGGCAAGTGTATTTTTGCACTACAACTTTTCTCAGGATAATTAACAAGATCTAAGATGAACTTTTCAATGCAGATTAAGCTAAGCCAGCTCCTTTCCTCATGGAAAAGTCAGTGCTTAACTATGCACATAGATGTATGCAACTGGTGCTGTTCTTGTTGGTTGCAAGACCAGTAGGAGCTCCACAAGAGAAGTGCTCACCCAGCCACATCCTGTTCAAGGTATACTAATGGGTAACTTTGCTACTGTCTCACAAATCAATTGGTATGTAAGTAAATTAGGAATTAATTTTCTAGTGTCATCTATCTGTTGCTTCTTACAAATGCTAATTTAATACAAAACAACTCCTTGAAAATAGAAGCAAAACCAAAGAAACTAAGAAATGCGGAGCCAGCGACTGAAAGATACTACAGTGACATTCTGAAATCAGGGAAGCAGGTTTTGAGCAGAGACAGGCTCAGAACTGAGAAGTAAGTGCTAAGGATCTTCATGACGTTTTTTTCTGATGGTCTCACAAGACTACTGGAGCACTATACATCCATTGTTCCCACAGCACGAGTCCACCACCATGTGACCACCACAACATTGTCAGCATTGCTGGGCGACTAGCACTTTCAACCTGACATGGATATTTGGACTTGCTCTGAGTGGGTCAGGAAATTCTTCTGGTGACACCGCCAACAGCGCTAGCACCTAGAGCAGTGAACCAGGAGCCAGAGCATGAGAACTTAAAAGAATTGTAATTATGGCCAAAGCCCTTTCACAGTTTTTCCTCCTCAGGGGGAGGACTGCTCACACTCTTCCCCTGCTCCAGCGTGGGGTCCCTCCCATGAGAGACAGTCATCCATGAACTGCTCCAACACAAGTCCTTCCCAAGGGCTACAGTTCTTCACTAACTGCTCCAGTGTAGGTCCCTTCCACAGAGTGTAGTCCTTCAGGAACAGACTGCTCCAGCGTGGGTCCCCCATGGGGTTACAAATCTTGCCAGGAGCCTGCTCCAGCATGGGCTTCCCATGGGGTCACAGCCTCCTTTGGGCATCCACCTGCTCTGGTGAAGGGTCCTCCATAGGCTGCAGGTGGATCTCTGCTCCAGTGGCTGGAGCACCTCCTCCCTCTCTTTCTTCACTGACCTTGGTGTGCAGTTGTTTCTCGCATAGTCTCACTCCTCTCTCCAGATGCAGGTTATTGTACAGGTGTTTTTCCCTCTTCTTACACATATTATCGCAGAGGGGCTACTACAGTCACTGATGGGCTCAGCCTTGGCCAGCAGTGGGTCCATCTAGGAGCCAGCTGGCATTGGCTGTATCAGACACAGGGGAAGCTTCTGGCAACTTCTCACAGAAGCCACTCCCGTATCCTCCCAGCTACCAAAACCTACACAGTGAAATACAGAAGATGACACAGATGCTTCTTTCATTTTAATTAAGGCTTGTTGGTATCAAGTACAACTCTCAGAGGACAAGAACCCACGCACTAAAAACCCCACTGTTCCAGTACCGTTCCCCACCTTCTTTTTCATGGCCAGTCCTCAATACGTGAGGAGAATGAGAGATTTCAGGCTTTAGGGCTAAAAGGGTGATGTCAGTTATTAAAACTCGGTTCCCTAAGGGAGCTAAATAAGACCCATCAAGATTAAAAAAAGCTATTTACTTATTCCCATGCAGGTGGCTTAACACTTCTTCTGGGCAAAACACTTGAAAAGGAGCTAATTATGCACATCCAGTCATGGACCAAAAAAGCAGTCCAGCTATTTTAGAATTCATTTACTGCTATTTGATAGAGAATGTTATTGCCAAACTCCAGCTGTCAGCATTTGGTCATTCTTTTGTTAAAATGATGACTTTTTCTGAAAGAAATCTCTTAGAATATGAAAGCTAATTAAGAGAAGATGTCAATGACATAGAACATTGTCCAAGAATAATACCCTCTTTCTGCTAAGCAAATGCTTCAGCTTCACTTTACAATTTATTTCTAGTATAGGAGACTGACAACGGTCTAGGACAACAAAACTACTCCTATTGCACTGAAGGACTAATGGCTATTCAATCATTTTGTTTGACATATGATAATGCAAAAGGGTGGGCTATCCTCTGTAAAATTACTAACACATTGTATTTCCATCAGTTTACAGAGCAAACCAGCAGCCCTCTCCCGTGGACTTCAGTAAGGCAAGAACTCTGATGGACTTCAACGGGATTTTCTGCTTGCGTGGTAAGTAGAAGAGGCAGCTCCTAGGCAAATTTTCTTACTCTCCTGCTGTCACTTAGTGTCTCTGGCACTACAGACTGCCCCACTGTTTGTGTTGACATTCCTCTTCCCATTTCCCAGCAACAATTGCCAATCTGCTAAATTCAGCAGCCCTGCAGTTGTATGAAGGATGCACTACTGCTGGAAGCAACGCGTATCGAATGTGAAACCCCTGCCGAGAGCACTTCTGCACCAGCACTGAGAGGACACCCATGCTGTGCCATGCCAACCAGGGCTACAGGCTTGCGTCGCAATGTTTTGGCAGCCCTGATTCTGAACAAGTGGCTACACATGAAAGAGGGGCTGGCCTTCCAGGGAGCCGACTTTTGCAGGAAAACAAGAGTAAAGGGTCGTCTCTGCAGATGGAAAACGGCAAACGCGAGCATCTCACACCAGCCTCCCCATGGGAGTAGAACAGGGAAACTGACCTTGCTGATGGTTATCCCGCTCATGAGATATTTTGCACTTAACTTTCGGGCTTCATAATACAAAACCCATCACTCACTTTAAAAGACTAAGTATGGAAAAAGAACATGCTCCTACAACAAACTATGTAACCCATCCATAAAACATCCCTGCTCTTGTTCCAAGATTCATGAATCAAGATTATGATTAATATATTCAAACGTATCAAAGCAACTTGAGAGCTCAAAGAGGATCCAACTTTAAAGCTCACCCAGTGAGGCTCAGGACTCAAACTCATGAGCAAATTACGGTGGTGTAGCAAAGCCAGTGCAGGGCAGCTGAGCTGTGGCAGTGGTCCCTGCACACGCTCTTAGCCCGCGGGAACTGTGAGTGAATATGACTTTGCTTAGTCTGTGAGAGAAAAAAGTTAAGCTGCAGCACTTCCCTTCGGAGCTATCCTGAGCTAACGGTGAGCACCCAGGCAGTTACTGCAGCCCAGGCAGCCTGCAATAACTCATTATTTTGAGGTAATTTTTTAGGGAGGGTCAATAATTCAGAAATTTTTAGACATTTCATCTCTTTGCAAAAATAAACATTAAAAAATTATCTTATTCACTCTTTTACAAAAATGTAGTTTCCAAACAAATAAAAACAGAAGTTTTTCCACTGTATCGAGCCAGCAAGTGCAGCTTTAAACCATGAGCTATGAAGCTTTTTGAGACTCGTTTATTAAGAGTACAGTTGTTTAGATTATAAAATGCTTTACTAAATCCTTAAAACTGTAAAAATACACTATTCCTTAATGTTACTCCAATCACATACAAACACAAAATTATACTGCAATCCTTTGGAATATTTTCATTATTTTTTTCTCCAGGGATGACATATGTTTCTAATAACTTGCCACTGAGCAAACAGATTTAGCAGGGTAGCAGCATGCTGAGAAAGATAGCAGGATTTTCAATTTTCAGATGAAAGCAGCTCTATTCCCTGGCAGCCCTACTTCTAACCCCTTTAGGCCAGATCAAATTTTATCTGAAGCTAGCGGGCGCCTGTCTTTGACTTCAATGGAAGTTGAATCAGGTTTTCTACATACCTGCAGTAAACAATTTGAAGCTTATCAATTAGAGTATTTTTAATCAGTACTTATACCAGAGGGAATTTGTAGCAATTAACACGATTTCTGAGCTTGGTTATTTACATATGTTTAGCTAAAAGACGACCTAGTTTTTACCAGATAATAACATCCATCTAATTCAGCAGACTCAGAGACTAGTTTAGATTATCAAAAGGAAAGTGCTATGCAAATTATACAAGTCACCCCTGCAACTACTAGCAACAGATTTTTAAATCTATTCCATTAATTTACACAAGGAAAACCTACAAAACCATTTCAAGAGATGAACATTAGTTTGCAACATGCAACTCACCTTCGGATCCGCAGTCTTCCCGCAGGAAAGAAGGTATTTTTCACCTTTAGACACTTTTGTTCTACGTACTAACCTGAAACTGAAGCATCCGACAATCTCCGTGGCTCAAAAAAAGTCTATGTATAAGAATATCCCCACATTTCATGGAGAGCTCTGATAAAAGCTTTATCTAGTATTTTCAGATAGGGGTGCTTAATGGCAGGTCCCATCTGATTAGTCTCACCTAGATATGAAAGTGATGAGCCCCTAACGACACCATAACCACTTGCACAGGAATTACTGTTAAACTAAGGCCACTCACACCAGGAAGCTTTGTTTCACACTTGATTTAGTCCAACTATTTCAAGAGCTAACCCCAAACTTTTCTTCACATCTTCACGTAATTTCTTTCAGACAGCTGTTTTTTTCCCTAAACTAACTTTTTAATGCATGAAAACTGACATAAATTATTTTATCAAGTTCTCTAAAAATACTGCCTCACTAAAAATAAAGCTTTTATGATTAACTAACAGCAAATATATGAACATATATATGTGAATATATGAACAAAGAGACCAAAGCTCTATACTAGAACTCTGTATTTGACAAAGATTTGATAAATAAAGCACTGCAGCTGCTTGTATCCTGTAAATGGTTGGTGCTACACTTTTGTACAGCTTTTCCGCTCTTTTTGATAAAAATCTTTTCTTGTCTTAGGAGAGCTTAGTGCTTTGGATCTGATATTTGTCTAGCAGTTTTATAAAGTAAGAATGAAACTATATTTAGCTTCCAGAAAGCCATGGATTTTAATGCATGCAAAGCTGCAGAAGAATCAGAACTGATCTTAATGAGGAAAACTTTTATCAAGTGTAATTCTATCTGTTCCCACCCAAATAGGACTAATTTGTTCCATTATCTGTAAAAATACCAGCTAGACACTTTGACTAAAGCCTCCGAAGCATATTTGTTCAATTAATAACCATGCAAATGTACAACCACTCAATCATGCCAGAGGCTGCTCCCTGAGCATCTTCAAATCTTTCACGAAAAGCCATATCAATCATTACTAAGGGATCTTTTTCTTGCCCCAGCTTCAGCCAATACCATGGAATAGGCGATGGGATGGAAAGAGGAGGTTAAACCATACTTCTCCACTGTCCTGTCACCAAAGTCCAGCAGAAATAAGTCTAAGTCTAACACAGCTAACACAGTCTGATCTCGTATCCCTGAGTGTATTCCTTCATAACGAAGAGCTAAGGAGTCCTTCTTCAAATGAGGCTTTTTGGGAACTGGGGAAGGTAGCTGTTGGAGAGTCAAGGCATACAAGCTGAAGGAGCTACTCTGAGAAAATAATTCCTTTTTCTTTTTTTTTTTTTTTTTACCTGAACAAGGACTGCAAGATTTGGCTCTGTGGTATAAACCCACAAGGTTTTCTCAGCTTCCACTATGCTTATAGAGGACTCAGCATCTTGCAGAATCAGATGCCTCACTAAGAACAAGACAGATCTTTACATATTAATAAACTGAATCTATAATCTAGAAAGTTAAATCGAAAAGCACGCTTGACATCCAAGTGTAACAGTATGTACGTAAATGCATGTATGCACAGCATGCACGTAATAGCATGTATGCAAAGAAGGCTCATGGGCTCTCTGATTTGCTTCCCAAGCAGCATACGGGTAGATGACATCAATTTTTCTATGTATAAATGCATCTGCCGAAATATTTTTGTATTTGTTGTGGTGAGTAATCTGATAAATGTTCAAAACATACAGAATAAGAATCTGATACTTGGTATTGTCAGAGCACTGTACACCTTCTCCATTCATACACACTTATAAGAAGAGAAAGAGGATCTTGCTACTTTCATTGTACTGACCCTGTGAAGACTCGTGATGTTCGGCCCAATTCTGCTACGACAAACTTCAGCAGAGACAGAATTTGGCCTTTATGAATGTATGTCAAGTACTTAAAATACCTAAGAGGGAAAATTCTGAAGCACAAACATAGACTTTGTTTTATTACACATCTGCTATGCAAATAACATTCACACATCACTAATTCTGAAGTCTAAATATATGAAAGTAGAAAATGAGAAGTTACTTACAATACGTCAGTTAGAAACTAACTTTCTCTAAAACTGAATGCCAACCTTTTGAAAGCAGGTACAATAGTCACAAAGCAATTAAAACCACTATGCATTTTAAAATTGGTTTTATGTAGACTAATTCTTCAACAAAAAGTGAGTTACTCTTATTTTTCCCCTAGAATGAGGCAAGAACATGGACTGCAGAACGTAACCCATGTAACTGGGCCATGCACGTGGAACTTAATGGACTTGACTGTGGTTTGGGTAAGGTGCGGTAAAACCATCACAGCATGCACAGCTTAAGGAGCTTCACAGAACCATGTTCATTTAATTAATTTCTATAGTCAGCAAAATAATATCCAGCTAGGCTAAAATAACATCCACCCAGAGCTACAGAATGACTGCTACCACCACCTCAGATCTAAAGCAGACCCTCCTAGCTTATGGTCAGGGACGTCCCCTGTCTGCCAGAGAAGCACACATGACAATACTTTGTGGAATGACCAATAACACATCCAGTAAGGCTTTGCACTTGTTTAGCACCTTATGCAAAATGATCTTAAGCCACTTGAAATACAGAACTCTATACCACCGTAGAGTTAGGCAAAAATTGTAAATCTTGTATTTTACAAAACAAGGCCAAAATAATCAAAGAGGCTGGACTCACCCACCTCAGTGGCAGGGGAAAAAACAATGCTCAGGACTGAACCGACTAACGTACAGCCAACATTACAATCACTTTTATTTTGCCAACTGCTTCTACCATTTCAAGCCACATTGTCAGTGACAGGGTTACTTTTTTAAATCAATGATCAACAACAATAGCTCAATTTCTTTCATCTTGACAGGTCACAAGTACTAGATGGAATTATCAAGGATTTATTCTCTCACTGTATATAGGAAGAAATCAAAAGACTGATTTATTTATTTTTTTCTTCTCATTTTGTGGTTTTTTTTTTTTGAGCTGATGTCTGCTTTTGGAAAGTAACAGAAATGAATAAACGTGCATAGCACTCTAATAGCTAAGCATGTAAAGACTTCTAAGACGTAACCCACGAATGCTCACTGCAGATACGTGCCTTCCCCAGTAGGCACACTAATAACATTAACATAATAATCTATTAAGACCAAAAAAGTTAGATGTCCTCACCTCTAAAAACTGGAGATGGTCTTCAAGACTTACCTATATGCACAGACATGGATGTTCAGCCGGTATGCAACACAAACAGTCCCTTACACCAACACACCTACAATCTAAAAGCCAATTCTGAAGACTGACTAGACAAACAGGTGTTTGCCAAGAAACAAAAGTTTTTGATGTAGGTCATGCACCACATTCACATAGAAGCAGTGGTTAGCTGAGCTTGGAACTGCCATGGAAGGCAGCAGCCAAGCTGCAGGGCAGGACAACTTGGGGAACCTGGCACGGTGACAGCTGCAGAGGAATGACCATGGATGATATCTTGTGGTCTCCAAGGCCAATATACCCCTTCCTCATTGTCATCTGCTACGAATCACATCTTGGAGCACACATATTAAGAGTTCCTGGCAGGAATCCTATCTTTAAATAAATTAATGGCAGTGTGACACTGTCTTTTTCCTGAGATTATCTTTCACAAGACGTTATTCAGCTTCTCCCGCTTTAATTGCACACGCGTTTCAAAAAGCTGGGAGCAGTCTGGGAGCACATACCCTGGTGTCAGCATGCCACTTCCAGCTTCTTTAAAGAGAGAAAACTAAAACCCTTCGTCTCAAAGTATCAGACCGAGATCCTTTAAAAAAAAAAAAAAAAAAGAAAAGGATCGAGAGAAGAGTGTCACTTTGCACTAAAAACCCCAACAACCAGAAAAACCCAAATCGGATCAGCTGTAAAGAAGACGAGTGGACGTTTCACCGGTTCGAAAAAGAAGAGTGCTGCCTAACAACGAGCGGAACGGCCCCGGCTCTCCTTGTGTTTACCTTCCCGGGCACCCGGCGAAGCGCCCGGCAGCGGGGACGTTTCTGTACTTCAACAGGCTTGAAGTTACCCCCGCGGCCGCCACCGAGGGCTCCCCAGACCCCGCGGCCACCCCCCGGGCCGCGCCGCGCCGCTCCCCGCCCGGCGGCCAGAGGGACGGGCGGGGGTGCCCACGGAAACCCTCCCGGCTGGGTCTGGCCGCGGCCGGCCCGCGCCCTCCCCGTCCCCGCCGCGGCGCCCCGCGGCCGCGACGCCCCCTGCTCACCGTGCTCTGGCCGCCGTCGCGGGGGCGCGGAGGGCTGCGGCGGGCTGGGCGGCTCGGGGGCAGGGCAGGGGCAGGGGCAGGGCGGCCGGGCTGGCAGAGGCGGCCCCGCGGCTCGGCCCCGCTGCTTCGGGCCGGCTCACACGTCAGCCCGCGCCACGAGACCCGGATCTGCCGGCTCCCGGCGGCGGCGGCGGGGCCGGGGCGGCGCCGCGCGGCTCCCGCCCCCCCCGCGCACGCCCCTCCGCGGCGCGGCGCGGCCCGGCCCGGCCCGGCCCGGCCCTCCGCGGGGCGGCTGCCGCCCCGGCACGGGAGGTCGGGGCCGCCCGCGCCCGCCGCGCCGCCGTTGGGGCGCCTGCCGGGCAGGGACAGGCGCGTCCCGGCCTTCGCTGCGCGGCGGCGGCAGGCGCGGGCAGGACGACACCGCCGTGCCGGGCGGTGTCATTTTCAAGCAAACCGCCGGCTTTAAAATAAAGCCCCGGTAAGTCCGCGCTGAGAAGACGCGACGAAAGCAGCTCGGCGAGTGGGTCTGCCACTGCCCCCGCGGCCAGCGCTCCGCGCTCCCGCCAGAAATAAACCACCTGGGTTGCTCGGCCCCCAGCCATCACCTTCGAACCACGGGGGAATTTACTGGGTGGTTTCTCACCTAGAAAGGTAAAGCCTGTTTAGGAGCTCATGACTCACACAAGGCTTCCTTGCAATTAAAGCATCCCTCAAAATATGCGTTTAGATGCTGTGGAATGAAGTTAGAAAGGCAAATTTCAGATCTTGGCTTCTCACATAAAGCCAGTTGGGTTTACCTGTGGCTAGCCAAAGTGCTGGGATGTCATGTTCCCATAGGGAAAGATGGACCTCCTCCTCTCCTGGGGACAATGATACCACGTCATAATGCAATGGGGATTACACAGGGAAGAAAATCTTGTCCTCCAATATTTCCAAGGGTGGCTTACCTTCTGCAAGCTAGGAAACAAGGACAATGTTATATCTACAGTGAGAAAGGAAGGCTGGATGGAAGTGACGAGTTCTCACAAGTCAGTACCTCCTCATGGCGCCAGTGCCTCATACAGTATGATATGGCTCACATATGGGGACAACCTTGGCTGTTCTCATCACTCTTTGCTGTTGTCATGGGGCTTTCAAGCCTCATTTCATGGCTACAGCTTTCTTCTGAAAGTTTTTCTCTAGCCTTGGCTGTCAAGCCTACGTTATTCTGCCAAGTCTCAGTTGCTTTGCCAGTTGGTGGCCTTGCAGGTCCAGCCACTGTTGGTATGCAGAGCCACCTCTCCCCATAAGATGCAGGTAGGCTAACTCTGCCCACTCCCATTTAGGGCTGGGACATAACATTCCGCTTCCTGAAAGGCAGGAGGCAGGCTACCTCTGTCCAGCCATACCACACAGACCTGACTTGCTGTGGATCTTCCCTCTCCTTTCCTATGTTTCAGCCCTTTCCCTTGTGTTAGTGTCCAACTAAACAGTGGCAATACTGAAAGGGGAATCAAGGCACTGACATAACGCCAGGCCATCACACAAAAAAGCTAAACTATACAGAGCTCGTGTCATCTTGCCTTCCTCAACCAAGGGAGCTGAACCTCTGGTAAAGCACTAAGAATGAGAAAATTTATCTTTCATGTGGAAATATAAAACTACATCCCTACAAGGTTTCCTGGGAGAACAAGTTTCTTGACAACCTGTCCAGGAGTTTAGAGTGCCACAGGAACCATGAACATCAGCGACATCAAGATATGCTTGGCCTGAAGTATACTTTGGCTGTCCTGGCCAAACACAAGGCTATCCAAGACAACAGTGTCAGAGGGTGGTCATAAGCAGAATGATCAACTGTAGCTGGATCCTTCCTCCCTCCTCTCCCTCAGCCATCCTCCTAACCCTTCATCAAGGAACAAGCCATCCTAGAAGCATGCAGAGACAGTTTCCCAACACTATTAAGCAGCCTTGCCTATCAGTCTCCCACACCACACCTAAAAAATGGATCTGAGATCCTGAAATCCCCAAATCAAACACAGCTTACCATACTAGTCCTGGCTTAAACAAGAGAGGAAAGCAATGGCAACCACGCAACAGTGGAGAGGAAAGTTCCTCCTGCCAAGCAGAGGCAGGAACACTGAACACTTCTATTTTCTTGCCTATGGGTAAAGCCAAACAGCCTGCTGTTGCTAAAAAGATGGCAAGCATAATTGGGGCAACTGTTGCAATTGGGAAGAGAGTCTTCTAGTTCTTGATTCTTGGAGAATTAAATTTCTACAATCCTAGAACTGGAAGGGCAAGACTAAGCGAGCTAGACACACAGTCTCAGATGCCTTGTCAGAAATAATATGAACCTGCAAAGAGTCTGTAAAGGAGAGGCAGGAGCTGATGGGGATGACTGAGCGATCTACAAGAAAGCAGTATGCAATGACAGCACTTACAGCTAGAGCTGTGACATCTTCCTCTCTTACTTTGAATCAAATGCAGCCTCCTCAAAACTTGGCGCATCACATCTTTCTAGCTGATTTCTTACATCCCCCCATCCAGGAACTCGCATCATGTCTGGTAATCTCTTGAAATTGTCCCTTGATAAGCCGTACAAGCAGCACTATCTGGCCAGCCAGCCAGCCAGCCCTCTGGGTGAGATGCAAACACTCACACCCTCTCCCGACTCTTGTTTCTTCCCCCCATGTCATTACTGCAAAGTTCTGCATATCTGTAAATAGTTTTACATAAGTGGTCTTAGTATTGTGTTCTACATTATTTGCACCGCCTTTTTGACAGCAAAAGAGCGATTATTTTTTCTGATTATTTTTCTTTGTTCAACATATATGCTTCCATTGTCCATGGAAAGCCAAAGGGCCTAATGAAGGATGGATTTGTGAAAGGGTGATCCTTGTGGATGAAACTTCAGAGTATGAACTGTCAAGGAAGAGGGACAGGCAATAGGAGCTAGACAAAGTAGAGACCAGGAACAAGAGAAACAGTGCAGAAGCTTATTGCTTTCAAATTAGCAAGTACATATATATAAGCAGAAAGTAGCTAGGTAATTTGCATAAAACATTCTGCCAGAGCATCCCTCAGAATTTGGCCCTCCTGATTCCCACGGGCAAATGAACAAGCCATAGCAGGCACGGATTCTATCTCAGCTTCCCACTCCCAGGCTTCAGCCATCTGCTCCCCCTTACACTCACAACTTCAATGCACGATACAGCAGTAAAACGAGATCCTGGTATGGAGGCTGTTTTCAGATCCACTCTAAGAAGTCTCCTTTCTGGCAGTCAAACTATGATGAAAACAGCGATGACTTAGGCTACTTTATTAACAAAGGCATGAGATGCATTCAAGGTGAGCTAGTAACAAGGACAGAACAGTAAATCCATTGATTTTGGCACACTAAAAAGAATTGTGCTGCCCACTGCCAAGCTAAAACTATGAAAACAAC
This sequence comes from Tauraco erythrolophus, assembly GCF_009769465.1. NCBI lineage: Eukaryota > Metazoa > Chordata > Aves > Musophagiformes > Musophagidae > Tauraco > Tauraco erythrolophus. Next base: position 47,136,110 of record NC_141469.1, read on the forward strand.
TCTGCTTGAAGGGCAGAAGATGGTAATGTTCCTTCCACTGATAACCCTGTACGATGGAGGAGGGTGGGAATTGAGCAAAACTTACTGTGACATTCTCTACATCTGTCATCTGAAAGTAGTGTGGATTGAGCACGTTGTAAAGGAAGAGGCAGATGTCACACTCCACATCACAGTTCTAGCTTTCAACTTTTCTACCTTGATAGGCAATGGAAAAGCAGGAGTCACGCTGGTGATCTAAGTTGCAAATTAATGGATGAGCTTGTTTACAGATACCCAAGAACTTTACTTTTCTCATTCTGAAGTTCTCTTTCTGCTTATGGTCTCATCTTTGGGCAGCACAATTCTTTTTAGTGTGCCAAAATCAATGGATTTACTGTTCTGTCCTTGTTACTAGCTCACCTTGAATGCATCTCATGCCTTTGTTAATAAAGTAGCCTAAGTCATCGCTGTTTTCATCATAGTTTGACTGCCAGAAAGGAGACTTCTTAGAGTGGATCTGATCTATGCATAACTCATGCCACTAGATATTGTATCGCTCACATCCAGATACTTTGTGGAGTGGAAATTCTTCACCTGCAATTCTTGCAGTTTCATCAGATCTGACAGATGACCTAGAAATGAGGCAAATCCTCTTAATGTAACTCCTTTTCTGTCTGCTCCCTCTTTTCTTATATGCAGTCCATAATGAGAAGATAATGCTATTCCCAGAAGGAATTGACATGAAACTCTACTGCAAATTTTGATACTGAAGAGCCACTTGGAAGACGACTGCAAATGAAAATCCAGGAAGTGGAAAGGAAAAGATTATGAAGTACCCTTGCAACGTAGGAGTGACCTTTTGGCAGCAACACTGGGTTTTTGGAAAGAGGGGTCTAATTTTGGAAAAAGAAGCCAAGTCCTTAGAAAAGTTGCTCACAAACATTCCTAGAATTCAGCTGGACTGGCATCTCACAAAGCACTGGAGAATTGCAAAGCACTTTGGGACACTAGGCAGCAAGCCTGTGAAATAGCTGGCACAAAGACTATGTTGTGTAGTTAGGGTAATTTAACAGAAATTTGGTCATGTGATCACCACTGAACCAAATTTATACTGCCAGATTTTCTGTCAATGTATAGATACAAGCTGAATCAACATCCAACCACAACCTAAGCTGTCAGAACTCACAGAAGAAATATGACTCAGTGGAAAGAAGAAACTCCACTGAAATTGTCAGAGGATCTATGGAGGGCTTTTGTGCTCCTGAACACCATCAACACACCGACACAGACTTTGAGATAAATTAGCCACAGTCCAGAGAAAACAATCACAAATGATGGCTGCAATGCTGCCAGGTCACAGCTGTCCAATGAAGTTTTCCAAACTAGGAAATGGAGGAAGGAAATCTGAAGTTGAGGGGATGACAAGGATTATTTCACACGTAACTAGACTATCAACTAGTAATTTACAGTAACTATGAAATACAAGCAAGCCAACTGAGACACTTACAAGATCAGGCTTGTGAAAAACATTTAAAAATAGAAGATTAAAATCTGAACCACCAAACTGTTAATGATAACACTCACTGGTAAGGATATACCATCTGAACTAGGCTGAAATGGATCTGTAGAATTAGAAAAGTAAGTTCTTGGTAACCATACAAGTTAACGAGACAAAGGTCCACTAAATTTCATTGTGATTGATAATTATTCAATCAGTGTCAGGAACATATTTTGCAAATACTTTGGGAAATCACCTCTAAAAATGTGATCCAAGTGAACCAACACTGATACAACCTTAACAAATTGTTTTTCCTCTGGGGCAGAAACCATAATAGCAGCTGCATGACTGTGGTGGCTTTCTTGCAAAGAAAAGATGAGAAACAGTGTGAACTGCTTCTTAAGCAACTGTAGTTCACAGCCATAAACTATCTGCAGCCATAAACTTACCAGCAGCTAACATTGCTATATTCATCTGAAAATTGCTGCTACTCAGGAGAAAAACACCTCACATCATACTCTCTCTGTGTTCAGAGCCATTTCAGCATTCAGCCTGAAACTCCCTCTGAACATGAGTCAGAGCCCTCAACTGTTACAGTTCTCACAGACTTGAAATAAAAATGAATCCCTGTTCATTTTCCAAGTGAACATCTAATAGAAGGAACCATATCTAGTAGACGAACCACAGCCACAAAATGCAAGGCAGTAGATTTGATGAATGTTAGTGCAGAAGAAAATGTGAGAGAAGGAAATGAAAATAAGATCGCAAAGGATTTTTTTTTAGCACTTTACTACATCTAACTAAGAAGCAACAAGGAGTCACACTTTTCTGATCAGGAACTGGGAATTACTCTGTTCTTAAATGGATATATGCAGTTTTGCAGTTGATATTAAGCACTCAGTATATGACTGAAATTTAAGAGTATCCATCCATTAAAAAGCCAAGGCATTATTTATCAAGAAAAAAGAGAGAACAAAGAGAGAAGACATTTCATGCATGAGTGAGGAGGCATAACTCTGTCTGTCAGTCCTTGGAGATGAGTATTCTATCACATAAAACATGGCAGCATCTCCATATGGACTACAGAGAACTAAATCAAATTGTTGGAAAAGAATCTGATCTGTTATCATTGTAAGTGATACTCTGGTTTCTGTAGCACATTTACTCATGCTTTTCTTTTTGGATCTTAGAACAGTTCTGAGTATTATCAAGTGACCTTGAAATGACTAGAAATGATTGCTTTCTCAGCTCGCCAAGATCTGTGTGAACATAATGCAAGGGTTTTAGCTTGTGCATGTTTGCTGTTTGAGGATGTGGTATGATGCAGCTGCATGTTTGCTGCAGAATGTTAAACCTGTTGAACAGAAGCTGTAAACCCTACAAGAGGTTTGGTATAAGAAAGAAAATGAGGATTTACAGAACTTGATAACACTGTCAGGTCAGGGGAAAAAAAAAAAGAATTCTGTAGTATTCAGCTTACACTTCACAGTTTACAAATTTTGCAAACACACTGCACAGATTAAGGGAAACATTTCAGTGTTTAAGAGTGTGAATTTACGTTTTCAGTGTTTAAATGGGTTCTTGTGGTTACTTTGTGTTAAGCTACTAAGGTCAAAATTGGACATAGATGTTGCCTCTAAAATTGGAGGTAGTTATTGAAAAAAAGATGGAAAGATTTGAAGCCAGTGCCATATTATAGCAGAAGTCCAACTCCCCTGTAGAGAAACTACTGAGGGAGCCAGATTCTTCTCAGTGGTGCCTAGTGACAGAGCAAGAGCACTGGGCACAAACTGAAACACATGACATTCCAGCTGAACAGAAGAAAACATTTCTTTACTCTGATGGTAGTTGAATGCTGGTAGAGGTTGCCCAGAAAAGCTGTGGTGTCTCCATTCTTAGAGACATTCAAAACCCAAATGGACATGATCCTGCTGGGCCACCTGGTCTAGCTGACCCCGCTTTAACAAGGGGTGGTGGACTAGATGATCTCGAGAGGTCCCTTCCAACCTCAACCATACTGTGACACTGTTCCACTCAAGAGGGAACCCAGGAGTAGGTACATCTGCAGAGCACTTTCACCACAGTTTCAGTGGGAGTAAAATTATTTGGGATGGATGATGTTAAATAATGGGATAGTGAGACACCTAGAAATATCTGTGTAGGAAGACACTATAAATATACACTATTCAGTGCTAGTATCTTTTATGTCTGCTGTATGTTTGGGGAAGGGACCAGCAGTGTAACGTCACGACTTTCCTAGGACAAAGAGTTTGGATCTGCGAAATCCTGAGAAACAATCATACAGCATGACTGAGTATCTCCCAGCATGACTAACCTCTAATTGGGGAAAGAAAGATACAGTCTAGAGTACTGCCTTTTGAAAGGTGACAACTTCGAGTTTACCATGTGATCTTCTGGCACTCTGTCAGGAAGACGGGAAAGCTGTAACAGTGAATTTCACGAGATGGTTTATACTTCAGTGAAACTGCTATAATTGCTACCCCTTATTTGGGAAAAATGGATAAGAGAAGATGCTCCTTACATCTAAACTAGATCTTCCACCTAAACAAATACTATTGAACAGAAAGACAAAAAATAGTAGGGATTTTCTAGATCCTGTTCTGTGAAGCATTGTGTGCCTGACAGAGATCCAAAGACCAGAGAAAGGGCTCACTTCTGCTGTGCTCAGGGAAACTGTACATTGCTCAATACATTAACAGAACACTGTTTGAGCCTTGTTTGTTTAAACTGACTTTATCCTCAAATTGCCTCCTCTAATAACTTGCCAGATCCTATGTTCTTGATAGCCACATGACCAACCTGAAGACAATCAGGTTAGGAGAACAACAAAATCAGCTTGTCTTACTTCATATTCTTGAACTGGTCCTTACTGGTTTCTATGACTTCAAATGCAGTTCAATTAACTTTTTACATGACTGTGGTCTAAATAGTGACTAGTGATTTAGACTTAATGTTTTAGCCCTAAAAAAGTATTCTACTGTAGTTGGATCAATAGAAAAGTGTTTTTTGTTTTCTAATACAAAATTGTTCTAGCCTCCAAAATGCATATATTTTAGGATGGTATCAACAGCAATACAGCTTGATAAATTATCCATCTGTCATGGCTGAGCTCTTTCTGGTCGATTTCTGACAAATTTCACTATTTTGTAAATTTTTGTTGTAGACAGTTCCAAAAGACTTCCATCAGTTGTGGATTTGGTGCCTGTCATGACAGATTATACTGTAGTTTGGCAAGATGGCCATCATTAGAAATAAGTTCAAATTCTAGTTAGAATTTTCAAAAATACTCAGAATTCCAAAATTGCTAGATCGAGCAATAATAGCTGAATTCAAAGGCTCCAGATTTCTTTTTCATTAAAAAGAATTATATCTTGCTACCTTTCAGGATCTCTAAAAAGTCTTGTGCTTTACAAAACAGAGAGACTATTGAAGGGATTCATAACAACTGACGATGCAAAGTATACTGGAGTATGTTCTCTCTGTGGGTTGGCTTCTAGTAGATTTCTGATTTTACTGCATATATTCTTGTATTATGCCATGGTTATTCATACATCTTAAATCCATATTCTCTTGTAGCTGGAAACCTTATTTGAGTTGGGACCACAGGTACTGTATAACACTGTTGCCTGTAGGAGCTCGATCCCCATTTTGCATATGCCTCTTTGCAGCCTGCACTGATGGCTCTGCGTCTCAGGTTACATACATGAAGAGGAAGAGGTGTACACTTGCATCCCTTTTTCCCGCGAAGACAGAGTAGTGAGGTAGGAGGGCAGTTTGCAACACACACTCCCTGAGTTTTCTGAGTCCTCAGAGGAAAAGGGAGAAAGCCAAGTGGAAGCATCCTGCAGACCCAAATTTTATTTACATGCTGTTAGTCTGACCAGTTTGTATGTAATGAGCTTTCCAGCAGTTATCTTATCTACACTTTCAGGAATATGAAAATATTTTGGCAATTAAAGACCATTATCAATGTTGTGAAATTAGACTGCGACTGCATTTATTTTTCCTCTAACAGAAAGTGGTTTCATTTGTTCTGGATTCCCATATTCATTCAATTGATGCTTCACAATAATTTGCTGTTCCAGCTCTAATTCTAAACTCAGCTCTCCTAATGAGAGACTCTAACTGCACCCTCAAACAATCATTCCAAAATATTAATGCTGTTTTATCTTCTCTCTTACTTACTCGCTGCTTTTAGGTACTTCCCTGGCTACCACTGCACTGAACAACAAATTTAAGCTTCCAGCTTCAAAGTCCTATATACTGCAGTCCTGATGATATTTATGAAATGGAGGTTTTCTGAGCATCAGTTTGAATCTGATGTCAGCCCCTATAGTCATTAAAATAGCAGGGATTTTTATTCAGTCACAAATCCTAAGGACATGAGGAGAAGATGATGGCCAGCTGGCCAAGAAAAGCTGTCCATCTGCCCTTTTAAGGCAGCTCTAAGTCCCTCTTCTACCGATCTATGAAAGGAAGGCTGCCATATTTAATTAAATAAAGTTACATAGATTTGATAATGTACGATAAGTTATTACATTAATAGACAGGAATACAAAATGCTTAAAATGGTACAAACACTTCACTGAGGGTAGAAAACATTTCTGAGTGGAAAACAATATACCAGTAATGTAGCGTGGTACTATATGCTTTATTTTATTGGCCAAATCCTCTCTTCCCTTATAACTCTAATACTCATAAAACTAATACTAATAGCCATGTTAGGTTGTGAAATCGATTTCTGTATTCGCAGCTTGCTTTCATTTTGAAAGGACCTTCAAAAAGATTGCCGTCTTCTTTTTGTAATCGAAAGAAAGCAGCATAGCTTTACACCTTTTCCTTTATAAGAATTGCTTTCAGTTCCCTGTAATCAACTTGTCTGTCTGCTGATGCCAAATTTTTCAAGGTAGATGCCCACTCATTAAGAATATTAATAAACTTGGGACCTCCTGCAGAATTACAAGAACTATCTCATGGCTGAACCTGCTTCTTTTTTTTTTTTTTCTTCCTTTTTTTTGGCCTTTCATGAACCCACAAGAAACAGCCCCTAGACCACAAGGTGTATGTACCACCAGCTGAAAATCACTCCTCCGCAAAGAAGCAGAAGTTTAAAAATAACAATAATTTTGCTAACAGACTTGAAAGCATTGGGGCTGTTTGTATCTAGGTTTTCCTACCAAAAACATCAGGTTCAGAGGTAACGTTAATTTAGAACATATTGCCAGGCCACCAAATTACTGAAAAAAACAGGATGTCCTGTCAATTTCTAAGAAAAGCCCTTAACAAGTGAAGAACAATAGGCTGCTATTAGTAAACTACCAAAAATTTCTACATATGCATTATTTAATGAAAACTTCGCTAAATCTTGTTTGAGCCATAGATAGATGTAATAATCAACAGCTGAATTAATTTCTGATCTAACCCCACTGAGTCAGATGAATTGCATCATATCAATTCAAACAGAATGAGTTCAGATTACTCTGATGTTTAGTTAGTACACTTACTGCCTTTTCCAGCACACATATTTAAGCTGCTAATGACATGAAAAACACAACTTGGAAAGTGCAGAAATCATGAGTGAATACCTCCTCTCTCTACCAGGAACACCGAACAACGGCTGTTCTACTGTTTTAGGCACTTCTGCCTGCAGAACACCTACAAGTTCCTCAACACCTTTACAGAAAAGATTGGACAAGGCAGTGGCAGTGTCGTGAGCTCTCGGGAAGGCAAAGAGCTCCCCAAGTGGGATCTGCCTCGCACGAGCAAGCCAATCCGCCCTGTTCCACCCAGGAGAGGGCACTCTTATCCCTGTCCACACAACCGGACGTGGACACGTATAGGAGGAACAGGAAAGTTAAGATGACAACTTAAAACTCGGCCAACTTGCACAACCAGTTAGTTATTTTTATGATAAAGCTGATCTTCGGAATGAGTTGAGTCATCCAGACGCTGCCACAACAGGAACACAATATGACAGACAATAAACGTGCAGGCTAAATTTATTTTCATAGTCTCTGAAACACGCTACATGACATGCAGATAAAAAAGACAACTTCTGGCATGTAGGCCTCTCTGTCAAAAGCTGGGATGACAAAAAGAAAGCTGTAGGTGTACGTTTGGCGGAAAATGAGGATTAAATAAAAAATAACCTGGTTTTGAATTAATATTATTTGTTGCTGATTTTTTTAAAAATAAAGCATTAGTATAAATGAGCATATGAACATCTAAATACCAAGTGCATACCATGTGACACTAATATAGCCTGTAAAGTTTATCCTCCTATGGATGCCTCATGAAACAAACAAAATAAGAATTAAAAATACGTTACAGATTCAACCCTTGTTTCTAAAGTGTTTGAAATAAATATACAGATCTCTTGAGACAGCTCTCCTCTCCAATAAGAAATCCTTCAGCAACAGTGAGAGAAGATCAAGCCCGACATTTTTGAATTTTATAAACTAAAGAGATCAAGGTGAGGACGGCAGAAGTCTTGTTGTGCAAGACACAAAGTATCAAGAGAGGAACAGTGTTGCATGCTGGAGAGTTACAGTTTAAAAAATGTCATTTTCTTCTAATCACAGGGAACAATCTTGGTAATTTCAAATTCTGAGTAATTCTGATAGAAAAATATCCTACTGATATGAATAGAATAAAATTAAGAATATATGGAGATGAGAAAAAGATCACCAAGAATCTTAATTTGAAGAACAGAAATTTAATCACAGTGCTCTCATAAGCATCTTGGAGTCCCCAGGGAGTATACTGCAGTAGGGGGGCATCCATAGTCTCAGACACCTGAACCACACACACAGTGACTGTACTGTATGTACACCAAGTCCAACACGCATGATTTGTGCATGAAAACAATAGCCACTTTTCCATGAAAATGTGGGGAACTCTTTCCTATATCTAGGTTGTAGGATAGATAATATTTCCCATATTACATGGGAATAGTATTTATGATGTTCAGTTATCCTAGCATTGGCAAATGAACACTGGCAGCCTTTCCGCACTGAGAGCTTGGTCTGAGGTCTTACAACCACTGATCTTACTTTATAGGCAACTGATCCTATAAACTTTCCTCCTGCAGTAATCTTATATAATGTTTGAACTCCATTTAACACACCACATTTCCTGCTCCCACTTCCAGAAATATTTCAAAGCAATATGCCAAACATACTAAACAATACAGGTATACCCAGAACTGTATCTCTCACTCTACTAGCAGGCAAAAGCATAGTGCAATTTGCAGCCAGTTTGTGAAAGCTGCTGTTGAAAGAACAGTTTGGTATAAGGCTAAATTGAGGATGGGATCAATGAAAGAACTATGTCCTGAAACAAGATATACTACAAAATTTAGTAATGCGAAAAGTGAGCTGACTACATTCAAAGGAATACAGTTTTACATTTTGTGTATGGATTTTTCTAAGGGCAAAAGACTAATGAGAACTTTATTCGGAGGATATACACAGAACTGTATTATCAGTCACTGAAAGTCACTGAAATTACACAATTCTCTTTTTTTTTCTAAGCGTTTTCTTATTTCACAAAAAAATCCTAAAACAAACCCTAAAGCAAAGCAAAACCAAAACCCAAAATACTGTTCAAAGATTGCTACTCCATAGTCCTATTCCAGCCTAAAACTCTGTAGTCTTCTGTAAAATAGTATAGTAAAGCATAAAACAGTATAGAAAATATACAATGATAACCCCAGCATGCTGATTACATAAGGTACTGATCTTATGAAGTATTTTAACCCTGGCAGAAGTCGCCACTACTCTGTTCTACCCCCCCCCAAAAAGCCTTTCTGTATTCTCTTTTACCAAAGAGAAAATTAACACAGTATGTGGAGAATATGAAACAGCTGTGAGATAAGTGCAAGATGCCTATTTAAGGACAAGGGAAAAGAGTGAGGTGTGCTAAGGAAAAGGGATGCAATATTTCATATTAATTTGATTTTTGCAGTAACAGACTCTGACATTTGTAATCCAAATGAGCACATGAAAATGAACCTAGATACAAACCAGGCAAAATCATTGCCCTTTACTATGGCTGTTACTGGATGTCTACTACCTACAACATGCAAGCACGCTCACAGGAACACAAAGGATTCTGACACTTGATAAAGGTCATGTTTTCCACTCCATTCAGAGCAAAATCTGAATATTAGAAACTCAGATTCTTTCTATGAGCTGTCTGAAAAGAGATGAGGCATTTAACTGGGAGATTTTATGTGCCACCTTTATAATTTTTGACTATAATACTCAATAGGAGCTCAGCACACCATAAACCTAACATTCATCTATGAGCTCTAAGACACAGAGAAGAGTTGTTATCCTTATTTTACAGGTGAGAGCCTAAGGCACAGATAAGCCATGGCCTACCTTCTCAAAAGCAACTTAAGACACATCAGTGGGACTTCTATGTCTAAATTATTCTGGACATGAAGGCCCAAGATCACACTAGAAGTCATTGAAAAGAAATCAGGCCTAAAGCAAAGCGATCCTTCTCAAAAAGGTACTAAAAAACCTCAGCTGAAAAACTGCCATTGTGTATTGCATTAAAAAAAAGTTTTGGTCTGAAGAAGACCTAATTTAATGCACAGATGCACATGGTACAACATTCTTGCAGGAAAATGGACTTTTTCCAGCTAAACCACAGGGGAAGAGTAAGCATACACAGAAGAGGACTACATGCATCTGTATATAGTTGTCAGATTTTTTTTTTATGGTTGGGCCTATACTTTTCTTTACTGTGTATATAATAGTCAAAATGCTGTGTATACTGATGGAGATAAATAAACAGAACTTGCAGATGACAGCCATACCAGGGGCAGACATTTGTTGAGATAAACGTCTATGGTGTACTTTGTCCTGCACTGCACTGTTAAGAGGCGGCACTATAAAATCTTTCTGTAGAACTTAATGTCTTGAAAGCCTCCAGCTCCTGAATAAACAGTTGTAAAGGCAACCTCATGTTCCCCTCTGAAAATCTATTTATGCTTTTCAACACCATACCGAATTTTGCGCATCTCAGGCCAGCAGGGATGGTTACTGGTATCCTATTTCAGCTTTGTAGACAGAGCATCATCTGTGGCTTGTCGTGTTTGCTTCTGCAATAAAATATAACAGTCCATTAGACAGGACTGACTTTCACCTTTCACTCTGCTTTTAAAATCTCATAGCAGAATCCATAAAGAGAAACAGCTCCTTACACTGCCTCAGAGTTGCCTGCTCCTGGGCCTGCCAGGCCTGTAAGTTCCTCCGTGTCCCAGCTAAGGAGGCAGCAGTGTCTCCAAAGGATGGATGAGGGTGTGAAAAGGGCAAGGAGCTGGACCAGAAGAGAGATGTGTAAGGAACTGCAGTTTTCTCCAGCGAGCATAAAAGGGCAAAAAAAATTAGATGAGAACTGCTGTATGGGCAGGTTGAGCAGAGTCTCAAGGCACATGAAACCCTCCCTGGCTATTTTTGCACAGAGACTTCACTAGAAGACACATCAGCTGTTCCTTGAACCAGCTGTTACCTCAGGGACACCGCAGTTTTTTCCTCTGCAATCTCGGCACCTCCCGACCCAGCCCTCCCGAGGGCACTTCTTCACCCCTTCCCCGGCCCGGTGCCTCAGGCCTCAACCCTGCTGCGCGCTACGGCCACATGGCCGGGCCGGGCCGGGCCGGGGAGGCCGGGAGGGCCGCGCTGTTCGCGGCGGGCGCCATGACAACGCCTTAACCCTGCCCCGGGGCCCGCCAGCGGCGGGGAGCGGTGGCAGGGCTCCGCCTGCAGACGTTTCTCCTCACGCTTTCGCCAGGCGCCGCCGAGGACCTGCCAGGCCCGTGACACGGCGAGCGACAGCCAGCAGGCAGGCAGGTGCCTCCCGGGGCGGGCGGCAAGCGGGGCGAGCCCCCGCGTCCCCTCAGGAGGCGGCGACATCTTTCCCTCGGGAGCGGCGGAGAGGAGGAGGCGGGAGGGGGCAGCCGAAAGGGCATCTTGCCGCCACCCTCGCCGGCCAGCACTCGGCCCCCCCCGTCGGGGCGCCCCGATGCCCACTCCGCTCCGCGCAGGCGGCGGCCCCTCCTGAGCGGCGGCGGCAGAGCCGGCTGCCCTAGCGCGCATGCTCGGCGCGGGCGCCATTTTGGTGGGGCCGGCAGTCATCAAGCGCGGGCGGCGGTGGAGCTTGCTGGGCCCCGGCTCGGAGGCAGCGGCGAGTGGGTGCTCGCTGCGGAGATGGCCAACATCGCGGTGCAGAGGATCAAGCGGGAGTTCAAGGAGGTGCTGAAGAGCGAGGAGGTCAGAGCCTCTCCCCCTCTCTTTGCGTGCCGCCGCCACCCTCCCCCGTGTGTGTGTGTCTGTGAGTGTGGGCAGCGGGGGAAGGTGCGGGCGCCCCGCTGGCCTGTTTCCCCCTCGGCCCCACCTCCCCGTGCTGGGGGTGGGCCCGTCCCACGGCCTCGGGGAGGAGAATGGCGATTCCCGGGGAGACGGGACCCGCCAGCCGCCGAGAGGGGGGAGGAGGGGGCCGCGGAGCCCCTCCCCCAGCGGGAGCCGCTGGCGGCCCGAGGGGGGAGCGGGGCCGGCGGGCCGGGCGCAGGAAGTGTGGTGGTGGTGGTGGTGGCGCGGGGCGCGGGCCGGGGAGGCGAGCAGGCAGGCGGGCCGGCCGGCCTCCGGCGAGAGTCCCCGCCGGCGCGGGCGGCCGGTGCCCGGGAGCGCGCTGCCCGGCCGGGGGCGGCGGGGCGAGGCGGGGCCTGCCCGGCGCGGGGCGTCCCCGGCCCGCGCCTTCCCGCGCCCCCCGCCCCCCCGCGCGCGCGTGAGTGCCGCCGCCGCCCGCGCGCGGCCGAGCCCACGCGCCTTCCCGCCGGGGTTTCTCCGCGCGGGCCGGGAGGCGGGGAAGCGAATTGCCGGGGGTTATTCGTCTCACACATCCCCTCTAACTCACCCCTCTGGTCGGCCGCTGCCTGAGGCTGCGGAGTTCGGTCTTAATTTTTATTTTTTTTAAAGGGTTGCAAGTAAATCCCTGTTTATTTCGGTTACTTTAATACAGAACTCCCTTTATCCCACTGCAGGCTTACTCACCTTCAGGTGGATGCTTTTAAAGCCTCACTTATTTCAGTCATGTTACCTCGTTTCCTGAACAGTATGTTCTGAGGTATGTGGTGGTCAGTAGGAGCAGCTGACTACTTCCAGGAGAACGTTAAAGAAGTTCTGATGGGTTTGGGGGAATATGTAGCAGCGTTTGCAGCGTTGCATCAATACAGCTTTTGCTGCGCCTGTGTCTTGAGTTGGTGGACGTCAGCCAGATAGGTTTTAATGGTTGTGTCGTCATTGTCGTCCTACTTGGGATGATGTTGCAGGTTAGGTGCTTGTGAAATATTGATGTGAGTGTGTAACTCCTAAAGCTGGTGTTATAGAAATCTGGACGTATTCACAGAGGAAAAATTGAGAGGATAATTTTTTGAAAGATACTAACGACCTAGGGAAAACGTGTTTAGGGTAGCAGTAGTTGATGTGCTTTTAAATTAAGTATGTGCTAACAGCATTGTTGCTATGCAGCTTGAACTAGCCCCTAGAAAAATGTAAGGGCCTTGTTTGGCAGCTGCCTTCAGAGCCCGGCTGGTTTCACCAAGCTATTGCACAGTGAATATTGAATTGCATGTAAACTAAGAGAAATCTCTAGGTGGACACCTTTATACTAAAGCTAGAAAATCTAGACCTTGTACCCCATATGACCAGCTGATATTGTGGGAACAAAGAAGTCTTTATTTGAAAGTGCTGTCTGAAGGCTTCAAGACCCTTTCCCTTTGCTTTATGTAGAAAAAAAGAAACCTTAACTTACATAAGTTTTGGGGGAGATCCATCCTAAATTTTCTTACTCTAAAGGTTGAATCTAGTAAGCACATTTTTCACTATTCCTGTTTGTTTAGTCTGTGCATTGAAGGGCTCAGTGTGGAACGTTGGAAATTAATATTACGAAATAGCCTTTAAGCTGCCTAAAGGTTCCCAGAAATAAGACCACAATTCTTTTGAAACTAAAATTATGGAATTTTAAAATTACTTTACAGAAGAGTTTGATATTTCTTTTTTTTCCTGCCTTTAGTGAGTTATACTGATACAGCAGTATGTATAAAATTGCTATTTGCAGAATATACTAATTCCCCTGTCTTGAATGCAGAATTTCAGCATTACTCAATGGTTGTCTAAGTTGCAAGCGAAGTTTTTTTGTGGATGTTTGTATATTTAAAGGCAGTCAAAAGATGATGTCAGTACCACTCGACATAACATATGGAGTGAGATGGTGAATGGAGGTATAGCTAAATACTACAAATCACGGGGGGGGGGGCGAAATGGGTTGTTTTTCTGTTTGATTTAATGATTGTTTTAGTACACAGACTTTGTTTCTTTAACACACACAAAAAAAGGAAAACTTCATGAATGGTGGTGCTAAATTTGTTATTTAGGAGTTTTAAGTCCCTCTCTGAAGGCAAAGTGGGGCATGTTATCTGCGCTTAAATTATTTTTGTTTTGATGCTTTGAGCTACACCTGAACTGGAAGAGCAGCCCCTCTGTTTCCTTGCAGATGCAGTATGAGCACAAAAGCCTGGGAGAGGGGGCAGGTACACTTGGAAAAAGTACATATGAAGCTTGTTCTCTGTCATCTTCTAGTACTCACCTTTGGGCTGAAATAGAGTGGTGAAACCAGAAATGCTTTTAAAAGGGAGCAAGCTGCATGGCAGTTAATTCCTTCTGCATTTGAAGTACGTGTTGGAAGCACCAAATTTCACTTCTAAATATCAGTGAAGAAAGAGTTCTGAAAAATGTGTTTATCCTTGCTATGGATAAGGATCTGTGATCATTGGACAAGGATGCAATGGATCCTTGCTATTCATATGATTAAATATACTCTTCATATTACTTAGCGCTTTCTGTTTTCTTGACTTAAATGGCGTTTCTGGGAAATCACTAAAAAGTGAATTTTAGACTATCTTGCTCTCTGGTTTAAAGATAAGCAATGAAGGATTTTTACTTTTTTTAAGCTGAGGCTGGGGCTTCTTGTGTATTTTGAAAAAGCATTTGAAGTCTTCTCACACTTGAGCAACAGAAGCGTTTTTGCTCTGCTTGATTTATTATTTCTAGTTTTATTGGAAGTCCTACACATTAACTTAAAAAGTAAGATAGTGCATATTTAACAGAGATCCTTGTAACTTTGTATCTCTTAAACATTTGAATTAAATAGATGAAAGTAACAATTTCTTTGTCAGGAGTGCTCTCCAAAGTATGATTTCAATAAAACTTTTTACCTTTGTGTGTGGAAAATGCCTTAAAACTTTAAGGTAAATGAGGTACTGCATCTTTAACAAAGATGAAGCTGTTAAGTTAGCCTAGGTAGTAACCTGACTGGATAAATGTGTGTTAAGGGAACAGTACTATGCTTGTATTAAAATTCTAAAATGAGTAAGCAGTACATTAAATCAAGTCATACTCCAAATCCTAGTCTAGGCAAGGAATCAGTTGCTCACCTTTCTCTCTTTTTTTGTTCTGTCATTTCATTGATCTGTTATCCTGTTGGTTTTATGGGCTGACATTCTAAATCCCAAACCGTATTTTGAACAAAAGTCTGAAGCCGCAGCATGATGGAGAAACCAATAAATAGGTGGAGGGAGAATAGTGTCCCACGCTTGATAAGTGGGAGAAAGCTTTGATAAAGGTTAGCTGGTATTATTTCAGAATAGAGTTACTGGAATGCTGCAGTGAGTAGCCAAATCCTTACTTGCTGCTCTGTTCATAAGCAGCTACCTTATGAGAGGAAGAATCTGTCTGGAATTTAATGATGAATAGAAACATGTTGAAAAATCTTGTGGTTGTAGTTGATCAGGTATGTTAAACAATGTGTGACTTGTTTTCATATTTTAAATAGAGCATTGAGTGTTATGCTTTAACAGAATTATATTATGCTAGCATTGAAGGATTCAATGTTTAACTGGCCATCCAGTTTCTCTGACCGTGTAGAAATGTAAGGTGTTTTCTGGCCATCTGTAAGTCAGAGGCTAATAGATAACTTACCTTCAGTACTGTACTGGTTTCACTGTAACACAGTGGGAAGCATAGCTTCCTCCTAGCAAGAAGAGAGTTGCTGGTATCTCTGCCACAAAATGTTCTTCTCTTACAAATATCAAGAGGCAGGCTTTTATCTGCATGGAAAGTAAACCTAGATAGAGCTGAGAATAAATTAAACTCAACTGCAGTTATGGAATATGAATATCTAGAGGAGCAGATACCTGAAGTATCAGTTAAATTTGTGACTTACTTGAATCTAAAATAACATGCAAGCAGAGACAGTAGGTTAATGGCAAAATTTGAAGTACTTCATTTCCAACAAGGAAGTAGGTATTTGTTTTGGAGTAGGTGTTTCACAAACACATGTGTTTTTGAGGTTTACAGGAGAAAGGGAAGGTAATGGTAGTCTACCATACCATGTCCTTTCCTAGGCTCTGGTGTTTGGTTTTATCATTGCCCGTAGTGGTCTTGTGATTTGTGTCAGTTCATAGAAGGATGCCAAGTGGCATCTCTGAACTCTTCTTGCTCTTAGAAGAGGCCATAAGCATTAATCTTCAGGCTTAGGAAAACTTCACTAATTTGGTTTGTTTATATTTGGGAAGTCTTGGGTGTTAGAAGTTGAATTCACTAAGATGGAAACTTTTTTAGTAGTAATTGTGCTTTAGTGTTACTAGAAGAGCCTGCTGGGAATTGTGGATGCTTGTTTTTATTTCCCATTTATAATGCAGAACCAAGGCAAATATGTAAGAATGATGTATTCTGTTATGGCTTCTGAATCAGCAACAGTGTTTTTTTTTAAATAGCGTCCATTTTCTGCTAATACAGATTCTTAACTTTTGATTCGTAAGGATAGTCTCATTAAAGTCAGTAGAGGTTTAGTGAGTGCAGTGGGACTGTTTGTGTGAATAAAGCTAGAGTGTGCCTAGTTAGTTAGAATTGTGAAGTTAAAGATGAGAACTTTTAAACTGACATTATTAATAATACTGGTAACAACCTCTGTTCAGCCTCTCAGAAGGCTTGCATATCATAAAAGTGGTGGTGGGTGGGGAGAGGGTGTCAGTGCACTGGAGCGCAGGGCTGCTATGCAAAGGTATCTTAGTAGGCTGGAGAAGTGAATGGACTAACAGAAACCTTTTGAAGTTCAGCAGAGGGAGGTACCAATTCCTCCATCTGGAAGGAAATAATGCCATGCATGAGTACATACAGACTGGAGAGTGGCTGGAATCAGAGCAGGCTAGCAGAATAAGACTGGCATGACCTAGTGGAGAGCAAGCTGAAAATGATTCAGCAGTGGTCTTGTGGCAAAGGAACCCAACTGCATACTGGGTTGCATTAGCAAGAATGTAGTCAGTGGGTTGCAAGAAGTGATTCTTAAACTCTGTGCTGTCGTTATGAGACCGTATCTGGTCTACCATGTCCAGTTTGGGGCTTTCCAGTGCAGCACATTGATATACTGGAGTGAGCTCAGCAGAACACCATCAAGGTGGTTAAGGCACTGGAGCACATGATGCATGAGAAGAGGGTGAGAGAACTGTTCAAAGGGACATCTTCCTGTCATTCACAAACACCTAATGAGAGGCTCTGGAGAACAGCCAGGCTTGTCTCAGAAGTGTGTGGGGATAGGAGGAGAGGCAACAGACTCAAGTTGGAACATGGGCAATTCCGCCTAGACACTAGGGAAAAAGATTATGATGATCTCAGTCAAACATTTAAACAGATTGACCAGCGAGATTGGGGAATCTCTATCCTTGGAGATGTTCAAAACTCGACTAGACAAATCCGTAAGCAACATGCTCTCTTTGGACCCACTTTGAGCAGGCGGTAGGACTAGAGACCACCCAGGTATCTCTTCCTATATGATTCTATATTTCTATATAGATTCTATAGTTTTTTTAATTGCTGTGGGGTTTTTTGTTTGTGAAATAACAGCAGTTCCAACTCTGTTGCCCTGCCTGGTAAAACTTTTCCCAGTAAACAAATTGGAGAATTTTAAAGTAGACTTTTTAGTTTGGAAGTTTCTACTATTGTAAGACAACAATGAATCCTCTTCCTCTTCAAATCAGAGGCTGGGTTTTTCTGGCAGATGCAAAGCTGTCAAGGTTTTTGGGCTGAACAAGTTCTGGGTTGGAACCTTGAAGGTAGAAGAGATGTGAGATCCATAATGCTTCTTTAAGCTGCATTTGTCTGAAACGTGAAGATTAACTTAACTTTAAAATAGTGGTTTGTGAGATCCTTTATACATTGCTAAAAAGAATTTTGTCTACTATGTATTTCAGCCATGTTTGTGATTTTAGGCAAGGCAAGGTTTAGACCTGTTCCCTTGTCGTGGTTTAACTCAGCTAGCAACTAAGCACCACAGAGACACTTGCTCAACCTTCCTCCTTCCCTCCCTCACCCCTTGGAGAATCGGGAAGAGAATTAAAGGGAAGAAGGGAAGGACACTTGTGGGTTGAGATAAGAATGATTGAATAATAATAATAATATAAAATTAGGAGTAATAATGATAAAATAATAAATGAATATATATAATGATAATAATACGTACAAACAAGTGGTTCACGGTGTAACTGCTCACCACCTGGTGACAAACACCTGTCCTGTCCCAGCAAGTGATCCTGAAACAGATAAGTTCCAACACTCTGATCCTGGACGAGTAAGAGGCCCAAAAAGAGAGCGAGAGAGAGAGTATTGGTAGTGGGAATATTTGCATAGGGAAGGCAAGAATGATTGCTTAGTCCTGTGTTCAGTTAAAGGCATTTTTTTCATGTTAATATGTATCCAATTGAGTCCAAATTCCTAGTGAATGGTCTACATATCATTTGGCAGAATCCTAAAGATTTTGGGATTAAGTGGAAAACGGAAAAAGAACTGGTCCTCCATTGGAGTCAGGCTAATTTGGTTGTCTTTGGTAACCTCTTAAAAAATCTGAGGAAAGAGAG
Organism: Tauraco erythrolophus; assembly: GCF_009769465.1. NCBI lineage: Eukaryota > Metazoa > Chordata > Aves > Musophagiformes > Musophagidae > Tauraco > Tauraco erythrolophus. Next base: position 47,154,589 of record NC_141469.1, read on the forward strand.
CAGTCACTGGTTATAGGACTGAGTCAGTCCCTTTAGGATTAGGGTTAGGCCATAGGTATTAAATGGTACCCTCTGAACACCACTCTTCGTGGACCTAAGGATAGTAGGAATTAGCCAATCATTTGTTCTTCCCAGTCTCCCATTCATTCTTCTGTGCTTGTTTCCAGGAGTTTGGCTTTAATAGGAAAGAAGTGTCGTAAGGTTAGTTCACTTTACTCAGTATGAAATTTAAATAAAGTTAACATTTTGTCATAGTAAATTTGTGTAACTATAAACTGCCAGAAAGTGCTGGTTAATAGCCCAATCCTGAGTTGTCTAATGGTCTTTCAGTTGCATTAAACTTGTTAAACTAGTTTAGTGTAGTTCTTAAATTATTCACCTGTTAAACTGTTTCTTGCTTGTTTCATAATCCTAGTAAGGAACTGTTGTCATTACTATACTTTATCACTTTTACACTAATAATTACTTCTGGTATTAAGTTGAGAAAATACTTTCGGTTAAACTTTTATTATTGATATGCAGACAATCTTTTTGTCTCTGACAAACTAGGTAAAATTTTGGTGCAATTTAGATAAGGAAAATAAGCAATTTAGATTTTTTTTTATGGCAAAGAATGTGAATTTTGAGAAGTAGTATTCTGTAAGGCACTCTAGGGATGTAGTTGACTTCTGTGCTCCTGACTTATCTAGCGTTTTCTCTTCAGATTATATCAGTGTTAATATTTGTAATATTTGAATTGTGAGGACTTGAATATGGTTGCCATGAGTATTTCATAAAATGATATCTGCATAATAAAGTACCTTTATGAGCAGCAAAAATAACCTTGTTTGAGGATCAGTTCTGTGTCTCTTATTCTGTTACCAGAATAAGTAATACCACTGTAACACAGTGGTACTAAGGCCGTGAATTGCTCCTCTCTAGTCTTTTAAGTGTCGGCACAGGAGAGCGATGTTGTTGAATATCCCTGGCTACAGAAGAAGCTTCATTCAGCACATGTGCTTTATTGGACACTGTAAAACTCAGTCAGTCGTACGGTATAATTTGGCTATGCTTATGTCTGAGAGAGGTGAGCTCATACTATATATCATTCTTCTTTTGGAATGTTAATAGGGACTATCCTGTCTACCTTTGTCTGTTGTATGTTGAGACACATAGGAAACTAATTTGTATTCATTATTTCATCATTTTTAGTAATTTTTAGCCAGTAAGATCAACAGTTCACTGGGAAAGGAATGACTAAGGATTTTATAATTCTAGTTACTTTAGAAAATCAAGGTTTAAGGTGACGTGCCTTCAGATTCAAAAATATGTTTGTGCGGTGTTTTATGAAGGAGGAAAAAACCCTCAAAACCCACAAATGCATTAGTCCATGTTTTGCTGAAATAGGTAGTATAGTTCAAGCTGAATATGCATCACTTTATTTTTAGCTGAAGGTGAACTGTGAGAAAGTTTGTTTGTGGTGTTTTGGGTTTTTTTAAATGTTTTTGCTGTATTAGGATGTGTTCAAGTACTGGAGGCTATTGTGGAATAAGTAGCATCTACAAATGGAAATCATGATAGCTGTGTTGTGTTTGCTGCCTTTCTGGAAACTCTTGGAGCTTTCATGGTGATTAAGTGAGCCCTTCCACTTTGGAATAAGGATGTCCATATGGGAAGCTGGTACAGAGTAACTGTTCTGAAATATTTCTACATGTCTTCAAACTCTGGGACTGCGAGTGAGTTAGCATACGTGATTTAAAATGAGCCAAATCCTGTGATTCCTTTATACATAGAATTACTAGCAACCTAAGTAGGGTAGACTTACAGAATTGACTGCAGAATCTGCCTCAAATGGGCTTGTGTGTTTATGGAATGACTAATTATTAAAGCCTACTTTATCTGCAGGGTTTTTGAGTTGTTTTACATCAGAGACAGGACAGGACTGTGCATAAAAAGATAAGAAAAATACATCTTGCATTCCTACAAAATCGCTTGTTTGTTTAGACTTTCCCGAACTGGATTGATTATCCAGAGCAGGAGTCCCTTGCGCTGCGCCCATTCTGATGCTTAGGATCTCAGTGTCACTCAGATTAGCCTGCCCGTGATGAATGCTCCTAGGTGCTGTAAATATCTTGCTTAGTTGAACACAGACATAGCCTATGTCTGTGTTGGGGCCCTTGCACCAGTACGGGAGTGCAAGTACGCTGCTGTGTACAGCTTTCATGGCATAGCGGTGCTGTTTTAACCACACCGGCCCTTAGTGAGACAAGCAGTGATTGTATAACTGCACTTAAGGCATATGCCAGTGTCACTGTGTCAGTTGCACCTCTGCGTGTCTGTGACTGACGTGACAATTTTGTCAGAAATAATTCAGACAGGCACTAGAGCTGAACTTTCAAAATTCTTTGAAGTTGTCCTGAGGCAGTGCCAGGAAGCAGTGGCACGTTCCTCCTGCAGCCTGGTCTTCTCTTCCCGCTTTTGTGCTCCTTCTCTTACTTGCAGTGTTTGTGATGAGTCAAATCAGGGAATTGGGTTAAAAAGAAAACTTTCTTACTAAGATAGTTATAATTCGTGTGTTTGCTGTGCAGTTGTATGAACGCTTGCACAAAATCCTCTCCTCTCATTTACGTTAGTTCTACCAGGACCCAGAGGAAAGTAGGACCTTAACAGCTGTTAGACTGGCTTCAGTTGCCGTGGAAGTACAGTCTCTTACACTTTTTTAGTAGAGTGATGTTTTAACAGCTGAACATTAGCAAGAATAGATATTTGGATACCTTAAATAAAAAGTTTTACTAAAACTTGCTGATGCTCTGGGTCTGACTCTTGCAAAATGAAGATGTTTTTAATATTTGAAATGTGTTGTATTCTGACAGGAGAAAAAAAAAAAATCCCTCTCCCTATTGTTCTTGTATGTAAACACGTGTAATAATGCAGAATTTCAAGGCTGGCACAGATTTAGTCTCTTGTTAAAACATTGTTGTGATTTGACTTCAGCCAAAACGAAGTACCACGGAGCCACTCACTCACTCCTCCCCAGTGGGATGGGGGAGAGAATCAGAAGAGTAAAAGTGAGAAAACTTGTGGATTGAGATAAAAATAGTTCAGTAAGTATATCTATAAAAAATATACAAATTATATAAAAGTATAATATATTATATGTAAGTGTATATATATAATATACAAAAGCCATGCAAGCAAAGCAAAACAAGGAATTCATTCACTATTTCCCATCAGCAGGCAGGCGTTCCGCCATCCCCAGGAAAGCAGGGCTCCATCATGCGTAACAGTTACGTGGGAAGACAAATGCCATCACTCTGAACGTCCACTCCTTCCTTCTTCCCCCCAGCTTTATACACTGAGTGTGACATTTTATGGTATGGAATATCCCTTTGGCCGGTTTGGGTCATCTGCCTTGGCTATGTCCCTTCTGAGCTTCTTATGGAGAAAAAACTGGGAGGGCAGGGGCGGTATGAGAAGCTGAAAAAGTCGTTGACTTAATGTAAGCATTGCTTGGCAACAACTTAAAGCGTCAGTGTGTTATCAACAGTATTCTGAGCACAAATCCAAAATATAGCGTCATACTAGCTACTATGAAGAAAATTAACTCTATCCCAGCCAAAACCAACACAGACTTTTTATTAAAGATTCTTATCAATATGCATTTAGTAAGTAAAACTGTTATGAAAATTGTAGTCTGTCTATTGCCAGTGCTACATGATTTATAGTGTTCATATTTATAGCTCTGTAGATATATTAAAATATAATTATGTATTAGTAACATAGTATATTGATCAGTAAATGAAAAAATAGTATGCAAAAATAATCTCACTTATTTTTGACTAAAACAGGTACAACTCTAGAAAATACATGTGGATATGAGATGTTCTTTCACATTTCACATTCTATTTCAAGACTGATAGTATGGTCGAAGAACGTGGGAGCATTTTAAGAAAATACATTTCTTTGTGTTGACCTTTTCTTATCTAGGAAAACTGCTCTTTAATGTGCTTTAGACAGACTCATTTCCTCTCTTCTTGCTCTGCCTCAAACATTTGATTGTTTCTACAGAGGAGTGTTGCTCTATGCTTTGAAGGACAGCAAGAGCTCTCTCAGAGAATGCAAATGTGATCTGCTGATCTCAACTGATAGTGCAGTGCATGTACTTCATAGCCATGAGTGTGGTAGTTAGGTGACATTTCTGCTTCTCTTCTCAACAATAACAAGCCTCACTTTTCTAGGGCTCTGGAGGTGCACTTGTATTCTGGCTTTTAATCTGGAGTAGGTCTGAAGGAATACTTCCAGAATATTGAACTATTCCCTCTTGCTTTGGTAGCTCTTTGTGACTGGAAAAAACCAACCCACAAACAAACACAAAACAATCAAACCAACAGTTTTACAAGCCTCGATATTTTTGGAGTCAAATTTGCCATTTTGCTGCCGGGTAGTGTCCTGCATTTTGCTTTGCTTCCTAGTGGAGTGATATATTCTACCTTTTTGCTGTTTCTCCTTTTTCCATTTTTTGCAAAATCTGAGCTAAGCAAACGCAGTGTACTTATCCTAAGCAACTCTAGGGTAGCAAAGGCTTAAGAAGGTAGAGTGTTAGTTTTAAAAGAAATGAGGCCAGGGAGACAAGAGAGGAGACGGGAAGTTGACTTCTTAGACAGCAGCCTAAGAGGTGAACTTCTGTTAGAATCCTCCCTTTCTGGCACACCAGTGAAGTGGAGAGAGCTGAATCATTTGTACCGAGTTGAGAGAGCTAATGGTATCGTAGCAAAAATAAGAAAATAATGTGACAGCTATGGCAAAATAAAATTATTTTGACTATTTATCCACAAATGGGATAAGAATGAACTTGATTTTGTTTTTAAAGTTACTAATTTACATAATTGTTTAATGGAGTAAACTGCTACTGAAAGGTTGAGAGTTTTCTGCTCAACACTTACGTTGACTCAGAGTACCCATAGCCTTTTGCAAAAATAGCTTTATATGGATTTTGTATTTGCCATCCAGAGGGACCTTGACAGGCTGGAAAGGTGGGCCTGTGAGAACCTCATGAAGTTAAACAAGGCCAAGTACAAGGTTCTGTACGTGGGTCGGGGAATCCCAAGCACAAGTACAGGCTGGGCGGAGAATGGATTGAGAGCAGCCCTGAGGAAAAGGACTTGGGAGTGCTGGTGGATGAGAAGCTCAACATGAGCCAGCAATGTGCGCTGGCAGCCCAGAAAGCCAACCGCATCCTGGGCCGCATCCAAAGAAGTGTGGCCAGCAGGTCAAGGGAGGTGATTTCTGCCCCTCTGCTCCGCTCTCGTGAGACCCCACCTGGAATACTGTGTTCAACTCTGGAGTCCCCAGCACAAGAAGGACATGGAGCTACTGGAGTGGGTCCAGAGGAGGGCCATGAAGATGATCTGAGGGCTGGAGCACCTCTGCTATGAAGACAGGCTGAGAGAGTTGAGGCTGTTCAGCTTGGAGAAGAGAAGGCTCCGGGGTGATCTTAACCGCAGCTTTCCAGTACCTAAAGGAGGCCTACAGGAAAACTGGAGAGGGACTTTTTACAAGGGCATGTAGTGACAGGACAAGGGGCAATGTCTTTAAACTGCAAGAGGGCAGATTTAGATTAGATATAAGGAAGAAATTTTTCTCTCAGAGGGTGGTGAGGCACTGGAACAGGTTGCCCAGAGAAGTTGTAGATGCCCCATTACTGGGAGTGTTCAAGGCCAGGTTGGATGAGGCGTTGAGCAACCTGGTGTAGTGGAGGGTTTCCCTGCCCGTGGCAGGGGGGTTGGAACTCGATGATCTTTGAGGTCCCTTCCAACCCAAACCATTCTATGATTTCATATGATAGTCCATCAGATGATCTTTTTCTATAACTCTCTTGAGATATGTTTATGCCAGATTTTGGTGTAGAGTAAGACTGTTGTGGTAGAAGATAAAATGAGGGGAGGAGGATAAGAACAGCTTTATGAGAAATTAATAACTTTATAGTGCCATAGATTAATTTTGCTAGCATGGCTTTAGACTAGGGTGAATTATTTCTTACTTAATTTGGCTTATTAAATATCGATCTTTACAGCTTCGGTATAAAATGTTTCGATGTTCAACAGTACCTACTTTACATTTGTAAATCGTAGCTGTATCAAAGCAGTAACTAAATTTTGATTAGATTTTTAGGTAGGTTAAAAGTGTTAATTGCTAATTTACTTCATAGAGGAGTCAAACAATTTTAAAATTCTGTCTGAAAGAAAAATAAATAAAGTAATTTTTTGTTGGTGCAATTGAGAAATAATTACTGATAGAAAACATTTTGTTTTAAATGCGTGCCCTTCCTCTCAAGCTAGTGGACTTTGTCCTTAGTTGAGAAAATTCTGGAGAAATTTTTCAAATTTATTCCCTAATCTTTGATGAAATCTTGGCATGTACGTTCTTTTGTCACTTCTTAAAATTTTTCCTTAATGTGTAAGTTGCTAGTCTTAAAGCACTAAATGGTTACAGATTTTTAATACTTAGCTGCTTTTATTACATCTAGACTTGTTTATCTGTACATGTCATTTGTTGTTTATGTGTGTCTCTTCTCAGGTTAGGGTTTTTCTGTTGGTTTAGAGAGTTCTGGTTTTTTTTTTTTCCTCCTAGAGTTTTCTATGGGTTATTTTCTGTAAAAACACGGTAAAGAAACAAAATAGTAGTACTTTATCCAATATAGAGTATGTTCCCCTTAAGATGAAGGAAAATCATGTTACAGGACCTAGAAAATCACAGACTGCAGACACTGAATTGCTGTATGGAATAGCAGATTTTTATTTTGTGGGTTTTTTTATGCACAGAGTTGTTTAGAAGTAACAATTAGGATTTAAATTCCAAATCTAATTCTGTTTAAAGTAGGGTGTTTTTTTGTTTGGGGAAGGAAGTGTGTGTGGTGTGTGTTGTTTTTATAAATCCTTATTTCCCATCTCAGCATTAAAACCCAAAGATGTTTGGTAAGAATTTTGCATGTGGTATCTGAATACTTAAGGTGGGATAAATACACTTAGAACATAGTAATTCAGTAATAATTCATTCTGTCACCATTTTATTCTTTTTAAGAAAGTAACTTGCTGAACTGAAGCTATTAATATTGGTAATAAATGTAATTTGTTTTCCTTTTTTGTTCTTACCACAACACTTTAAAACACAGTATGTATGCTAATGGATGCATAGTAGAGAATTTGGCCTTTTATGTATCTTTAGAGCAGTTTTCTTATGCAGAGATCCAAGTCTCATATTAAGATAATGTCATGGGGGAGTAAGTGGAGCTGGTTGGTTCTAGAATAACCTCACTTAGTATTAAGTTTACTTGAAGTTAACTTCTTTTCTGATAGCTTACTTATCAAAATAGCTGTAGAATTTGGAGGCTTTTTGTAAAGCATAAAAAATTCCGATGCACTTGTAATTCCTACTTCTAAAAAAAAAAGTAATTTCCTTTACCTTCAGTCTTCAGGAAGTAGAGTTACCTTATGATCAAATTCAAAATATATGGTTTTCTTTATAATTTTTTTTTTCTAAATGTAGACTATAGTGTTTTGTATGTGGGAAAGAAATGTTTGGAAGAACAGTGCAATTTTTATCATCTTGTCTTAATATGCTCCTGTGATGTTGATATGTTATAGTTTTGTCTTGGCTTTTTGTTTTTTATCTTCTGTGAAGGAAAACTTTGATTTTTTTTTTATTTTTTTTTTTGAGTGGCGGTACTAGACTACTGAAGAGAGTAACAGGCCACGAATAACACACATATGAAAGTTTTCAAAGGCAGGTTGGAGAAGAGCGAAGGAGATGGCATGGAAGGCTCAGGAGAAAGAGTGGATTAACTGCAGAAAGAAGGCAAGCCACTCTAATGAGGGACTCCTTGTTAAGGCCTGTAGACCATGGTCAATAAAAAGAACAGAAGAACTTGTGTGCTGAGAGTAATACTGCAAGGTTCAGAACTGCTCTCTAAAAGAATTTCAGCAGTGGAGAACATGTGTGTGATAGTCTTCGCAGTGGCAGAACTTACTCTTCAGAGTTTCTGCTGGAGTGGATTGTATGTTCCATACAAGGATGATATTCAGATATAAAGCTATGCAGTGTAATTCTGGATTTATATTTTTTTTTAAGAGGAGACAGGCAAAGGCAAGTCAAAATATTACTGATCAATAGCTACTCTGATAAATGTGATTGAGTTTCCAGTCTTCAGGAGATGCTCACAGAATGAGTCTTCATGAAGGATTAATTCCTTTGGGTTTCTTTTTAGAGATAAGGCTTTTGTAGCGGATGAAAGTGTCTTGCATGAATCTTGCCCAACTTTTTTGCCTCACGCTTTTAGTTTAATCTCCACACTTGGGTTTAATCTCCACACGGCAGGATAAAATTGGGTAAACATGACTATGGCAACGCATAAAGAGTCTCAGCAGTTGGGATGGTCTAAAAGACGACAAATCTTTTGACTAGAGCTTTAATGTGGGCAAGGAATGCATTTAAAAAAAAAAGCTGTGCATAATCTGACTAGCATATGAATAGAAAAGATGAGGGAATGACATCATGTGTTGTGTAATATGTTGCATCAACAGTCCTTTCTTAGTTTTTTTGTTGGTCTTTATCAAAATAATTTTCAGGTGTGATGACAGGAATTTCTGCTGGTGTAGTGTTGGACTTGTGCATTCCTAGAAAAGGAGTTTGATGTCGATGGAGTGTTTTCACGTTGACAAGAAATGCTAGTGGGAATGGTGTTGTTACAGAACGTAACTTCTTTGAGGTTATGGAAATAAATGCTGCTAGTAGTGGTGTGGCTCAGATATTTCAGGAATTGCTAGCCCAGTGATTTAATCACCAAATTGTTACTGAATCAACAGGAGGTGATGCTATGTTAGCCTTGGTATGCAAGCGTAATGAGGTCTTCGTAGCAGAATTGCTTCTGGAAAATCAACTTGGGTTGTGAGATGACAAGTTGATTCATAAATTCTGTGCTAAGATCATTGGTGTCAGAGGCATGCTTTTGGAGAACTCTGCTGTTGGTAATGTTTTAGAGGCAGCTCAGGTGATAACAGTGGAGGCCAGCGATCTATTCTGTTTGAGCTGCTAAAATTCAGTAATTTTATCCTATGTGATCCTCATTAAGGGGCAATATTGTAGGAAAACACTGCAGATTTAATGGGATGAATAATCACTTCAGTACGGTTAAATACTAGTTATTACTCTAAACATAAAGGAAAAAGCAAGAATTGGCAAGGTCAAGCTGAGTTGTACCTTGAAAAGTCTGTCAGTAGCATGAAAAAGGTTCTTCAGCTATGTAAATAAAAAATGCATGTTATATGGGGGCATGGTGGAATTCAAGTACAAACTCAAATTAATCCTTACACTGCAACAGTGGAATATACCCTGCCATTTTTCCTCAAGATTCGGTACAAAGGAAGTAGGGGTATGGAGATAGCTACAGTTGTAGTAATAAAAACAGTTGTCTCAAATGGAGGGACCAGGTTCAGTGCCTCTTGAAAGAAACTGAGCTTAGCAATAGGGTTTGTGTTTGTGGTTTTTTTACCAAATGTATGGGGTCAAGAAGGATTTCTTTTTTGTGAAAAACAGCTGGTGTGGTACTGATTGAAGTGGACAATGAAGGTAAATAGCCAGGCTGCTACAGCAGTGTGCAGGGCACCGAAGAAAAGTAAAATACTAAGTAGAAAATCGAACTAGTTGCAGCGTGGGTTAACTGTAGATTGTATCCTTGAAATTCATCCATTTTGCTATTGCTTCAGTCCTCAAGATGGAAAGTTACGGGTTTACTTGCAAAGAAGAATAACTTATGCTGTTAACTTGGAGCTTACCAGGTGACGTTGACAGGAGGTTACTAGTTGATAGAGGGAGAGCAGGAGAACCCGAATAGAAGTTAGGATAACTGCATTACCTGAGCAGGTGGTTCTAGTGACTTGTTAACTGTAGCGGTTATTTAAACCAATGTGCTGCTTTGAGAATGAAGAGGTAATGCACAGGGGCAATACCTCTGAGAAAGCACAGTGCAGTCCCTGAAGAGGACAAAAACTTCCATAGGAAGCCTCACTGGGACTCTGTCACTTAATTTGAGCCTCGTATCATGCTGCCACAGAAGAAGGTAAATTTGATCTTAAGTTATGCTGGTTGTGAAGTATTTTCAGTGAGTGCATCGGAGTGTGGTCCTGATTTTGGAACTTCATCTGAGTTAGTTTATGCAGGGCTGGTCAGGTGATCATGGGACACAGAGTGGAGAAATTTTTAAAAAATCAATAAGGCGAGATTAAAATTTTAGCTTGTTTAAAGCAAAATTAAAACTGGAAAGGGAACCGTACATTTTGCAAGGGGAATAAATACTAGAGGTACAAAGAAACTTGTTGAAGCTGGGAAACAATGCTGTCACAAGTGGGCATAAATAGATTATAACTTTACCTAAGTTGTAGTTTAGAAAGCTTTTAACAATTGTGAGGTAGTGGAACGAGCTGCCAGTTGGAATAGTGAGAGCAAAAAACTTAAAAGGGGGATTGTAAAGCTCGCAAGAGGAATATGTTGCCTGTGATTGAGTCTGGATTCAGAGAGGAGTTTCTAACAGTGCCTGCTTATTGGGGAGGGCTGTCTTGCTGGGCCAGTCTGTCCTTCTGCTGCTCAGTGTTATGGAAGCAAAGCTTTGAAAGAAAGCTCTTTGGTTGCTCTCTGGTCAGGCAATTTACATGGACAGTAGCAGGAAAGAAGATAAATTTTAAATATGTTTAGAAACTTAATTTTTTCAGTTCTATTAATAACTTCCTTTCTCTCTTGTGTTAGCTAAGGTCATGAAAGACAACACAAGATCTGACACTGACCTTAAAACAAAAAGCTAACACAAAGCTAATACTTTTTTTTAGTAAAAAGCCCCTATTACTAAATACTGCCTTTTGATTTTGGGGGTGTATGGTGCTTTCTCAATTTGTGGTGTGGTTCAATCTTTTTTTTTTTGTAGTGCAGTACTTGACCTCAATTATACACTTGCAGGTGCTGCCTCATTTGTGTGGGTTGAAGGGATTTTACCCAAATTTTAAAGACAAATGTGTATAATTATAGAGGTAAAAAGCTCCCGAATCACCATTGGATTAATTTAGTGAAACTTTTTATTAGTCTTCCACACAGAGAAACTTTGACTTAAACTTTGATTTTTCTTTATATCTGTGAGCATCTGTGGTCAGAAGACCACTTTCTTTGGTGGGAGGGACTGAATCTATAGAACATTTACAGAAAGAAAATAGAGATAATCTCCCAGCTGTTCAGTGAATTCTGCATCCTTAACAGTTCACAGCATTGGTAGATCCAAGAATCAGTTGATGGCGACCATTAGCTTTATCTGACTTAACTGTTCTCATAGCTGTGAGCAACTAGCATTACTCTGAGGGAGAAGAGAAGCGCAGCTGCATGGGAACTTTTTGGTGCAGAACTGGTGGGAACAATTTTAAAAGATCTGAGAAGATATGAGTTCTCAAAAAAAATAACAAAAGAATTCAAGAAATCTGTATTGTGGTCAGTATGGTATACAGAAATAGCAGAATGGACAAACCTGTAATAACTTACCTCTGAAAATGCTGTCGTATATCTTTCTAAAAGGAGATTCTGTTTTGCATCCCCCAAAAAAAGTTACTGGCTGGAGGATTTGTATGAATTTTGCTGACGCTGCTCTCTGGACTTGGAAAGCAAATTCAATGGAATGAGTAGCTCTGGCTAAACGCTTTTGAGAATCAGTTTCTAGAAAACATATGTTTTTTTCCAGTATCAAAATACAGTGTTTTTATTTTGTAGGCAAGTTGGTATGGGGTGTGAAAATGTTGAGGAGGTGACAATGAAATTCAAGTGTATAAATAAATTGTACCTTACGCCTAAATATTAAAGATAAACATGATCTTAAACACGACTACAGTATTCTGTTTAGATCATCATTTTTAAAAAATAGCGAGCACTTCATTTGGGTAAGTCTTTCTGTATTCCAGTGAAAGTGATGATCATGTCTATTATTAATTGAATTGCTCTAAACAAGAAAAAAAACATGTGTAACTCATTTAATTTAGTTTTATAGTTTAAGATATGTAGAATTAATAGCTGACTTAAAAGATCATGGTCTTTTTAAAATTTAATCAACTTTATAACTTTAGATATTGTATTGCTGGGTTGCTTTGCTTATTTTAGTGATAGTACGAATAATAGTATTTAAATTTCTAATGCTTCACAAAAAAATCTGTTTTTAATGAACTATAGTTCCAACTGGAAGATAGCTATTCACTTTAGGATACTGTATTTTTAAATTTTTACTTTTTTTAAAAAAATGTACTATTCTAAAAATTTAAAATACCATATTTTTGGGAAAATCTGTATGTCAGATGCTTACTTACGACTCTTTTTTTTTTCTCTGTTTATTTTTAAGACGAGCAAAAATCAAATTAAAGTAGATCTTGTAGATGAAAATTTTACAGAATTAAGAGGAGAAATAGCAGGACCTCCGGACACACCATATGAAGGCAAGTAATTTTTTTGTGTATGCAATCATTGTACACTTCAAGTCATGTGTCTTGAGATGCTTTGTCTATAAAGTTAATTTACAGCATGAAAACATGGAGCTACATGTTTTAAATTACTCTGATTTTTTTTTAATACAAATTTCAAACTTGAAAAATATTACAGTTCAAATTCTGCATTGCCTGAAGACAGATCTGTTACACAGATTAGTCTGTCCTACTGTAGCAGAGGTCAACTTGCAGGTATAAACTGTGCAGTGTAATTGGTATAATTCTGACTTTTTAGTTGTTTGTTTACCATCTGAACAGTTTAAGCTGCTTAGCCATGAAGCATCAAGAAACTTGAGTTTCAGAATCTAATGATCTAATGTAACTGTACATGTATTTCTGTGATGCAATGGTCATTCAAAAACGTGTTACACTTTTCTATCTCAAGGAGATTTGCCATTGCGGGTTAAACTTGGGATTTGTCTCAGACATCTATGGGTCTCAATATTTAATTTGTACTGGAGTGGGGCACTCTACAGTAGAACTGTCTATAGCTCTTCAAAAATTGCACCTTATTACTTTCTTGTTTGTTAAAGCTGGTATCAGTAATTATGCATGTCTTCAGTCTGGAAGAAGCGAGATAACCTCTCATAAATAGAAGCTTTAACAGAAGCTAATACAGCACACTTCATCAGAGATACCAGATTACCCCATAGTGCTGGTACTTGTAAACTTTCTTTTTGCATATAATATGTAATGGAGCTGGCAGACACCCTTTCTATTAAAATTCCTTGATGATAAATGAGGGGTTTTTGGTGTGTGGTGTATTTTTTTTTAGTATTATTTTTGGTTACTTTTAAATGATGTTTTATTCAAATTTTCCATGCCAGATATCTACTTTGATTTGAATTTGAACTTCCAATAAATAAAAATGTCTCAAAGAACACTAAAGACGAATAAATTGTTTTGTTGTAAATTCAAACAATTTTCAAAGTTTTCACTTACTGTAGTTGCTCCATGCCTTGGAGCTAAGAGTGAGACTTGAATATTGTCCAGAGACCAGACTTGACCATTTGTCATTATTTTGAAAAATATATTCTCATCAAGTGGGGAAAGTGTCTGAAAAATGTTTTGTAGGTGCAAGTGTACACACACTTGAAAGTGTTAGTAGCTACTGATGAAAATCTGGTTGTTGCGTCTTCACTAAGGAGAACATCCTTTGTGATTGCTTCTCTGGTCTAGGAGCTGCTGGTGCATCAGCATTGGGCTTGAGAGCAGGGAGTCTCCCCAATGCCCCACCACCACCAAGGCCCAGGGCAGATAAAGGATGAGGAAATGGCCTACTAGAGGTTGACATTGAAGAGTATTGGACAGGGGTAGAAGGTGTCAGAAGCTGAGAAAAAATGAAACGATCCTGGAAGGGAGAGAGTAGAAAAGTAGAGGCATCTGTGATTGTGGGGATGCTCTCCTCCAGAACTTGAGTCCCAGAGTTCCTCTGCTGTCTAGCAAATAACAGTGGTTTCCTTCCTCCCTTCCCCGACGTGTCTCGATCCTCATCTCATCAGCCACTAGTGTTTAGCTGACAGAAGATACTGTCTGGAAAGATTGCTGGTTCTGGTTATAACCTGTGCCTTCAATTTAAAAAGAGAACTATGCTGTGGACCTAAAATACATAGTTGATCTGGTGGCCTATTTGCAAGTGGATCATTCTGTTTAGTGTAATGGTTCTTTTGCAACTATAGTTGGTCTTGTGAGACCAAGTCTAATATACAGATGTTAAGATGTTGCAAAATTAAGTAATTAGATACTGGGAAACATCTGAATGGTGGGGGAAGGGGCTTTTGGGTGGTTTTGGTGGTTGTGTTTTTTTCCTGTTCAAAAGAATACATCTTCCTTGGGTGAGTTGGTTTGTCACTGCTTGCCATTTTTCCTTCCCCCCCCCCCCTTCCCTCCAGGCTAGTGTTACCTCAACTTACAAAATAGACCTCTTTTGGAGAATGTATTGAGAGTTATTTGGAATGAAAGATATATTCATGTGTCACAAAAGTCAAAAACTGTATAGCAGTTCATGAAGAGGGTAGGAAAAGATTTGAATGCTTGTCTGCAGAACTGGATTCTGTTTGATGCTGCATTATCCAGCTAGACCAAAATTTCAAAAGCTGAGCACTGTGTATTCACACATTCAGCACATCCAGCTAATGAAATTGAGCAATATGTGTTTAGTGCAGAATTTGTTGGTGTGAAATGCATGCATACTTACTTATGTATGAGTACATTTACTGATGAGGACGTAGTAAATATCCCTTTTGGGGGGCTAAAACTTATGTATTCTGATTATGGCAGAGATTGAATGGAAAAGTAATGTGGTTGTATGCTTATTTTAATCTAGAAGCCATATACACCAAGGACCAAAATGAAAGTTACTGGCAGGCCAATTTCTGACGTTTCCTAACACTTGAGTAATTTACTTCGGGGTGTTAATATTTCTGTAACATAGTTTTATGCATTTATTCCCTTATGTAATTATGAAGGGCTTGCCAGAGTGTATATTTTACATTCTGTGACTGACACAGTAATGTGTGCTGCATAATTACTGACTGATCTCCTGTCATCTATAGTCTAAACAATGACACAGCAAGAAGTGCCTTATGAAGAAAAGCTAATTAATGCAACAGTTCAGGTCAGACAATTCCCTGATACAGGAGAGAATTCTAGGGCCATTGTGAAGTGAAAGAACGGTAATATTTATTGTTAACCACAGTTGGTGAGGCATCTGAAAACAAACTGCTGCTGCAAAATTCTTTTATAGGTGGTGTTGGGACGTTGGTTTAAGTATGATTGAGAGGAAGAATGCTGTCTATTGTTGACAAATTTTACAACTTTTAGTTTTTTGTCAGTGATGTCAACTCATATTGGTCAATTATCAGAATATTGCAAGACACAACTTCAATTGAAACACGTTTGCATCCCACATTAAAACGTGTATGTTTGGAGAGAGGACCTTTGGAAGTCTAGATTAATGGCTGCTGGGTTTTGCTTGATTCAAGAGCTTTTCAAGAGATAGGTTGGGGGTTTTTGTTTTGTTTTTTAAACCCTGTGTAACCATGGTATTAATTTCAAACCAAGTTCACGTGTGAGCCGCAATAACTGCAGAGTTTATAATAGAGTGTTTCTTTAAGGAAAAAAGTTAAAACTTGCTCTGACTCTATTGAGTAATATGCTCCAGTAGAAGTGGAGAAGGAATGTTCTGCCATTACTGTTCAATTTGGTCTCAAACATTAAATAGCTACAAAAAAGCCATACATGTGCATACTCCTTTAAAAAAAAATCCACAGAAATATTGGCATGCAGAAGTTAGTATGTTAGTCACTTGCGTTTTAAACATATTAAGGAAATTAATATCCAGATTTGTTCAGTTTAAGTCTTCAAGCCTATATTTTTAACTGTAAACTTCAATGCACAACAACAATACTGTATAAATTATAATATTAGCAACTTATTAGTCCCAGCAGTTTTAAAATCTTTTGGACTTGTGCGTTCCCAAGTGGAAAAAATTTGGTGACCGAATAGCCTCTTACACAGAAGGCTGTAGTAGTCTGTCTTTTAAAGGCAAGTTTTAATGATAAGCAGAAGAAATAGTAATACGTGAGGATAGGCTTTATATTACTTTACAAAATGACGTGGCAGTAAAATCATGCAGGGACTGATGAATTTTTGCATTCAGGAACAGTGTAATTGTTCTATTTCTTAGGAAGAATTACTGCTGAATTATGCTTCAATTCAGGCACAAGGAAATGCAGACTTTTAAGTCTGTTGTTGATGTACATGTCTTAAAAAATATTTTGCCTGTGCTGTCCTGTAAGCAGACAGGCGATCAACTTGGACATTAACTATTATAATTTTGGATGTATTGGCCTTTCTTCTCTTGTATTTTCTGTTAAATCTCTCAAGTTACTGTAGTATTAAGTGAGAAAAAACAGCTATAGAAAGTAGTGTAAAACACCAAACTGATAATAACCAGTTTCAGGTGTAGTATATTAGACTGAATTATACTTTTAAATTGAGAGGTGTTAGTAGCCTCTAACATGTGTTTTGGTACAGATAAAAAGGTGCCATAGACTATAACTGTTCAGAGTATTCCTTTGAGGTCTTCTTCCTGCATCTGAATCTTGCTGCCTATATTGAGGCTACTTGAGAGCTGGTTTTGTATAGTGATTGTCAACAGAGCAAATCACTCTTGAAGTCCCAAAAGGAACTAAATTGCACATACTTCAGCTTTAATTCAAGGAAATTTATAAATTGTAACAAAGTATGTTGAGGGAGGGAAGAGGTTTCTTTCTGAAAGAACAGTGGTAGGATAAGGAAAAAAATTGCAAGGAAGGTGAAATGCTTTCAGTTTCTATAAAAACTAAACGTCTAAATGGGTTTATATGTTTTGTTATATACTCTGTTGGGTTTTTTTGTCATTAACCTGCTGCCTGGCAAATGATCTTCAGTGGGCAGGCAGAGATAGTTTGAGGTTGCTCCAGAAGACATGAGTATTGAGAGTAAACTTGAATGTTAATGAAACTATAATTGAAATAAACTTAGGTAATGATACTGAAATAGGAAGAGAAAAAAGATAAATGTTTAGAAAAGAGCAGTAGAAGGGGGGTTCTGTCTGCCAAGCTCATGCTATCCTTTATTGTATGCTGTAGTCTGGCAAACTGCATTAATAGTACTAGTGTGTCAAAGTGTTTGCAGAATTGAAATAGAAGCAACTACTTCAGACAGTAACGCAGAACACAGTGAAAGTAACATTGGAGCCTTCTTTACTTTTTTTTCTTAAATGACTTAATCAAACGTTCTTCAGTTCCAGAACGTTTAAAATGAAATGCAGTTAATTTCAATTATGTAATTTGAAGAAAATTTATTGACATGAGGTATCAGGAAAGAGTCAAAATAATGTAATATTCCGTATTCAGCCTGAACATTCATTCAGCCTATTGTTTCATCTCTTTAGGGGACATTTGATTCATATTTTGGTGTAATTTCCATGCTCTGTTTTATTAAAATATAACGCTGTAAACAAACCGTAGGACAATGTACACATTAAATATACCTAAGAAATACAGATTCTGATGTACATAAACAAAGATGGCTTTTAGATGTACTTTATATGCATTTGTTTAAAATATATGAAATTCAAAAGTATCTTCTAACTAATACTTCTGAGTAAATTTGAATTACTTGAAAACCTGTCCATTTAGAAATGTAAGCTTTATTGTCATGAACGACTAAGCTTGAGTAATGTTCTTTTGTTCTAATTTCTAAATTGTTCTCGTCTTTTGCAGGTGGGAGGTATCAACTAGAGATAAAAATTCCGGAAACATATCCATTTAATCCCCCTAAGGTACTGTAAATGCTTTTTTTGGATAAAATAATTTGGGTAACAAGTTGGTTTTGAGTAATGTTTGTTTGCGTGTGTAGTCTCTTTGTAGTACCCATCTTCCTTTTTTTTTTTAGTCTCCTCTAGATAGGCATTGAAGCTGTCATCTTTAGGTAGAAATAATGTAGGATGCATAACTGTATCAAATCAGAAGTACAGTCATTATTCCTGAAAGTACGAACTGGAAAATTCTAGGGAGGAGCTTCTGCCTTATTATTGACCCTCGTGTAATTTATTTTTGACAAGATAAGAAGAGTTTTCGGATAGTTTTACTTGATGTGGAGAGTAGGGCTATGTTCCCTACCACTCAGAAGCGTTGAAGAAGTACTGTAATAGATAATTATTGATTATTTTAATTTCTTGGGCTCCATAAGTTATATTTAGTAGAGTGTTGGGTCTAACCTACCAAGTTTCTAGTAATAATTAAATAGTGAGGTGGACAGTTGTGTGACTTGAAGGACCAATAGAAAAATATAACAGTCTCACTGCAACTATTGAAGGAATGCATAAAACGTGCACATGAATGAGAGACGAGAGATGGCTGTGGTTAAGTCACTCATACGTTTTTCGCAATTTATTGCCCTTTCAACTTTACTGTATCTTTCTAGCACTTGAAACTTGTGACTTCACTTCCCTCCTAAATGAATCAATCTGAATAGTGTTCTCCCCAGCCATGTGCAGCTGCAACTGTAAATTCCTGTGCCCCGATTTAGTGGCTTCTGATGAATCAGCGGGCTCCTGAGTTATCTGACTCAGCTTCTTGATTGGTTTTCTGTTTGTCTGAAAGATGTCTTTGAGCTAAGAATGTGTCCTAGATCCCGATTATTTTCACTCTGGTATGTAATATTGGGAAGGAACTGGGAAGGAGGAGGAGGGGAGAGGTGCCAGTAGCTCTTTGCTGCTAGCCCCTTGTCCTTTGAATGACTTCCTTGAGGCCGAAGTGAATGGCATAGTATTAATGAAATATCAGTTGCTTTCAGTTCTTTCATCTGTGTGTGTGTTCTGGGGAGCTAAAATAAGGAGAGCTGAAACAGGTCATAGATACTGAAAGATGGGTCTACGGACCATGTTTTAATTGCTGCTTTAGGGCTTGGTGGTTTCCATTTCCAAAGCTTATAGACAGCCATTAGAAGCTCAGTGCACTGTAGCATAGTACTGCTTATTCTGGAGTCTGTAGTCTTGAATTGGAGGCCTTTTTGCTTGTGTCTAGCCCTGCCTTTCATCTGAAAGATTTCTTTATATTGTTCAGTATGTGTTTTGACAGCCATTGTTAGCCATCATTCACTGTGAGAAATTACCTAGTATTTACCTGGCTTTTTACATTTCGAAGTGTTTTGGAGAGTTGAGCTACTTAATAAGTGACTCAGCTGACATGATCTCTCTGTCCTGGAAAGCAGAACTGTTACGGTGTTGCCTATTTATACACTATGATTACACTGATTTTATTATAGCACTGTATGTATAGTCTTTTGCTGTAGTATCTGACAAATACTGTGTTCTCGGCACTGATTTGCGTGCAGATCAGGGGCAAAAGTTGGAAGATCTGTGCTTTATGTAAAATGTTTGTCAGGAGCTTGGATTGAGGGGATAGAGATGAGAAACAGAGACAGGTCAAAGTCACTAGAAGGTAGTTAAAGTATAACCTGAAATAAGAGGCTTGAAGAAAATGGAAGGAGAAATTTCTGAACACATGTATATATCCCTTTCAGAGGGCGACTTTGAGTTTTGAGACTTTTAAAAGAAAATGCTGCTTTTAGCTTTCTCTGTCTTTTTTTTTTTAAAAAAAACACACCTGATTTTATTTATGCTTTTTGAGCATGAATACATTTTATTTTAATGTAAAAAAAAAAAAAATATGGACATGATAAATGAATGCTACGAATAGGTCCTTTCAACAGCAAAAGGAAAATAATTGTAATCTAGGTAGATTTTTTTGTTTGTTGAAGAGCTTTGTGCATATGGGTAATGAGACTGGATGGTTGTAGAATTAGTAGCAGCCACCAAGGAAATTCTTACAATACTTCCATGGCTACCGAAAGTTTAGCTGAACAGTGAGATCCAGTGCCTATGTTAAGAATCTAGGGACTTGATTCACTTCTATAAAAGTGGATTTTCTAGCATTTACAATGTTGGAAGTTTTAAGTGTGTATTTAACCATCTGCTTATGTTGAAACACTGGTACTGCTGCAGGATATTTCCAAATGGCTTTATGCAATACAGGGATGTGCACATGTGACAGTGTATAGGAAAGCAGTTAGGGGTGAATTTTTGGTGTCCTCAAACAGACAGTAGTCTGACTTTGAGTAAAGCAAGGCTCTGTCTAATAAATGGCCTTGCAAATTTGAAGCCTCCTGAAATACGTGGTATCATACGTCTTAGTTCTGTTTTTTAGCTTGGTGTTTTCTGAATTAGTATTTCTTTATATTATATTAGAAATGCTGCATTTAAAATGTTTCCTTAAGATACTGCATTTAATAACCATTTTTGTTTCTGAAAATTGTCTTGCCTTCTAGGTGCGGTTTATCACCAAAATATGGCATCCTAATATTAGCTCAGTCACTGGGGCCATTTGCTTGGATATTCTGAAAGATCAATGGTAAGATTCCATATGTATTTAAGTATGCAAAGTCAAATATACTGGGGTTCTGGATAGGAGGCAACAACTCATGTTGTTCTTCACTTTTTGTTTGTAATTTGAGATGTCCTTAAAGCTTACAATGTTTTGGTATAGTATTTCGAGTTGAAAAGATCCAAATGAAATGATTGGGCAGTAATTTTGGAAAGTACTGAATAGATTATATGTGCATAGAGGGCTTTTCCAAAATTTTTTACACTAGAGTTAGGATGAACATTTCATTGTTGATGTTTTGGGTGGTTTTGTGGAAGTTTTGTTTTTTTAATTTATTTAGTTATTTTCCATTAACAAATGGTACCTATTGCCTCCTGAATTGTGTCCTTTCAGCCTCCTGAGGTGTAAGCAGAAAAAACCCAAGTGCTTATCTTCATTCTGATGCTTGACTTCTACTTCCAAATAAAAATTAGTTTGGATAGAGCTAAAACAATGTATGAAGCGAGTCTGGGAGTATAAAAGGTAACAGGTCCGCAATAGGAAAGGGAGAAGAGACTGACTGTACTGATTCTGTCGTATTATCACTGCTAATATTTATGATTTGCTCCTCTAAACCACTTGCCTTTTAGTTGCGTGCTTTTGATTACTCAGTGTTACTGAAAAAGTTTTAATAGCCAAAATCTGTGGAATAGACCTGAAGTGTCCAAGCTGTAACAGCTGAACTCATTATTCATTGTTTTATCCCGTGATACATTTCATGTGGTTTGAAGATCATATGCACCAATTGTATGAATAGACATGATAGGTAATGCAATTAATCTTTGTTATTTTCCTCCATGTTTGCTCCAAAAGAATAGGACTGTAATTCCCCAGCAGATGATATCAATATCTAAACCATACAAGCTTCAAATGCTTGTAAATTCAACAGTTGCATCAAGACTGTTGTTGGCCAAGCAGACATGAGTTGGGTTTGAAAGAGAAACTCTAGAGCAGAAAGCTTGAGCTGAGGTCTTGCAGGTGACACATCCTTTGCGCTCATCTTCTACAGACTGAGAAGATCACGCAAATCATATGGCAAAGCATAGTGTAAATTACTAAAATGAAATCAAAATAATCATAAGCTGTTGTCTTTTTCATTTCTGGAACTTCATGTTTTTTCTTACTTTCTTGATGTTCTTTCAGGCAGTAGAAGCTTTCAACATACATGCCATGACATGTGGTATAATCTTTCTATCAGCAAAGCCAGTGCACTTTTGCACTTGCATCTAATTATTCATACAACCCTACAATTATACTGGAGATTAATGACTCTTTAACTGTGCAAGTATAGTCTCCTGAGAGATCATACTCTAAACCAGATTGGTGAATGAGCATGAGGTTGGCTGGTTGGTTTGTGTGTTGGTAGTCTTTTGGATTTTTGTTTGTTTGGTTTTGGGTTGTTGGGTTTTTTTGGCAAAACGTTTTGGAGGGTGTTTTCAATGGAGATCACTTCACTGATTTGAACTAGAGCACATAAGCTTAGCTGGGAGAGCAGGTTTATTTCACTCAGGACATGGGAAGGCAAAAATTTCTTTTTCTAGCAGCAAAGGTGCTTAACATGGAACTGCATCTCAGCATCATTAGTACTCTCTTCGGAAGAATTTATCAGAAATTTTTTAGCTCAACATTTGTGTTTTTTTCGTACGTCTTTTGGTACTTCTTTATGCACTGTCTATTGCTTTACTCGATGTAATCAAGGTCTGTGACTTTTTAACAAGTATCCTCAAGGCTAATCTTTCCATACTGAAACCCCTAAAAATGTTTCTCAAAAGTGATGCTTACCTAGCATTTTCCCCTGGAAACTCTGAGGAAGGACAGCCCCTAGCGGAAGTCATGCTTATTTATTGCATTCTGAATTTAAATCTAAGTAATTTAACAGCTGTTTTTTAACATTTTCTTGTTATCTTTGTCTTACTCTTAATATATCCCCTAATTTGTGTTTTCTCTGGAGAAAGATGGATGATCTTACTTCTGTAGCAATGGACTGGGATTCAGGAGACCACATTCTGATTTCCAGCCCTGGAACAGGTCTTCTGTTGTCTTTGAGCATTGCCGAATGTTGTGACTTGAAACAGTCTCACCCAGTCTTATCCCAAAGGTGCTGCTTTAAGAGTGAAGCAGTTAATAGCTCGAAGATGAAAGTTTCTGGCCTTTTCAGTGACTGATCAAGCTAAAAAAATACAATAAGGCAACAAAGACCTAAAGAAATAATGAGCTACAATTTAAATTTTTTTTTTCAGTCAAAATCATTGAGATTTGGACAGGAAGGACAGGAGAGGAGATCTGACTTGTGTTCTTGTAATCTTTGAAAGTTAAATCTTGCACAGGTAACAATCTGTGCCTTAGTTCTTCCAGACAGAAAAAAAACCCCCAAAAACATTAATACCTTTCTTCATTGAGATGTATACAAAATAGGAGTATTGGAACAAGAACTTGCCTTCTGTGTGTTTAAACTGACTGGCATAGGGAGCACTAATATTATGCCACTTACATACTGTTAAACTCTTCCTTTGAAACACTGTCTTCATTTGGAAGCACTAAGGAAAGAATTTCACAGAACTTGATGGTGGTGGAGGGAGGCTTCCTATATTCTCTTTTCAAACAATTCTTAATGTAGTGATCCCTTCATTTTCTAGTGGTACTTTTTGTAAGTTTTGTTTGGTTTTTAATCATAGAATGGCAAATGAAAAATAGTTTGAGCATTGCTGAAGTGCTTGTCAAAGCCTCTGATCCTTTGGAGAAAAGGAAACTTGTGTCTACCTCCATCCTTTCTTGTTTGATGGATTTCAGTACTGTGATAGATAAGACTTTCTTCTGAGTAGCTTTTGAAAAGTTCCTAAGCCATATGAATGGTTAATATTGTTTAAATAAGTTGTTTATTGTTCTTCAGTATATGCTGGTTTAGCTATTTAAAGTGAGAAATGCCCATGTCATCATGTTTTCTGCATGTGTAAGTTGAACAATGGTTTGACTAAAATGATAGCTTCATTAGAAAGCAAACGAACAAAAACCTCACACCCTCTCAACCTTGATAGTTTAATATTTCATAGATTTCACCAAGTATTGAAAGGTAAATAGGACAAACACAGTTCCGAAATAGTCTAATGACTGTGTTCTAGAAAATGTATTTAGTTCCACTGTCTCTTGTCAAATCTTTTAGTAACAAGCTCTGTTTCTGAAGTGCCGCTTCATTGACTTGTAATGCTCTTAACTGAATAATGCTGCTCTTGTTGCTGTGTTTAAATATAAGTCCCAAATTCCAGTGCATATCTGCTCATCAGTGGGATTTGAAAGACAGAATTTGGGCATATGGGACTTAGGGTTTCTTAAAGAGTTAATAAACTGATAAAATACTCCTTTATATGTGGTGAATACAAATACAAAGATCTTAATGTGTTTGTGTAGTTAAAAAGTCTGTTCCCTACTCACCCATCCCATGATAATAGTTTTTCTATTCTAATGAGCATAGTTGAGATACTGTTCTGCGTATTGACAGGAGGTTTTATCAGTTTACAAAGTAATATATTTAATGACATTGTTTCTCCACAGCATAGGCGTGATGGTGAAATTCTTAGCAGCTGTGGATTTTCATCATGTTTAGATTTGTAAATACCTGTTGTGCCAGTTTGTTTGCGAAACAGCTACTGTTTGCTGGTAGAATCAAAATAGGGATGTGAATTTTTAGAAGGAATAACGTTTATGCTGATCTGATATGACTTTTGTTATGTGATTTCACTTACTGTAGCCTATATTTATCTTCCAGGCTAGTATTCTGTCTCAAAATTTTATTCTTAAATATAAAATGTATCTAATACTGCTCATTGAAACCTGAGAACTAAATTACTTGAAAGCTGTTCTGCATAAATCCCTTGAGCAGTGATTATCAAGCAAATGTGTTGTGGCTGTGTGTATGGCTGCAAAAAACTCTTGACTCTTGTGGTTTTGACAGTCAAAATAAAAATGAATAATAAGAGTATTTTTTTCATAGTGGCTGTACTGGAGGATTCACATTTGGGTTTTTGCTGAGATGCAGAAATGATTATTATAAGAGATAATACAATTTTAATGTATACGTAAGCAATAGCCAGCTCATAGTAATCATCATCTTGGGCATCTAAACCTGCTGGGTTTTGTTTAGGGTGTTTGAGGAGTGCTGAGCCTCTTTAAAGCTTTGAGAAAAATGCAGAGAATATTAACATTGTTTGAGGAAACTCTTCAGCACGCAGGCTGTCTTCCCCTCATCCTGCACTATATCAAAGCTATTCTATTATTCTTTTTTTTTTCTTTCCCTAATTGGGTGCCCAGTCTTGTATTTCTCTTGTAAATAGTGACTATACAACTAGCTTCCACTCAAAGGCCTTGTTCATTTCCTCCCTCCTTCCAGGTTCCATAAGCCTTTAGTACAAGTTCCCAGAGCTTTTCTCTTGGATTAACAAGCTTAGTTATTTCACAAATGGAATAAATATTGCAGATTATTTTCAAAAAATAAAAATAATTTTAAAAAAATTGTTCCCAGTAGCCATGTTATTTTTGGTTGACAGTGGAGTTGCAGTCTGCTGGCTGCAGCTGTTCCTGTTGTTCTGCTGGGTTACCTCTCAGATTGACTAGAGAGATTGTTCCCAGAGAGGAATGTACAGAACATTAAGTAAAAACTTTCAAAATGGAAAATTACTTAGCCTTTAAAAATGAAGAAGAAAAAGAAAAACTGGCAGCGTTTCGTAATCCTGTTAGGACTCTTTCAGCTCATTGAAAGGTAAGAGATTTCTTACCTCAGGCATGCTGGGCACAGCTGGCTTGCTGTGCTTTTTAGTGTTATCACTATATTCACCCAAACTACCAGGGGTGCTTTTTTTAATGGAAATGCCCCAAGGTATTACCCAAAAAAAAAAGTGTAAGTGAATAAAATATATATATTAGCTTCGTTTGTTCTACTTCACTTGGAGTGTCCCTTGCTGTTTGACAAATGCCATGCCAATAGAAAGCCTGTTTTTTGGTTAGGATGTCCGGAGTGGAGGCTTATCATTTGAAGTTCTCAGAAGGACAGTGCTTCCCTGTAGTGAGCTCTCTGCAGCTCTTGGGTAGATGTTACTAGCCTTTCTTCCCATTTTGTAGATGTCAAACTTGCAAGCCTGCATAGTGACTAAGCAGCATTTTGAGATGAAGGTGAGAGTCGAGTTATTGTAAACTTCAGGAGAAAACAGGAGCCAATAATGTCATGTGCAAGGCGAATAAGATGCTAGGATGTAGGAAACTTTACCTGCGAAACTCATGATATAAGCTGCCTGCTTTTTATTTATGATTGGTCAGACTTCCATTGGAGTAGTGTACCTACTTTGAGCGTTGTATTCCAAGAAAGATGGGAATTGTAGGAAAAATCCAGAGTAAAGTAACAAGAATGAGGGTCTAAGCAAATATGACATACAATGAAAGACTGGAAAGCCATTTTAGCATGCAGAATATCAAGCATGGTGAAGCATTGAAATAGATTTTCCAAGAAACTTGCATGGCTCCAGTTAAGAGCAAATTAGACAGAATTCTGTCAGGAGTGATACAAAACCTTGCCTTTGGCAAGGAGTAGAAGGGGAAAAAACCCAAAACCCAAGCATGCAGCTAGCTTGAGTTACCAAAGGGAATTGCCTGAATTCCATGAGATGTTGCGCATAAATCCACACCTAGAAATAAACTTCAAATATAAGAGGAGTTGGAAATCCCTTCATTTTCTTCAGGATGTTAGTCTGGAAAAATAAACCCTTGGAAGGAAGCTGCAGAAGACTTATCTTTCCACTGGAAGTTCACTTGAGGGAAATATAACTTCTTTTTCAGCATGTTCTTCTCTAGCTTATGGGAATGTCATGTGGGGGTGTGTGTATTGGTGGTTTTTTTCTTTGATCAGGAAAGCTAATTGGTGTCCTAAAGGTAGAAAATGTTACGTGAGTATACAATAATTAAACTGAACTCATCAGATTTTTTTTGCATTAATCAGACTTCAATTTCCTTTTTCTAATGCAAACAGCAACTGAAGCTCTAACAGGTTTTTTTTTATGATTTAAGGATACTTCTTTAAAAAAGATTTGTGTCCAATGAGGACTTCGTGTTATTATGCATGAGATGTGAAAGCCTTTTGAGACATGAGACTTGAAAATAAGTTATAAACTACACTTTTAAACCTTTTTACATATGTAGCTAAACTAGTCTTGTCTATAAACTTATTATTTTAGAGTTTGAGTTCTCTGAGCGTATAGCCATCTGTATATCCAAATGGATGAGGTATTTATTTTTATTACTTATTTTGAAATTGGAACGTCAGAACAGAAGTTCAAGTCCCAGTATGCTTCATATAAAAATCTAGAAACGTAACAGATGAACAAGGACTGAAGGGGCCTAGCAGTCTTGAAAGCCAGAGGCGGCTGGAGCCAGCACAAACTTGTGTTCTAGGCATCTGTGGCAGCTTTGGTCCTTAGTAATATCCCCCTGCTCCCCAAGGTATATTTTTCACTCCTAGAAAGTACAGTGTAAATGGAAGTAAATTGCATGTAAAACTGGCACAAGTGGCTGCAACTCATTTTGTATCGTCTTCTCTACTTTAAATAGTGGCAATATTTTCAGATGTCTCTAAAGTAGGGGGATTTCTGTCAAGGAAAGTGAGAACAGCTTTTATTTGGTGAAAGTAACTACAGTATCAGTTACAGTTGATAGATATTTCACATTAAGTCTATCTTTAAAACTACACTAAATAGTGTGGTAAAATTACTCAACTGGAAGAAAGACTTTAGATTTTAAAGCATGTGTGGTGGATATGGTAATTCCTGAAATACACTGCATAAAAGTAACAGTTCAAGCATAGTAAGGTCTGAAGGGCTTCACGTTCTGTGACACACGAATGGCAGAACAGTAAACATGTTGCATTACAGTCATTTAGTACTAGCAGGTAGTACTGTGAATTATGTCATCAATGCATACATTAGATTCATTTCAAGATAAATTTCAATATTTATACTATAAAGCAGTGGAGATGACAAAGAACAGGAGGTTATAAGAGTAAAATAGCATAGGTACATGTAAAGCAAAAATATTTGTGTTCTTTCACTGAGGTGTTTGTGTGTGTGATTCAGGTGTGGAAAAACAAGATGCTTTGTGCTTTTGAGTTTACTATGTTAGCTAGGTTCTCATCATGCAAATGAGGATACGTCTCAGTAGCTAGGTGTTCTTTATCTGATTAGATACAACCTAACTAGTTAATCCCCAGCTTTGTTTGTAACTTAAACATTCTTTGACTTGGAAGAAGCATCCTGCTTGGAAACTGAAATACTTTTTTTAACTGAAAGAGAATCTGAAATTCTAAAAAAAAAAAAAAAAAAAAAAAAAAAATTAGTTACTAAGGAATAGGCTTGGAAAAAGAGAATTGTATGTTGTGAAGGTTTTGTGATTTTTCAGAATTCAGATCTAAAAGCATGAGGGTTTTTTGAAGATATAAGTTTGCAAAGTTCAGCTTGAGGGGCTTCAAGCTGATGTGGCAGTTGCAAAGAGACATGATGTGCTAATTAAAATCTCTGTCACTTGGGATGTTTCTCACTTGCGTTTTGATGTAGAACACTGCACTGTGAAAGCTCAGTGATGATTATCAAGCTAAAAAAAAGGTAAGTTTCTAGGAAAAAAAAAATCTAGAATTAGAAAATGTCATATTTGAATGGTTAGTGACATAGCGGGAAAGCTGTAAATGTAGGCATCTAGGAATGTAATACTCGGGTGTCACAAATGTACTTCTGACATTTTACCAGCATCTATTCTCTGTTTACCCGCCTACTCTGAGTACCTCAATACAGTCCCTTAGTACTGGAAAATACATAAATTTCTGAAACCTGAGACTGGAAATAGACTTGGAAACTGTTTCCTTTGTACCTGGACCATCAGGTCAAACTCTTCCTCACCCACTCATAACAGACTCTGTGCTTTACTTTCAGTCTTCTGAAAAGAAGAAACTATTTTCTGTTGGTTGAAAATTGAACAGTTTGTCTGTAAGAAATTGGATGCTTGTTTCACAACTTTCCTCTGGCATTTCATGTGCCATAACTGTTTTGCTCAAATCTAAGATGTAACATTTTCCCTGCTTACCTTTCTACTAGTACTTAAGCAGAGTAAGCAGTTTCGTGTATTGGCTTGAGCATCTGTCTGTGCCTTCACTGCAACAATTAAGAGTCTACTTAACTCTTAAAAATCAGCTGAAATATTCAACTTTCACAGGTTCTGTGGGGTCCTTATTTGGTTTCCAGCGTGTGCCAGCTGAAATGGTAGATCAGAGATGGTATTCATGATCAAAATCTAATTAAACTGTATATTTAAAATCTTACAACTTTCCAGATTTACAATGTGTAACAATTTCATACTTTTACTTAGTGTTTATTGACTTTTATGAACATACTTGGATTTCCCTTACTAAATTATTGAAGTTTCTTACTCTAAATATACTTTGAGATCAAGATAGATGATGAGAACTTAGAACTTTAGAGATTCTGACTCCAGAGCTCTGCTACCTTCAACAGGGTTCTTTCACAGAGGCAAAAGAGTGACTCTACAGCGCCATCATGACTACAGAAAGTTTTCCTACTTCTGACAGTCATGTCATGTTGAAATGAGAGGAAGCTGAGATTTTTCAATTGCACATGCTGAAATAGCTAAACCTTTTTTATTATTATGGTAGTAATTCACTATGTAAATTGTTAAATTTTGTTGAAAAATGTCATGTTAAAACTGACGCAGTGCAAAAGATACCGAATTTATAAAATTCCTTGTCTGTTACAAGTATTTAAAATACAGGTCACTGTTTTTTGTATATGCTGTTTCGCTATGAAGAGCGCCAGCAGAGGGAGCACACATGGGCTACTGGTTCAGTACCATGACCTTACACAAGGTGCTGTTACTGGTAGTAAGGAAGGATGACCCATGCTTAAAATTGACTCTGTTTTTTCAGATGAAATTAATTCTATTAAGTAGGCATTGTCAAACGTGTAGGTCAAGGGCTGTATTTTCTCAAAAAGTTAAGAAAGCATTGTTAATGAGAAGGTCCACACTTTAAATCCTATTTAAATATATATATTGAATGATATTCTAATACCTTTAAGGCGCAGCAGTTTAAAATTACAGTTCTTAGACTTCAATCTGTATATGTACTCATATATCATCTATGATACTAATACAGCAGCAAAGGTGAGTATAGGCATGGGATTTGATAAAGTCATTTTCAAATTTTTAATTTTAGGGCAGCAGCAATGACTCTAAGAACAGTGTTGTTATCTCTGCAAGCATTGTTGGCAGCTGCAGAACCAGATGATCCACAAGATGCAGTAGTGGCAAACCAGGTAAGATACGGAGTTGGTTGTGAATTTGTAACACTTCTGTAACCTTTGGTAACTCAGATTAGGTCCCAAACCTTGGGGGAGAGAAAGATTTTAAAGAATTTATTGGAAAATTGCCTTACAGTAAGTGTGAGTTACTGCAGTGTTTTGTTCTCTTTAGCCTTTGGATTCCAGAGTAAGTAGCAGTTATTTTACAGTTGCAGGAGGTTTATTTTGTTTGTTTTGTTCCTTATTTAGCTTGTCAGAAATGTCAGGAGATAACAACATAGTAACATCAATTCCTGTATAACTTGCCCTTTAAAATTGAAGGTTTCTAGAGTAAGAAAAGCAATGTATTGTTTTAAAATGAGTTTTAACTTGATGCTATTCATTGAATTTGGCTTGGCATGTAGCTCCTCTTCCAGATTAATATGAATATTGTTTAATGTCTAAATTATATGAATAGTGACTTTAGATGAATTACTGTTGCTTCATCCTGAGGAGCAATTTATCTGAATGAAGCATCCTATGTATTTTACCTTTGCAAGTACTTGGGATAATCATTTTAGTCACTAATTGAATTGGTATCAGTAGAATTCTATAATGAACAGGGTTTGTTGCTTTTCAGACGGTAGCAATAACTTACAAAAAGTAGTAACAATAAAATGTCAATTGGATCTTGCGCCATACCACGACTGATGTGGTTCTGTTTAAGGCACTGATGAAAGATAGGAACAGTCATTCCATAACTTAATAGTCTAACAGTTTTCAACAAAGTTCCAAGTATGTGCATGTTATTTTCCATTTTACTCTGGGGAGAGAGAAGGGCCTGGCTTCCCCACTGACTAGTAGTAAGGGTATATTTCAGAAACAAAAGAACAAAGTAAGTAGAAGGTTCTTCCAGCATCACTCTCATCTACATCTCCTGTAAGTCAGGACCTTCCAGAATAGGGTGACCAAGTGTGCACTCCTTCTGTTTAAAATCATAGAATCATAGAATCGTTAGGGCTGGAAGGGACCTTCAAAGGTCATCTAGTCCAACCCCCCTGCAAGGAACAGGGATATCTCCAACTAGATCAGGTTGCTCAGGGCCTCATCCAACCGGGCCTTGAACGTCTCCAGGGATGGAGCATCCACCACCTCTCTGGGCAACCTGTTCCAGTGTTCTACAACTCTCATGGTAAAAAATTTTTTCCTAATATCCAACCTGAACCTACCTCCCTCTATTTTAAAACCATTACCCCTTGTCCTATCATAACTGGCCCTCCTGAACAGCCTCTCCCCATCTTTCCTGTAGGCCCCCTTGAGGTACTGGAAGACCGCTATAAGGTCACCCCGGAGCCTCCTCTTCTCCAGGCTGAACAGCCCCAACTCTTTCAGCCTGTCCTCATAGGAAAGGTGCTCCAGCCCTCTTATTATTCTTAAAATACCTGCATAGGATAGTAGATAAGCAGTTCATCAAACCTGTCAGGATTTGGAGGGAAACGTGGAGATCGGGGGTAGCCCGTTGCACTGCTGGGTGGGGGAGAGCTGTTTGCCATTCCCGTGCTCAGCAGTAAGCAGGGAAGGTGTGCTTGTGGGATCTGCAGCGCTGCAAGGCTGCTCAGAACAAATGTCCCCGAACAGTGTTGTCAGACTGATGTGCTCTGTGCACGAAGAATTGTTGCTAAGGCCAGCAAGGCCACCAGGCATGTCCCTCTACGGGTTTTTCTCCCCGAATGCCTGCCCTTGCTGTCACACTCTTTATTAAACAAAACCACTTTTTTTTTTTTTTTTCAAAGAACAAGAATAGTGTTTCCCATTCTAGCCCCAATGTTAGAATTTTGTGTGGGAATCGTAACAGTCTCATAGAAGCACTTGAGCAGGAAAGAGTGTTTTTTTTCTTGGGAAAAAAACTTCATGAAACTTCCTAGATTCTGGAGAGCAATTTTCCAGGCTGCCTCTCAGGTGTTTGTGAGAATGTGTCCAGTGTGGCTGTGGCATGGCTGATATGGGGAGGATTCTGTTTCTCCTGTTCCCTGCAAATACCTGCATGAAAACTATACTGGACTTTAACCTCGAGTTATAAGTGTGTGTATGTAAATAGCAAGTGACTATAACACCTTTGAGAGATGTGGTGGTAAACACCCAGTTCCTTCATGTGTTTTATTTGGTGGGGGTGATCTCTTTTTAATTCGTTTTTTTCTTTCCAAAACAAAAATTCATATGGAATTAGTTATCCTCCACACTTGTTTTTCATTATGTTAATTTACTAAACTATGTGTTGGACTACTAAGCTGTCCTGGTGAATGGTGGTGTCCTACAAGCTCTTGAGCTGAATCCCAGGGAGAACTCCTGTTTGCATAATGGCAGTATTTTCAGACACCAGCTGTCTGGTGTCAAAACTACTTTGACTAGTTGCTGTTTTTAAGTACAGCAGCATTAACTGCCTCAGATTCCTGATACAGAAACATCAGTAAAAGGTGCCTTTAGGTTTTTCTCAATTCAGTGAGGAGCTAGATTATTTATGGATACCTAAGTAAAGGAATCTTATTTATAGAACACTGAAAGCTAGTTCTGAATAAAATGCAGTTATGACTAATTCTTTGCACTTCAGCTAATTGCCTTCTAGGCTTGGCAGTGTTCTCAAAAATATTAAAAAAAAAAAAATTGGGGGAAGATATCTAAGAGCAGAACAACATAGTACTTCAGGATGCTACCGATGCTTAAATTAATCCTTCCTCTTTTCTAGTCGTTACAACCAAAGAAATTTATTACAGACCACTGTATTTATAACCGTGAGTTATTTCCAACAATAGATTGTCTCCCTAGTTTTTTTATACCATTAATAATCAGATAGTAAATATACGAATTACTTCATGCAGAGCAGAATTAGTGGGAGGTGTACAAAGCACACAGTGTAGTGTAGTTGATGTGTGTTGCCGTAGGAGAGGTAAAATGAAATGTGCAGCGGTAAAATGTATCGTGTTTGCTTTGACAGTGCTTTATAGATTTAATGATTGTTTTCATGTATGAATAAAGTGCTGAGTGATATTCAGCCATGTTTCTGTCCTTAAAATGCATCTAAATATTTGAATATGTTTCCTAATATCTTGTCTTATTATTTAATGCTGAAATTTATTACATATCTAAAGATGGGAATACCTACTTTCTTTTTAAAGTGTAATAATTAAAGGAAGGAGGCTTTTTTAAATACGAAAAACTTAAACTTGGTATTACATATGAAAGTTGCTAAAATAGGAAACTCATCTTGCTTTTCTGAGTACAATTTGTGACAGATGACCCACTTGGATTTTGAGTTCTTGACGCAGGCTGAAAACTCTCTGTGATAAGGTCTATTCTGTTGTTTATTAGAAAATTTGTTAGTGACAAGATTGGTGCAAAATAATATTTACATACCCTGCATGCTTTTTTTTTCTTTCCTGGTAAATAATAGCTTGCATGAAAAGAACTGCAGCTTCCTAGCTTT
This sequence comes from Tauraco erythrolophus, assembly GCF_009769465.1. Lineage (NCBI taxonomy): Eukaryota > Metazoa > Chordata > Aves > Musophagiformes > Musophagidae > Tauraco > Tauraco erythrolophus. The sequence goes on from NC_141469.1 coordinate 47,187,902, forward strand.
TTGCACATGCACACCCATTTTTTTAGCCCTTTTATTTGTCATACACGCTATCAATATCCTTATTCTCAGGAGGAAGCCTGGTAGTAAACTGTCGGCCCTGACTGAAAAACTGCAGACCTACTTGCTGCATATAAAACCAGGCATATTAAAGTGATTAGAGAAATACATTAGAGTATGTATGTTCAGCAGATGTTAACATGGTTATAACTTGTGCTCTGCCACACTGAATATAAATTTTCAGTAGCTGTGCTAAATATAGCTACTTTAGTTTTAATCAGTGCAATTGAGTGGTATCTGATGGTACACATAATACCTGTAGTGCGTAATTTAACGTAAAGGCAAACACATTAAATCAAATGCTTGCACAGGTTTATTCTGTGTGTAATCCTCACCTCCAAATTTCATTTAAAAAATAACGGTATGATCAGGGAAACACTGTTGAAGGTACTGTAGAAACAATGATGGATCAGAATCTGCCATATCATCTTGCTTTTTGGTTGGATTGCTGAGTTGATTTAACTTTCCCCTTCTCCCTCCTCTCTCTTTTCTGTAGTACAAACAAAATCCAGAAATGTTTAAACAGACAGCTCGACTTTGGGCACATGTGTATGCTGGAGCACCAGTTTCTAGTCCAGAATACACCAAAAAAATAGAAAACCTTTGTGCTATGGGCTTTGATAGGGTAAGTATATATAAACTTAAATATTTTCAGAAGGGGCAGGGCAAGTATATGTGTATAAATACAGGGATTCATTAGTATACAAAAGTTGACTCACTACTTCCATGACCTTTTGTAGGTCTAATCATTCCATTTTGCTAATTATTTTTAAGGATTGGAGTTTTAAAATACTATGTAATTAGTAAATATTGTGAGCTACCTCTGCCTCTTTTGAAACACTTTTTTGTTTTCTCATTGCAGAATGCAGTAATAGTGGCCTTGTCTTCAAAATCATGGGATGTAGAGACTGCAACAGAATTACTCCTGAGTAACTGAGCCATGTAGAGAGAGCTGCTTCAGTAGTCCAGCTTGCCTCTTCTGGAGGAGCATCACCATCTGTTATTTTTAGGATTCTATATAGATTCTCTTTTAAAACTGGCACTCTTTCCTGATGATGCTATATAAGCACTATTGGAGACTGAAAAAAAAAAAAACGCTGTGTAAATAAAGCTAATTAAACATCTGTGTAAATTTAAAAAGGGGAAATACTTTAATTTTTTTTTCTTACTAAATATTGTAAAAATTCTTTGAGCTCAGCTAAAATAATGGGGGAAAAACATGCCTACTTTAGTGTTTAGCAGTGTGACGAAGACTAGCAGGAACTTGCTTCAGGATTTTGATTTAGTAATTCAGAAAGCAACATTACTGAGTGTTAGTCATCAATTGTTGGTGCCACTCATCACAGCTATCTTACTGTTTTTAACATGGATCCTATGTGCCTGTGGATTGACCTATGTTTGCATGCTGTACTTAATAGACATATTAGGTAGCGTCTCTGAAGAGAGCACCATTGAAATACTCGAGTGTTCTTGTAACTTTTTCCTGAAAGACTTTCAAGACTTACCCAAAGTTCCAAATGGTGACCTATTCAGAACCAGTTTCTTTCTAGTTTATTGATTGGGAAACCTGATTCTCCTCTCCCTTACATCATACAGCTGAAAATCCTGACTAGATTATTTTTCATCATCTGTGGATATTATGTGTGCTATTTACAGTAGTCTAGGCTCCCCTTTTAAAAATATATTTTGAATTATCAGTAATGATTTTCATCCATCATGTTTTCTACAAAAACTTGTAAGGAGTATGCCTCGATGTAGCACAAAAAAATGGAGCTGGTTTTCTTTTCTTTCCATTTTTTTTTTTTGGTCTTAAATAGATGTAAAATGTTCTTCAGTACATTCTGGATAATATGATTTCACTGGACTTGAAGGAGGAGAAAGCTGATTCTCTAGTGTACTGAGAATTGAAAAAATTTTTCTTTGAGTACTTGATATGATGCAATCAGCTGTATTTTGCAGCGGTTTTCTAGCTTTATCTTGGGCTTCAATTTAAGGATTGCTTACCAGGTACTTTAAAATTCATCCTTGCTTGCATTTTTCTCTAGTTGACACATGGAGAGGCTGTGTTGGTGTTTTTACTGTACATACATCAAATGCACATAGAAGTAGAAGTGTGTTCTCAATTTAGCTTTCTTTTGGATTGATGTTTCTGATAAACAAGAACTGAAATCTTATCTTGGCTTGTACATACAGTCAGTCTTTTTATGCGTATTAAAATGACATTTCATCCTGAGTGCAAAATCTTGAAAATTATTAGTTTTGCAACTTCAAACACTAGTACATCTATTTAAAGAGAGCTGTAATGTCTTTGTGAATATGATGCTAACTTTTGAGAATATATCTGACAAGGAAGTTCAGAGAAATCCTGAGACTGGAGAGTGGGGATTGTGGATAATGGAGTACTGTATAAGTTAACTTTTCCATGACTCTTTTTTTCTCCTAAACTGTGGATTAATGGGGTGGAGACATATATGTCTGTTTGAGGTGTTTTTTTTCTGAAGCTATGAAGTATGAGTTGAAATAGTTTCACACTTCATAGACGGTTTGTTTATAAATCATACTGGAGGAAATCAGGAACATTATTGTATCTGTTAAATATCTGGAACATAGTGGTAGGGGAACAGAACCAGAAAATAGAACTGTAGAGACCTAGCTAGTTCAGGGATGTTCCCTCTACTGCTCTGTCTGATGTGTCCAAACTTAAAATATTTCAGGGCACAGACAGTAAATACTTTGAACTCATATCAGTGCAATACTAAATGCATTTGCTTTGTCTTTATACTTAACTGCTTTTTAAGGTGTAGTCAGTGACCAGTTTTCTTGAGTTAGTGTAGATCGTTTGCAATGATGCCAAAGGAAATGAGTTGTTTTGTCTTTCCTTATATTTATTTATTTTTTTAACAAGAAGCTGGTACTGTCAACTGGTTTGCTAGGTGAAAACCAGGGACAGTAGGAAACTACAGCAAAATGCCACTTGTATTAATCTCAAGTTGCTGTGTTTTCTGTTATACAGGCTAAGAACTTCTTGATTACATCAACTTTTTTTTTGTTTACCCTGGTGGTAATTATAAATTGCTGACTACTTTCCCTTGTTCTTCACTGCTATTTATCAAAGGAAAGAACTTGGAAATCTTTGTCGGGGACATAAAACTTCTCAGTTACGGGCTTCTGAACGCGTCTTTTCGTAAGATTAGTCACCTAAGAAGAGCAGGTTTTTCCAACAGTATGTAAAGAGATAAAGGAAGCCGGGGGAGGGGGAGAAATGAGGAAATGGTTCTCAGGTGAGCATGGTCACCTCTGCCAATACCCTATTAAGTTTTATTTCTCTCATGAATTTACCTCATTTTCTTCTCTCCTGCAAAAGTCGTCTTCCCCTTTCTCCTTATGTATGGATGTTGGATACTTGTTTTTGCTCTCCATCCATGTGCTTGGTAGCAAAGATACCTTGATGCTAGCTCAGATGCTGGCAAGAGGGGAAGCTTCTCAAGAACTGAGCTGGGAAAGAAACATGACCTGGCATTAAGGAGACATCTGTGGTCTGAAGTCCCTCTGAATTTAGACATGTGAGTCCTTTATAAGGAATGTTTTTGTACTCTTGGTAATTATCAGAGTTGAATATAGGGATGATGTTGTACAAGGTTGGTGTAACTGCAGCTGGGGCTGAGCCCTAGGAATTTTGCTGTTAGTGTTCAGTTTATCATTGTGAGTTTGTACATAGGAAATGGTAGTTCTGTTTTCTGTGTGACTGAACGTCGCTATATTCAGGGCCCTGTGCATTCACAGACGTGGAGCTGCCGTGCAGTCCGCTGCGGCTGCGGGCTCAGGCTGCACATTTCCCACTTTTCTTACAACAAGAACGTAAAACATGGGTACAGTTACTTTCTAAGTACAAATAAATCCGGTGCTGCCGTCTTCTATTGTGTAAGACCACAGCTTGAAACAGTAATTTTGAAGTCTAAACGGCCCCATTTTTCTAAGCAAAGTGTTGGTAATGAAGCTTACTGATTGCCAGAGCATCGATCAGATTTCACTGCTGAACGTTTTAACATGCATTGAGCAAAGTGGTTTATCGCGTTTGTTTTGTTGGTGGGGGACAAGAGAATCCTTTCTCATCCAGGTCCTCAAAAAGTAAACTACAGCTTCTTTCAAAGGTAGAGAAACGCCCTCTTCTGTTGCCAGAAGCCTCTGTTTTCCCATGAGTGCCAAAAGCCCTGACTATATCCCACTCCCACTTGCCAAATTCACAGCTCCCTCCTGTTGCTTCTGTGAACAAGCTGTGTTCTCAATATGACAAACTGGTGCATTTTGGAGACAAAAACTAAAGAACATATCCTTCTGGAAAGATGTGGCACTTAGTGCTGCTCGTTCTGCATATTCCCAACTTAATTATTATTTTTTTCCTAAAAAAGCTTGCCACAGAGTACATGGGGCCTTGACTATAATTGGTTCAGTAGTATTTATCCAAGCAATTAGGTACCTAGTGGTGTAGAAATATGTCTTGGCTTTTTAAAATTATCATTGTATTTAACTGTTTGCCAAGTAAATTAGTAGGGGAACACTGACATAAGGAATATAGGGTCTTTTTGTTGTTGTTGTCTGAAAGGAGGAATTAAATAGCCAGAAAGAAGCTTACCTTGTAATGCCAAATTTGCATTATATGGTGTGGGTAACAGAAACGTTTAAACTATGCAAATTTAAGCTTCACAGCTGTGAATCAGACTAGGCACTTCAGAGCATATGGATTGCTTATTTAATTGGGAAAGGGAGATGGGGGGGGGGGGGAATCAAAACACAGTTTTAAGCGAGAGTTGTTGCTTACTGCATGTACTGCGAAGGTGAAGTGTTCCATTTTCAGCGCAAGGGGAAACCGAACAACTGTGTGCACATCCCTTGTTTCCTTCCTGAATACCAACAGAAGGTAGCTTAGACTTGGAGGCTTGCCCAAAATGGGAACGTGTTACATAACTTAGCAGTGAAAGTTAGTTTTACTTCATGTCTGCTGATGAGTGGATGCAACGAGAAGATGAGGAATCCTCTCCTGCTGTGTTTTGTTGATAGAGTTGGTGAGAAGCATCTCGATGAGCGTGGCCACTGATTTGTGACCGGGTGGTTGGTTTCGTATGGTTTTGATGAGCAATCGGCTCAACAATAGGTAGCGAAAGCGCGTTTCGTCGTGCCGTCTGTCGTGTCGCAGAACTAAAGCATGAAAGTCAAGATGCTCGTTGGGTGCCTAAAGCTTTTTCTGGGAAAACAAAACTGCATAGATGTTTACACTGTTACCGTCCTCATTTTCCAGGCACAGCGTTCTCCTACAGCTAGGCAAAGGGGCAATCGCTTCGTTCTTAATAGTTTTCGGATCTATTCCAAACCTGTCAGTAAATCATGTAGCTTGCTCTTCCCGTTTGTGGTGTTAGTGTCGCCAGCTGATTCATCATTAGACTCACACAAGACCGGCTGTCCTTAACGCGTTTTGCTTCTCGCTTGGTTACCCAGCTGCAGTGCTCCGTAGGTAGCAACTCCACTTCCGACTTGTTCTCGCTGGACAAACTCTTGCAAATCATTTGCACTGTACTGTGCCGTGATGTTCCTTCTCCGCTGTCACCTGCTTTGTAGGCATCAAAATAGCTAGCCGATCGCTTACGGTGCTGAGCCGTTCATCGATGACGTAAGTTAAGATATATGACTCAACAGACAAGGAAATGTACTGTGAAACTGCTGTACTTGTCCGTGTCATGGTTTGCGGCAACTGCTGGTGCTCTTGTTGTGGTGTCTGAAGGAGGCTGCCATCATTCGAATGCTGATGTCAACTGTCGAAGAACCTGGCTTTTCACTTACCGTTTCCATCCTAAATTCTGACTTTCTAACTTAAAAAAACAAAAAAATATTTACCAATAAAATATATCGCAGGAGGTTGGCTCCTGAGCATCAGACTTCCTGTACAGGAGGAGTGGGTGGGCTGGAATGCAGCATCAGTGTTTTTTGTCTTGAAAATAAAAACTACATAAACACTTTTGTACACAAATGATTTTTTAATAAACACACATTTTAAAAGATGTTGATTTTCACTGGGAATGCTTAACAATAAATGCATGTTTCCCTGAAAACAGTTTTCATTTTATTTCTGGTAATACAAATTTTTCTGAGATCACAGGGTATACTGTCTCCATGTCAGTGCCAAAAAAGGGATGGTCAATTTCATGACGCACAGTAGAAATTTTTGAAGAAAATTGTGTAAATACGAGCTGTGTAATGAGAGCGCGCGTTGTTCCAGTGGGGACTGCCTCGTGCTAGCCTAAGCAATCTCTGTACCTGTGCAATACCTCGTGTCTCCTTTCAAAGGCTGCGGCTGAAGAAACAAAAGTCAGTAACTCGCAGAGGAAAAAGTTTTCTTTGGATTTTCCAGTACTACTCATGCTCATCTCATCTCTGTGCGTTTTAAACTCTGTACTTTATGTAAACGGTCGGCTCTTCTGTGGGGAGGTGACAGCCTGTTGGGCGATGACTACCCTGTTTGTCAGCTGTTGGAAGACTCTGGTAGAGAGGACGACTGTGGGTTTGGTTGCCACCAGTACATACTATTCACTTTTTCGGTGTGACTTGGTCAATGATTGTTAGCTGGAGTAAAGCTGTTGGAAAGGGAGTGCCTGCCCGGCTGAGCTGAGCTGAGCTGCGGAGCTGGTTCTGGTGCTCTGGTTCAGATCTGTGTTCTGTCTTAGGGGGGTGTGTGTCCCTGGGCAGGGTGGGTTTTGCAGGCTTCCAGGCAGGCTCTACCAGATGTGATAGTGCTGCATGGTCTTGCGGTGTTCCAACAGTGGTGTAAGGGGTTGGGGTTTGTGTTTAAATTTACTGCTGTCACGAGCTGTGCTGTGTTGTGGTACCTTGTTTGCCATGAGGGGTGAGGGAGCACTCCTTGGCCCCTCTGCTGCAGGTGAGGGCTTCTCTTAGCCTGCCTGTTAATTTAGAAAGATTTTGAAAACCCACCCGTGTTCCCTTGCTCTTGTCATTAGAGACTACCATGACACGAGTAACTGAGAGCTGTGTGATACTGAAATACTTGCAAAGTTGTCCTACAGCCCTCTTGTTTCTTCCAGCACCCCAAAACTGGAAGCGAGTTCACAGTTGGCATGGACTAATAGCGCTTACTCACTCGGCTCCTCCTGTACTTCATGTTCTGCTCCGACAGCTGTAACGCTGACAGGCCGAGTGCTCGGGCAGGTAACCCGTACTGCTGCTACAGCACAGCCAGGATTGTCACTTGTTTTAAGGTCAAGTCTGGGTCTGGATCTGGAGCATCCGTGTGTGGTGTAACGTCAAATAAATTACATTGCTTCACTTAGTGGCTGCTTTGTGTTGAAATATGTAAAGTCTTTAGGTGGGTTCGTGACAACCTGGTATAAAATAAAGGGTAATTGGCTGGGATGGCGAGGGAAAAATGAGTCTGGTGTTGCTGGGAGGAGAGTTTTGTGCTGATGTTGTCTGAGCCACCAGCCTCCTTAGAGACCTGAGTCCTCAGTGTACAGCTGCCTTTGCTTACAGGCGCGGTGCAGGGCACGGGCTGGTGGCCTCCTGCGCTTACAGTGGGTGGGAAAAAGGACCATGCACAGCAAGTGCCTTGCTATCGCTGCCCTGGTGTCTTCTCTTCCTCCATCTTTCCCAAAAAAACTCTTCTTGCAGCTAGCAGTTGAATAACATGATAGGCAGCAAGTACTCAAGGCTCTTGCTGATCTTGTCAGAGAGGTTTGGGAAGTTCCCTGCAGCAGAGCCATGTTACTGGATCATGGGAGCAGCCCTTGCTTGTTTCGGGACAAAGCTGGCTGTCCTCATTTTAAACATCTGGAGAGTTGGGTATGAGGGTGGCTCCTTTGAAGCAGAAACACCTCACTGATCACAGTGCAAAAACCAAGAGCCAGGTATGCTCCAAGGTGGATTTTGGTTCAAAAAGCAGACCTGGAACTGGCTGATCCCGGTTCACGCTGCAGTCAGAAATAACCTGGCACGTGTTTGTTTTGTAAAAAAACAGTAGCACTGGAAATGATACCATTGCCATGGGTTTAGATTTTCCCTAAATGCAAAGCTGAAGAGCCACCATCAGCCACAGAGCTGGGCCCAGGTGTTCCTGGAAGTGTTGGTCAACAAGCCTTCGCATTGCTGTGAGAAGCTGCGTTGGGTATGAGGTAGTTTATTGGTGTAAAAAGCGGTTTAGAGGATCATGAGGCATGAAAACCCCTCATGTTTATGGCTTTTACTGTTAAAGAGGCAAACTGAGAAATGAAGCATGTGTATGAACTTCCCAGAGTCCAGTGACCTGCTGGGAATGGGGGCATGGGGGAGGGATGTTCTCCCTCTTTTGCTTGGTATGCACATTCCTCATTGTAGCATCTTCACATTCAAGTCCTTAAATGGTCTGCACCTCATCAAAATAGCAGGAGTAAACTGCCTCTTGGCTGTACTTGTAAGAAGACAACATGTATGAACAAAAGTAGTTACCACAAGTTCACAACAAAGCAACAACAAAAAAACCCAAACAAAAGGCTCTTAAGAACAAAGAAGGAAAGAGTTCTTCATATTGTTCATTTGCCCCTCTCCTCACCTGTGGAACCACCCCAGGAACCAGTATGTGCTGGGGCAACTGGAAAGCAGCGTGGCAGAAAGGGACCTGGGCTTTCCTGGTGGGCACCAAGTTGACCATGAGTGAGCAATGTGTCCTTGTGGCAAATGGTGTCTCCTGGGCTGTGTCAAAGTGGTGCCAGCAGGTCAAAGGAGGTGACCCCCATACTAAACATTTGGGCCTAGAGGAATGATGTTTTGGAAAGAAGGGAGCTCAGCAATGCCAAATCAAGTGAAATTCTGATGCCATCTTGGCCAAGTGCTTTAAGCAGCTTCCAAAAACATCCTCAGGGAAAACCTTGTGTGCAAGGACAAGCTGTAAGAGCAGGAACCTGCCCTTACTGCCCTGGCAGAGGTGATGACTGTCCTCGGAGTGTGGTGCAGCCCCCTGGGCAGAGGGTAGGTGGGAAGGGGCTTGGGCACAACTAAGTGGGCTTTTGGAGGAGGAACCTGTTACCAGGGCAGTGGAGGGATTTCAAGGCTGAAGTGGGACCAAGTAACAAGCAGACATGAGCTGTTGAGATCTGAACAAGATGTCAAGTCTGTCTTGGTAAATTTAATAGGAAGGCACCTACCCCTGTGACTGTAGCTCTGGGGAGGGAGTGTGGGATGCCAAGGCTAGAGGGCAACCCAGGTGCCCTCAAAATGGCCAAACAGTATCTATCTAGTACCTGACGGTTACAAGGGAAAGGGTTGTGTTGGTCAGCCACAACATGCTTGGAGAAAGTGTACGAGGAGATGGAGCGACGCAGTAGGGCTGACGGTGGTGCCCCGGCAATGGTGGTGCCCCGGCACTGGTGGTGCCCATCCCGTCTCCTGATGGGCAGCAAAAAGCCCCAGGAAGCAGCAGACACGGTCTCAGGTTGGTATTAACTGGTCGGGAATAGGTCTGGCCTGGAAACAGGAAAGTTTTCCCAGGGCCCCTTCCTGGCAGGGGCACCTCTTTCCCTCTCTGCTGTGGGTCAGGTCAGGCTTGTGGCCCCAGCGCCAGGCAGAGGTTCAGGACCAGGGTCTCAACCAGGCACCTGGCGATTCAGGTGGCCGCGATGCTGAGCCTAAGATGCTCCTCCTAAGAGAAGCTGTGGCTTCAGCAGCCCGGATGGGGGAGTGTCCACCAAGGTGCAGCTGCACGTGGGCTGAGCCTGGCACCTATGCGCTATATGTCCCTGCAGCGCTGCTCTTGGAGTCCCGCCGTCTCAGGTTGGCTATTTTGATGGCTTCGTCCACACTCACAACTGCTCGGACATTAAGCAAATTGCTGCCAACCTGACCGGTAATAGATATATTGGTTTAATTGTTTTTTTAAGTAGGTCAAAGCTCCCTCCCTTATCCTACTTGGAAGGGTTTCGGTAACATCTGCTAATAAGTGCACTGGCAGGGTTGCTGCCTGAAGGTTGCAGGAGATTATACGAAAAAACCCTTGCGTTATTCCCACACACTGTCTTTACTGGATCTGAGCATCACTGACATGTTGAGCTTGGTGTTATGAACCAGTCGTGACAAAAAAATCCCAGGATCAGCAGGGAGAGATACTGAGAGGGAAAAGCTCCTACTGCGAGGTGAAGCTACTGACATAACTTTGTATATGGAAGACCAAGCTCAAGGAATGCTCAATGGAAACAATCATTCATCATTGTTTTAGAGGAGACAGAGCCAAATACTCAAATAAATAAATCAACCACCCCTTTCTCGAGGGATGTACCTCCAAGCACAATTTTGTGTGTGTTCATTGGGAAGAGCCTGGCTCCATTTGTTTACACTCTCCCATTTGGATATTTATATGCATTGATACGCTTTGATGGATGATCTTACCCAGAAGGCGTCTTTCAAACCTAGAAAGTCAGAGAGATGACCGTGTTTACCTCACGGTCAGCACAACCAGACTGTAAATGTCACCGCGACCTGCGACGTACAGTCTGTGAGGGTTTAGTGTTTCATGAGCCTGTGGGAACCAGAAAGGATTAAAAACACACACAGCTCCTTGGGTGGGGGAACTCTGGCTCTCCTGTGATAGCCTGCAATAGTCTGTATGACCAGAAAGTTTCCCTAAAGCATTTGGAGATTTGGTCACTCAGTGCATGTTAAAGACAGACTCTCAGGCAGCTCCTGAGATGACGTGTGGCTCATAGACCTGGTGACATGACAGTGACATGGAGGTTACTGGAGCCAGAGCCTGTATGGGAGGTGCACTGGGAGAAACAGCTCCCCGCTTGACAAAGGGAGCGAGTAACGGAAGCAACCTGTGCTGAAGTAGGGAGGACACCTACCTACTCAGAACGTGGAGAGGCCTTGTGGGAAAAGCAGACTTTAAAATCTTGTTACTAAAGCAGAGCCTGTTAAACTGTGGATGCGTCCCTTCCAGAAGCATCAGAAATTCATCATGGCGTGGAGTCCTCTTTCTCCCCAGATCCTTTTGCGGTCATGTCCGCTCCCAGGGTGTGCAGAGTGGCTTCCTTGTCCATGCCCCAGCCGAATCCTGTCCTGGTGTAAGGGCATGACGAAGCACGAACACTTGATTGCAGCTACTACTATCCAGAATAATTTATCCAGACTACAGACTGCTGTCTCCTTTCCTGGGAACACTCAGGGATGGAAGCGACCAAGAGGTAATGGCTTGAATTACTTGGGCAGTGACAGTCTCTGCTAATTTTGGAGGAAGCAGAGAAGACCCTCTGTGGGCACAGCAGGGAGCAGCACCATGTCCATGCAGGGCACCCTGTACATGCTCTGGAGACAGCACATAAACCTTCTGAGAGGAGGGGACTGATGGCTCAGACATCTGCCACTAGCGCAAGTCCGCCTCTTTTCGTCCTGAGATGGATGATGCTGAGGCACCTGAGTATGTAGCAAAGAAAATGGTAATTTGAGTCTTGACTTGTGCCACAGGACAAAACGTTCTGGAGGTCCCAGCTTTCCTTGGAGTAGGGTGCCAGACCACGTACCGGCTGCTGCCGCTGTGCCACGCTGAGATAAGAAATCAGATTATAGCCCAAGAAGTTTCTGGAGCATGCGGTGACAACCCACCTGCTTTACAGCAACCGGACCCAACACCAAAGCAACTCAGTGCACACCACCGCCTCTTGCTTCAGCTTTGGTGCATCAGGGTCAGGACGCATCAACCTCTGCTTCCAGTGCAGTGAGAGGAGAATCAAACACCTGAACTTAAAGAACAAAACGTGTATTTCTCGTTCTGGAGCACGCCCGCCTCGCAGCGTTATGAACACACATCTGAGCTCTTGTGGCTGTTGAAATAAGAGTCTTGTTTTGGGAGGAGGACGCTCGGTGTACACGAAGTTGTTTAGTCATGCTTCTTGCCTCAGCTGACATGCTGCTGAGACTACACTGCCACCAGCGTGACTTCAGTGAGGTACAAATCAGCTTGGACAACCTCCGTGCTCCCACTGGAGAGCAGACATGTTTCCTAATGGCTGTCCCTCCTCAAGTAACACAGGGCCCAACTGCACTGCCCATCCATGTTGCCCATAGATGTCTCAGCTCTGCTGACCATGCATCTAGCTGCGCTGATAAATCCACCAGCTTCCAAGCTGAATGGCTTCTTGCCAAAGCTAAAGCGGTCGCGACGAGTCCTGACTCTTCTGCCTGTTGGCTCCCACCACTCATTTGTTGCACAGTCACTTCCCTGATAAAAGTTTGTCATGACTTTTGCTATGCAGAAACAGAGAGACAATGCTCTGTTGCAGGTCAGAAGGGTCTTTCCATCAGGTTAGCAGGAGGACTTCTCCCAGGGCAATGGTATGATCACTGTACACTGCCTGTTGTGGGCAGTAATTCCAGTAACTCTTCACGAGCAGTTTGTGTCAAGCACGTGTGAGTGACACGAAGGCTCCGCTCCAAGGAACACGCTGACATCATCTTTAGGCACGTGAGATGCCAGCTCAGTTCAGGTGCAACACTGCTCCTACCAATTCCAATTACTGGAGCAAGCATGGCTGCTGCTTCGGCTTTTGTAGCCCGTGTGAGGAGGAGGTCATCTGAACTGGAACAAGCCTGAACCGACCTCTTGCTGCAGTCCCACTTGTTTCTTTACAAGCAGCTGCAAATGCCCCAAACTTGCTCATTTCCTTTTGTACTGCAGAAAATAAGTCTGGGAACTTGTACAAAAGTTGAGAGATGTTCCTACTCTGAACTCAAAGCATTTCTAGTGAGTCAGATTTGTGAAAGTAGTCACCCGCTGTGGGTCACCACAGTGACTTGGTGCTAAGGAATCTCTGATGGAGCTGTAGGAACTGGCCACCTTCACTTAGAAAGAGACCACAGAGCATGAGATTGAAGGGAAAAACTGGGTCACTCACCCCCTTTGGCCTCTCATGTGGTAAAACTACAGGAGTAAGAATTTTGGATCTGCTCTCCTGACCCAGGCTGTGCGGCAGGGAAGGGAGAGGCCATCAGCCACCCACCTCTGCTTCTGTACCAGGACTTCCAAGTTCTGCTCCTGAGGAAGTCTGGTCTTGCTTGCTGCCTTCCAGGAACCGAGGCAAATGGATCCAGGGAATGTCAGGCTTTAAAACTCTTTAAGGAATGGAAGCTGCTGTTGGTCTTTGAAGTTCAGGAGTATTTTTCTTACCATCTGAGCTTCCCTCTGACTGTTTGAATACCTGGGGTACTCTTGGGCAGGATGATTCCCTCCTTGTCAGAAATCTAAGCAGGGGAAGGCTTCAAGGGACATACCAAGTGCTGCTGTACAGAAGGACTTTGTTAGTTGCTGTTTAACACTTCGCTAGTCCCTGTGCAAACCTGTTCCTGCACCAAGACACAATTCCTTGGGCTGAGACCAGCTACTCAGTGACTAATGCTTGGTTATCAGCTATGCACACCTGCAGCCTGGCTGGCAAGCAGGCTTCATGGCCCAGCTTCTCTAGTTTGGGCTATTTCCTTGAGCACCGATTTGGGACATGATTTTCATGCACAAACCTCCCTATTACTGCTGATAAATACAATCACAGGGCACACACGCAAGCAAACTAGGATCGACGCGGATGATTTCTTAAAGAAGCAAATTTCCTGCATATTGCAAATGTTTAGTGGTCCCAAATCTTTTCGGATCTTTAGAGGAGACAGTTCAATCATGACAGCCTCGGCACTAACTTGAAACCCAAGAGCCAGTCTGATGTTGAACTTGGTCCAACAGCGTGCGCTAAGTATCTATTGGCTGGAAGTACATTTTAGATAAGGATTTGTTATTTATCAGTTGTAAAACTTAAAGGCTTGTCAGCAAGAGCAGAAAAGATTTGTAAGGCATATTATTTTTCTTGTTTAAGATTGCTCTAGAAAACATTATTTTGTCTAAATCAAGTATTCGGATTTAATTTTGTTGAGTGGTAGAGGTTTAATTTAGTACGTTACAAAGTACGTTCTCAGGACAGCCTTCCTGTGGTACTGTTGTGAAAGCTGTGCAGTCAGTCCAGGCATCAGAGGACACAAAGAAACAGAAATAAACGTATGTCTGCTGAGAAACAAAGCCACACTTTTATGAAGATGGGAACTTAAAGACGATGAGAACTTTGCTCTATGTAACTGAACGTGAACCTTTAAATCCTACACTAGACAAAAGCCATAAAGATGGGTTTATCTGGCTTCCTTTTATTCTTTATCGCACAAAAACGAGTGAAAACCTCTGAGCACCAGTTTTCTTATTATAATAAGAGAATCCCCATTCTTATGTAAAATGTTTAAAAACTCATTTATGGCCAAGTACAAAACACCTGCCTCTCTATTGTGGAATTGAAGGCAGATTATTCCAAGTTTTATACTGATTACTCTTTAACAGATTTTATTTTTCAAGCATCAGAAGTACTAGCAATGCATAAGTTACGTATGTATAAAAATTATGCCTGTATTTCCCTGAATTTGTTGTAAAGGCTGACAGTTCCAACTTCATGCTATTGCAAGTGAGACTGCTGTAATGACCCCTGGCCTTAGGGGACACTGTTTTACAGAAAGATCTCCATTGCTGAGCAACTGAACGGTACCATGTGTGCTCTCGGGACTTTGGGGAGGGAGTAGCGGGGGGGCAGGCAGAGAAATTCTGCATGTAGCCTTGCCTGGGACAAGCTCTGAAAAGAAACCAGGAGGCCACCAGTTGACCTTGCCTATAGCTCGTATGCTGCATTTTGGCTCGCCACTTATGCCCAGCATAATTTGCTGCATGAATATATTGATTTTCTTTGACTACACTGATAGTCAACATACAGAAGCAACTCAAATGTCCCCTTAAAGAAAAGAGAAGAAAGAAATTCTATGTAACTCTGTCTGTAGAAAGACAACTGAAAACCCTGCTCTGAGCATGAATTTCCAAAAACTCCTGCTAACCTAAATTATTCTAGGACAAATCCTTGAATAACGTGACATTTGAACTGATTAAAAACCGACCAAAAAAGGAAAAAAAAATACTCTACAAAAAAACCCCAACAATTATCCACTTCACAAAAATCAAAGCTTTTGGAAACAATTCTGAACGTTTGCAAGATTTGTCAAGTCCAGATTTCAAATCATTGTTAGAGGCACGCCACCAGGTACCAGAGCTCATTTCTAAAAGATAGTTTCTTTTTTAGGTAGCACTTAAAAACTTCTAACAAATACATTTTAAAACTGGTTTAAACCAAAATACCATAACTTTGGCATGAGGGAAGTATTTGACCAGAGCACTAAAAAGAAACTGCACTACAATCAGTATATCCATCTTGTGAAATTATTTCAGTTTTAAAACTCAAAACCCTGATGGATGTGGAATCAAATGCTTTTAAAATCTCCCAGTCTCCCTTGCCGAAAGCCTTTCAAATCCTTCAAGTCAAAGCACCGCAGGCTTCTTTAGGAAGAGCTGCATACACTGCTTTGTGAAGAGAGTCTGATTTCCCCTGGTACGGAGGAAAAATAAGTGTAACGCCAGTTAAACGCTCGGTAAGAGACCCCCAGTCACTGTTTAGCCACACGCAGCCATGCCCTATCCATTTTAGGAGAGCAAGTAATCCTTAACTAACGTCAACAGTATCCAGCCCTTCTACGATGCATCAAGGGATCTCAAAGCAATCTGCAGAAGAGAAATGGGGAATCGAGGTACAGGGAAACAAAGCGAACTGTTCACTGTCACTCCGCAGGACAACCCCCTGCTTCCCACACAACTTCACAAGAGGAAGCACTGCAACCTCACCTAGAAAAAAAAACCCAAACCTATCTCAAGCTATGTAACTGCCTGCGTTACAACTTCTTTGCTCAATACAATATTTCTATCAACATCCAAAACCATGCACAGATATAGCGAGTAGTTTTCTGTGAAAGAAAATAAAATAAAAAATAAAAAAAGACTGCCACATGACACCTAGAAGCGTTTATTTTATGCAACAAACTTAAATATGATCATGTGTACATAAAAGTGTACACTGTATCTATGCTGAACAATGCCAGGAAACATAATATTGATGCAACAATCTTCTAAAATAAACATTAAAAAATGAGCCTGGACAGGAAGACAAAATGCAAAACAGACTTACTTCCAATCAGCACAATGCTTAAAATTGAGAGCAATCCTAAACATTTCCAACTTTCCTTACAAAGCTGCCAAAGTCCAACTATTTTTAAAAATTGATTTTTTTTTTTCTTTACATCAATAATAAAAATCTGGTGACAAACATTATAAAATCAAATGCTGGACTGTCTTTACTCCTTTAAAATTTAGAATATTCCAACAGAACCACAGGAGTAAAAACACTTAAAAGTGATATATGTTTTTATAAAACAAACATCAATATGTACATTTATTGCAAATTATATTAAACTAAAATGGAGGGAAAATTAAAAAATGAAATGTCTACTTGCGAATTAATAATTTTAAGTGATTACTTTCCCACTCTGATAAAAATCAGAAAGCAACATTTATAAAATTGCCACCACATGACTTTTCATAGCAGGGAACTGAATTCTGTACATCTTATTTTTGCAGAAAAGTAGGCAGGCAGAAAGAATTATACATAAAACAGTCTCCAAAAGTAAAGCAAAAAAATTTTTTTGTAATTTTTTTTTTTTTCCTCTAGTCTTGTTTAAAATCCGTTCAGTAGACTTCTACTTTTTCTGGGAAACACGGGAATACCTGGCTCTAGGATCACGAATTTTCAATGTCAGTGTAAGGACCTCCTCTGACTTTCTTTAAAAAAAAAAATGCAGCATGAAAATTAATGGTGTAAATACACTTTTAAACTCCAGAATGCAGGAACTGGAACCAAGTGTTAAGCAATTTGCTTAATTATTGACTTTTCATAAAAAAGTCTCTGGGGAAATAAGTACAGATGCTTTTAGCCTCTTTCTCAAGAGTTTCTGCTTTACATTTCCATTGAGAAGGATTAATTTCATGTGAAAGGGAAGCATAGTTTTCCTTCTGGTTTCAGAGCTGAAAGCTGTGTGTTTTGAAGTAATTTCAGTTCCTGTACAGGAAATTTCTGAATCCTAGTTTTTTGCAGAAGCTTGGAGCATGCCTTTATTTGGCCTTCATTTCCTCCCTTTTCGAGCAAGTTTTCTTTTTACCTTTTTGGGAGGAGAAAAGGAAATAAAAGTTAATTATAAGCACATGGAAATTACAATTGACTCTGAATCAAAATCCTACCTACATGGTTTACATTTTAGCTTTTACACTCTTTAGACTGCGATTCTTCCAACTCTGTCTTCCATCTTTTCAACGACTATATAATTAATTGAATATAACTGAATTTCCTTATTGTATAACACAACTTCCTGATATGTATATTCATCTTGGAAATACACAACTTGAATAATAATAATTCTGTAACTGAGTAATGTTTGTTCAGCATAAACAGAAATACATTTAGCCATAGATTTCACTGGATTCAGCAAATAAGAATGGTAACTTGTTCTCATTTCCTGTATTTAATTACCCAGGTTTATAAAAATAGCCTGTTTTACTTAAGAACAAGCACTACTTCAAACGTTTTTCAAATATTTACAGTAACTTGTACATGTCTACTTAAAACCAAAAAAAAGCTATCAGACAGCTATTTTTACATACATTTTTCTAGACGACAGACAAATTTCTTTGATTCCTTACTGTATAAACTACAATAAAAAAACCACAGAATTGTCCTATATAAGATGACTGCTACACCTTCAGGAAGCCTCCCTCTGCTATCTCTGTATCCTCAGTATCTTCCTGGCTGCTCCCACAGGCCTTAAAAAGATCCACTGCATTTTGGGAGTATTCTGAACTTGAGTCTATCTCCAACACTGAATCTCCATCACTTCCAAGCACCTGGCTTCTGAAAAACGTTAACAATGTTTTGGTATTTTTTACAAGAAACACTGAGGTATTACATATTTTAAAGAAGCTATCAGATACAGGTGGCTTATTAAAGGCTATGGATAGTCCAATTTGTTATGAAGACTTCAGGAAATTTGATGTATAAAACAAGCATTGCAAGGGAGTACACAAACACTACTCTCTTGAAAGACTGAACAATTTACTAGTGTATGAACCTTGCCATGAGAGGAAAAGGTAATTTTTTTTTATCAGGTTCTCTGCAAGATCTTCAATTTACAAACCCTCTAAGAAAGAAACCATTCCAACAATTCTTTCTGCCTTTAGATTAACTTGTGATTTCTTCCAGCACACTGGTTTGCTGACCTTATCTTACTGCTCTGCAGTTCTGGACACTTGTGCATTAAAATCATTATTGTATCAGATTCAGCTAAACAAACTTCTCAGTGTTTATGCACATTTGTGGTTTGTTTATATTGGAAATCAAATCAACACATTTAAACGCCAGAGTATCGAAAAATAAATTATCATCCAAGAGCTGCTTTGTAGTCGACACAGTTCCAAATTCTGCTTTTGATGTACTTAAAATATGTATTACATTATTGTAAATATTAAACAAGCACAGATCCAAAATATCAGAAAATAATTACAGTTAGAATTACAATTTGTTCTCTTCATTAAAGACGGTCAGTTTTCAAGCCTTTGTTACCAAAGAACTGAAGCAGAGCAGAGCACTTGAAATTCCTGTGTACCTGGCATTAAACAATGCACTGAAACACCCTCAACTTTTAGCTCCTTTACACAGCAATGCTAGTAAGGGGAACCAGACAAAAAAGAAAAGTTGGTGAAAACAGGTTAGATTATCCTGTTCTGACCAAAGAAATTCGTTTCTCCGATTCCAGCTGCCCTGGTACTTTGAAAAACAGAACACGACACAATGTATGTCGGACCATGGTGTTTATAAATCATTGTGGTTTAGTGGTGCCCTTTGAATATGCTAGATCTGCTGCAATTGTCAATTTGAGGTCTATCTTCAGACAGGAAAGGCCCACCCCATCCATGTATTATTTATTTATTTTTACCTTTGTAGATCAATTTGTCTCTGTGCTGCTGCTGGCTTTTTTGCTGTGTCTTGCTGTTTTGGTGCTTTGGCATTACCTGCCTCTAAACTCCCTGGACTTTCTTGACTGACTGCTGCCCTTTTCCTTCCCCTGACAGGTGGTTTATTTGTTTCCTCATTTTTTGCAGTGGTGCCCTGAGGTTCAGGTTTGGTTGGACGCCCTCTCCTGGTTTTTGCTGCGAGTGATGGTCCTGTTTCATCTACGCTTTTTTCTTCAGGTTTTTGATGAATATTCTCAGTTCCAGATGCTGTTGCTGTTCTTTTTTTCCCACGTTCAGTGCTGTTTCCTTGTGTAGCCTGATCAGAATTAATCTCCTAGAAAATACAAATCAGGAACATGAAGGAAAAAAAAGAGTCCCAAAGGCAAACTCAAATTGTTGCCTCTCTCCGACAGATATACGAGTTTATGAAACAAAGTATTGTAAAAACACATCGTGGGCTTAGACCTAGTAAAAAGTTTTACTAAATGGGATTTTCGACATTAGCCTTGCAATAATATTTTCTCCACTGTGCGTAATGTTAATATCTGCATGCAATGTATCTTTCAATTGCTTGAAAGTGAGATTACATTAAAACTAATAAACTGTCTTCCCATGACGGTTCTTCCGGACAAGCTCCTTTTACTGCCTCTTTGCCAACTGACAGGAGAGAACTAAGGAGCAAAAGTAATAATTCCGGTACCGCAAATGATACTTACTTCCACATATGCAAATTTTAAGACCAATTTTTAGTGAAGGTGCAGATCACTAAAGCCCTAAATACAATAAAAAAAAAAACCAAACAAACAGGCTTGCAGGGAATAAAAGGGAGTAAGACGTAGTGACAAATGAAGCTTGCTGTCTTCGTTAATTCTTTGTCACGTCTCAATAGGTATGGCCTACATGCCCATTTTTCTCATTACACTGAACAAGGTAATGAGTGATTAAATTGCATGCAGCAGTGTCTGTACATGAGAAACAGAAAGGGTGGTGGCAATGTAGGTCTCTACACAGAAAAGTATTCATATGGAAACAAAGAGGAAGCAACTAGATGATGGATCTTCATTTGAACGCTGCCTTCTGAAACGGTCAGAAGGAGAGGCAGAGAAAAGGGTACTGAAGAAGTGTGGCTGGCATGGCAGCAATTTCAAACACACCAATTAAGGCCACTCGTGATTTTAAGTGCTGTGTCTGAACCAAGGGCTTTTTTGCTAAATATTCTACCAGTATTTGTTAAACATTTAAATAAGTCAGGCAGTCTCTGTAATCTCTATTACTGTTCTAGCAGCTTCATGGCAGGCATTTACAACTTCTATTCATAAGAACTTTACAGATAACAACTCTCTGAAAATTTCAACTAAAGTCAAGTTTCAAGAACCCAGAAAGCATTTTTGAAGATTTATTTCAAAAACGCTTTGCCTAACTTCTCTAACTTTTCAGAAAACCCCTATTTAGGGGAAAAAGAAGAAAAAAAAAGAACCATACATTGAAATTTGGGACAGATTTTTCTCTTCTTCACTAGCTCATGGGTGTGAATACCATGTGGATGTTATTTTAAAAGATTAAGAAAAAACTAACTTATGTGATGATACAAATCCAAAACACCTGCTTATTACTCTGATTTCATCTAATCAAAAAAGACTGAGTAGATATGTAACTTCTTAAAATGTGTACAGCACGAAACATCTATGTATCCCTACATTATTACAAAAATCTATTTTGATTTTTGAGTTACAGAATCCTCTAGGTTGGAAGTGACCTCTGGAAATCATCCAGTCAAACCTTCTGTTGAAAGCAGGGCCTCAGGAGTTATCCTGGGCCCCTGACAAGCCAAGCTGTGAATAGCGACATTCCACCATTTTTCTGGGCAACCTATTCCAGTGTTTAAATTTCCTCATAATGTAGATTTTTTTTTTCCTTGCATCCAGATGGAATTTCCCCTGAAGCAACTTCTGCCTGTAGCCTTTTGTCCTGTCACCATGCAGCCTTGAGAAGAGAGTACTTCCGCGTCTTCTCCATAAATACCTTTTAGATACTGAGAGACTGATTAGATCTACCTGCCAAGGCTTCTCTTCTCTAGATTGAACAAACCCAACACTTTCAACCTTTCTTTAAAACAACAGCTCCTCCAAGCCATCATCTTGGTGACCCTCTGCAAAGCTCTCTCCAGTTCTTCAGTATCTGCGTTGAACTGGGGAGGACACAGTATTCTGGACACAGTATTCCAAGTGTGGCCTAATGAATGCCAAATAGAGTGGAATAATCACATCCCTCAATCTGCTGGCTATACTTCTGCTGATGCAGCCCAGGACCCAGCTTGCCCTTGCTGCTGCCAAGGCACACTGCTGACTAGTGCTCTGCTGGTTGTCCACTAGGATGGTCCCTCAGTCCTTCTCAGTCAACCCACACCCCAGCCAGGCAGATCTCAGCATGTTGTACCGCTGCTTGAGTTTAATCTGTTCCAGGTGCAGGATTTCACATATACCTTTGTTAAACTTCATGCAACTGCATGTTTTAGAAGTTAAAGACTCATTATGATTTAGGCGTGATGATCTCTCTCTAACAGAAGCAGGGGAAAGTGTTAAAAATCCTCAAAGTTGAAATAATATTTTACTTGTGACACAATCCAAAAGTTAGGTGTTTATTTCATGCTAGAGGACCACTTGAAATTTTCCTGGCAATATCTTCAGTTAAAGCTACAGGTGTCAAACTTCACTCTGAATTGCAGCCTTACCGTTATTTATACTGGAAAACGTAAAATAAAGGTGGTAATCTTTTGGAATTTTAGAAAAAAGCAGGAAGTCCCTTCCGATTTGCCTGTGCTGTTTTTGAGCACATGAGCTCTATTAATTACTCTGATAAAAGAAATAGTAGTTTTGAAAATAAGGGGTCTTCTATTGGGTTAGGAAAGTGATATAACCACATGAGATGAAATCGGACATTACCAGTTCCTCAGCGACCACCTGCAGTAATGTGTACTGAATAACTCCCCAGTGCCAACCTTATTATAGAGATACAGTCCATAAAATCCCCAGGCATACCTTGTTTTTCACAGGTTCTGTCTTTGCTGGTGTGACTGAAATAATCCTCACAGGATTTTCATCATTTTCACTGACCCCAGTTTCTGATATATCTGAACTTTGTTCCCTGGTAGCATAATTGAAGACAAAATAAAAACAAAATATACAAAACAAAAGAAGAAAAATGTTTGCAATTATTTAAACAAAATAAAAAAAAAATGCAGACAGGCTAAATTAGTTTAAAAAAAAAGAGTTGGATTTGCCCGAGTCCACGCTTACATTTTGTTTCCCAGAACTGGGAAAGGTCAGAAAGGGATTGGCTAATCACTGAGCCAAATCCCTTATCACAGACACAATGCCATATAATCATTTTCGCAACCTTAAGACCAATGCTCTAAATGAGGCTGTGTTCTTTTTCCAGATAGAAAAAGCTGATATTGGCAAAGGTATTGAAGAAAAATAAAGACCAGCAATCTCAAACTTCAAGTTAATTTACACAAACATAAAAAAACCAAAACCATTAAAAAATAAAAAATCAAGATTATTACAGCATGTGTCATGCACACTTACAGAACAAATTTTGAACTGAGTTATACTTCCTTTTGGCCTTATGAAATGTAGCAACTAGAGTTGACTTTTTCTCCTTTATTTAACTCTTTATCTTAGCCAGTTAATCAATTCCAAAACAAATTAAATAATCTTCAAATTTGAAAGTGTAAACTGTTTCTCTACATTTATGACAAATTTAAAAACTCTAGATCTGCATAAAAATAACACTTACTAGAAGAAAGACCGAATATTACAATCATATGTTGCATCTTTCCACTGAGGTCCTGGTCCTCTTCAGCAAGCTCTTTTTAATTGTTCTTAATCTTAAATAGGTCAAAATATTTAATCTACATAAAAAATGCTTCTTGGTACCAATCATGATTAATCCTAACTTATATATCAAAAATGTGTGAGTTGCAAAATCTGTTTGGTATTAATCATGGCTTGTCTCTTCAAATTAATGTATTTTTTTATTTAAAAATATTATTAATATTAACCATCAAGATTTCAGACAGTATAGTGTCTCTTCTGTTGTATTAAATGTTATTACAGGCAGACCACACCTAAACACTGTACTGAATTTTTGTCTACTAAAAAAAACCCAAACCAAAAAGCAAAATACGGAGATTTTACCTATAGGGAACTATTGCATTTTTTCAAACTGGTTAAAATAAAGACACTCTTCAGACACATAGGCGCACATACAGCAAATCATCTCCTGTTCCAAAACATGTGAGCGCACTAGACAACATAAAGTAAAAACAGCTGATGAAAGAAATTTCAAACGCCTGTACCTTGATCTGTTTCCTGTAGAAGAGCTCAGCTCAGAGTTTACACTGATATTGCTTCCAGTCTCTGATCCTGTAGTTCTAATATACGGTCTCCTTCCAGTTGCAGATAATGGTTTGTTTACTGTACCTAATACAGCAGTTGGTTTTGGCTAAAAGAAAATTTTCAATCTTAAAAATGGGTAATTCAGATACAGATTTAATTTTTAAAATATTTAATTGAGTATTTTAAAATACTTTTTCTGGATTAACAGTCTCAATCACAATGCCATCAGTTTAGAGCTACAGACCTCATCTTCACTTAAAAAACACTCGTCTATCCTACTTTTATTTCTCATCATTAAACAGCACTTCATCAATTGCCTTGGTTTCTTTCATGCTTTGAAGCGATAGCAGGTAGAGAAGTCTCAACAAACCCCAGAATGTTAGATAATATTAGAGGACTGAAAAGGTGTGCCAACATCCTATATTTGCAAAGCACAGCACCTCTGTGAAAGGCTTTCCAAAACGTAATGCAGACTTAGGTTCACTACAACAGTAGAAAACGCATACACTTACTATACAGGAAACCAGTGTAAAAATATTTAACACCATCTATCTGTTGTGGGGTTCTTCAACACAGTGATGGCATTTTAAATTTCGCTACCGCTGGTGTTTGTTGACTGATTATTCAGGCTGGGTAGGCAGTAGGAAGTTTTTTATTTTGTCTCTGGAGAAAAGTCAAGGAAGTTTTCATAACTGGCATAACACATTCTTCACGTAACTTTACATTTCCTCAGAGACCAAGTTAATTTATTACACCATTCTCACAAGAAAAATTAATTCCCATATGTTGAAGTTATGAGGGAGCAGGCAGGAGAGAGATACCACAGATGCTGGAAAATGTTTGGCCAGCAAAAAAGGCCACAATCTCTGTAGAAATAGCCTGTTACTGAGCATGTGTGCAGTAGCTGCATCGTCCTAGTGCTAATATTGCACAACATTTACTTAAATACATTATTCTTGTAACATTTTATTTGCTCTATTTACTTAGCATTCTATAAAAAGTAGGATGCATTTGGTGCAGCTAATAGGAGAGAGAAAACGTGTAAGGGAGAAAAGAAAGCGCTTCTGCACAACAAGCAGGTTGCAAATTTCTGGCACCTACTGCCACAAGAGATGGTGAAGGCAGATCATTGGGAGGGTCAAACCGGAGCAGACAGATTTGTGAACAAGTCCATAAGCAGACATCAAAAGCAAGAGGCACAGATGCAGAGTCTAGCATCCCATTATAAAAATTAGAATGCTGGGGGAGTACAAGGGGGAACGTACTGCAGAAAGTGGCTAGACTTGCATGCTCTCCTTAATCATGTTGTTTTGGTCTCTCTGGAAGAACAATATCAGGCCAAAAAGAACCATTGGTCTGAGTCAGTGGGATATCCTTATACATCTGTGTTTTCCAAAATGGAAGTAGACAGAAAAAGCAGCAAGTGTTTGTGCATTCTATTAGAGCACAGAGTAAATGTCCATTTTCCTATGAACGCTGAAAATTACCTAGATAATACTAGCTTGACACTGGACATCCCCCCCTCTTCTACTTTCACAGAATGCAAAAGAAAAGGCTGTCTTAAATAAGCAAGATTTTTTTAGTTAAGACATAGCTTTTCTCTAAATTGCCGAATGCCTCATCAAAAGAGAAATATAGTAAGTTTATACAGCCAACTAAACTTGCTTCAAGATTACGAATACTTCATTGATTTTATTTGTTTTGCCTTTGATAATATTCAATTACAGCAGCAGACAGATACACTCTTCTGAGGATACTTAAAGCACTAGTGTAGTACTGGCTGCTGCTAAAGAAGGGGCTCTTCTGTCTGCCTCCTCCCTTCCTAACATAACGCCAACTCAGCTCACCGAGTAGCAACCAGGCTGGTGTCAGAGTGAACATGAAGCAAGGAGAGGCAGCGTTCTGCCAGCTGAGCAAATCTCGCTCAAGTGAACTGCTCTGACAGTGGAAACTTTTTGCATAAACGAAAAATCAGGGTGAGAAGCAGCAATTTTAAATGATAATGGCTACTTACAGAGGGATCCTTTGTCTCTACCTTTACAATGAACAATTACCACAAAGTTCTGCTCTAACTGAAGACTTTAGAAACTAATCCAGTAACAGTTTGTGGAATACAGAACATTAAAATTAATAAATGCACATGAAATTTACATTAAAACCATGATTTATACTGTTCTCATGATCTTTATATTTTATAGGTCAGCCAGCATTCTTTCACTAAGCTCAAGAAAAAAAAAACAACCTGCTAATTTTTTGAGCTGGACTAACATCCAACAAAATTTAACCAGAACCAAAGAAAGATAGTTTTAGAATCCCAAGAAAGGACAGCTGGTGGTGAAAAAAGTATAACAATAGAGGGTTTGTTTGTTTGCTTTTGTTTGGTTGGTTTTTTTCCATCCCTCCCATCCCAACTTGGTATTTTCTGTTTCCTGCAAAGATATTAGCTAAATTATGTCTGAAATAAAAGGAGACATTGAAAAGGTTTCAGCCATTTGAATTTAAATTTAACAGCATTAGCGGCTATATTAAAAATATTAAGATTGATAATTTAAGACCTCCAATGCTAGTACTGTCACAATTAAGTATATGCATCATAACTTTATGCCACGCTTATGTGAATAAAGGAAAAACCTGTAGTCATGTGAATAACTATAGCTTATCAAGAACCAACGCCTCAGCGTGCAGGTAACAATCCTGGTGTTGTGTACTCACCAGGTAGTACGTGAAAAGTGTTAATTATGCCATCAAATAAAAGAATCACAAATTATCGTACGCAAACTCTTAACACAATTTTTAAACTACAACAGTCCAGGACATTAAAAAAAAAAAACAACAAACCACAAGTAACAATTCTTTGAATCTAACTTGTCAAAATACAGTACCTTTCCTGTCAAAAGAAGAACCCTTGTCTCTTCTGAAATGTAATTCCTGTCATTGCAGAAATCCTGTATAAAAAATAAAATAAAATAAAAATCAGTTTGCGTTTGCTCTCTCAATCTTGCTGTTGTTTTTTCATATATACACAAGTGACTTCTCAAATTAAATGATACTATCAAGTGCTACAGCTATTTCACACCATGCAACCTGGTGACAAATCAGTCTAACAGATAGGTCAGACTAGTATTTTGAAGGAGATTTGTAGTGAGCGTTACTGAATGACAGTATGACATACTTGAAGTTTGGATTAACATTTTGTCTTCCTGAATGAAATGCATCATTTCAACTGAAGCAACACCGTCCTCCCTGTTTTTCCACTTGCATCTTTTTAATGGGAAGTCCAAAGAGAGGAAAAGAGGTGCTGTTTTCTTTAAAGAAGTTGAAAGTTGCTACCTTTGTCACTCCTGAGTACAGTTTACAGAGACCGAAACGCTGAATGTGAATACAGGCAGCTGTCACAGACACCGGCTCCCCATCACCACGGCATCTGCCATTTCACAGTTAAATAAGCAAACTAAATTTTGCTTAAACAGACTCCGGAAAGGCTGTTAATTAACAGTCTAAGACACTGAAAAAACGTGAAATGTATTCTTCAGTACAGGTCTGGTCCAGAGAATGACTTGGGTTCCAGTTACACTTTTTAGAAGTATGCCTCAAAGAACGGCAGCGCTATTGCTGACAGTAGAGCTGTACTCACCATGACTATTACCAGGCAATACAAGGACCAACTTGCACAGCAATAAAATAGCCAAACAGCTACTGAGAGATATAAACATACCATGGCATGGATAACAAAAAAATTTCCCCTTCTTTTTTGTCTGCTTTGCATTCTAATTGAGATATGCAGTCAGAATATACATATATTCTCATATATTCAGATTCACTTGTAAAACACTTCAGTGCAATGATCTAGCTATACACGCTACCGTATAAATATTTCTTCTAATCAGCTTTTACCTAGTTACAAACACTCTAGCACAAGTTCATAAGACATAGATAGCAAAGCATACAGCTGATGTTTAAAAATTTAATTGTTGAGAATAAAATACATGCGTTTTCCCACTCATGATATTATGTTATGAAGAAAAACAGCTCTCAATTATTAAAAAAACCAAAGTATTTCCCCTTATTACTTTGGAAATTAAATTATCAAAATTTACCTTTTCAGGTTGCGTAAAAAATTTGGTTGGCAATACAGGGTCCTTCGGTGAATCTGCATTGCACATAGCACTTTTGCTGTTGATCACACATAGTGCTATGTCACATACTGTATAAAGTTTCTGAAGAAAAAAAAAAAGAAAAGTATGCTTTAGGAATTACTACTATTTTTACAGTGTACAGAGAACATAGTTCTTTGAAAAGTTTAATCTATGTTTTAAGATAACCACCACTAAGGATATATTTCGTAATTACATTGTTCACCATACTGTTGGCTCTTCAAACAAATACAGAAGTCTCCGTTTTTCATACGATACTATTTAATAAAAATTACTTACTTTACATGCCTATGCTGTACAATAGAAGCTCTTGCTCAATCAAATCACCATGAATGGTTTCTCATCTCTGCTAGAAACTAATAGGTTTAACAGTAGCCATATAATACAGCATTTCGCTCAAAAGCAGAAGGTACTTATGTCAGGAAACTACACAGAAGGAGTTAAAATAAGGCAGGCAGGCAGTAAGAGGAGTATTTAACAAATTTTGTTCATTAACTTCATTAGGTATTGTGTGCTGGATAAGGTCAGCAAGGCTCTGAAAGAACCAGACGGGCAACATACAGACAATGCTTGCAATTAGCACTCTCTCTAAAAGACCATAAAAACGTCTGAGCTAGTGCTTTCAGATTTCCTGCAAATCCTGTTCATCAGCTGCTTGTGAAACCTTCAGCCATCACCTAACACTTATCTGAATTGCATTTCTTACTTCATTGGCCTTTGGCTCATCAGGAGACTGAGCATCTCGAGTAAGCTTGATGTTTTCTGCCATCTTTTTCATGAAGGCATGGCTATTGTTCTCATTCTTTGTCATTAAAACTTCAAGCATGAACCACAGGCACCTAAAAAGCCATAAAACCACAAGCAATTACATTCCAGCTCTTACACTGTAGCTCTCACATACAGCAATGTCTTAAAAATTGTCAGCTGTATTAGTTTTTTCTTAAGAAACCACAATCAATTTGATGGTATCATAAACAGGTAACATCATCCGAAGGTGTTAATAGAGTCTAGACCTTCAACACACAGAGTCTTAATCATACTTTTTGGAATAAATCTGCCAAATTAGTTTGCTTCTCTATTATACTTGTAAACACTGGCCAACCAATCAGCTTTTTTCTCTTCCAGGTATGAACAGAAGCAAGAATTCTGGTGCTACCATCATCTAGATGAAATCCTGTAATCACTACCTTGGGCTATGTCTATATTCCTATCAATGTACCATGACCACACTCAAAATAGGCTTGAACAAATCATACCACTGCTAGACAGTTGCCCACACTATGTGGTTTAATAGTGGAACTCACACAGGAGAGGAGATCCAAAACTGAACAGGTCAGATACTTGCTAACGCTCCATATGGGAAGAAAATAAATCCTTACAGACCAGCTTTCCAAGTTTTCTTTCTTTAAATCTAGCTTATTTATACGGAGAATTATATTCTTTATATATAATATTTTGACTAAAAGTTTGTTTTAAGAATTTTCCAATTATGATATAAACCACAATTAGAGAAATGCAAACTCTGCCAGTAGCTAATTTAAATCTCAGACTCTGGAAGAGAGATTACCTTGTAGAAAGACGCTAGTAAAAAAACCTAGAAAAACAGGATGACTGAACATTAGCATTCCCTGTCCACAAAAGCCCCAATCTTCTTAACTGATACAAATTGAAGATTGTAATGCAAGAGATGACGGAACATTCCTCTCAACAATTCAAAGTAAGAGAGGGCTGTGTTCCATCAAAACACTTAAAATAGTTATCTGGTGTTCAAATAAAATATGTCCGTATTCTGACTTGCATCCAAGAGCTACAAAGGCTATCAGTAAATACATGTGTCAGATACCTTTACATGCATCTATTAACCATTCTCAAGAACTTGAATGGCATGAATACAGGACCAATAGCATACCACACTGACCCAGCTTCTCCAAAACCCTGTGTCATCCAAAGATTACTGCCGAGATAAATTTTACTCCGGTAATTCCAGTTAACACATGTCAACTTCAATAGCCTGATATCCTCACTAAGTCGACAAATCAAATAAATCATTATCAACCCTGGACAAGACCTTTCCAGAACGACAGTGGGATTTCATGTAGAAAAATATGCACCTAGAAGAACACAGCCACATAAAGTAAGCTCATTCTCTGTATCCGTTTCAGTATTTTTGGAACATGAATTCAGAAGAAAAAGACACCGTCTCAAGATAAAAAACAAACTCAAACCAGAATATACCTCTGTAGGCCAAGCTTAAAAGACTTCATAAGAATAAGTATCACAGATTCAGATCAAGGAACTTGCTAAGCATATATTTACTTTACGTGACTGTATTCAGGCCATGTAAAACCAAGATGAACTAGGGGAGACAACTACAAAACACACTGCCAGTCTGCTTTTCCAAGTTTGCAAGCATCTATGTTAATAGACCAGAATTCCTGCCAAAATTCCTGTACAGAGTATTTCTTTGTTTGGAGCAGTCCTCTCTAGCTAGTTCAGCCAGCCTGTGACTAACATGAGGGAGGAAATTTGACAACAAAGGAGAGCTATACAAGGGGTGTCCAAAAAAGCTCTGTGCACTAGAAAGCACTTCTCAGAGAATGTATTAACTCAACAACTGTGAATCAGAACTCATTCCATGCATTTTGGATAAAGTACACACTGGAGAGTGCTTTCAGATGTTGCCAGGAACAGGGAGTCCTGGGACAAAATGTAGACTTGATGATTAGGTAAGAAATCTTCACTGACTTCAGATTCTGACCAGGTGTAAGTCAAGTAACTCAGAAATCACAACAAATTAAGTCTTTCATTGAAAGAAAGAATCAGACTTGAACTTTCACAGGGTGAAAATGCAAAAAGAATTAAGATGTGAACTGGTCTATTTATGCCAAGAATGAACTCCTTTTCTGATGACGTATATTGTAGTATACGGTTATAAACGCTTTTCTAATACCAAAACAACATAGCTCACAGTTCCACCAAAAATAAATACAAGAAAAAAAATCCAAAGCACTAGAACTAAAGCTGGGGGAGGGTACTTTAACAATTTTTAAAAAGTGTTAAAATTTAACTATTTTTTAAAATTCATTACAAGACACAAAGGAATACAAAAGTTACACTCAGATATGAAAGATTATTTGAGGCATACAAGGAGGTTTCAAACTGGAAACAGTACAGAACAAGCTTCTGTATGACAGGCTTGTATACAATAATCAGTGCTGCATAGATTAAGAAGCATTAAGCCTGCACTGCAGACATATAGCACAGGTGATAAGCCAGCAGCAAACTTAGCATGAACTCTAGTAGGTTTGCATAAGAAATAAGAAAAAAAGGAGAAAAAAAAAAAAAGAAGAAAAAAAAATAGTTTCCAGTGAAGCAGGACTCTGAACCAGCATCAGTGGCATTATGTTTTCAAGTCTTAGAGAAGCTCTGTATTTTATAAATTCCAAAATATTTGAACTGACATTACTTGGCATCTCTAAGTGTGTTGGGAAATTTTACAGATATTCCTAGGCACGAATACAAGAATCTAAAATCATTATTTCACTTTAAAAGAAGCCTGGACAACTCACTAATTTGCTATATTATGGTGTGACCTACATGCTACCATTTGGGCTTTCAGAATATACTTCTAAGCAGTTGTTGACGCCTTCTTCCCTTGGTTGAAGTGTTACACATTTCCAAGATTACTGTTTTGCAAAATATTGTTCATAAAACAAAGAGCTCCCCTTCCTAACCATCTTTTTTCCAAGCACAGAAAAATTTTCAGCATAACAATTCTAGAATCATTTGACACTTACTCTTTGACATCACGAAGCTGATCAACATCCTGAGGTTTTGTGAAATCTGGATCATGTGCCAGTAAGTGAATCATATATGGTACCACATATTCAGGCAGCAAGGACAGCAATTTTTCTACAGTAACAAAAAATCATAAATAACCTCTATATTACACACACATCTGAAGAAACACTTTTTTCAAAGTACTACTTTTTCAAATATGGAAGTAAATTTTGACTTGCATTTATTCCTACAAATTTTACGCCTAATGATTCATTAAATGAACAAGGAGTTTTACTACTACAAAACTCCTTAGTCTTACTTCAGTAAGAAGGTCATAAAGCCTAAAATATCAGAAAACAATTTTTTTTTTTTTTTTGAGCAAAACAACTACCATAGTAACAGCATTGTATTTTACATGTATAATTCTCAGCAGTGTACAGAGAAGTATTTTATGGTTCATGCTAATGCTCAACTAAGTAAAATTAGATTTGAATGCATCTAATATAAAGATGAGGAAACAAATTAAACTTATCCAGTGTTTCTTTACGAAAGCAATTTGCTTAAGTTTTAATGATTACTCCTTCCAGTTTACTATTTGACTGTTGTATTCTTAGCAATTTTACTGAAATACTAACCATTAGCCATGGGATTCTGCTTAATGTATTCTCTTCGTATACTGATGTTTTTGAGCAAGCACTGTCTGGCATGTGCTCTTCTCTCTTTCACAGGATCTTTGGCACACAAAGCAAAGATTGCCATATATTCCAAAGGGAGCAGTAATTTCACAAGTGCCTTATGCAGTTTCTGGGCAAATATCTGCCTCACTTGGTAGCACTCATCCTATAGCAACATAAAACATAAGAGCGCAACTGTAAAAATCTTGGTCTTAAAAAAAAAGCATTCAAGGTGCAATTATGAGAAGATTTTTTAAAATATCAACAGATACAGCACAATAAATATTTGAAATTTCAAGAACTCTTCTGAAAGCTTCAGTGAGGAATAGAAAATACTCAACGTAGCAGCAACAAAAGCTCAGACATAAGGACTCTGAACTCAATTAATTAAGTGTCACTTCAGTTCAAATGCAGTTACTTACATTAATGACAAGTGCACAGAGCTGGAACTGTTCTGGGGTAATTATTTCGTGGTAACAGGGTTCCTGTGCAAGCTTCATTATTGCACTACCAGCAGCTAATCGCAGTCGAGACATATCCGATTTACTATACAAACATGAGGAGAAAAAAAAAAAAAACAAACCACGAAACACAACTCACCACAACTATCCTTAAACTACTTCCATGTCAAGATTTCTTCTTTTTACAAGATCAATGAGCAATTAAGGTTCTTCTCTGTCAGATCGGATCACAGTTCTACAGCTTCAGATCAAGCTAAATTAACCTGATTGAATTTGTGAAAATACGGTGCTCTGCTTTCCCCACAAAAAAACTTAATTTCAGTACAATAGTGAAACGAGAAGAGTCAAGTTTCTTGTTTTCATATCACTATCTAAATGAAAACAACACTTTTGCCGCAGATTTTCTCTTTCCTTCCTTCACCCTCAGAATGAAGCGCAAAGTTGCCTCACTGTTGAAATGAAGAAGCTCCACCTAAGATCATCCAACTCTTAAGTGTGTTAAATCTCATCACCCAATTGTTTTCAAAGATACTCCTGCAGGTCTTTTACTCTCTAGAATGGCTTTTACTATCAAGATATCTACAGGGTTCTGAGTTAGATTATTAGTAAATCACAAGAAAGAGGGAGTATTCAAAGCATATTTTTACATTGCCATTCCACTCCTAAATATTAAAACTCTGATTAGATCTGTTTTCTATCATCCCATTAGCCAACATGACGCTCACCTTAAAATTCTAAAAAAACTCCAAAAGAATTAATATTCTTTGAAATTCTACAATAAAACTGATGGAAGCCTGAAAAGAACAAAATCTGACCTGATTCGCTTCTGTTCTGTCAAGTCTCCTTCACTGACGAGCATAGCTGATAATAACCGTAGTGTGGAATTCGCGGATTTCGACTGGTTGTTTTTCATACCCAACAGCCAGCGTACCAAAAGTTTAATTGCTTGCACCTATCAAACACGAGCAAATCGACTATGAACTTACTTCCTGAAGTTGATAAGGCACTAAAACCTACTGCTGTCAAATTGAAATTTCCATAGACTCCTATTTATTAGAGTGGATACATTTTTAAAGGAACAGAATGAAGCAGTAAATATTTACAGAGTGAAGAAGGAAGGAGCAGTCTTTGTGACATCAGGACATTTCAACTATGGTTCAGTGTCTTCTCACAAGTGCATCTAGAGGATGTAGGACACTTGCTACATGATTAAAAATAAGAGCAACTAGATAAACATTTCTAGAAATGGTCATAATTAGATTCACAGTAAATAGCCTATAAAGATGAATGAATAAAATTCACCAAGGTCTCAATTTATTTCAACTCTGTTTATAGTCAGTAAAGTCAAATTACCTTGTACAGAAAACTAAAACTTCTGAATCTTTTAATTTTCTCAACATTCAGCATAATTGATACTGGTAAGTGAAGACACCAAAATGCATAGTTTCTACCAGTTCTATAACTATGTGTATAATCCACAAAAACTCTAGAACACTGCATATTCCAAGGAGACTAAACCAAAAGTACTCATAGAGATTTTTTTTCTAATACTCTCCATTGCACAGCTTGGAAAAAAGTAAGTTTTTAATCTCAAATATACACATTATTACTGATAGCAGATCATTCACCTTTGCTAGTACTTCTGGAGAAACTTCTTCATCCGGAGACCACAATTTTCCATTTTTCTCACCTGTTGACTACAGACATTCATGTAAATTTACGAACAGGTTCAACCCATACAGAAAATGCAGAAGTAAAAACGGAAGAGAGTCATGGACTAAGCTTTCCTTTACACAAAGATCTTTTACAATGCAATTAGCACTGTACTAGCTATTTATAGACCGTTCCTTTATTGACTCACTTAACAAAAAAGCCTTATTCCCCAGAGTTAATAACAGGCAAACAGAATAGTAAGGACTTACCAAAAAAAGAAAATCTTACCCTGTCATTCATTAAGAGATCTTTCACAATAAAATTTGCGACAACAGATTTCATTGGAGAAGCGAACTGGTCTGGAGCCAACATAGAAATATGACCCAATGAAACTAAGGGAGTTATAAGTTGTTCTGGTACATCAGCATTCAAACTTCTACTAAGAGGCTGAGGAAGAAAAAAAATAATTATTCAAAATTCAACTACAAACAAGACAGACATCACACCTAAAATTCATTTATTTTACTGCTGCATTGCTGATGAGTTTCACAGTTTTTCTGTAAGAATTAATAAAGTTAGCAAATCAAAATGGATAAAGAATGTGATTTCCTAATTAACAGCGTAACCAAAAAATATCACATGAGCTAAGGGAAAAACAAACTTTATATTCTCTTCCTGTTCTAATGGTGAAACACATTCAAACCTAGGAGACGTGAGAAAAACTGACCCAGTTCTGCTCAGGAGTTATGAAAACCTGAATCGTAACTGCAAATATCAGAAAATAATAGCATGTAAAAAAGCCTTGGAAACCACCAGGGACATTTATATCAGCGATCAGTATTTCCCTTCCAGATTAACAGTCGCCAGGATATTTCACACTGCTGTAACACCCAGCACCCTCACATCATATGCTGGTATCAAGGAGGGAACATGCACTCTCGCAGAAGCCTAAACAGAGCTCAAACTCTTTAAGCTTAATTCAAAGCTTTTCACACTTCTGAATTATGCATAGGTTCAAAGACAGCCAAGATTAAGAACCTAAGATATTTTACAAGTGCAGATTAATAATGTTATTATTTAAGAGATTACAGTGAAAAGTAATAACCCCTCTGCTCTGTATAAGGTGACTTTTTGCTTTACAGCCTGTCTAAGCAAGCAGTAAGTGAGCAGCAAGTTAATATCTGAGCTTATAGTCAAGTAGTTATTCTGCTCAGAAGTCCTCAGTGAGAAAGCGCTGTATGTGCAAAGACCTTAAAGCATGGTAATTTAATACAGTTTGAAAGTAGAGGATGTTATCCCTCATTTAGTATCTGTGAAATGTGTCCTCATGGAATTTAGTGTGGATCCTTCCAGTGTATTTAGCTTATTCTCCCATGTAGACAAAAATGAATACCTTATCTATCAGGCATCAGAATATTACAAAATCGTGACCGTAAGACACAAGCATTAGTAATTTGCTATTGTCAAATTAATGACTTATCTCAACTACCATGCACCTGTAGGCTTTCTGACCTCATAAGTTGATTTCTGTTAATAAACAGTACAAGTTAATTTTAATTACTAGTATCAATTAAGAACAACAGAAACAAATCTTAAAAACAGAAAAGCAAGACATACCTCAAAGATCTGTGCAAGCTGCACTTCTTTATTTGAAAATATGGCATGTATACAGTGAACAGCTTGTTTTGCCTGATGAGGAGTGCCTCTTTTTGCTTTCTGATGCAAAATCGGAATTAGTGTTCTGTGAACATTAAACAAAATACTTCAAAATGCAATTTGCAATCTACAAAAAATAAAGCTCTTCACCTATACAAATCTATCCTCACAGTCTTGTAAATCAAGTATTCCTTTGAAGTCTGTTCAGGAAAGATCACAATCATAAAGTGAAAAGCAGGATGGGATTGTATTTAGTAATACTTGTTGAACATCTGACTGCACACAGTTAAGCAGAAAAAAGCCCACAGGGATATATCAAACATGAAAGAAAATACTGGTCAAAATAAGGCTGTTTAGGAAGCCAAATATAAGGTGGGGGGAACGTGACAGGTTCAGCTAGGCTAAACTCCTGGGCTTCTTATCCAAGCTTGGAAGCAATAGGGCTGAAGAGAATTTATGAAAGCCGGGAATAACCATTAAACACCAGTGTGTTTATAGGCCTTTACTGCTTTAACTTTGGCCTTTAATTGAAATGTGTACTCAAGTGAACAACTGCTTTGTTCTGAGCTTTTGCATTTGAATCCCCTGAAATCTATCTGCTGATCAGAGGCCACTGAAGGAAAGAGCAGGGCAGAAGCCACTCCAGAGACCAGGTCAAGGTTGGTCAGACTGTTTGGTTCTGCTCCTGAGGGCCTATCCCCTGAGAGATCAACCAACTCATGAGGTTTACCATGCAACTCGCCCAGCAACTGACACGAGAAGGCAAAATTGCCTAGGAAACGTCTGACATAGAAACATCTAGAAAAAAAAAATTCCTTGCTTTCCTGAAAGGTTCAGTAGCAACAGAGCATTCATTACATGGATTATTTAGCACCCAGCCTTCACTGACACTTTCTACATAATCAAAATCAGCAACAAGAGGTGGAAGAAGAGCTTGCATGGTTCAAAGAACGAAGTTTCAAACGTGTTTCTCAAAAACCACTCAAACCCCAAAAACCAAACAAAAGACCCCTAAGGCAGGACAATGGCTCTTCTCAAACCTGCTAAGATTCCACAAGTTGGATTAAATCAGAACCAAACCAGCAAAGAATTCAGTAAAACCTACAGTTAAAATAAGCTTCGATGCCTAACCTACAATTTTCACAGTCTAAGTACCCGCGTACTAAAGGGCCTTTGCGGAGCATCAGTTACGAACCGCACCTCATCCCACCCCAACTGACATAAATCTGCAAAAAGTGAAACCTGATATGATTACATGCACCTTTACATATTTACATCTACAAATTTACCCCTGGTCCACAGGCTCTCTTTGAGCATGGCCAATGCTTCCATCAGACTCTAGAGTCACACAGCAGTCCTTGCCCATGAACTAGTGCACAAACCTACTCATTTTCCGCACGAGGAAGAACTTGGGCTACTGCTGGTCAACATGACTTCAATGGACAGCGAGCAGCCTGCTCACACAAGCGGTTTTAAAAAAAGCAGGTCACTTGAAACAAACTATCTTGCCGATTATATCAAATCTTTTGTTTATGATAAAGATTTCTGAATATATCAAATCTGGAACATCTACTTGGCCTCAGACTTCTTTTTCTTTGTGTCAGTGTAAACACTGACCTGGTTTTAGCTTTCAGAACTTGCTTGCAAACCATGCCATGAGCTAGACCTC
Source organism: Tauraco erythrolophus (assembly GCF_009769465.1). Taxonomy (NCBI): domain Eukaryota; kingdom Metazoa; phylum Chordata; class Aves; order Musophagiformes; family Musophagidae; genus Tauraco; species Tauraco erythrolophus. Next base: position 47,225,394 of record NC_141469.1, read on the forward strand.
CATTTTGACAGCTATATTTTTAAGTTATTTAGGAGTGCCCAGACTATATTTCAGCAAAACCTAGCTAAGGAATAAAGCCAAAAGAAACGTCAGCAATAACATGTCCTTTGACAGAAGACGATACAGCCCAGCAATGCACAGTCTTGACTAAACTCTAGTAGGGAACTGTAGACAATTGGGACTATACTGGGAACTATACTGACAATGGGGATTGCTGGGCTTTTCCTTCTCTTCACCTCTATGAATGCCTTAAAACTCATCTCATATGTGAGCTTGTAACATTCTTGTTTTGCTCAAAATCTGATTCAAATCCTTAAGAATTACTGAGGTCACATCTTCAACTCACAAAGAACTTAAGGTGTACACTGGTATGCATTTTAGTATCGTAATATCCGAGATGCTATTTCAATAAATGAGAACTTAAAGCCTGTGCTTTATAATCTGTATTAGTTAGTTACTAACAGGCCAATTGTAAGGTTTCAGACGGTACCCACAATGTTTTAAATAGCCTGTGAATACTTAGTAGATTATACAGCTCTAATCAGCAGTTGAAGCACGAATTGCATAATGACGATTACAGACAGATAATTATTCTTTGTTAGGAATTCATGCCTGCTTTTGGATCTTGTTTCTCAACTTGTTTCATAACAAACAGAGCTGTTAACCACCAGAGATTATATTTTCATCCTTACAAAGACAGAAAAATTGTGTGAAGGACAGATATGCGTAGAAATTATGCCAAGGAATTACATCTTCACCATTTTTGCATTTTTACATTTTTGCTTTTGCTTGCTTTGTAACCCGGGAAACACACTACACACTGGTTTTAATGTGTCTGTTATAAGAATATTTTTAAGATGTACCTAACATCTTCAATAAATACACAAAAATTGCAAGAATGCAGAATTTAAAAACGAAGAGACAGAAAGGTAGTGAAAAAATATAAAATGATGGAAGAGAAGCTGTTCATATCTATAAGACTATAAAGTAATTTTAGGGGCAACATATTGAATAAACTATCAAGAGGCAGAATTCCAGGTATGAAAAGCAGCAAGTAAAGAAATACACTCACGATCTTATCTGTGGCAGGTCTGTTTCTATTTTGTGACCCGTGTTTCTGAAAATCTGTATGGCTGCCTCAGCTACCTTATCATCTTCCATCCTGAGGCACTGCAGCAGAGACTCATAGGTCTCTGCAGAGTGGAACGAGGTAGGATGTGTAAAGGACAGAACCTGTAGATACACATTAAAACAAAGGTGTATTTATTCATGGTAAATGAATCATCAGAAAAACAAAATTATGGCTGTTTATGAGCATTACCATCAACATAAATAGCTATTACATGCTCATATGAGATTATTACATTCAATAACTGCATTTTGGAGAAGATGATATAAGCATTTTCAAATAAATTCAACTATTTCTTCAGGTCTTCCCCTCCTCGTAATATTTTATATTACATTACTTGAATATGTAAACATATTTATTAAAATGAACACTTTTATTCAAGAGTATTCATTTATATTCCAATAAGAATACTTAAGAACACTTTTTTTAATTTAACTGAACTGAAATCTTAATTCCTCTAGAATCTCTAGTCCCTGAGCAGAAAAGAAATCAAGAAGGTTAAGATATCTACAAACAAAACATAGATTACTGTCCTTTTAGTCTAAAGGTAATAAAATACAACATAATCTGTTAAATAGGAAAAACGTCAAATAAGAAATTAAGCATGCAGGGATTCAAGGCAGGACAAGAGAGAACAAAAGGTTATCCTGAAGCAAAACTATATTAAGTATAGTAAAGTTCAGATAACAAAGTAGGGAGAACAATGAAAAGTTGCATGTATTTTGTGTATTCTTTGGATTTATCTTATCCTGGTTTCTTTGATCAGAGTTGCCTACTTGTGTTGAGTATCAATGCGTGAAATAACATTCTCGAAGATATCCACATCACAGCAACAAAATCTTCAACCTTGGCAGATTTCTTTTCTGAGCTACATTAGCAAACAGACATTACTCGCTTGCATACTTCTGTGTAACTATTTCTACCACAGTTGCCATTACCAAATTTGGTGTGGTATGTCTCCAGAAACTCCAACTCGTTCATTCACACTTCTGAAAAGCCTCACTTTCGTTTTGTAACCTTCCCCTCCATTCCCTCCTATATTTTATACTGCCCTTTGTAACATGTTGAAAATAAATTCTCATTAGTGAACTGCCAAATCCATCACAGATGTTTTCCAGATATTTCAAATCCTTCTTTCTCCCTCAGCCATTTCTCACCACCACTGAGAACACAAGTTCCCCCCTCCCCTTCTTCTCTTCTACATAACTTGGCTCTTGAGTTTATTGCTTGCTTTCCTTCCAGTATAGTGCAGGCCCCAAAGAACATACCTCTTCTAACTTCCCCGTTTCTCTTCCTTTCACTTTACCTCTGCACCTTCTTCTATATGTGTTCCCTAAGCAGAAACCTTTAATGTGCATATTTCGACTCCTGGCACCCTTTTCAAAACATACTTCTATCAAAACCCCATCTCTTTCATTATTCTTTTCCCAGAATACATTAAAAAAGTAATTATCTAAATAATAACTACTAAAACCATGGTAACATTAATTTGTTAGCCGTATCACTTTTGACCCTGCCATTACAGACTATAGCTGCATTAATGTAGATTACCTTGAGAAGTTCAAGTCCTGCACGAATAGCAGTATCAGGACTTACACCCTCCTCTTCATCATCAGCTGTCCCCTCTATGGATTTATTCATTAGTTTTACTAGTGCACTGAAATAAGAGATATAAAAAGAAAAAAGCTAATGAACATGACAATGTACAATGTCAAAGGCTGGAGATATCAGCAAGATTACTTGGTTTTGACAATGAAGAAAGGGAAGGTAACAGTCCATTAGGTAGGCGATGTTGTGGCGTTTGGTTTTAAGTTAGTTTTGTTTTGGTTTTTAATCAAGCTATTCCATTATTCCTTTTTCTTTTGACTTAGCTTTCTGTAAAATTAATTCTTTAGGAAAAAAAAATAAAATCTGAAAACCCCCCACCATGTTGGCCGCTTTCAGATCAACACATAGTTGCATGAGTTTCCGAATGTAATTAGGTTGCCAGACAAGTCTCAAAAGAAATCCAAACATTCTCTTACACAATCCCATAAAAGCTAATTAATTCAACTGCTATATGGAAGGCACTGCTGCAGTTAACTGTGAAAATAACCATCATCATTTTCACCTTAAGCCCCACACATAGCAGTTTCACCAGGAACAACTACTGTATTTTTAAAATCATTTGCAGAGAGCACTGCAAAGAAGTAGCAAAAAAACCCATAACATTCTCTAGGCTGCTGGAAATGAAGACATCTACATAAAATGTTGTTTTGTTTTTTGTTTTTAAAAAAGTGTATTTACAGCTAGGACAGATTAATCTAAATCCCAAGAAAAATCCCTTTTAATTTTTTTTGCCTGTCATTTAAATCATCTTTCTAATCATTCATAAGTTAGTATGATCTTTCAAACTTACCTAATGGCTTCTGAGTCAATATGTACAGGGGCAATTCTTTCCAAAAGAAATTTGACCATTTCCAGAAAAGGATTTGTTGGCTGCTTAGGATTTGCAAGTTTCCGGGCTATCTCTCTCTACAAGAATGTTAGATACAAACAAGAATTATACTCCTTTTACTTACTACCTTAAGCATGTTGAATAAGCTGAATAGAGCCACTTCTTTTAACCACAGATACCTCTATAATCAGTGAAATGTATTATAAGAGGGGCTGTTATTATCTCCAAATCTTTATCACATTATATTGAAAGCAGACGTACTTTACTGAACTCTTTAAATGTAAAATGCATTTAGGTTTCTAGTGAGAGTTCTTCAGAGTTTCGTAAGGAATTGCAGGCCAGATCCAAAACAGAATCAAGGGAGAGGTAAGTGCAATGTAGACAGAATTTAAATATCTATGTTGACAAGAGTAATCCATAAATCTGTAGGTAACCCTGTTGTATGCATGAGATTTCCTAAGCAACAACAAATAAATTCCACCAAAAGCTACATTACTGCAGATGTGCAGAAGCGCTACTCTACCTTGTCTAAAACAGATGCTCAGACCCTATGTACTATGCCTATGAATGTTTTGGATCCAAAAATCTGTTTTTCCCCTCTGAATGCTCCAAATGTCAAGCACGTTAAATTCAGCTGCAAACGCAGCACAAGATGGTTAAGAAGATATTTTCTGTTTTGAACAGAAGTCTAAAATGTTTCAAAGAAATGACTTCTTGACCTTCGTTCTCCTAAAGGGTTGGAGGCTGCAGACTCTACAAACTAGGAAATTGTTCTAACTGTTATGCTAAATGATCTTCAGGACGAGAGGAGAAATCTTTTTCTTGACATTGCATCACTGCATTCCCAAAGTGCAAAATTTACTAGTTTAGAAAGAGACATACTCTCTACATCAAGAGGTAAGGACATAATTCTGAAGGTCATTCTGTTCTCTTCCCTGACAATTTCGGAGTCATGAGACAAAACCCAAGAAGCTCATGTTTGGTTGTTGATGCCCTCTTGTGATTTCTGTCAATGAAATTGCTTACTCTATTTTGAGACAACAATGAAAAAACCGTCTGTGATTGTTGGCACAACTGGTAAATCTCTAGAAAAGTCTGATTTAATATTAAGATATGTATTTTCATCAAGAGGTTAAGGAGATAAGAGAAAGACTGTTCTCAAAATAACTTTCTAGAAAGAAAAATAAATTATTAATATGCAAATGGTATATTTGGCTTGCTGGTACTCAGAACAAGTTTCATCAGTGTCAGAAGACAGTTTAGGAACCTTAACATAAGACAGACACTTGAAATAAAATACTTCAAAAAAATTTAACAATTAGTCTTTTAGACTTTATGCTTGATGCTCATAATCCCAGGAAGGAATAAAGCTTATGTTTTCTTAGGAAGCAAGATTATGATCACAAATTATATTTTCCATAATCTCTACAGGTTAAGCAAAAAGGTATTTTATGTAAATTAGAAATATATAAAAATCATGTTAAGGTACCAAAAGAGACCATCAACTCAAGTAACTGCTTTCAGCACAAATATTTAAGGTATAAAAGTTTCCTTACCACACAGACATCTGCCTGTTTACAAGAACACGTAGGGCTAATTAACAGTTCAAGCTGGGACCGAAGTTTTTCATCATCACCCAGAACCTGATTGAATTTCTTCACAAAATCTTGTGCTTTTCCAGGATCTGGAAGGTTTTCTGTGTAATTAAACACAATATAACATAAGATAAGTTTGCGACTTCAGTATGTCAGGTTTCACAGAAGTACAATTTCCAGGAATGTTGTAATAACAGTTTATAGAACTTATTAACACTTACTTGCTATGGTCATCAGCTTTCCAAACATGGCAGCACTGTTTGCTTCTGACTGAGGACAACAGCAAAAACAAACAAATCAGCTACATCTCCTTTATAAAATATACCTTTAAACTGATCTGTTAGTTCTTCTGCAGCACTTAATTCTACTCTGGAATCTTATGGTTTATGTTTTTGTTTTAAGAATAAACATTAGAATAGTATAACAGTATCGTTGGCAGCTACTACACAGAGAAAAAGGTGAAGAATCTCCTTGCAATATCAAAGAACTGGAAAAATTCATTAATTCATATAATAGATCAAAATCAATTGTTGGAAAAAGACATCAAAAAAATTCCAAATAAACAATTCCCCCAAGCCCACCTCCACACCAAAACCCCAAAGCAATGCTCTTCTATTTAAAGTTTCTGCTAGTTTGAAGATGTGCTTATAAGTAAAATTCCAGTATACTTAAAAACTTTTGTTAACAAACAAACAATTTATGTTACAGCATATTCCACTCTTGAAATATGTTATAAAATGAGAAACAAAAAAAGATCTGTCAAAAGCAAATAAAAAACTTGGAAAATATTTTTAACCTTTTTTGACAGTTATTGACCAGTAATATAAAATAATGGTAAACATAAGGAGGCCATGTACCTTTAAGCATTTCTGAAAGCAACTTTACTTAATAAGAATTGAACATTGTCTACATATGGAAATCAACAGAATAATAAAGTCACACTGAACAAATAGCACAGTATTAAAATACCCAAGTAAATTAGTCTAACAGGTCCATTGAATAAAGTATTAATATTTTTTAAACCGTACAGTGGGCTGCTTATGCAAGTCTAGTAATTCTCGTACGTGACTTCTTAGCATGTTCTGGCACTTCCACATCTCATTCAGTGCTCTGCAAATGCAAAACCAGAAAAGAAAAGCTTACCAATTCGTTCATAGCAAGAACATGCTGGATGTATTACTAAACAAGATTGTTTATTTATTTATCTTACAAGTACAGCATCTGCTAGGTACTATCAAAACCTACCAAGCATTAAAAATAATTGTTCCAAACAGGGTGGAACCGAACATCACCTCTCCGATTATTCTACTTGGAACAATTTCACATATGCAGGACAGCCACAGTATGTCTTACAACCACCCAAATTATCTTGAAAATATTTTTTCAAAATAAAAATCAGGTCACTACTAACCAGCATTCAGTTATAGATATCTTAACCATGGAACCTAATATAGAGCAAATCCAGAAGTCATCATTTCCACATTACTCTGCATTCTTCTCATTGGATGAAAACGACTGGATAAAACCACTCCTTTCAAACATCAAGGTAACTTTTTGTCTAATGGACATGTAAAATTTGTATATAAAAGGGAAATGTTTTGAAATAATACTTGCATATAACACTAAGCATCAACTGCTTATATTTTTATTTAAATCCTGATAATACAAGAAAGACAATTTAGATGCTGGAAAAGCCTGAGAAAGCAAGTATTTGCTGACTACAAGCTATACTCACTTCACAGCATTTGGATCCAAGCTAGCATACAAATAGTACAAGCACTTCATTCGCTCTTCTGTTTCCAAATTGTGTGGAACAAGATACTGAGCAAAGATTTTCTCTACCAGTAATCTGTAGGAAAAGAGATAAAAACCGTATATTTCCAAAAGTGGTGATGCCTTTCAGACAAGCAGAAAGAACAAGAAATATCAAAGTCATTGAAACTAGATTTTTCAATAGAGAAGAAAAAAAAGTAGTGGTCTTTTTCTCATCTTTAAAGATCCCTTCCACTGTTGATAGAAGGATTAGCAAGAACTACTGCTTAAGAGCTTTTCCATGTTCTTTCATTTTCATCTCTACGAGGGAGTTGTCACCATCCAAATTCTCCTTTTCCTTTAGGCTGAGAAGCTCCCTTTGCTCACTCTCATACATACGAGAAAGGGATATAGACAGAAAAAAGGAGAAAGAATACAAGAATATAACTCAAGGAGGAGGAAAAATAAAAATCCGATGTATCCTCAAGGGAAAGGTTAAAATAAAACTGTAGTACTTGAGAAAAAGTAAAACACTTGAAACTACTCATTGTTCTAATATAGAAGCTAAAAAAATTGGCATTAAAAAGGTGAAGACAAAGCAACATCAAAATATGTACAAGAAAAGGAGCAAAAGGGAAACAAAGTAAGAGCAAACCAAACCAGCAAAATCATTATCAAATTATCTATTTTTATAAAAATAACACATTTTTAAGGTTTTACATAAAATACGAACCTTGAAGTACAAAATAGGACTGCACAGTTCATCTAATTATAGCCCTCCAAATGAAAGAACATTCAGACATTAATTTAATCCATAGCAATGAAAGCAGTGCACAATGTCCAGCTATACAATTTGATATTTATGGACACATATTTTGTGTGTTTGAATCTATGAACTTTTCCACTATCATTCCTATTAAGTACTCTGGGAGTGCCTTGTATAAAGACTGTAGAAGGCAATGCAGGTCAAACATATCATATTTCTGCTCAAAGAAAATTCCAAGAGACATGGTGGCAAGGCAGAGGAATAAAAGGATGATCATGAATAGGGATACAACTCCGTTAATATTAAAGGAAACTTGTCTTTCTCCCTTTAAACATATGTTTTGCTGTTGATGACTCCAAGAACTAAATTACTTGAGGAACAAGATCTTCAGATCTCAGGGGACTCCGCATCTGTTTAACATACTAGGAGACTGGAGGCATCAGAGTTATCTTACTAATTTACAAACATTGCTCTAGCCATGTCTTTACAGATACAGGCTTTAGAAAAGCTGTCAACACAAATGGTGAGACTGTATCATGACTTCCCTGGTCCATGTTGGTTAGGGTCAAGATTTACAAACAGGGAATACCTCAGGGACACACTTTTCTCCGGTGAGGAAAGACAGTGGCTAGCATAACAAGAGCGGGTAACACGGCAGTGTTTAAGATGTGGTTATTTCACTCCATTCCTTATGCATTTGTTGTAAAACAAAGAAGCTCAGCACACACAGGTGATAAGCAGTTCTTACAGTCCAAAGTTTTCAGTCTTGAGTAGACATGCACATCAATAGTCAAGTAACATCAAAAACATCATCAAGTGACTGAGTTAAGGATGTGTGGAGAAAATTTGTTCTATTCCACTTCATGCCCAAACACTGTGCGACGCTGCACTGTTATCTTTTGAAAGAACTAGCGTTATCCCATGCACACAGTAGAAAATACTCCAAGGCTCAGACAGATGTCACTGTTACTTTCTATCCCCCTCCCTCATTATGGAAGGAAAACAGGCCAGAGTTGGCTAATTTTGATCTATGCTTGTGTGTTTAAAAGATTGGATGGACTCTGTCTTAAAAGATCACAGCATTTCTACAGCTTTTCAGGTGTTAAAAGTACTAACTTTCTAATTCTGAGAACAGTAACACTGAAATGCATTTATTCCTCCACTCTGAGACTGGGAAACCAACCCAATGGTGTGACTGAGCAAGAACTTCATTGTCAGCCTAAAAAACTAGTAGAATTTGTATTAAAATTCAGAGTACCAAACCAAACTAGAGAAACACTGAAAATCAAACCACCAATCTTTCAGCGCAGATACCCAGAAAACAAACAGCATACAATCCATGCCTACTCATGAAAAAAAAGTTTCAATGGCTTAATCAGACTTCCAGAAGAAATCATGTCGGAGAAAGAAATTCAGCTATGATGACACTCTTTCCGTAAAATTCCTTGCCTCGTTTCCCTGACAGTATTCTGCATTTTCCATGAGCGGGAATATTGAAAACATCTGTCCCATCCACTATGGAACTTTGATTCATTCCCTGCTCACCATCTATGTTCTGACAGTGAGACATGAACATGGTAGGAAAAACCACAAATGAACCTCTCAATGCAAATTAAAGCATATTTGATGCAGATACCTATGCAGAATTAGCTTTATATGAACTGTGTGGAGATTTCCTAATTCTTCACTATTTGATACTTCTACCTCAGCAGACTTTCACTGTAAATTCTGTGTGTACAATCTCATAACTAATCAAATACGTAACTCTGGCCCACTTACGATCAGCCAGATGAACAAATGAGAGCCTTCACCACTGCAGCACTAAGAACTCGCTGTCATAACTGGCAACTGAAGGAGGCCATTGGCCCATTCAGACTAGCCACTAACATCACAAAAACACACTGCAGTAGCACACTGTAGAAGCAAGATGCTAAGAAACACTACAAAGAAATGGCTGATTTCTGAGCCTGCTGTATTAAAAATCTAGGCTGAAATTCTATCTTATGTGATCTCATAGTTTGGCTTTCCTTGCAAAAGACAAAGAATTTAACAGTAAGAGTTTAAAACTGTCTTCCAAAACATTGGCCAAAATACTTTTCTCTAAGCCAAAATGGTATTTCAAAAATTATAGGGATTGAGTGACAAAACAGAGATGACTAGACAACAGTGGAAGCACTCCTGATATTTCTTCAGCTTTTCTTCTACCTGAAGGGTCCATTTCTACACAATATACCAAAAGGAGATGTTTGTGCGTGTACCGTAGTGCATATATGCACGGCACTCACAGATCACAGATTTTAACATGCTAGCCTCTGGAAAGAAGCAAGGCAAACACAAACTGGGTATAGCAAATACAAAATCTGTTGATTTTTTTTTCCTGTGCAGTGGTTAGTTAATGACAATCTACTATCATCACGGATCTAGTTCCATTCGTAAAGAGGATGAATATAGGAACAGATAACGCGACCATCCTGAATATCTTAGTACATGTCTTAATGATTATTAATTAAATATATCATACTTAAAACCACAAATACAGAATGTGATATAATAGCTTTCTCAGGATAAGCACATATTTTCAGAGTATCTCTTATCACTATACAATTAAAATTAGGAAGGCTTAGGTTAACTCACTTGTCATCAATGCTATTTTGATAATATATGTGCAAAAGTTTATCCTTTATCCAGCTCACTTTCTCTGCAGCATCTTTTCCAGCCTCGGCATGAAGACAGTATTTCTTGTATAGCTGGGCAAGACCCATCATAGCTTCTTTTCTTACTCGCCACTTGAGGGGGAAGAAATGAAAAGAAGGTGGGGAATTGGTTTTGGTAAATACACATCAAACATATACAAAATACAGTAAAGGTGTAGAAGCGTGAAAGACAAAAAGTCACATTCTGACCTACATTTAGACACTTCAAAAGCTGAAAAATGCTGTTTAAAGCCTCTAAATGAGAATTTGTAAAGCCTACATATGGGGTTTCTTCCCTGCACAATGCAGATTAAGCACTGTCTGTACAGAGGAATCCCGTACTCCTCTGTGCTGAGCAAAGAAAATCTGGGAGCTAGTCAGTATATATACTTTACACGTATACATGAGTAAGTGTCACCTTGAACCAGAATATGGAAGACTTATCTATTCAGAGGCAGGTACTAATTGGTAGTGGCAGCCTTCTTTCTCCCCATAGCCTTACACTGTCTTACAGCACGCCTGTCTAGAAATGGGAGATCCGGAGCTTAAGTCTAGCTAAACCTGCTAGGACTTGAACTCTTAGGCCACTTTCCAGGACAGTGGGAGAGGCCCTTTTTGCTGAAGCCTCAAACTACTCACTGTAAGACTCCAGGGATCAAGGAAAAAGCCAGACTACAACATCCACAGATGGAGTTCCTGGGTTCTCATCCTTCCTTTTGGTGGTCACTACTTTACCCCCTCATGTAAACAGGAAATGTCCCATTATTAAATGATTTAACAGACAAGATCTGTAAGCTCTCCTACACTGACTTGTGGAAGGAATCATATCAGGACAGACTGAGGATTAATCTAGAGAGAATAGTGTCTCCCACTGAATGCTTTACACAGAAAGCCTGAGAAGAAACTTGTTTTCCCTCACTGTTTAAAAGAAATGCATGAAATTCAAACTGGAAGAGAGAATTTCTTCCATAATACACCTGATATCAATTTTGGCCTGGAACTCCAAGAACAAACAATGCTCAAATAATTTCACCCTATGAAGCATAAATGTAGATACTACCATTCACATGCATAACTTCTTCAATCTTATTAAACTTGTTTTAATAACTCTAAGTGAGATATCACACATGTAATTTCTTAATAGTTTTACTGAGTGACTTCCTTCTCTTGAAGGGCAAAGAAAATAAAAGTCTTGAAGATAATATGGCTTATGTCTGCAAAACAGCCTTAGACATTACTAGCTTTTGGAGTAAGTTATGTCAAGAAGATGATGGAAAAAGTAAAAACGTATTTTGTTACATACTTCTTGAACATTAAAACCACAAGTAACAGGTCAAGATAGTAATGACTTTGACAGTATATAGTATAATACTTTGTTTGCACAAAAGAGAAAAATTTTAGATGTAAATAGACATTATTGTTTAACTTCTCTGCAGGAATTTGTTCACACCCATTGCAATCTAAAACACATCTGTGAAAGTCTGTTCTCAGGAATGGGCTAAGTCTTTAGACCACTGTTCTCTGTTGGGAGAAACGGGAACAGAAGTCAGCTGTCAAAACTCTCCTCTAACTTTTCAGGTTCTTAAGGTTACTCCAGTATAAAGGAAAAGTACTTGAATCCTTTTTAGAAGCTTTTAAAAAAAAATACATATTTTAAAAAATGTCTCCTGAAACTAATGATTCTGGAAAGTGAAGACACTGAAAAGACCCTAGAGATAGTGCTCCAATCGAAAATTCCTCAGAACAATTCTTACCAAAGACTAGATTCCAGTTTTTGGGAAGCACACGTTCCCACAGTTACTTTTCCAACTGGACCAATAAAAATGGATTTGAAAACTATAGGTGGTGGTGGGATTTATTTGGTTTTTTTTTGTTGTTTTTAATAGCTGTAATCGTTGTGCAAATGCTCATACAGATCAAGTTAGCTAAGGACATTTTTTAAAAAATGAAGTACTTTCTTTTAGCCAAAATCTTTCACCCTAAAAAAGTCATTAGGCTATCTTTATTAAGACTGTGCAAATTAGAATATGATCACGAGAAAAAACAGATTGCATAAATGGCATAACAGTTAGCATGATTTAAATTCAAAGTTTTCTAGATTCCACATTGCTTTATAAATAAAAAAGAACTGAAATGGTAGATTAGTGTATTTAAACAATCAGCATTTTACTTCGGCCTGTTGGACAAGTGTTCTTTTTATAGTAATATCTATACTCATTTAATAGATAATTTCAGGTCAAAAAAGAATTAGATGAAGTCAAACTGATGAATGATCACTTAGGAGTTTGCAGTAGATGAGTCCAACAGAAACCTGGCTACAAGGGGTAAATGCAGTCACCAGTAGATAAATTGAGTTCTTTAAAGCAAAAGAATAATTAAAATAGGTATAACGCACTCTGTCTGGAACTGAAAGAATCCTACACAGAAAATATGAAGACAGTTACATGAACATATCAATGCTCCTCTCCCAAACTGGAGAAAAATAAAAAAAACCCACACAAGCACAAAACAACAACAAAAAATACTGAAAGTTTACAAGTCCTTGATATTCACTTTATAATACTAATTATATTCACAATGACATGCTATATTGTTAAGGTCTCCTTCAAGTGCTAAGTATTTGTTGTAGTCATTTCTCGTCAATCCTCAATTTTCATTTCTCCTCAGGATGTATATGTTTTTTCATGAAAGCTCTCTCCAGAGATTTTTACAGGAGAAACATCATCTAGAGGTGAAGTTATTCTTCACTGATGAATGCCTGAAAAGACACCTAACCTTGAAATGTAATATATCATCAAACCTATGACTGGTGCAAAATCCCTGATTCAAACATACCAGGAACATTAAGCAGCACCACACTGGGTTTAAGACTATACAAAGTGAAAATCCCTAGCTCTGTAGAAATGGGTATTACAGCCATATAACTGACTGCCTCTTACTGATGTTGACACACTAAAGGAAAGAAGAGACACTATGCAGAAGACAGAGCAACAATCATCCCATTCTGACAAGGTGCAAGTCCCAGTGGGAAGTGGTGGTCACACTACAAGTTTTTAGATTTCATAAATTATTTTTTGGGCATGTTTGTTTAATGGCTGCAAAAGAAGGAAGGTGGTCTTAATCACTCCTGAGAAATGTGCAAAGTCCAGCTGCAGGCACAACTAATTGAAGAGCTGCTTTATAATACTTGACATACTCAAAATCAGTATATCAATTCGTGCAAACATGACACACTTTTCTCAAAATCCATTATACCATTCTCATTTAAAAAGGAGAATATAAAAGAGAAAATTACTTTAAAAGAATTAAAGTAACTAGCTAGAATGACATAAATTATAGAAAAGATGCCCCCTATCAGAGAGGAATGACAACAAAAAAATACATGGCTACACAGCACACTGAAGTACGCTATTAAAACACGATCCTCCAAAGAGCACGGAGCCACATCCGAAAGAGAGCAAACAGGAAAAAGTATAAGCTCTGGCAAGTTGAATGAAGCATGTGTTGCAGTTTCAGAACCAAATTATTAAAAGTATACTAATTAAACATCTTCACCAAAGCCTCCAGAAGCAGGAAGCCTGTCAGACCCTTTTGCAGGGCTGAAAGACAAACAATTTATTCCAGGAGAGAGTTCTGAAGAGGTCTCTTAAAGTGGTATTAGAAGACATTTTAAAACAAATTAATGAAACGAGCAGCAACAAAATCATTAAGACCAGGTGGTATTCCATCCATGACTCATATAGTAATTTAGAAATGACACATCAAATACTAACTGTTCCGTTACTGCAATCTGTCAATCAACAGATTGAACACAGCAAATGTGAAAGTAATGAAAGGCTCTGAAGAGGAACAGTGCCACTCACCAGAACATCTGATTTTGAATGGGCAAACGGGATGAAACAAAACAGTAACAACAACAAAGTGCAGACACTACTGAAAAAATGAAGTTATGGGAATGATTCATTGCACTTTACATAATGGGAAGTTTTGTCTAGGAAAAAACATAAATTTTAGCAGACCCACAAGTATATCAGTAAAACGCATTAGGTTCCAAAAAAGCTTCCAACTAAGTCTCGCACCAGTGGATTTTAAAATAAAAATCCTGTTGTGAATTAATCATTAACTAAAACATAGGACACAATGGGTGGAATTAAATGACTGGTTTTCACAATGAAGGGAACGAAGGGAATCTATTTTGATGGAGTCAGAAGGAAATCTGTGGCACTTAACATGAAAAATTATTAGAAAATGAACTGAACAGTATGTATAAAATTTACTGAGGTAGTCAGATCTAACATAATGAAGAACCGCAGAAAAATGTCACACTGCTGAATCATTACAATATGAAGTGAAAGAAACTCAGATTAAGGCCAGGTTTCCCATCTTCATTAACTCTGCATGTATAATGTTAGGCAACATATCATCTAAAATTATTCAGGAAAGATACTGAAGTCAACACGGATGTTTTCCAAAATTTACAGCTCAGTGCTCAGAAATAGCGTAAAAGAAACAGAATGTTACAAGAACAAGAAAAAAAATATTATCATAAAGTACATCCACAACCCAGTGCACACCTTGAATGCCGCGGACAAGTCTGGTCACCTTGGTTTCAATTGGATATAGAGCAACCAGACAAGAATGATCAGAAGTATGCAATAAACAATTTCTGTGGAAGTTAATCAGGTGATTCTTTAGCTCGGAAAATAGAGGAGCGGGGAAGATATGGTATACATATTTATTAACCGTAAGTGGGTCAAAGAATATTTATTATTTTTAAAACTGCAAGAATTATGAGATACCCAGTGAAATTATGAGACAAGTTTAAAACAAACAAGTGAAGTTACTTTTTCCGCGCATGCATTAAACTGGAATTTACCGATGCAGATGCCATGGATGCTTGTAAGGTACAAGTAAGTTCAAGATAGAGCTTGATAAATTCATGGAATAAAGTTCCATCGAAAGCTATGATGAACATCATTAAACAGATTGAAGAAATCCTTAAATCACAAATTGCTGGGAGCCAAAACTGACCACTATGAGAATTAAACTGGACTTTGGCTTAAACACATGTGGCAATTCTTATGTTTTTAAATATGACTGTGTTCCTTAAAAGTCAATGATCTTATTTGCTTGACAACACTTGATTGGTGCCTCCATAACACAGAAACTGTATTAACATGTTCTGTTAAGAAAATTATTTTTCCCCACAGCATTCTAGTTGATAGTCAACTCTAAGATTCTCCATTTCTGCTTTGTTTTTTTGGTTTTACTTTTACCAAATTATATTAAAAGCAGATATTCCTGAAAATAAAATATTAACACTTACCCGTTTGTCTAGCGTTCTTTCCCTTACAAAGCCAAGCAGCTGGTCATTGACTAAGGAAAGATCTCTCTTGCCCGCGGTAATAATTGTAACAATAACATCATGTCGAATGGCTTCTTCTGGGTCATGTGATCTAACCTTCAAATATTCTGTTACAATCAGAAACAATTAAAATCTTGGCTTTTTTATGTAGATATGACGTATTCTGATCTATTAATAATGTTAAACCAATTAAATGTCAGTCACATATCACAACGATATAATCTATTAAGCATGTAACTGCCTACAGGAAACATCTGTTCCGTCATTTTCTATGTTAAATATAGAACAATTTTATAACTGTAAGTATAAGAAGAATATAAAAATGAACAGCTTTTACAATAACCTCATTTGCAACAAGCAATGAAGTGAAATAAAGCTGATTAGAACATATTGAAAATAAAGGAGTGAGGAGGTGAGAAGAAATAAAAAGAGCAGAGACTCTTATTCCCAAAGAGCTAAGAAGGTAAACAATAAATGAAAAATACTGACAATTGCTGCAGGTTAGCTTGCATCAAAAGAGAACAGTATTTTCAGTTAAGTCTGAAATTCTGCTCCTAGTTAAAATGATGCTGAAGTGAAGGAAGAAACTTCATAGTTCAGATCAGCACAATGGCATTTTCTAAACTCAATGAAAGAGAGTGCTGGGGAACACATTGTTTCTGAAAATAAATCAAGATGTTGCACCAATATTTGCTTTCACTTGCCAAAAGTTTCATTAGAATCTGAAATTACTTCAAAACTCATTCTGCAACGGGTAGCTTCTTAAAGACTCACTCTGACAAAGTCCACGCAATGTCACACGCTCCTCTCTTTCTAATAACTAGCACTGCAATTACTCAGTATTTAGCTCTTCCATCCAGCATCAAGCATGGAACTTGATCATTTCAGAACTATACTGCTATGTACAGAAATAATTACATTCTTCCTTGCTCATTTCCTAAAGTATTCTAAATCTCTGTATGAGCATCTCACCAGTGAGGTCTTTTGCTAAGTCTGGATGGTTCATTAAACAATGACTGGCGAATTTCACACTCTCTAATCTCACAGGGACATGGATATCATTGAACCTAGAGGGACAGAAGATGATGAATGTTAATTTTTAATTAGCCTTGCAAATCAAGATTATTCTCTATGTAATAACATGTGTTGATAGTATATTCCATTAACTATGAGAATACTTCTAGATGGCAAAAAAATACAATAGGAATGTTCTGAATTTATCTCCATAAACGTACCTCATACACATTTTTATGTTATTTATTAAGTAATTAAGTCAGGACTAAAATTAAAGGACGAATACACTACATGCGGATGAAATGTTGACCCAATGGATTTCGATCGTTGAGTTTTAAACATAATTCTCCATACACTGTCAATCGTGTGTACATATATATATACATGAAATTGTAGAAATATAAATCACTATATAGCATGCACCATTTGAAAACACGCCATTTTAAAAAATGATAAATTTCTGTATTTACTTAAAAGGAAATATTTCTTCACTAAAAAGGTAAATGCCAAATAAAACAGATACAGTTGAAGATACGGCTGAACAGTATGAAATCTCAATCAATGCTGGCATACCTATTGTCTAATTTTTGCTATGTACATAACATGTTACCTCTATCTAACCTATATTCCCATAGCTGACAACAATATAGCAGCAGTTCTTCAGGCTTCTTTGCTCTAAAATATAACTGTATGCAATTCTCTGCTTCAAAGCTTAAACAAAAGAACTTGTTCAATCAAATACAGTTACGTCCTCTAAAAACACAATGAAAAAATGTAATACTACCAGAAGAAATTCAGAACAAAAAGAAGAGAAATTCAGAATTCTATCCCCGTTTCTCTTACCGCCCAAGAAAGCATTGCCAAAGAGGACGATTTTGTGTGGCCAGATCAGAATCTTTGGAGCCAAAGAGTTTAGCCAGAAGTCGAACAACAGCCAAACGTTCTTCTCCATCATTGCTCTAAAAATCAAAACATGAAAAGGGAACTGTAAATCATTACTGGTAATATCTTAATAATAACTTCTGGCTTCCTCTTCCTTTTTTCTGGCTTTTATAAGTTAGATGAAAAAGTGAATTTGAAACAATTTCTGATAATCCTCAGTCTCCGTAATTGAGTTATTAGATGAATATGAGTAAAAATATATGAATACCTATTGAATTAACATATTACAGCCACTGAATAGATGGCAGTGCTTTGAATATTCCTCTTCTTTCAGGAATAAAAACCCACGCACAGTAGTTTGAATAACATATCTCCTTAACAATTTCAACAATGAATGATTTTATTTTTGTTTTAAAACATTTTTAGCTATTTTATGTGTGTGGAAAAGACATTAATTAAGATGTTATAAATATATGTGAATTAATAAAAGATACATGTAATTTCACCAAATACCTATTTCTTGGTTATTTTTGTTTGTTGCCACCATACCCTAGATCTACACGCATACAATAAAATTATTTCTCTTGTCCACTTACAATCTTATGAGAGACAAACAGCTTTTAATTAAAAAAAAAAACCAAAACCACAAAAACCAAATCATGACAAATTAGCTATTTCCAAGGAATCAAAAGAAGTCAGCTGGCTTATTAGCTGATCATGACAAATTTGAGAAAGTATTTGCAATATTCTGCAAATCAATACTGACACACTTGCATTTCATGAGATAAGCCAACCACAGCCTAATCACTTTATAAATTTCAGGTGAAATCAAAGATTAAGTACACATAACTTTTGCATTAGATCATATGAATTTATACTTATAATCATTATATATTTTGTGTGCATAATACAGTTTGCGAGCAGAGAAAGCACACAATTGTATACAACTTTCTAATGTCCTTCCTTTAATATTACATTTATCTTTAAAATAAGGTGAAAAACAAATATTTTTATCCCTCCATCAGAACACTTATTAAATCTACAGGTCTGTGCTCTTCATATCCACACAAATATTATTACTTGTCCAGAGCTACACTGCAACCTACCTTCAGCTTGAATTCAAGCTGTGGCATGACAGACAGCAGTAAGTGAGGATCTATGGCAAAAAGCTCTTGTATCAAGTCAAACACGTGTTCTGACAAGTCACTTACTGAAGACTTTCCCAGTACCAGAACCTGGTTAAAAAACTAGAATACAAACAATATTATTTAGCAGATTTTTCTTCCTTAATACAAACACTATTTGAAAAAAATATTTTACATAGTATCATTAATACATTAGGTACTCAATGCATATTTTTTCATTAAATCAAAGCATTTCACCCTCACAGTTTTGGCTCAAGCAAATTACAAACAAACCTCCTTCAAAATTCAGTTCTATTACTTCCATCAGGATTGATTAATTCATGGTTATTCCATAATTTAAAATATAAATAACCATCTCCCCAGCAAAATTAACAGATAATAAAATAATTGTTAATTTAAAATGCATATTCATCCAGTAGAAGTTGAGAAAAAAAGTTATTTTTTATTTTCTTATAATTTAAAAACAATCCAAATTGAAGATCATTAAATGCTGAAAAAGAAGCTTCTCTACTTTTAATCCAGTTTAAAGAATGTCAGACTTTATATGTCTTGTGATATTTGAACGTAACGTATCTAACAGAAAAAAACAAAGTAACCGAAACTATGAATGATTTCTTTTGGATCTGTTAAATTTGAATATGCTTGATGTAATTCCTATTAGATATTGTGGGTTAATATTATTTGAGCAGTGCAAATGCTACAAAGCTTTTATACACTTGAATAAGAAAGCAAGAATAATGATATTAAATCAACTCAAAGGTCATCCTGTTTCCAGGATATGTTATCCAGCTATGACTAATTACAAAAGCTTAAAAAAAACACAGGAATTGGAAAGCGGTACTTGTTAGCAAAACTCTTTGAGCTTTTAAATACCTACTGATTAATCTTTTATGAATTTGCCTAATTCCCTTTTTATACTACTCTGACTCTTAAAAATTTTATTGGCTTCAGCACCAAGGAAAGGCAACAGAATGCACCAGATCACATCTCCCACAACATTGCAGCAGCTATTTTAACAGGCAGAACATACAACATTGACATTGAACAAAAGGAATTATAGTAAAAGGAAATCTTGCAAAAAACTAAATTCTTTTAGTCTTTATGACTAAAACAAGTTTAGGATGAAAAAAAGAAAAAAAAATCTAGTAAAGAGCTTGTAGTTAGAAATGCTTCCTTCTAAAGCTCAGTATGAAATGAGGCTGTCTGGTTGCTGGACACAAAGTACTGAGAATTCCTTTTGTTGCAACAGGATTTTTTGGTGGTCACCTATTTTCACAGCCTAGATTTAGGCTTAACTTTAGAGAGTGAGATGGGTAAAACTTAATTTCCTCTTCACTTATTTGAAACACCTCACGTACTTCTTTAACAATCAATCTAATAATACCTTATTCGGAAAATGTTATTCTTGTAGCTGCATTACAAAACATGACTTTTACGAACAATATTTTTAAACAAACAAACAAATCTCCAATAAATCGAGACAGTAACAAGTACACTTGTTACTTGTAGGTAACATGCATGTATTAATTTACATACATTGGCAATACACGGTTCAATGGTCTGGACGGTCCTTTTCAACAGGACTTTTGCAAGATCAAATGCTTGTTTATTAAGGTTCTGAAATAAAAAAACAACAATAATAAAATTTTAAAGAGACAAACTATTTCAGGTGACTACTTTTCTGTCCCAACCTTAAAAGACGGTGACTTCAGAATGTTTTCTCACCAACCTACTTGTTTTCAAAGCTAAGTTCAGTCATGTTAATTCCACAACTACAGACTTAGAAAAAAAATCTTAAAACTATTTTTTAACACACTTAAAAGAAGTCTAACCCAAAATGATCACTTCCTGCACGTTCTTTTGAGACTTTGTCACTCCAGTTGTTACCTTTAGCATTGCATTCATACCCATAAAGTTCCCACATGCAATCATATTCAAAATTTTGAAGAAACATTACCACACCTCCATGCTTTAATAATTAACATGCACCAAATTTTGCTGCTGAAAATGAACTAGTTAGGCTTACTATGTAAATGTGTTTTTGTTTCCCTCTCACACGGTCATTAAAAGTACACCCTGTATCAAAGTTCAGCCTTGTCTAGGGGGTGAAAGTGTGCACTGACTTCTCCATGGATGGTACTGTGTGCTCTAAGATAGGCCACAGAAAGCACCTACACTTGGGCAGAGTTAGCTGCAAACCTTCCAAGTAAACATTTGACTGCAACATAAAAAATCTGAACATTGTTTTTATTACTCTCAAGCATGATAAGGAATGTAGATGCACACATGAAAAACGTGACTGTCCAAATCTGCACAAAATCCAATATGCAGTATCTCTTCTCATCTAGGGATTAATGCGGGGGCGGCGGGAATAAAAAGAAGAAGAAGAAGAGAAAAAAAAAGGACGGTAGATTAGCTGATTGCCCTGAAAACTACAAATGACTGGAGACAAAATACGAGTTAAGCCTAAGGATGACTGATTCTTGGAAAGACAGTATTTGGCAAGTCTACATTGAGTGTAAGTCCCTCATGTTCTTTTAGCTGATGAGAAGACAAAATGAAAGACAGTTCATCAACTGCTAAAGAGAAATAAATGGCCAAAGGCTCAAACAAATATCTCCTCAGTCACCGTAGCACTAAACTGATGTCTCACTATAGAAGACAGACAAACATGTATAAACTTTTCTCAAATTCAAAACAAAATAGTTCCTTTCCAAAGCAGACCATGACTAAAATCTTGTTGGCAGGTATGTCTGTACTACACTAAAGGGCTGACAACCTCATACAGAAAACATATTTTATTTGGATCTTCAATACAGCTTCAAAGATTTCTTGCAATGAAGTTATGTTAGGTTTTTTGGCCCTAGACACGCTCATCAGAGCTAGAATAAAAACCAAAACCAAAATAAATTAAAAAAACCCACCAAACAAAAAAACAAACCCACAACCACTCTAATACAGAAAAAAAAAATCCAAATAACCAAACACTGAAATAGTCCAGAAAATAAATATATATTGATAAAATAAACAACTATTAATAAATAAATAAACAACAAAAAAAAGTCTATTAGGAGGGAAAAAACCTTGAAGGTCTGGATTTGCCATGCTGTAGAGGATATAGAAGAAAACAGTGACTTTAAATACATGAAATACATGTTTTTAAGGAATAACCTTGATAGTAAGAGTGTGAAGAAAAATATTCACTAAATAGCACTGGTTTTAAAGTTAATAAAAAAGAACCACAGTTTGATGCCATAGGTGGTCTGAGCAAAATGTGACATATACTGCTACTGAAAACCTAGATTTACTAGAGGAGAGCAACATTAGTACGCACAGAAAGAACAATGTACAGTAAAGCCACTTTACTGATAATGGAGGTACAAATCAATACAATTTAGATGCTGAGGTAGACTACTTCATGTCTAGGTACTGGTATATTTCTCTTTTTTTATTGCAGTATTGTCTTACACAATGTAAGAGAGTTTAAAATAGAAAAAAAAGTAATAGAATACATTATCCAAAACACGTATTTCAGCTCTTTTACAAAGATGAACTTCCATTAAGTGTCTTGCCACACTGATACTTCTATTATGTCACAGCAGAGAATGACTAGCATTCGATTGCTTTATACAGACATAAAAGAATTGTTACTGTATGTTCTCTACAAGAAAATAAACTGTGCTTTTCAAGCTATGGTGCTTCTGATTTACATACCTAAGAACAAACAATTAATATAATCACAGAATTTCCTAGGAGATCTGGTCATGAAAGGAGAATGTAATTACTGCAGTCAATCTCTGCTAGGCAGAGAAGCCAAAAGAACTTTCTGGTTGTTTTGTTTTGTTCTGTTTTTTAACTACCATGGTCAAGCATTAGTTTAAATTTTGTTGTTACAGGAAACAAGTTAAAATAGACCAAAATACTGACCCAAGTATGATACTGAGCACTGACTATAGCATATTATTTGCTCAGTCATGATGGCCAAGGGCCAGTAAGGACTGACCACCAGTCTGGAAGCCAACATACTAAGTATGCAGTACAACTCAATATTTACACTAAGTTTGCCTCCCTCTTTATCACAGCCTTGCTTGAAAATTTCCTTCGTTAGGCAAAATTATATGATTAAGCTAACAATGTTAATGCTAAAGGATCATATTCACTTTTACTTTGCCTACACCAAGCAGTCACAACACACTACTCAGCTGTAGAAGGTTTACCAGGTTTGCATCCTCAGAGCAATGCCCGCCACTGTTAATAGCATCACCCAGAACCTGACATATACACCTCCACTCCTGTTTCCACTTCTGATCCCTACTGCCTGTTATTAATTAGAAACAATTCACAAAGAACAACATATTTTCAAAAGGACTTTTTCTATTGTTATTCGTAAGAGGCCTCCCTTCCTGTTAGCAGTTTTAATAAGACAACATCTTGTTGCTGTCAATAAAAATGAGTTGATAGAATCATATTCCCATCTCATGGTCATGACAGAAGGAACGCAAACTGACCTCACACAATAAATACTTTTATACACCTGTTGCTGAGACTTCACACGTAAATGACAATGGCCACAGTTTAGTCACTCCTGTGCTATAAATTTCCATGAATTCTCCCTCTTTAGGTAACCAAAGGAATAATCCCTGCTTTTATGTGCCAATTTAACTTTAATTATGTAGTCATGGATGGAGCTGCCTTAATTTTATCATTATTTTAAATTAATAAATGAACAAACAGAAACACATACTTGGTAACCAGAGAACAGCTCATTTACTGTAGCTCATAATTGAAACTTACTGTTCTCTATGTAATTTTCACTAAGAAGCACAAGTCTTTTAGCAAGGGAATTTTCTTGGTCAATGGAAGGCAACACCAGCCTGCGACTCACTTTCCCTGATTTCACAGCAACGAGTTATGTTCATTCCCCTTTCAACTTTATCTAGCCATTACAGTAAAGGTACTTCAAAAGTTCAACTGCAGACCCAGTGACCAGATAAATAAATCACACAATGAAACCAGAAGAGCAGCATCAGTGACACTTCATGAAGCTGTCTGTAAAAGGGGAGTCTCTGCAAAACCTGCCGACGTAGCTGTGTAGACGGGCTAAGACAACAGCTGCATGACAGCAGCAATCTGCTAGGAGGGGATCACACAAGACTCCTCTAGGAAGGAAGGGCGCAGGTCACTTATGGCGAGTTAAAGGGATGCTGAACTCTGTAAAGGGGGGAAAGATTATGGAGCTTATAAAGGAACTTACAAAAGTACTACACTTCCGGTAACACTTAAGTTTTTTTAAAATAAGTTTAATGAGGGAAAGACACTGGAGGTGGGCAAACAACAGCTAGAGAGGTGGAAGGGAGTCTGAGTGACAAGCTGAGGCAAGCAGCAAGTCACCACAGAAGCCTTGTGGAAGTCTTCCCTGCTCCTTATCCCCCTTATTTTTTTTAAATAAATAAAAAAAACTTCACATCTTTTCAATCAAAAAAACCTCAACAAACCCAAAACGACCCACAACGCTTAAGATGTGATGTTTTCCTATTGCATTTGCTTGAAAATACTTTCTTTCTGTTTCAATACAGAGTTCCTTAGGTGGCAAGTAGGCAGAATCTCTTGATACTGCTAAAGAAAAGCATCAAATAATTCCCGAACGAAACTTTCGATCCACTGCTACAAGGCTGGGGGTGGGGAAAAAGCAGTCGTGATGGCTAAAGTGTGTGGAGAGATAAACAACAAGCAAAAGGCAATAAAAAATATTGTTATAATGGTACACTATTACAGAATTTTACTTTGCAGACCTTGTGTGCAGGAATGAGGTTAATCAAAATGGAGTCCAGCAGCTCCTGAGTTACTCCATCGCCTTCCATGATGATAGAACTCATCAAATCCAGCATATGCATTTGTACCTTCTGGTTGTGGCTATTACTAAAATGATAAAGAATATTATCAATACTAAATTTTTAGACCTTGACAAGTATTAACAGTACTGTTAAGGAACAATGTCTAACACTGTCCAGCCTGCCCTCCCTTACATTCTCCACATCTCAAAACTACTTATGTGCCTTTCCTCTCTTATAGAAATCTTCAAAAACCTAGAACACCCTAGCTTTACTTTAAGTGAAACAAAACAATAAAGAAGGAAATAACAACCATGGAAACACAAATATAGAAAAATCAGTCAGAATGAAGGATACTGTTGTAACATGAACAAGAAATTTTAAAACACATCTACTTTTAGAAACATACCCCTCTCCATATTGTCAGTAATTCGCACTCATTTGGTTTCCCTGTATCTCCTCGTTTGGAGGAATAAAGACTCATTCTACTCAGACATATTTCTTTGTAGACTATGCAAGGATTCAGTCTACCTCTGAAATTGATGATATTTTGACAGTTTAATATAATTGAAGCAATTCAACTTACTTGATAACTGAAAAAAGAGTCCTAAAAAGCTGAATAAAAATTTCATTGCAATCTTCCAACTCAAAGCAGATGTTGTAAGATTTAACCCAAGCTAAATTCTAAAACAAAAAATAGGATATTCAGGATATTACAACAAGTCACATAAATATAATCATGTTAGTTACATTTTCTCTATTTAAGGAAAAAATATTACACAATAGATTGTAAACCCTTTGGAGAAAGAGACTGGATATTTGCTTTGCATATAGAGTTCTTAACACCAAGAGGCTTTGCAATACACACTCAGAAAAAAACTAAATATAGAATAATCTGATTTCTTATGTATAAAAGCAGATTGACAGAAATTGTTAATAAGTTCATGTTTCTAGACTTTTTTCTTCATGCTATGAAACAATACAGTTTTAAATATCAATAAAAGGTTTACAAACAAGATAGTGTTTGTACATGCACACTGATAAAACCCTCACAATTCATGTCAAGAGCAGATTTTTCTAATGTTTTTAAACCAAAATCTTATACTCTTTCTCCCATCACCAATATAAGCAATTTGCATTTTAATCAGCATTTGAAGTTCTCCCTTGATGAGGTAATATAACCTAAGGGTGCATGATATGAAAAAACAATGTATAGAATTGTAAGACAAAAGCTAAATGTTGATAAATACCAATTGTTTTAACATGTGCTCAACTATAGGCTGCATGAACGTATTAAACGCAAACAGAATTATAACTGCTAAAAGAAGCAATTCATTGAACTTTAAGGAGTCTGGTGCGATTTACAGAATAAAAGACATTTCCCACGCATACTGGCACATCTGGAGAAAGATTGATTACATTTCTTAGGTTTACAGAGTAAATACCATCTACTGAAAGTTACAATTATTGTGTTACCTCTAACAAGTAAAAGTATCTGTTAAATTGAGGGCTCTTCGTGTCCTCCAAGCCTTTTAATTGTCTTGTAATAAACAAGAATATGTCCTGTCAAAAAATGATAAAGTTTTACAAGCTTGATTCAGCAGAGAATAAAAATACAACCCTTTAGTAGTGACATCTACCCACATTTACAAACTCATGATATGAGAACATTAAATTGTCCCTTTTAGGCACTGATGGAAAGCTATCACCAACAGCTACCGGTTGTCTAACATTCCTTTACACACCTCTGGCCCTTAAAGTACTACACTGACTCACAGGACTAAAGCAACACCTCTTTAATAAAATTGAGCATGCGTATACATGTGAGAAAAAAAAATTCTTCAGTTGTTTTTTTGTTTGTTTGTTTGTTTTGGGTTTGTTTTTTTCAAGGGGTTGGAATGGTGCTTTTTTTTCTTCTCATTAAGAGAATAAGAGAGGAAGAAAACCTTTATTTTATAAAGCATTTTTACCTTAAGTTTGTCGTGGGAAGTATATGGAGCTTCAGGAGCATAGATACGAAAGATATCAGCCAAGCAACATGCTACAAGGAGGCGCACATCTTTATTGGGATTCCTGAGGAAGAATTCAGATGCAAGGTGCAAGGCTAATGGCAGATACTGCTGCTTCTCATCCTCTGAGTCCTGGTCCATATCCATGAAGGTTTTTACCACCATCTGGAAAACACAGAAAAAAATCCCATTCGAGTGCTTTTGGCTTTTATTCCTAATTACTAAACAATACCTTCTAAAAGGATGCAATGATATCAAGACATGTTCCACTACATAATCACAGCACTACAATTTTTTTGTTAGGATGAACATCAGAAAAAGAGAAGTGCTAATCTGATACTTAAATCTGAACTTGGTATTTTAAATTAAGACACTTAAAAATGCTGCGCAGCTCTGCTTATTTTGCCAATCTTAACCTGAGGTGCAGCACAGAAACTGGGGTACGCTGACGAGGTTGGAAATGGCAGCATCTTTTCATCAAAGCAGTCCACACCACTTCAAAGTGAGGACTTGCCTCAGAATGGACAGTGTAAGGGGCCTGCAAGCCATGTGGCCTAACTTTATAAGCCACAGGATAATGCAGCTGCTTTAAGAGCTATGTCAAGACTTGAGAGGAGCCTAAGAGGCCAGTCTTACGCTCTGCCTGAACCACAGCACATAGCTCAAGAACTACTTTACATACACACAATCCTTTTATCTGGTTTAAACAAACTAGATACCAGATAAGAATTTAATCCTTCATGTAAAATGTGTCTAATGCTGCAGATCTATTCTTTCCACATACTCAAAACTGCATCTATAGCCTCATCTATATTAATAGAAAAAATCAACTATGTGGTTCCCTTGTTTCTTCTACTGCAACTAAGAACTACTAATTCCTATGAAATGCCACCAAATTTGTTTATTTTTAATTGAAACATCTCAACGATTTGGCAAAACTGAAGACGAAGATTTAGTATGAAAAAATAAAAAGTTGCAAGTTTAACTTCTGGAATAGAGTTTGTTAAAGGATAAGGATGACTTCTAGGATGTCAGCACAGAACTGGGAGGTGTGCCAAAGATTCTTAGTATGACCTTAGTCAAATGGGTCTTTATGTCCCATTCCTCCATGACACGTGAGCATCCTTAGAGTTAAGATTGTGAAGGACAGCTGTATTGCATATCAGTAGGATTTAGTATACCCATTACACACACAGTACACATATTAAAGATACATAAAAAAAACAGAATGATAAATCTAGATGGGTCAAATTCGCTTCTAGAATATTAACAGTAAAACACAAGAGGAGATTGAGCTCACATATCTAATAAACACATCTTACTCTTACCACAATTCTTTTATTATCCTGTCATTCAAATGATACTAAGGTTGTTCCTCCGTTACTAAGTATGCTGCTGCTTCCAACATGAAAACACTGTCTTTCATCTTTACTTCCTCCTTGAGTTTTGGAACTCAGTTTTAAACTCAGTAGATCTTATAAATTAAAATAAATGTTTGACAGCAACCTTTCCTACAGTACATTACTTAAAACTCCTCCTCAATTTCTATAAATGTACGAGTACATTCCTTTGTGAAGCAACTTATAGCAAAACAAAACAAAAAAAAAAAAATCAAGAAAGAAACAGAGAGGGGGGCAAAAAAAAACCCCTCAAACCCAACAGAATAAAAGAGACCTTTACAACCACAGCCCTTAAAAATCCATATTCTACCTGCATTGTGCTGTTTCCCTAAAAATATTCTCAAGTCATATTTGAAGAATTAGCTGAAAAGACAAAACCATTCTTCTACTGACAGTACAAGTCTGTTACAGTGTCACGTATCACCTGTCCTTCCTAGACACCCAAATCAAAAAGATAGATAACAGTCTTCAAAACCTACCTGATTCTTTCAATAAGGTTAAAAAAAACCCTACACCCCCTCAAAAAACAAACAAACAACAACAAACCCCAAAAATCAAACCAAAACACAGAAAACCACCACATCAAAAAAACTACACTGCACACTCTCTGCTGGTGGCAGGATGAGGAATAATGGCCTTGACTTGCAGTATGGGATTCAGATAACTACTACTGAAGAATTTAAGAATAGGGTAAAAAGGACTAAAAGATCTGTAGATCTTACCCTGCAGACTGATGACAAACTGTATCTGTACCATATAAACTTGTCCCACTAAAGTTCCTTTCAGCCTTTTTACTAATTTTATAGATAACCTACATAAGCAATCTTTTGATCTTTCTCATAAAGCCTGATCTCCTTTCTCCTCATGTGCATCGTAAACTGCATAACCAGAACATCCTCCTAGATTCAGATCTCTCTTCGGGTTCTTACAGTCATACGACAATATGCATAAATCTTGTGTACATCGCTTCTCTGATACGTCAAAACCAGAAAAGGTAAGGCAGCATGGTGCTGTGAAAACTCACTTAACTTTCCCATTTGGTAACACAATGTTACAATATTCTGATATTAAAGTAATGAAACTAGTCTTTGGCACCATCATGCTTGTTTGAAAACACACCAGCCTTACAGATTTTCCTGTGTTGCTCTTGTATTCAGAAGGAACTGCCAGCAAATATCCATAAAACCTCATTCTATTCCCCCGAAAAGCACTCCTTGCTATTTCTTTTCTATTAAAAACAACACTTGGGCATTAATTGGGCCATTGGCAAGCTGCAACTGCTATTTAATGTACTGATCTATGATTCCTCCATTGTTTCTTTATAGTTGCATATCTGCTTGTATTTGTGTATTGTCTTGTGTTTAATAATAAAGTCTTTGGTGCATGACGCCCTGTTTACAGCATGCACAAAAAATGAACAGAACACTATCTCAGTCTTTATCTAGAATTCCAGATACCAAAGCAACACAAATAATGAATAACATGTATGGGGTATACAAAATATATAGTATAATGCAAATAATGAAAGTAATATATAAACAAACTACAGAGGGCTATACCACGGTTAAATGTATGATGTAAATTATCACTAGTGGCAGGACACATATAAGATTTGGGAAAAAGGGAATTAAGACAGCCTTGCATTTAAGTACAATCCAACAAGTTGTTGGACGCTATCATCATAGTGCAACAATAATATTTCTTGAATATATGCAATTAACTATATCTAAAATCCTACCGCCTGGGAGCAGTTTCTTTAGTCAAGCAACTACTGGCACTGATAAAGGTATTACACAATAGAATTACTTCCAAATGCCTGCTAATCTACATATGACATTAATTGTTAAAATAGAAGAAAAAAGTAGTCCAGACATTAAACACAATATATGTTCGTCTCTTCACATGCACTAGAAAGCCAAGAACTCACTCAAAACTTCAACGGTTATAGGACTGGTACTCTTGCCCTGTAGCACAACTGAAAAATTAGTTATCAAGCAACAGTCAAGAGCAACTTAAGCCTTTAGAAGAACAAGATACTGCACGTTTCATGAAATCGCTTATTCGTAATAGCACTGCGTATCCTCAACTACAACACACTGATCAACAACAGTTCCATGATTTCCTGGGGTACTCCTGTCTCTCTCTCCGCCGTCATCTGTTGTCTTGTTTCCTCTAAGACAGGAACTACCTTCCCTTCCTCCCCCGTGTTTATACCGCATCTAATGTGAAGTCTTGGGCTAGGGCCATAGTTCACAAATACTTCCATAGTACAACGCAACAAAATGACAACATACTGCAAGTTCTTCTCTGCCTTAAGGTCTGACAAAGAAAAGTTACTCCTAATCACCTGTGACTGATATTACTTGGGATACACAGAATCAATAGAAACATTTACATGTAAAGTGGAGCATACTTAAACCCAGTCCTTCCCAAAAATCTTTCTTAAATTGTATTTTAGTCTTAGTTCCCACCCTTCAAATATTTCCTATAACTCCATTACATTTCCTGTTACAAATCATGGTCTTTCTCAGAGCAATTTAAGAAAAAAACAAACAAAACAGTATGCAAATTGCATGAAGCCTAACATCTTGTGAAGAACTGCTCGTAATTGCTTCAGAAAGATTTTAATAGTTAAAATTAAAAGAATTAATTAATTAAAAGAATCAGTTAATGAAACTGAAAACCTGAAATAAAACTCTACATATACAAAAGACTAAAGGTTCTAACTGGAAATTGCTCATGTAACTAGTGATATACATAAATGCAACAATGAGGGAATACGACAAAGCAAGTAAGCCCCAAAAAATCCAAGGCTGTGGTTAGTATTTCATTGAACCAGAGGGAAGACAAAATACAATCGCAGAGAGGAGACAAGAATTGCTACAGTCAAATAGATTTTAGTACAATTATTTTTTCCAAGAATCTGCATGTTAAGAAAAACCTTCTTTATTAAAGTTATTCATATTATAGGTACTCTAGTAAAGCAAATTACATTCAAGATGTCATCTGATCCATCCTAACTATCCTTGTTCTAATTGCTAAAAAAGACCAAACCGAACAAAACTCCACTCCAGTTCCTTTTTGTATTAAGGTTTTCATTTTAGGTTTAAAAGGAGTTTTGATTCAACCATTACATAAATATTTCTCTAGCAGAATGAAGTAGTTATTTCAGAGTTAGGTATTACTTATTATCATACTAAGCCAGGTTTTATTCCAGGAAAAAGTGATTAAACCATAACAAGAACTCACTACTTTTGCAAATTACAGTACTATTGTCTCGCTGAAGTCTTGCTGTACAGTTGAAACAACCCTAGCTAGAACACTAATATTCATTTATATAAAACCCTACAGACTTACTAGCCTCCACCACAGAAACTTCTTACTGTCCTCTGTGCAAAAAGCAGGAGACAGAATGGTATTATTTAAACACATCAATGTAACATCATCCATTCTTTTCCAAACAATTAACACTCAATTTAAACACTAATTGCTAGCAAAAGTAAACAAAACATAGTTATTCACATTTAAAATTAAAATCCTTCTGCATTGTTTTTGATTTAATGTATCTCCATTATCACATACTGATTTAGTTACCTTGCAAAAATAGAAGTGTTAAAACTATTCTAGAAATTTTCATTATTGCCAACCATTTTTACCATAGTACCTTGAAATTCTGACTATCAGACCAAGATTTCACTCCCCCAAGGCTCTGGCAGTCATTTAAGTGAAACGGTCTTATTATGACATTGGAGATAGTACATAAATGCAAATGCCTTCATTCAAACTAGTGAGAACAGTTAAATTAAGACTGCTAAGTCACTCTCAGCACATTATGAACATATTGAAAATTAAAGAATTTAAAGCTTTCAGGGAGGTGTTTCTCCAACTGCATAAAAATATGCGTTGTGCAAGCCAGTCGCTCTGGGCTACCCACTCTTGAACCCACTGGAGAGAAATGCACCAAACAGGACTGAATTCCAGCACAGATGTCTATGACGACATCTACAGACGTCAGCTGAGTTTTGCCCTGGAATTCTCTGTGCTGACTGTGAAAGCGGCTCAGTGAGACTCGATGCTTGAAATGAGGTGAGATGAACTCTACCTGCAGCTTCTTCTGAGGCTGCCAGCCTTTCAGTTCCACTGAAACATACACCAGAGGTTGCCAAAGCGTCGTTCACAGTCTGCCCACACCTCATATGACGTTTACATGCAGCCTGTTTTCAAAGACAGTAAATCAGCACCGTAGCTTGCCCTTACGTGACTCAGCTGCGTGTGGCTCTTCTGCAAGACCTATGCCTCAGATGGGAATGCTACCTCTTGCTGTTCAGATCCTGGCTTATGTTTACTGGCCACATAGATTTAAGTGCATGGTTTGCTTGATCAGGAAGTTCAGCTGCTGCTGAAACATACTGTTGATTCCCAGTATTACAGGGAGGAGAGACATATAAACACAAAAAGAGCACAGGGTAATTGGTGTAGATAAAGAAAAGACTCAAAACAGTGCTTGCAGAGAGGAAGAAGCAGGCAGACCTTGGAAAGCCTGCCTTGCTGCAGTTGGCAGGACAAGCACAAACCTCCAAGCTAGTCAGAGCATGGGGAAGGTGTGTGCAGGTTGCATTTGTTTCACTGTTCTTACAACAGCTTATTCATAGTATTCCAAAGAAGTAATATTTAACCACCGTTGGCTTGAAAAAAGACCAGGGAAAGATACTCAGTGTTTAAAAATTCACCTTGGAATCATCAAAAGAAGAAATCTAACAATAGAGAGAATTCGATACCATTTATTCTTAAAGGAATAATATTAGAAGTTAACATCAGTGTTAAGATTAAATATAAAAGCTATTTCGAAGTAAAACTTCCCCAAATTGATGTAAGCCCAGTTAACTCTTTCAAGAGCTTGGACAGCTCAGGGAGAGCTGCCAAGAGAAGGCTGAAATCAAAGTACACCCAAATGCTGGAATTTTCAACTCTACCATCAGAGTGTTTTTTCTTCTCTTTCCCTCACATGGTTTAAACAGTATTATGGGTGACCTTTGCCATTATGTTTGCCTTTACGTTCTTTGACTAAGACCTAATTGTAAAACATAGCAAAATCCACAGACATGCGTATCTGGAAAAAAAAAAAAAAAGACAAAACACAAAAACAAACAAAGAAAAAAAGCCACTTCTACATGGTGTAGATTTAGGATGAGAAGTTTTGGTCTCCCTCAGATATAGTCCTATCTATCAGCCAGAAGCACCAAACAAACATGGAAAAAATGGAAATTACTATGTGGTTAGAAACAAAAATAAAAGATCTCAAAATATTCAAATTAGGAGGACCAGATGATCGTTATTTCTGAATCTTTAAATATCTGACAAACGAAATCACAAATTTAGTAACACAGGTTTTATTTGCTTTTCTTAAAAAACAAAACAAAACCAACAACAACAAAAATAATCCCATACAAACTAACACCTAAACAGGGAAGGATACTAACTGGCGAGAAATTAGCAAATGTTAACCTAATAATAAAGAAAGGAGATGCTGCCAACACATCCAACAGGCTGACATCAACAGAATTTTATAATACAAACCTGATTTGGAAAGCGTAAACAAACAGAGAAGAAAGACAGGTAACACATGAAAAGGGAATTATTTTGCTAACCCGATAAACTTCCTTTGATAAGATAATCAACTCTCTAGGCAAGGAAGAACATGACAGGCAATATGTCCCAGTGTCAAGAACAGTATCACTGAGCCACATGGAAACTGAGGATGTTGGACGAGATGAAGCTTAGCCCAACGTTGCCTCCTTAGCTCCTTCCTACAGCGTTAACCTGAAAGGATCTTTTGGACCTTAATGAATTTATTGGTGCAGAATGGTGTTACAATTGACCCTATTTGGTATTTCCATAAACAGCTGTGGTACAAGTAGTAGGAATGGAGCGTAATGACAACAGTTAGTGACTGGCAGTAGAGGACAGGATATTATATGTGAAGAACAGAAATACTCAAAATTAATCATTGCTAAATGGTCATATGCTTAGTGCTTAAAACCAAGAACTTATGCTATTAAGAGCTTATCAGTTGCAAGGAACAGGAGAGGAGAAAGATGGACATTTATTAAGCAATTGTAAAGAGATTATGAGCCAACAACAGGCTGTGTGCATGAAAACAATGAAAATGCAGTTGCAGGATATGACAGAAGAAGTATTTCCAGTCAAGGAAAGGAAAAAACAGCAATACAACTCATGAAATGCTAAAAATACTAAATGCTGATTTGAAATACATCCCTTGAGGTATGATTAGCCTCAATGATTTTAAAAAAAAAAAAAAAAAAAAAAGAATTCAAAATGGGAAAGGTACAGAAGGTGGCTACCAAAGGAATCTCAAAAGCCTTTTCCTGTAAGGAGACATTACGAGACTGTGGTTTGCTTGATCTACCAAAACAACAGCCAAAGGTCTCTCTTTTAATATGCCTTAAATACAGGAGTGCCATTTATGCACTGGAAAAGACTGCAAGTAGAAGCAGGTAGAAATGGGCCAGCAGCATCTCCAGTCTGAGAACTGGGGCTGCTTTCTGACCGCGGAAGAATACATTGCAGCACCATCCTCTCACAGGGTTTTGCTTCATGGCAAACAATTCCTTTCTAGGCCCCACATTTATCAGAGCGAGATAGAAGTAGATGCATAAATTAAGCAAGGGGCATATGTGAATCGCAGAAACAATGAACTGGAAAGGAGCCCAAGGCGTCTTTGTGAAGTTTTTGCTGTTGTCATTAATAAAATGAAAAGTAGCACTCCTTTCCTGGTACTGTTAGTAATCCCTGAAAGATACATCTTATTGCCGAATTTCTACTACAAATTCTATCTTTAATCTATGCTCTCTGACAAGACACTTAACTGGCTCTGAATAACTCAGGAAAAAAAAAAAACCACCACACAAACTTGAAAAAAGATGATACAAAACACATTGTATGCTCTGTAGGGTGAAGACTATTTGCTTCCTTCTTTATACCCTGCTCACTAAGTGAAGCCAATGAGCAGGGTTTCTAGATGTGACTGCAGATGTAGCCAAAGAGATGTAAAGCTTACGCAGGAACAGCAATGGCAGCCTGTACAGTAATACATACCCCTCTGACCAGGCAAACAGTTTAACTGACTGTCCTTTCCCTGGGGACTAACCTACACTGGGCTTTTCTTTGGAGGTTTGGTCAACTGCCAGATCACGAGCAAAGAAGTCCTAGACTTGTAATTTACCACTATCTTCACATTGGTAAAACAGTATATTCTGTATTACTTTACTGACATCGAGAACTCTTGAGACTATTTTCCAGGATCCCAGATGTTAAATTAATCAGACGTGAAAAAGCAGAAAGACTGACGACGACGACTACTACTTGTAATAAAAATAGTATACTGAGCAGTTCATGAATTATTTGAAGTAACTTTATTAATATACACATTTTTAAGTAACTACATAATGAATATAAATACCACACACGTACAGCATCATAATCGAAACAGGACAAGTACTATTAACAATTTGGGAGAGAGGTGGTATAAGTACTCACGTTGTGTTTCCATAATTAACATAGAGCAGAATTCCAGTTCTGCTGTAAATCTAGAAGATTCCTCAAGTAACATAAATGCAACAGATGTGAGGGAAGAGGCAAACAAAATGAGAAAAATCAGATGCCTTCATCCAAAATGTCTTTCTCAGCACAAATTAGAACATACTAACTATTTAAACAGTGGTGAAATATTTTGCCCTGCAAAATCAGTCAAGTAACATTGACACCTTGATAACAGTAACTTGTATGGACTGCTGCAAGGAAAGGTTGCAAAAAGGTATGCTTCCCAAGATTATAACAGCACAAAAGGAAGTAAAACAGTCTCCTTCCTGTCTAGCAGAAGACAATCTTAATACTCTTACCACTGCATGTGATAAATCTGGTACTCTCTGGCCACGAACAAGCTCACAAGAAAAAATCAGATTCATGACATGTGAAGAAATCACTACATGCCCTTCCTTATCACCACAACTTTGACAAAATACAGTGTCTTGCTCAGAACTGAGTATTCTGGACAGTATCATTGACTTGAAATTTTTATTGTAGTAACATTTGGAAGATTCAAAACCGTTTTTATACAAACTCAGTTCCTTCACAACTACATGTAATAGTGAGGTGCTTTTTCCTCCAGGCCAAATGATACTTTAAAGCCAAGACTATTTCTTTTGCCTTTAAGCAGGTACCACTACACTTCATGTAAGAACATCCTCTAAATTTATTTATATTCACTGTTGTAACAATACCAGATCTTTTTCATCTCTCTTCCCTTTTGAAATGGGGACTATTTTAAGCTGTTAAAAAAAACCCATAAAACCGAAAAAACCACACTCCATCAAAACAGGCTGTGCTTTTGTTTGCTCTGAAGATGTTAAAATTTGTCATTAAAGAAAAGGTAGATTATAATCATCTTTAATGGCCTGGAATTTAACAGAACTTCCCTTGTAACTGACTGGCTGGACTCCTATCTTTCTTACAGCTCTGCACACACTGACAGGGTAAAAAACACCAAAGGAAGATAAAGCACAGACAGAAATTCAGACCTGTTTACAAACCACGAGCCACAGCAGAACACATTTCAACTCCCTCTCCCAGTAACTATGGTTTTGGTTCTATATGACATGGAGATCCAGTTTAACCACTTACTGCCAACATCTCCTTCTCCCTTTCCCATTACTCACTCTGCCCTGCTTCTGACCATGCAGTGCACCACGTTTTGCACTGGCCCCAACACTTGTTGAATAACTCCATGAGTCAATTTAACTTACTCGTATCTGGCTGAAAATCTCCTCCTCAGAAGTCCCAGATAGTTTTCTGACAGGCATGGTTGGATCACAGACAGATCTGATACATTCCAGAGCCAGTAAAAGGGAAGTTAGATGGAATTCAATGGCCGAGACCAGGGAGGAAAGAAGAATTTAGCCTTCTGGTACATAAACTCTTAACACACAATCTAATAGTGACACGAATTTTTAACGTTAATAGTGGCAAGTCTGAAATGGGTAGCTATATCCAAATCCTACTAGTCCTCCAGAAAATTGATTTATTCATTTTAATTTAATTATATATTTCCTGGTTTTGTGTCATGACCTAAGACAGCAGAGGTTCCCCATTTACCTTTCTAGGCCATCACTTCTACTGTGCCTTCCAGATTCTTATTCTCATCGCATTCTCGTCTCATACGCTTGGAGGCAAAGGCTCACTAGAACTGCACTACTGCACAGAGCACATTCACACAGTATTCAAATGATCACACGTGCCTAATTTATACAAGGGAAGTAAAACATCCCTAGTGTTTACCATTTGGCTCCTTATCCAGCATTAAGTTCTACTAGATTTTTGGATAGAAGCTGTTCAGTGAGCAGTCTTCCCCGACTTAGTCCTTTACAACTTCATAAAGTCAGCAAATAGTTTTGTTTTCTCTCACTACTCCTCACCTTGCTTTGATCGACATTAAGACTAAAAGCCTCCACTGGATTCACTCCACTCACCTAAATCATTTGACTTAGTAGCAATTCTGTCAAATCCTCCTTGGCTGTGATCAACCAAACCAACTCACCTCACCATGTTTCCTGTTTCCCAAACAGCTAAAAGGTTTTCAAACATGCACAGTATTGTCCAACCTTAGGTCATTGTATGGTTCATCACTGACAAAAATTATTTCTTTAAATCTACTTTTTGTTTACAGTCAGCTTTTGATGCATGACAATACCTGGCTACTCAACCCAATTACTCTTAAAGTAATTTTAATGTGAGAAATACTAAGAAATATTGTTAGCTTGGCATTACTGTATTGAAATCCTTTAAATATTTTGTTATCCTAGTTTTAAACTGTTTCACACAATTTTTCTATGACACAAGCTATAGTACTGTGGATCAAATCACATGTTTTAACAATGTATGTATTTTTCTCCTCAAATAATGAGAAGTAAGAGACAGTGCACATATTTATCACCACAGTATCTTTTCATACTCATGTTATTCACCATCTCTTATACATCCATTATTTGAGTGTGGTGCCACAGTACCAATATTTTTTTTTTTTTTTTTTAAAAAGCAATTCAGTCTTCGGCAGTACCTAGTCTTTACTACTGGAAAGATTTGTAACAGGATTCTTTCCCATTTTCCTGCCAAACTCTAACGATTGTTTAAGTACTCTAAAGAAGGTTCATAAATTAAACCACTGAAAGTGTTCTAAGTTCTCAGAAACTTTGCTTCAACATGTATAGATACATAACAAAAGAGGATTTGCAGAGAGACTAAAAAGAGCCTATTCTTTAAACATTCTAATGATAATTCAAGACATCATCAGTTAGAAGCATTTCATTAAATAGCCCTTTTCCCTTAGGTATACCAGCAAGTTGTTACATACGGTTGGGGCAAAACCAAAAAATTCTTAAAAGCGGACTCCTCACAGTGAAGGGAGTTTCTATTTCCATATGAAGTTTCCCAAGTACTTTGATAATAGCCTCCAGATGTGAGAGAGAGGATTCTTTATAACCAGCTCACTGCTGTGCGATAATTCATTTCCTCTTCCAAAGAGAAGGTGGTGCTGGACAAGAACAACAATGGCATTTTCATTTCTACTGTGAAATGACCGTAAGGATTCATTCTGAAGTGAATATTTAGGCTCAGTTCTCAAAACAAAATCACTTGTTAGAATTTCACATTCAAACACAACCAGAGGAGTGTGCTTCCAGCAATACTGATGTTTTAAAGACTACATCCAAGTCTATTTCTACACCACGGTGCAGGTGCATCCCGTGGTACATCATAGTCTTCCTGACTCAGTCACCCAGGAGGGGGAAGGGGTGCATAAAGCACATCATGCTCTCTCCTGCTTGTGTTCCAAAGCAACCAATAACTGAGACCAAAAAATAGTATTTCTTTTTTAAGAAAATACAGTTTTTCTATTTTCAGCAATGTTGTAAACTGTGGTAAATTGAAAATTTGCTATACTTACTGAAGCAGAAAATTATGTGAAATATTTGTGCCTTGACCTTTAGCTCTGTTTGCACAGTTCTCAACAGTAAGAGAAGATACTAAAATTTCTTTCATGGACCTTGTCCAATGACTGTCAATTACACATAATACCGTCGTACTCAGTAGATGAGAAGGTATCAAGGTGAACAAGAAAATACCCTTCAGCCATGGCATTCATTTTCTGGTTTCTTTAGGAGCCAGATTCCACTGAGCCTTAGGACTGAACATTAGGAGGCAAATCATGTGAAACTCTTGCACGAACCCATATTTAGTGATAAAACTGCACTGAAGAATTTTGTCTATGTGTCTGTGATCTACTGGAGCCTTAATAAAGGACTGTCATATTGACAACGATTATCTAGAACACAGATGTGGGTTTCTATTCCCATGTAAAAGGCTGGACGAAAATCAGAACTGTAAAAACTGTTTTGATATTTCACAATCAAAACTAATACTATCAACCAGCAACAACAACAAAAAATCCTAACCAACAGCAAATCAAACCAGAACCTGCTCCCCAGAAGGCACTGGCTCTCTTAGACATTCCTGTTCATCTCACTGCACCAAACTTCAGCCAGCAGCTGGTGGTGTACCAGCTACTGCATCTACCAAACCAGATACACTTCTGCACAGAATTTCTATTGAGAGAAATTTGCTTTCTCCAATGATGCCCTCTTTTGCCTGGAAATTTTACTACCTGTTGAGCACTATTATCTGTATTATTAACACACACAAAATGTTTTCTCTTTATGCAGCTACCAAGCTCAAAAATAGGGCACTCTAGAAAGGACAGAAGGCAAAATGCACAAATTTGTCTACTCTGTGAGTGGCTGGTGGTTTCATTTTATTTTTAAGTAGCCTCATTAAAAACAAAGTTTCTTGAAATTCTTAAAGCACAGCAAAAAATTGGTATGTGAAAAATTGGCCTTAAAACATACCTCGAGTGGTTTCCTGGCTATAAGTCTTATTTAATTCTTTAATAAAGAGGAATCAAATTACATATAATTAGTGCATGTAAAGTATTGTATTGGGAGAATTCATGTAGTAAGTTTAAACTATTTTACTCTGAATAATTAGAAGTATCCCTAGTAATAAGGACTGGTCTCTGATACATGTGAAAAAAAGAATTAAAAAATATTTTAAAGAAATTTTCCATTTTTAAAATGTTCTTTAAAATGGAGTGAGAGACTAAAGGAAAAATAAAAAGGCACCAATATTGCTGATCGAAGGATATGAAAGTCAAATCCACAGTGCTTGGCAAAGGATGATGTTACAGACATAATCATTATAAATAGGATACTCAGTTTCTGAGAAATAAGCTTGGAAAATGAGTATGACAAGTCTATGCATTTTATTATAATGTAGGTAGCAAAGACTAATGAGAAAAGTCTTCAATAAAGTCAACTTGTAATATTACAACTATAATTGCTAATATTAAAAGTGTGGAAATATTTAAAATTGGATGTATTTTTTACAGAAAGCATATTGGAGGACTTTACATGACAGTATTTAAAATGTTGGTTTTAATGTTTTTAATGTTCATTTTAATGTTAATTTATGATACAGTATTTCACACAAGAATGGAGACTTTTCCATTTTGGGTATGAGAGCGAGGTGCATTTGTATGTCCAAGGGAAAATTAAAAATGAAAAAGGAAAAGGCAAAAGCAGGAGACTGAGGAAAAGAACGGAAGATAGAAAATAACTATTTTTTTCTCATTCATGTCTCTATCTCATATCTGGTTTTATTTGTTGGATCCTGATGTTTACACTGAATCACTGGTCACAGGACTATGTTTTCCCTTGGTTCTAACTTTGATAAACATTTTAATAATATTTTCAAGCCATATAGCTACACTGAGCTGACTGAAAATTATCCCCCATCCAAAATGTATTCCATTTCCAAAACCAAGACTTTTTTTTTTTTCCTAATTAAAGAAAGAAAATCAAATGACTGCTTTTACAGAGCTCTACTATACCTTTCTGGATTAGCAATACTATTTTAGAGGATATGTTACCTCCCAGAGTTGTGGTGGCTTTGTTGATTTCCTGCAGTTACTTTAATTTCAGGCTAATAAAGTCTTGTCTGGAAATTTTTCCCTAATATTTTGAGAACTTTGAGTAATTCCTGATTTCCTCCACAAGAGTTCTGCAACTATTTTGCCTATCAGTTCCATCAAATTCTTGCCTTGTGGATAGC
Source organism: Tauraco erythrolophus (assembly GCF_009769465.1). Taxonomy (NCBI): domain Eukaryota; kingdom Metazoa; phylum Chordata; class Aves; order Musophagiformes; family Musophagidae; genus Tauraco; species Tauraco erythrolophus. Next base: position 47,266,648 of record NC_141469.1, read on the forward strand.
TAGAATATGCCTGTAACTGCTGTACCCGTCCCTCAACATTCCTCATGTAATCACAGTTTTATAGCTACTGATTTTGCTAAGATAAGAAGTAGGCAATATATCAGATATAAAGTGTTAATGCAAGGCTTTTTTTTTTTAAGAATGTTTTCAAAACATGTCTGACTTTTTTTCAGAGGTTCCAATAGAAGTCCTCATGTACTAAAACTTTCTTAGTGAAATATGTAAAGATCACCGACATCCCAAAAATCATGGAGAGCAATGTAATTTCCTTTCTTTGATAGGAAGAGACTTCGGATGAAGACTTCATGGTATGACCATTCCCACTACAGACATCAGGTACCTCCTATTATACAGATTCCCCAGACCATTCTTAGTGAGTCTACTCATACCAACTGTATTGTGTAGTGTTTCCCATTTCAACCTCTTCATTCACTTCTGTATTTTGAAGCTGTCCAATTAGTACAATAATTTAATTATCTAAGAAAAAATACGGGATTTTCTGAAAAAAAAGTCATAACTACGCAAGGAAAATCAAATCAGGCAAACTTCTCAAAGTTAAAGGCTGAAAAGTCATTGTAGACATTAAATATGCTATTTATATATTTAATATACTTGATTTATAAAAATACACTATTCAGTCTCAGAATTAACCGCATTGAATTTAGATGAAAACATTTCACTAAACTATGTTGCTGAAATCAGCAACCTGCAAATACTAAATATCATTTAAATAGCTGTCAGCAATATTCTCATAAAGAAATCAGGAATCAGAAAAATTTTAAAGGTCCGACATACTTAAAAAAGCACTTGAGGCATAGTAAATCTGTATTTGCAAAATGCTTCGTCATGTTCATCCAGAAAGTTATTTCTCCTCTCCATTACAAAATTTGAGAAATTGCAACCCCAAAAATACAAACCAACGTAAGTCAATCCACTTCTTGAGGTTACATCCCTAAAACTACTTTAACACTTAGTTTAATACTTTATTAAAAATAAAGTGTTTTGTTACCCACTAAATTTTACAGTTTCTAAGAGAGTCATAGTACAGTTATTTAAACTTATTCAATAAATTCTATCAATACCACTGTCTCAAGACAGTGCGTACATGGCAGCAGTGAGTAACTTTTGCCTTCACTTGAAATAGCTGGAAGAGGGGCAGCTGATTCCCTTTATGAGATGAGATAATACTGAAATAATACTGAATACCTGAAACAATACTAAGCTGTACCCTAAGCATGAACATAAACTTGGTACCCACTGGCAGAGGATTTGGTTATTTCACAAATGTCTACATCTGTGACAAAGAGACAGTGCCAAAGAGAAATCTGAGAAGCTTATAGAGAAGGCAGTAAGCCTCAGCCCAAAAAATTATGATTGCCCAGAACACATAAGAAAGTGCACACTTCATCAAGAGTACTGGATTGAAGCAGTCTGAAGCCACAAGGAAAAATAACGCCTCGTTGTTTAAAAATGATCTTTGCTTTTGTTTCTCTGACTCAAAAATTGAACAGAGACTCAACTTCACTCGTTCAGCTGCAGTGACCTCAGAACAGTAGTCCACACGCATGAGTTGCGGATTTCAAAACCAGCTAAAACAAAAAGTATAAAAAGCAATGATTGGGAAAATTGAAAAAAGGAGGGGAAAGGACACAATAGATCTCTCTCACATACAAACTCTGCAGGAGACTGACAACTAGTTCATCAGGTGACAGTCAAAATAAACTGCTTGATCTTTCTTAAGCATACACGAGATACTACATAGGCACAAAATTTAACTTTTCTTATCTAAAAACATTTTAGACTGTGTAGTTATTGCCTTCAGGTCCTGAACTCCATATAAATTTTTAATGTTTGTCTCAAGCTTGCATATACAAGACTTACAATACACGAAAGTTCCATTGCTTTCACTCTTCAAAAGCCAAAACAGGATGGAACTCAGTTTCATTCATGTTCTGTAGGTTATTTTTCTGAGTTCTTTGTGTGTGTGTGTGTGTTTGTGTGGTTTTTATTTTTTTTTTAAATCACCCTTATGATCATAGCATGCAGGTCAGTAGCATACTGAAACAGTTTACAAGAAAAACTGTGGAACGTATCTTGCTATGTTTGTTTTCTCACCCTTCCATCCTAAAAAGAAAAGTGTAATAGTGCAATATTTTATTCTGGCTGAATTTGCGGTGTTGGTTTTTGGTGGTTTTTTTGTTTGTTTGGTTTTTTGTTTTGTTTTTTATTTTATTTTTAAATTTGAAATCAAAACATTCCACAATGCATCTTCATAGCAAGAAAGGAAGACTTCAGAAGTGCACTTTGGCCTACAGATTGTGGAGGCTCACAACAGCCTTCAATAGCTGCTGGAGTTCACTGAACATCCGAAACACGCTGTTGGCTAAGATTTATGATCAGGAAACAAAGCTGTCAATTACAATCTTTAGGGTCCAAAATTCAGGCATTAAGCTGAAGCCATTTAGCACCTTAAAGAAAAGGGCTGAGATCTAGCATTGGATGATGAATTTTATGGGAAATTAGCGTAAGAGGAGACAGCAAGAAGTCGCGGCCCACGTAACTTGTATTGAGGAAAATGCTTCAGTATTTATATTAGATAGTTCCAACATACTGATACATTCACGATGATACTAATCACAGGATTCTATTACAGATGTTGAAAGTAAATAACCACAATCTGGATAGGGCTGAAATTCCTAACCAAGTAGAGAGCCAGAAGGTGTTACTTCCAGATGCTACTACTGGCAGGTTCCTCACTAGTGGTAACTACAGTCCTGTACTAAGGACCAAAAAGAACCAAGTACTAAAGGGATGGAAAAAGATGCTTCCTGCTGCCTGCTTGAAACTACTGCCTTGCTCAGCTTTAACTTTAAGCATCTACCTTTTGCCAGAGTTCACACACAAGATTATCCTGATAGTAGTAAAATCATGGAGTAATAAACAAATCAGGTAGTGGCCACCCGCACATGGTTGACACTGTGTCTATAGCACTTGTTTTGACTTTGCTTAGGAGCTGCTTTCAGATGTCAAAAGGAGGACTTCAGAAGACAGATGATTTTTGTGAGAATCAGGTATTTGGAGGCCAAGTGGCAGAAAAGTAGTTTCCATCACTGAATACATTCTTCCAACTTAAGCATTTTGTATCCTGCATGCTTATCATTTCTCTTGGGTGAGAAAGCAGTATCTCCTAGTCAGTAATCTCAGAGAAGCCCAAGAAAACCAGAAGACCTTCCCCCCTCAATATGAAAGTTTTGCATGCATTCTGGTCTGAATTAAGACAGTGCAGTCAATTTATAGTAAAATGGGTATTAGCCTGCATCTAGCTTCCCTTTGCAACATGTTATTATCTAGCATCAATCTACCCAAGTTGGTGTTGGTTAAGTCTCTGAACATTTGATCCATTGGTCATGAATAGTATCAATTACTCACAATTTTTTTTCATATACCATCAAAGTCTTGAAAGGTAGTTAGATTTTGAATCAAGACTCACTTAAAGTCTCCAGAATTTATTTACAAACAAAAAGACTGAACCACAGGAATCCCAAGGTACTATTGACTGGCGAATAAATGCAAAGCATATCCACACATTCATTTCTTAAGCATTATTTTGAAGCTTTCTGAATTGAAGATTACAAATAAAGATTTGCTTTAATAATAATTCAAAATGAAACAACTAAAAACAACAAGCCACAAACCCACTCAATAACATGAGATGAAATCAAATTATTTCAAAGTGAGGATTTGCATAATCAAAATTATCCACACAACTTCATCCAACAGTTTTTGGCAACACTCCCATGCAGCTATTTTCATAGAAGTTTCCATATACATACAAATTAATACTAGAAAAATGTGCAAAATTCAGTTCTAAGGTTGGCTGAAGTTTGGCAACTAGAGAATTTTAATGCGTACACCACCACAAAAGTGCAAAGAATTCTTCAAAGAATAAACAAAATTATGTTCAAACATTTTTCAACAGCAGCCAGATTTTTGGCCTATCAAGGAGTCCTTAACAACATACTCCGCACAACTCTCAGGCCCTGAAGTGTAAGAAATATGAGTTAAGTGAGTAACACTTAAGAGAGGAGTGCTTTCATTTTCTATTAATAATTCTGGAAGAGCTTCATGTGCAACAGTAAACTCGTGGTCTGTCCCTGCTATGAGCCCTGTGGAGTGTTAATAATGCCAGCTTTGGGATGACACCAAAAAAAGATTCTACTACATGCAATTTATCAGTTCATGCTTGGGAAGGAGAAAGCTACTTATGGTGCTTATCTGCTGAGTACTACAATTTTTTTTTTTTCCAATATGTGATTATCTGGAAATAAAAAGATTCATTTCTGTATATGTGTACACATAACACACATATTCCCTTACAGACAGATATATATCCTGTAAGTTAGCTCAAGTCTTTGTTTAAAGAACAAGCAACTACAGCAGGCGTTAGGAGGTGAAAACAAAAAATAAGAACAAGAGCTGGCATGAAGACAAATCTGTTTGCAAGCACTGGCCTGTACCGCCTACTCTAGTTCAAGTCACAGTACAAGACTCAGTAGTTTGGACTGTAGAACAGGAAAAGACCAGTCTAAACATCAAAGATCATATCTCATAATCATAATACTGGTACAGAACTGTGAGCCATTGGGCTTAAGGAGACCTGAAAAACACTGAAACCTCAAATTCTTTCTTTTGTATAAATGGGAAAGACAGTAAGGGGAAAAAAGAGGAAACCAAAGGTATATAGAAAGGAGAAGTGTATATAAGTACCTCTCACTAAATATTACCACACCAATTCTGAATTCCAATACAAAATCAATGTATTTCAAAAACAATCATGTATTAGGATGAATGGTATGATCTACTACAGCAGCCAGTCAGCTGAAACATTAGAAAATTCACTGTGGATTCCACAACATTCATGTTCGTTCAAAATTACTGGCACCAGCACAATCCACACATTTGCATATTATCGCAGCACTCATTTCAATTGTTTCTAACCAGAGACCATTCTCTACTGTATCTTAGTTTCTTTTCCAGACGCGGAAGGGTAGCTCATCATCCACTGTATTCACATTTGCAGCTCTCCAAAACAAGGGACAGACTTCATTTTGTGTACAGATACTGTCTCACCAAATTTGGGGCGTGGGGGATGTTTGTAGAACTTCTTAGGGTGCAGTTTTACAACAGTGTGAGTCAACCCAAATCTGTCAGACCTGTCTCTCCATTACTCCAGCACACATACGACTGATGAGTGACACTACTGAAAAATCCCTTTTTCTGGCCAGGTTACTGTTTAGATAGACATGCTTCTTGTAGCAGCTCACTACATTGCTGCTAAAATGCACAGGGGAGGGTGGGACTGCTTCAGCCCAATGTCAGGGTGCAGTTTCATGAATCTTTAAGTTGACTTAATAAGGTTAAATCCTACGAACAGGGTGTTCCAAATTAAGCTGTCTCTGCAAGTAACAGTTCTGCCACCCCAAGACTGTCATACAGCTTCTGCCAGCACAAGGAAGGGGTAGGAGGTGACTGTGTAAGTCACATTGATCCAAATGAAAACTAGCCTGGAAGAAACTACGCATTTTTGAATAGGATCATTTCCACGATCTCGTATCCTGCAGGCCACAGACAGACCTGGGGTGGCATATAGAAAAGGATGGCCCACTTCATTGAGTCAAAGTGCTGGCTTTGGTGTTAGTGCTTTCATGCATTCCAGTAAAGTGAAGCACACCAGGGTTTGATTCGCTGCAATTCTCCAGCTACTGGTATAGCAACTCCATCCTTTGCAACTATACTACTTTCCCCCTCCTTGCCTGCAGCCACTCTATTTTTTACTTTTCTCCTCTTACTCTTCCCAAACTTTATTTGTTTCTTTGACTTTGAGAGTACTGCTGACTCAAATGAGGCAAACGACTTTGAATTGTTATTCTCCCTGAGCAGCAATGGCAGCAGCAAAGATGAATAACTGTTTCCTTCAGTAGCAGCATCGTCTTAAGAGTACTCAAAGTACTCAGGTACAACAGTGCCAGGATGACAAGCTTCCTTCCAAAACACAATTCTGGCACTCTGTAAAGAGGACTTGCGTTTTTACATTTTTAGAGAACCGAACTTGCTTTTGACTACGTTAAAACACCCGCTATGCAGGTCACCCCAGATTACTAAACTGACTCGCAATACTCCACCAAACTAACCTGTTATTACTTACCCCTCCTCCGCCTTTCTACGTTCCTGATGAAATTATTTTTGCCCATAGTTTTGGTTTTGAGCAGAAGATTTATAAAGATGACAAAAAGCAGAGGGAAAACCCTCAACAAATTCTGTAAAAATGCTAGCAATTAATATTTTCCTCATTTATAAGATTTTTAGGCGATTGGCTAGTTTTAAAATTAGTTTTATGGGGATGTTGCGCGGTGCCAGGCTTTTAACGAAAGTGTTGACAGGTGTTAAATCAGATAGTATACAGAAACTTAAACTCATCGCAGCCCACATACAGACTGAAGTCAGACTGACTCTGAAGAGTCTCAAGATGGTGTGAATTAGGGCACAGCTCTACAGTATGATTTCTCAGGAGGCAGAGGCAGGCAGGGTAAGAGAGTCCCTGAAGACGTCTCTCAAACCAGCTTCACTGCTAGATAAAACACAGCGGTGAATTCCATCCTCACAGATGTATCACAAACCAATGTTAGCATCAGAAATGGCGTGGCACACAGAGCTGTAGGATGAGCACACTTTAAGCTATGTAACAAATCCAACTCAGACCAGAAGGCTCCAATTTGCACAACAACCTAAACTAACAGGCAAAGATGTCAAAATTAAACAAAATTACATGGCAGCCTTTTGGCTTTGTAATCTGACTGAAGGTGTTTTAACCTTTAAAGGGAAACAAGCTACGACCGAAAGAGTGTAACTTTGGAAAACGTTACATGCCACCTCCTCTTTCCCAGCTGAGGTTTAGAAACATCGTCTTTAACTTGGTTTTCACTCCCAGTTCAAAGAGATTTTTTTTTTTAACAACTTCTTATGTTTTCTACTGACCTATTTCCAGTTATACCAATATATATATATTCTACAAATATATAGTTTTAATACTTGGTAAATCCTCCCATTTCCTAAAGCAAAATTCTCATGATTTTACAGCAGTCTACTAAGAGTTCCAACTGGAACAAAGCTGAAATCTTATTTCCATATTTCCCTACTTTCCTTAGGCTGCAGAGTTATCCCCACTTTCATATTCTACATACGTTTTCTAAGAAAAAATGTCACTAACAGCTCACAAGTGCAACTCCCAGACCTTCATTTACTGACTTCACACAAGCAAAAATAGTACTTCTTTTCTTGTCACTGGAATTTTACTGGCAATAGCAGAAGTGGGAGCTTTAGAGAAGAGATGGATTAGAAGTTTTTCAGAAATAGTGACACATGCCAACTACATTTACAAAGGATGACTGAATAAGGTATTTAAATAAACATGTATTTTCAGCAAAAAGCTTTAAAGTTGCCTTGCATTTCTTCGTTTTGAATGTGAATGAATGCTAACTTTGCAGCAATTCAGTGCTGAGAAAGAACCACCTGTCAAAAAACAATTACCTAGGCTAACCTTTTCCACTTTCCCCCAGAATGCTGAATTCTGTTTCTACCATCAAAAGTAAGTATTGAGTTTATTTTATTTCATTCTTATTACTGCAATAGCTTAAGAATTAAACTTCACTTATCCTACAATACATAGCACCATTACATGAACAAAGAAGCATAAGTTCTGAATGATTCCTCTTCACCATTTCATGTAAAAAAAATTCTTAAAGAAAAATTGTATCCTTTCTAACTAACTAGACATCAGGACTAAAGCCCACAGAAAGGCACTGCAGTCAGTGAGAGTCAAGTGATTGAGTATCAGGTTTTACTCTTTTAAATCATAACAAAAGAACAACTTTTACATCCCTCAAAACTTAGTTTCAAATAACTCCCTACTAAATTATGACTATAGTTCATTTAAATTTCAATAATGAGTTTATTATGGAGAATCGTTACTGCATTTTGGATAATTAGGTACATGCATATATTTTCAAATAGTAACAAAACACCACAGTTAAAACAAAAAATGCTATTAAAAGAACAGGATTTACCCTAATTTGTTTGACCACTCTATCTACCTGAACGTAGACTAAAAATTTTAAGGGGAAACATCCAACAGTATTTTCCTTTCATTAAATTGGTAACACAAGTCAAGTCAATTTTTTTCAAGGACCAACTTATTTTAACAAACTTCTTTTCACATCCACACTATGGCATCATCATAAGGCTCAAACTGCAAATTTCCTTTATATTAAGCCTTTCCTATGTTCAGGTCTACTTTCACTGTATGCATTTTGCTTCAGCATTTGCACCACCATCATGATTCTAAGCAGCCAAAATAAACAGAAAAAAGAAATTATGTAACAAAAATACTACAGAAAACATTAACTGAAGAACTTAGTACTTGTCTTTTGAGATTTTTAGGTACTTTTGAGTGGTTTGGGGTTGTTTTTTTTTTTTCATTTTTGCTTAACTTTTTCTGCAATGCAGGTATCATTTTTAGTTGTTAAAAACCACTGCTTTAAGTTAAAAAATTAGTAATGTTTTCAAATACCATGTACAGTCCTCTACTAGACCGTGAGTTAAGAGAGTATTAAAAAGGTTTTGTGCTTTATTTCAGCTGTTTATCTCCTCTACTGCTGCTATACGAAGTGAGTTTTATCATAAGCAGCAGAATTAACAATGGCTGGTTTCCAACAGATCTGTTCCCCATCACTCTCCTCTGAGAGGGCTGCCAACCCACTCCCCTCCAGCACTAGCTGCCCACTCCCCTCTGGGTGCCGTGCCTGGAGAGCTTGGGAGGGGGCACCACATCCCCTACAACATTCGAAACACTCGTGTGGGAAGTAGTTTAATTTATTCCAGCTAGCACACGGGCTGCTGTCTTTTGAAACGTTTAACAGTGCTGGTCCATCTTCCTTTGTATAAACAGAATTCGGATGGCTCTATTCTGCTTCGCACCAATTAGACCAATCTTGCATCTCTGAAACCTTGGCCCAACTGCCAGCAAGTTTTGAACTAATGTAACTTCAGGGAAGATCAGTAACAAAGAAATTAGACTGACCAGATAAAAACCTTATTTCATTAGAAAAGCAAGCTAAAAACATCTGTCCAGATAAAGCACTATCACATATACAAAGTAAACTGAAAAAGTACAAAAATATTTTATTGCAATTTTTGAGAGACTAATTCTCGAGCGCTTAAAACTACAGTAATGAGATTTTCATAATAAGTACAAGTTTGAAGTTGGTCTTTTGATGGTGTCTCATGTTAGACGCAGTGATAAAAATAGTTTGAAGAACAGCAGTTACACAATATTAAAAAAAATATTGTAAATCTGCAGATCTAAAGCTACTCCCTGATGGTCAATCAGGCTATTTCCATAGAAAGCCACAAGAAAGACAGAGACTACAATTGCAAAGGGAAGGGAATTCTTTAATGACTGCAAGCAAATGCCAATACTACTAAACACTAACATAACTACTTTTTTTTTTTTAAGCATCTGCATTTTTCAGGTACTTTAGCCAGCAAAGAAGGGGATGGAGGAAGACTCCAGAAACATTTGATTTCTCCAAACTCCTTTAAAAATGTTCTTTCTCCTTCTCTTTCATGTTCAATATCTGTATCAGTTAAAAAAAATTATTTGTAAATAGAAAAGGCACGGGTCTCCTTAATGCTTATGAAAGTATTTTGCCAGTACAAAACTTCTCTGCTTCAACAGTTTGGAAAGTTTTCATAAATTTCCTGAAGACAGATGTCATAATTTTTACCATAAGGTATTAAAATACAACACTAAACTATAATATAAGGCCTTAAGTTGCTAATGACTACACCAAATGGTGTTTCAGCAAAAAGTGACAGGCTCTATTCATGGAAGACAACAGAGTACCATTAAGATTAGGTAATATTACTGAACAACTAGAAAGAAATAGGAATTCCCTTGAGAATAACAAAGACATTAAAAAGGCTGACCAGTCTTCACAGTAAATTTGAATGGATTTTTCCCCCATTGTGGCTGCAAAACTGATCCTAACACTGCAAGCTCTGACACCTCCATCAGATAAGTACGTATCATCTGTCTCACATAAATAAAACACAGGTTTAGGATATCCCATGCTATCTAGGTACCACAAAGTTTTCAACCTTCTTTTCTAAGCAGGAACACACTTTGTGCCAATTTTATCTTTGTTTACCTTTGACAGTACTTCATCATGCTTAAGACATCTTTGCAACAGCCAAATTCTGATGTCAGCACAGCAGTGGGAATACACTTCATTAGTTTACTGCAGCTGCAGAGCCAGCAAACACACATTGCTTTGAGTGACAGCAATAATAAGCATGTGTTTTAGATTTCTAGGTAACAGTGGTGATTAAGAAGATATTGCAGTCTGGAAAAATTTCATATATGAAGAATGTTTAACATACATTGGGGACTAGACAAAAGTTTGGTTTCTTAAACTACCAAAATGACTATACGTACTGTGAACGAATGATCTGCTAATTGTTTTGTCTGTTGTTTTACTTTTTGATAGCAAAAGATGCACATAGGCATTAAGCAGACAAAATAATATTAATTGATTCAAGTAGACAAGGAAGAAAAGTAACCTCAGACGATGTTTGATTTCCCTTCCTATCAATCACCTCTATATTACTGTCTACAAACCAAGGGATAATTTTTCCTTCAATTCAGAGCACTGTTGAGATTAACACTTCGTTTATGAGTCTTTGAGCATAGCAAAGGCTCCTGCTGTTTTGCAAACTTATGCATACAAATTCCTCATAAGAATGCCGTGATATGTCAAGGAGTTTTTATCCAAACTTCATTTAAAATATTTGAATACACAAGAAATCTCCCACATGATACCATAAAAATACATATTGACAGGCACACCCACCTAAAGTAAGTAATTTATACGATTAAAGCATGTCGCATACTAAATACAACATCGGTTCAGCTCTGCTGCAACTTTCCAGTATAACCCTAACAAATACTTAACCTTCAATATTTTTTTTTAGTTTCAATTTCAATTAATGCTCTTTCTTCAGGAGAGCGGGGTAAAACCAGGAATTCCTAATTTACTATCTATCATTCATTATTTTGTATGCTTTTATCACAACAACTCTTATTCGTCTCTTTTCCAAGGTAAACAAGCCTGTACTTCTCAAACCTGTCAGTCTCCTCAATCCTAATGTTAATACAGTATTTGATTGTAATGATTACTAAATGATTACTAATGGTTGTAATGATTACTAAATGATTACTTAGTTGTTTGTTGGTTTGGTTTTTTTTTTAAAAAAGAAAAAAGAAAAAACCCACAACACCAAACCAAAACAAACCCCACAACAACAACAAAACCCACAAAAACTTGACTCCATGACTTCATTCAGTCCACAGAAAGGACTTACTCCACAGTTAATCAAGGTTGTTTGGTAGAGGAGCATATTGCCTAAAGGCCACCTTATTTATTGAAGCTGGAAGACTGAAGGAAAGTATTGCAGGAAAAGAATATTCTATGCCATATTTTAAAAGTTAAGCCTGAAGACTTGCATGCTAGCCTCCCACCTATTACAAAGTTTCTATACAATGCCTGTTAAACAGCCTATAACAATGTTTTCACAGAAAACGTGTCATTTTCTGAGTTCTTAAGCAGAGATGATGAGGCCTGGTTTACAGAAGTGCTAGGTGCTCAGCATTATATTCAGAAATATAACTGAAATCAAAGGACCTTGTGGTTTGAACACAAAGTGCAACAGAACGCACAGTCACTTCAGAACTCACATTTTCGAAATGCCACATTAGGCATATGAAGCCAGCTTGCCTGTCTTGTGTTTGGGTTTGTTTTTTTTCCCTTTCAGTTCTTCAGTGCCTCATCTTTTAGACTGTGATGAACATCATGTCCTCACCTCACAAAAAAAACATTAGCACAAAAATAAAATTAATAATTCTTCAAGGTATATAATAGAATAAATGAAGGCATAAGGATGTCCTCAACTAGTCTGTCCATTTCGGTGGTCAGTCATCAGAAGTTATACTTAATTCAGCAACCTCTATTCTTCCTCCCTTTCAAATTGGAGCTTCTTTTCTTTCACAATTTATTTATCTTCTTGTTGCTAGGAAACCATTAGAATAATATTGTACATTTGAAATTGCCATTAATTAGTGATGCACTTGTAATAAAATTATCAGATACAAAAACAAAAGGTCTCATCATCAATCAATTTGAAATTAAGTAACATCTGAGTGAACTGGGTGAGCCTACATGGTGTATTTCTCTAAGGACTGATTAAATTGGGACATTTACAAAGCAAACAGCTAATACTCCATTGGAAAAAAAAAATCAGAATAAGATTTCTTCTTCTCTGACTACTGGCCTGTCCTAGTTAATGAAAAACTTGATTGTTACAAGAGTCAAACTAATTAAAAAGATTAAACTATGAGCAAATTAGAAATTTGGCTTTAGGCTTTTGTGACCAGCACTAGCTCAAGAACATTGCAAACTGCAGTTTACAGTTAAATACAATTAATGGAAGTTTTTAAATTGTTAGAATAATTAACTGCAGATCATTTCTGTAACCTGACTATATGACCTCCACAAAACTACTTATAATTCTTAAATATAAGCATGTAGGTATATGCAAGTCAGAGGTCTAAGCTCTGAAAATACCCATGTCATATAAGTCTTGTCAGCAAATAATATTTATTAACTAATACAAGCCAACATACTTCATATGCCTACCTTTTCCCCTCAAGCATACCAAATTCTAGTGTATGGCACAATATAAAACAGATTTTCTTCTCCCAGATGATAGTCTAATTTATATTTTTTAGTTTCCTTCAAAATGACTACCTAAGCATAGCCAGGTCAGATCAAAGGTCCACCGAACTACACAATCTTGGAGAGTGGCTGCTAACTTATGCAGAAACATCAGGGTCAGTAAAGAGCAATTTTTCTTTCCTCTCACATACCTCCAGCCTACTCCAAAACATGTAGGCAGCAAAAAACAACCCTTCTCAATTTTAACGCTATGTAACAGATGCCTGAAAACAACCTATGCATAAGATAAATTATTACCATTAATTATTTCTAGCAATATGAGGACAGTCTTCCAAAGATAAAGACACAACAGGCCCAACTACAAAGAGGCCAACATCTAACAGCCAGAGGAACCTGCAGAAAGACAATGGGAAGAAGAGGGAGTGTTTGTTTCACTCTGGCAGGAATAAATACGAGATAACTAAGAATGCCATGGGACAAGGTAAGGGAGACCTCAAGACACAACAGGAGTGCTAACTTCTCCAGAGAATCACAAGCTAGGCCTAGGAGTGGGGTGGCAAAGTGAGAATTGGGGAGAGGGTGGAAGGGGGGTGGAGGTCAGGGGTGTGGAATCGAAAGAAACTTCCACAGAAGATGCCTTGCCAGACTGTCAACATGGGGAAAAGCAACAAGACTACTGGACTGATTGAAAAACAAAAGGAAAATCACTCCCCAAACCAAAAGAAAAACCCAGAAAACAGAATACTAACCCCAGCTATGATAAGGAACTACATCGCTCTCAATAAATTCTAACCTATAAACCTCTTCATTTCACAAAGACAAGTTTTTACACTGCCTTAATTAAACCTTTGTTAAAAATGTCTATGCTGAAACTAATTTATCACTCCTTTTCCTTTAGAAGGTTTCAGAAACTTCCCTTTTTTTTTTTTCCTGGTACTTTTGTATCTTTAGTGTCTGATTAAAGGTGCTTTTTACAGATTTTATGAAGTAGCGTTGCTTACACTGATATCTATAGGTAAAATAAAATACTGCACTATAAATGTTTTCCTTTTTCCTACAGACTTGTCATACGCTTTACCAAACTGTATGGTTGTTGGTACAAAGCTATACCTGAACTTGTCATCGTGCATTATTTCTTTTATTTAAAAAAAATCTAGCAGGTGAGACAGCTTTGCAGAAACAATGCAAAGTCCCCATCTCTATCTCAAGAGATAACATCTGCCAACTTTCACATTCAAATCGACTCTGAAGTTCCTTCAATGATCTAAGGCAGGACTGCCACAGAAAGAAGTTGCTTTTTCCTGTAAGCCAGCACAAGCATTTGTGAGCTCTCACAATATATCAGGCAAGAAAATGATTCAGGTTTGGTTTTTCTCCCCTCCTAAACAAAATGCTCGTAGAGAGGGTACAGGACAGAGGTTGGGACGAGCAGCAGAGAGAGACACTTCTTCCAGTGGCAGTTCTGGCTTTGCCTAGAAGGCTGTTTTAAGATAGTCTTTGAGAAACCCTACGCGTTTTGGATTGATGAAGCTATTTCTGTATATCTGACAATCAAGTACATTATATATAACCTTGTCATCATTATGAATAATATTAATAGTAATGACAACAAAATATTCCTTTGTGACCAAAGAAAGTTATACCTGAGATTTAATATTTACTGACAATATACAAGTGTAGTTTGACAAGGTAGTAAAATACAGTCAGTTTTGATAAAAATTCAATAATCGGAGAGAAGCTTTGCAGCAAAGCAGATGCCGAGCTTCTAAAACTTCTTTCAACCTTCAACTATCTTATGGGAAGAAATATAATACTGCTAGTACAATTGTTCTCAGCTTGCATTTAGTTGCTGGCTCAATTTTGGAACTGGAGGACAACTACTTGGGTGCCCTAGGATTGTTCGTTGTTTTCCTCTTCTATCACTCGGTTAAATAAGTTATCACTTCTCTCCACAAGCCTTACTAAATTGACAAGCATTTGACTTACAGCCCTGAAACCAATCACCACATAACTTGAACAGTTGCACTGTAAAGAGGAACACTAGCCAAAAAAAAAAAAAAAAAAATCCTAATTTTGCAGTCAAAGTACAGTAAGCCTCCGATCTCTGCTACATGTTAGCTGTCTAGATTGGTTGAACTTAATTGGATCTATTAAATGGTCACTTGTCCCCAGCCATAGCACACTACAGTTAAAATCACTTCTTTAATAGCTGAAATTCTACATCACATACTGTCCCACTCCAAGAAGGCATCGATTCGTCAATGTAATCTAACACACCAGAAACCGCCTTTAACTCCATTAAGCACTTGAACTGGTGTTTCATTCATCATACATATGCAATCCAGAGGCTTATCCTTTCTACATCCCTCAGAAGGTACGTGTTGATTTTAAAATTCTCAATACTTCCATTTTCAGGACAGTGCTAATGTTATCATACAGACATATCAAAACACTGTAAATGAATCTGGTCTACATTTTATTACCCACAACCCCAAGCAGAAGGAGGGAAAGGATAGAAAAACATTCTTTTTAAAAGTCCTTGGCAGAAAAGCTGCTGCTCAGGCACTCTGGGACAGGTGCCCAGAACATCTCAAGTTCCAATAATAAGAAAAGCCTTCATTACAAGAAGGGGTCTGGACACAAAAATACAGATTGATATCAGAAGTTGCTAATAAGGACACAAACTTGTAACCAATTGAATTGACTATTACTTCAATAAGATAAAAGAATGAAAATTTGCAGGAACCGACCCAGAGCCTGAGGGCCAAAACACCAAGTTACATACTCATCTTCTGTAAGAGACACACAGAGCGTCTTTAGATCACGCATGGCCAAGGCAGCAAAACCCCTAGTTGCAAGGATTGATTCACACTTGAATTTGTCCATTCTGCTAAAGCTGGCTTTTAATATTAAGTCATATTTAAAGTTGTAGAAAGTTATATTTTAATGGAACAAAACTTTTTCAAGCATTTCCATCCCAAGCACTGCATCATCATAATATTCCACATGGCAAACCAAATTTGTTTTTATAAATCAAGATGATATAAAGATTTTTGGATTGAATAAAAATAATTATATATTACATCTACACAAAAAAATAAGGAAAAAATAGTGGTTGGTTTAGTTCTAAAGTGTACAGTCCTTCCGATTTTCTTGATGCTTCAGTAAAGGCAGTATCAGATCAAAAAAAATTCCTCAAACTCAGATAAAGCAGTACCAGTAAGATAAGAAAAATCTTCCTCTGTTGTTTCAGTCATGGTAGGTCCACGAGCAAAGTATTGTTCCCATTTAAAGTTAGTCTACAGTCTTGAGGTCATCGAAATTCCTTAACAGTAGTTCATAAAAACATGTCAGAAAAAAAAATCTGCTCTTAGCCTGAAAATTATGTCCAACACACACATGTGACTTCAGCAAAACATACATGCATGACTTCGAAATTCTATTATTCCTATTATCTATGAATGGCAAGCTCACCATTGCAAGTTCTCCAACTGGGACAAACTAACATACCCATTTCAACGAGCGACTCAAAACTGCACTCCTCCCCATTCCACGTACACTTTAATTCAAGGCCTCTGCCCAAACCATCAAAACTCTAGGATTTTCTCCTGTAACTGGCAATACTCCACTGGAGTTTTGAAAATCCTAGGCTGGACTTGTCCATTCAATAATTTTCAAAACTGTAATTGGACAGCAAGGCCAAAAGAAACATTTTCAAAGAAACAACTGATATGTGCCTTCCTGCTTTGAAAGCAAAGCACAAAGCCTATGTTCTCTTCATGTTTATATGCAAGACATTTTCGATGTACTAACTGGCTAGCCAAACCCACGATTTCTATTTTTCAGTCTTTTTGAGGACACTGTTATGAGGGGAAACAGCTCATCAGATGGGAGAATATTTCCGATCTCTAAAAAATTATTACTACTTCTCCACCCTGGGAGTAGGGCCAAATCCCAGGTTATGACAACTTTCTGGTGCCAACCATGGCGTTAACAAATGAGTTGTGCCAATATTTGATCAATGCTCAACTTTGTTTTCAGCATAGAGTTAAGAAATAATACTACTGTATCACAGTAGTATTTCATGTTTCCACTGGAGAAAGGTATGAAAAAACCCAAACAGATAAGTCTAACAGTCCCCCAGGATGCTGTCAAGCAAGCAGAGAAGATGCTTTTTTAACAGACTCTTTAGCTTATGAAAATTCAGCAACTTTTCCATGCACCAGTTACACTGAATAGGCAAGAAACAGTACATATTGTATCAAACTGCAAAATCTGAGGCAGGTTTTACATATGAAACAATTTCAAAATTCCATCTACAAACTCCAGAAATTCCTTTTCGCCATCTGTGAACAGTGCTATCTTTTCAGTCGAGAAGACTCTTAACTAGATCTACTTGTTTCCCCTACTCGACTATGCTTGCTCAAAGTATCGGAACCCACGAAAACTTTCTAGCTTACCAACAAAAAATTTAGGTAACATATCCTGCAATTATTAGTTATTACTCCATTTCAGACCTCTCCCCAAAATCATGGAGGTATTTCACATACAAATTAGCAGTTCAGCTCTGGCTTTGAGAGAACTTGCAAGAGTACAGTCACAAATTACATAAATCACTCCTCTTTTAAGGAAAAGCAAGGAAGTGGTATTCTCATAAAGGTCTGCAGGCAAGAAGGATACATTTCAACTATGACAAGGAAACAGTTCTGTGACAGTTCTCCTTTCCCATGATGAAGCGTTTACCTTAAGAAGCAAAAGTTCCAGGGAAGGGGATGGTGGTCAAGATTGCTCACCTTTAACCGTTTAACCACCTCATCGTTGGTAATTTTGTCGGTAATCTCCTTCACTCCAGGAGGGTAATAGATGACTTTACCATCGGCAGCAGGTTTTGGTTGGGCAGCAGGGAAGTCCATCCTGGTGCTGCTGGTAATAAACTTTCCTTCTCCACAGTCCTCTACCGGCCTCTATCGGTCAGAAAACAAAAGTTCAGCAGAATGCAAACGACTTTCTAACCCTCTTTTTCCATTTCTCACCCTCAATTCGCAGAAGGCCCCGGTTATTACCCCGCCGGCTGCGCCCCCCGCCGCTGCCCGCGCCGCATCCCCCCACCCCGGGCGGCGCTGGAGCGAGGCCCGGCCCGCCGCCGCTCCCCACAACTCCGGCCTCTCCATTCCCCTCCGGCGCCTCCTTTCATTGCGGGGCTGCTCCAGCCCAACACTGTTAGTTCGGAGCCGTCGATTTTACAATGAAATTTCGGGCTCCACCGAAGGATGCCCCGGGGCCGAGGGCCCGTTACAGCCCGAGGTGGGGGGCCGGGGGGTGCAATTCCCGGCCCTGAGGGGGGCTTCGGCGCCGGCACACCGGCCCCGAAGCTGGGAGACGAGGCCTAAACAGTTAGGCCTCAAAACTATCAGGAGGCAGAGAAACCAACAGGAGAGGGGGAGGGAGGGAGGGAGGCGGCGGCGAGCGCAAACAAAACACCGCTGCCGGCCCCCTCGCCCGGCACCGAGCCCCCCACCCGCCCCCCCCGCGGCAGCGGGAGCCCCCCCGGGGAGGGGGCCAGGCCACTCTCCACTTTCCATTTGTTCCCGCAACTTCATGTCCCCTCAGCCCCTCGCCCCGCAGCCCCTCCTCGCCCCGCCGCCCCGCACCCGACGGGCCCACAAAGAGCCCCCCCGCACCCCTCGGCTCTGCGCACACACCCCCGCCGGCCCCAGGCGACGCGGGGCGGGGTGGGGGGGGGGAGGAGAGCGGGGACGGAGGGAAGCGGGACCCGGAGCCGCCTTTACCTCATGCAGCTCCGGAAGGTGCAGCATTGAGTAGCCTCCGTGCCGGGTGGTCGTCGCCGCTCTGCCGCCACCCCCGCCAGCCGCTGCCCTGGCCGCTCCCGCCGCCTCCCTACTCCGTGGTGCGGCGGCGGCTCCTGCTCGGGGAGGGGTGGGGGGAGGCTGCTCGGCGGAGGCAGGGGGAGGCTGCTCGGTGGCGGCAGCGGCGGCTGGGGAGAGGGGGAGGCTCCGGCGGAGCGTGCGCCGCGGGGACACAGTGCCACTCTCCGTCCAGCCGGGGAAGAACAGCCCGGGAGGAGGCTCCGCGCCGCCCCCCTCCCCCTACCCACGCGCCCGCCCTCGGGCCTGGGGCCGGGCCCGCAGCGCCGCCCCGCCAGGATTCCCCAGCCCCGGGGCAGGGGCGAGGCCGGCCGGTGGGTCCCGAGCCCCGCACAGGGCGGCGGCGGTGGCGGCGGGTAGCACTCGCAGGGCCGCTGCAGTGCTGCCTCCTGCTTGGCGCCAAACGCCCCGGAGCGGCCGGGCCGCGGCCTGAGGGCCGCTCTCTGGCCGAGCCCCAGCCTCGCCGGGCTCTTCCCCTGGGCGGTGGGGAGCCCCGGCCGGCTCCGCGGGCGAGGCCCAGGCGGCGTGGGGCCGGCTGCTGGCACGGCCGGAGAGGGTGCCGGCGGGTTCCCGGCTGCAGGGCGGCAGCGCCGTGTGCGGGAAAAGGAGAGACATGTTTGTGCTTCCTCACAGAGCCGGGCCGCTCATGGCTGCGCCGTCTCGTCTGGCCGGTCCCTCGGGCAGCTGGTGCCGGTGGTGAGGCCTGGTCGGCGTGATAAATAAGAAAATGGGGGGAAGTGGGGTGCGGGGTGGCACAGAGAGCGCTTTGGCAGGTGGGAATAAACAGCCCTTCTTCAGGCAGATGGGGGGAGGAGCAGCATCCGTGCATCCACATCCAAATTTTTCTTCCTCGTTGTTGGCAGATGAGTTTCTCAAACATTAAGTTACTTATAAATCTTTAGGAGAAACTTGAATATGCAGACTGAGGGAGACCTCGTCAGCCAACTCAGGAAACCCTTCTGTGCAAAATGTCTTTGTAATTTAATATTCTTTAATATTTCCAAGAGATGGGGTATGTCTGGAAAGTCAGTGGCAAAGTGGGATATATCTGTTTTGATCCTGCATTATGTGCCCTGCAAGTCTGAAGTATCGGTGGCTATAAAGTGTTTTCCAGATGCCCGCCCTGCTCAGAGAAGATGTGTGACAACTGAAAGATGACTTTTAACTGATCAAGACTAATTTAGGGTCTTCATCTGAGCGTTCCTGGTTACTTGAACCAGCTGAAAGTATCATTTTTCTCAGTTTTGAAAATCTCTAATGAATTTCCTATGGAGTAAATTCAAGGTGAGAGGCTGGGACCAATCTGAATGGAGGGATTGGTTTCTCCTCAGGGCTTTGCGTGTGTGACTGGAGCCTTGCTGGGCACAGCAGAGGGGCTGGCTTGGCCTGCCAGTCGTGCAGGAAGGATGCAGGAGGCAGAGGGGATGGGAAAGGGGTAAGTAAGATTATGGTGACGTATGCCAAATTCCAGATTTACAAGGCGTGGTAGGAAAATGTACAAAGAGTGAGGAGCTCTCAGGTACTTCTTATGTAACAGCATGTGGGTAGGAAATTTCTTTCCTACACCTGTGTTCCTTTTCTCCCTGCAGTGTTGTCCTAGGGGAGTTAAAGCCCTGAATGTCCATAGCATCTATGAAACGAGCTCAGAAGGATTACAGTGAAAATGACTGAGAGTTGCAAGAAACACATAGGAGATCTTAGACACTGATGTGGAAATCTAGAAGGGTGCCACCAGACAAGGTGTTTAAATCTGGCTGTGAGTCCAGGCTTGAGTAAAATCATAGAATCATGGAATGGTTAGGGTTGGATGATTCTCTCTGGGCCTAAGGACCGATGCATCAGGACATTCACAATGGACGGGTGACCGTAAGAGTGGGATACGTGATTCAGTTTTAACAAGGTTATACTGATTTAATTAGCAAATAAAGCCAACACCAAGTGTTTAATCTTTTTCCTAGTCCAAGCTTCACTGGCCATTTAGATTTGCATTAGAGATGAAGTACTCAGGCTAGCTATCGACTCTGCACTGTTAGAACTACTATGCTGTTAACTAATTGTGGTTTTTTTTTATCCTTATATTAGGTACTTAGCTTCCCAAATCAAATAACTAATATAAAAAATTAATTTGGTGTAGATTTCTTGTTTTTAATACATTTGTATTAACAGCATAAATCAGAAACATCCTAGAGGATTATTCTGTAACTAAAAAAAAAGAAAGTATGTATGAAAAACCTATATGAGCTGTCTTCAATTTGAATACAAAAAGAGAGAATGTAAGTTAGTAAAAATGATGCAAGAAATCAATTCAAAGTGACCTTTGCTGAGGCTTTTTAGGACCCAAGCATAAAGCTGGGAAGATGTTAGGTAGGCTTCTCTTTGGGCAGAATTGAAGTATTTGGGTGTCGTATTCTAGAAATTTCACCCAAGTCTCTGAACTTCCTAGTCTTTAATGTTTATTTTCAAGTATTGTTTTGTTGCTATTGAAAAGTGGTATTTTATATATATGATTAATGTGACCTACAACATCATAACATTTTCTTGTAATCTTGTGGTTACAAGTTTTTGACAAACTGACACCATCTTTATCTAGAAATTTTTATAACAGGTAATGAAGTAGGAATAAGAATAAAAAGGTAGGAGGCCATACTCCCACAAATTAATTTTAGTCTAAGTGAAGGACGAACACAGTGCAGAGCCACTAGTACACACTTCTAGTCACTTTTATTTTCCACTGGAGAATAAGATAAACCCTTGCATTCTAAGTCACACGCACACTGTAACTAACATGTAGTTAGATGCGGCAGTTCAAAGATTTCGCTGTGAAGTGCCAGACAGGTGTTTTTTAATAAAATTTTATTTCATCTTGAGGAGGTTGGTTGTGAAGCCCTGCACTGGAATACTCTTGGTTGTGGATCAAGATCTCTCTTATCTTCTTGCAGACTTCAGATAAATAGCGAAGTTAGCAATTACTGTGGAGTAATGTTTGAAGATTGTTAATTCTCAGGATTTCATATCTGTGCTGTAGCACAGAAAAAGTCCTGAAATACATCAGTAGAAAGCTGAGTATCTAGGAGAGGTTCACAGTAGGTTTCTGCTTTCACAGGTGAGGATTAGTCAGCAGTATGAAAATTTTGACCACTCCTCAGCATCAATGTTGTTGGAGTCCTTAGCCATTAAATGTAGGTGCAGTTTCTACTGGTAGACTGTTCCATTCCTGGTATAATTTGCTGTCTGACTAGGTTCTGGTATCGACACAACCTTGCTGACATACCCTAGGTCCACAGCCGGAGTATTTTGCCAGCATAGTAGTATGAAACTGTCAGAGTGCTCTTAGAGTCACCATTAATTTAGATGCTGTTAGTCACATATATGGGTTTCTGAATGCAGCTTGGACAAATCACGATCAGCAAAGTGGTTGAGAGGAGTAGGTGCAAATTCTATAATAATGGGATGATTAGGCAAGGGGTCCCTCTTTTCTCAGTAGACGAGTAGCGGGGATTCTTACTTCTGCACCATTTGAAATTCTAAAGGGCTAAAACAATGCATGTGGTTCTGATATCACACCCAATTAAGGGAGGTATGAATGAACACTTAACTGCCAAATAGTCTGAATATACGCATGGCATTTTCAGAATGCACAAACATAAAACCTTCGGATGATCTGACCTGTGGTACTCTTAATCTGAATAGTCCTGAAGTCTGCTCACAGATATAATTACAGCTGCTAGTGTCTGGTTTGTTGCCTTTGCTTGTTTGACCTTCACCCTTCTAATTTCAGCAAGCAGCTGAGATCTGACTGGGACTCTGCTTCTTGTACAGCTGTAGCCGGGTTCACATGATCCCTTGGGTTTTAATGGATGGCTCTGTCTAATAATAAGACAGTCCCCCAGTCCTTACCCAGATTTTATTGAGTCCCTACCTGCACAAGTTTTATGTTGGAATTTATTTACTTTTTCTCCCATTGTTTTTATTGGAATGTATTTACTCCAATCTGCTTTTGTTTGTTTATTAATGTATTTTAGATTACTGGTGCAAGTGTAATTTATAAGCAGACTGAAATGAAAGGTGCTGAACATTCCTGTGGGGCAGTCTTGTGGGGTGCTCCTTTCTCTGTATCATGTTAGGAGACGTTAGAGGAAAGTACCAAGAAAAGGAGGAGGTGGTGTTTTTACTTGTAGGGGAAATAATGCAGTGCAAGTTTTTCAGAACAAAACGTCTTTCAGGTGAAACAGAAGAGTATGGAGTGATTACTTTGAGCACAGGAAATCCTTTAATTCATGTTGATTAAATTAAACTATGCACACTTCTTTCCAGGAACAGCTTAATGGTTGTCCTCAGGTCTTTGTTAGTACAGTAAGCATGGATAGTAGTAGTGATCAAGAACTAAATGGTCGTATCAAGACAAAACAGTGTGTCATGAACTGCAGAATAGGTCATATCTGTCAGTCAGCTGGGCAGACAAGTAAGAAATCCTATCTGGTGGGTTAGGAAAGCACTTGTCTTCCTAATAATAGCTATGCTCTTGAAAGCTTCTGCTTTGCAGAACCAGGTGGTGGAGCGTGGTCCTTCACTCTTAAATGTTTTAAGTCGCAGTCAAACAGGTCAAGAGGAGGGGGGAAAAAAAAAATTAATTACTTGTTTTCAACTCTAGCATTTAGCCAGTGTTTTATATCTAGCAGGTTGTTTTCTGGCAGGTTGTTTCCTACTCATGAATACTTTTTTTTTGGTTGTTTTTTCCCCTTAAGAAAGCTTATTTGTTTTTTCAATGATACACATTTTTTTCCTGTAGTACACTGGTTCCTCTGAACTCGGTAAAAATCAAACCCTGGAAAATATTTTTTTTTTATCCTCAGTTTTGCACAGAAGCTTTCTCTCATAGCTTTTTGACTTTGGTATCAGTCCTTGTTTCCCCGTCATCTTTCCTCTTTTTCTGTCTGTTGATTCTCTCACACATGCAGTTGCACACAGCTCGTCCAGTTAAAATTACAGCCTGTAGATTTGCTGCACTGGATCTTCAGAGATATCCCAGAGGTTTCTAATTAAACTTTGCAGTGTAACATGTCTTTAATAACAGCACCTAATTGTTTTAGCTACCTATTTTTATAAAATAATTGATGTTTTTTACATTTGCTGTAAATTGAGAATGGTGGTTACGCTCACCTCAGTCAAAGGTGGGTTTCTTCACAACATGTGTTGCCATAACGAAAGAACTCCAAAGGCGTCCCATTCCAGAGGGTGTTTGCAGTGAAATTACTCTCATCTAAGAACAGACTAGGAAGCGTGTTTTGTCCTGAAAACAGAGACTTAACATGTGTCTCACATGATCTATATTGACAAAGCAAAATCCATAAAACACTGAAGTAGAACTTGTGTGTATTATGTCATGAAGATGATCAGCTGCAGACAAAGGGCTTTCCTGGAAAACAGGAGAGTTCCACTACTTGCTGACTTTTCATGGAGTACCACCAGTTCTGAATAAAGGGAAGGATCAAATATTATGTGGATGATATGAAACCGATCTCTAGCCGTAGTCTGTTTAAATGTTATTTTGCCCTGGTTTTGATAAGGAGGGCTTTCTCCTGTGCTGTCTGAAAACATCCTTATTCTGAGTCATACTTGGAGATAGGGCAATTGTTACACTTGCCACCAGACTTCTGTGGTATCAAGCCACGTTCAGAAACTATAAGGATTGTCACTGTCAATATATTTAAGCCATTGTGAAAAAGTGTGTGCTTGCGAATACACTTGTAATTTACAAAATACTGTATCGACAGAACAATCGCACATTTCCTTTGCGTGCAAGTGAAGTAAAATCAATTTATTAGCATCTGTGTATTGGTGATTTCGTAAGAGGATTTTTAGAAGCCTGCTTGATCCATTGCTAGTTTTGAGGATTCAGAAACTGATGTCATAGCAGCCTACTGCGTGTCATCTATCCACCTCCTTTCTAGCTGCTCTCTATTACAATGACTTGTCACAATTCACTCCATAATTACATTCTCAAGGTTATTTCCATCTCTACTCCTGATGTGTCCAAAGCACATACATTTACACCTATTCATTTCTGACAACCAAGTCTACTTTTCTCCAATAATATATTTAATATGAGCATTTATCATTTCTGTCCAGGAGGTATGCAAGAGTCTTTGCTTGCACCACATCTCAAAAGCTTCAATTTTCTTTCTGTCACTATCAATAATTTCTCAGAAGTCATACTCCCAAGTTGCTACAGCAAAAAATTAAGCATTTCACCAGTCAATTCTTTCTACTTTTTGAGGTGGAATGTTTTTTTCAGGCTTTTATAAGAGAAGCTGTGGATGGATCAACTATTCTTCAAATTTTTCCAGTTTCTATTGGACAGGTTCTGATTGGATAAATTTGATCTCAGGTAACTGAATTTATGAACAATCTCTGTAGCTAGACCATTAAGCATGAAGTTATCTTACAATCTATTTTTATTAATTAAGTAAAGTTATTTTATTTATGGCACGCTCAGAAATAGCCTGTATTTTTCATTAGCTTTTTATTGGCTCCCTAATACCTGCTGCACAGCAGAAGTGGTTGTGACAAAGAGCATTGTGTAAGGTCACTTAAAAGGAGTCCATTTCAAATTCCACTTTTCCATTCTGTAAAGTCCTTCCCAATTTTTTTTTTTCCCCAGCCAGGCTGCAAGGAGATCTGCAGTTACCTGCAGTTGTAATAGTAGCATATGGCTCTTTATGTTTTCTTGATATTTTTTCATATAACAAGGCAGATTTGGGGAATTTCTGCATATATGGAACTGCTTAGAGGAAATACCACTGAGGAAGTTGGGAAAGTTTGTTAGTATCTGTAGCTCATGGCAGCTGCCTACTGAAGGGCAGACAGTATGAGCAGAGTCTCTCCCTCTGATGAGAAGAGATGAGAAGTGTCCTATGATCTGTTAAAAAATAAGAACATGTGTAGTACTAAAAAATTATCATTAGGAGACACCTTCCTGAAAAGTATCCATTGTATTTGTGATGCTGCTGTTCCTAATTCTTTCACAGATACAATGTCTGCTGCTTGCAGTAAAGAAAAGAATGATATGAAACTTTACAAATGAATATGAACTTGGAATTTACCCTTATGGTCAAAGAAAGATGTTTGATGAATGGATGTGCAATCTCAGAGCTGTACTGTAATGATGAGGTCATTTCACGATGATGGATAGGTATGTGGTGTACTATTCAAAGGCTTAACAAGGGGTTGCATTTATCAAACTCGGTGAAGCATCAAAGTGTTTGGGTATGACTCTGAGCAATGGAATTGTTAAAATTTGCCTTTGAACAAAGTCAGGAAATATATTGATCATATAGGTTTATGCTGCTAGAAAAGCAACTATTGATGATTCAATCAATGTATTTGGTGAACGGCTTGAGGGGATAATCATTAAAACATTACACCACTACACCATTTGGGAAGTTGAATGTGAAAGTTGGAGTTTCAAACCCTTGTAAAGAGCAATTTGCATTTGAATTTACAAATTAAAATTACTTCTTTGGATTGCGAAGCTCTGGTCACTTCATCCTTACGATTCTACTTCAGTTAAAGCACTGGATGTTTGCATCCACGCGACAGAGTAGCGCACTGACAACACAGTGATCAAGCAGCAGGGAATACTGAGTGTCAGTGGAAGATTTTCTAAATTCAGGATATGAGAAGGTAACTGAGGTTATTTGAGCCAGTACTTGAATGGGTATTTAACAAAGTGGACAGTGAATTGGTGTTAAAGAGAGAACAGAATATCAGGTATTGAGTCGACAAAGCCAGAAGTAGGCTAGACAAGGCAAGAGCAAATATAGATATGAGGAAAGCATAGTCTTGACAAACATGAAGGCTTAGGAATACAAAAGCTGTGTTCACAATAGTCAGATTTCTACCCAAAAATTCTCTACAATGGAATATAAAAATGTCCATGATGGTGAAGTGATCGCTGAAGATGATATTAAATGCCAGCAGAGGGATTACTGTTTGTAAAGTAGACTGATCTGTATCCACTTACAATTTCACCAACATCTAATACCACTATTTATATCCTATTTGAATTTGGCAAGGCAGCTTATGTGTACTCTGTGTAATATACTATAACTACACTGTATCAAGCACATAAACACTTGCTTTCTTAAGTATATCTCTGAAATATTATTTTTATCTTCCAGACACTGCATACTTATACCTAATAATTTATATTTTCAGGGAACCACGTGCTAAAATTGTAAACTTCCTTTATCTGAGACCATTAAAAAGGCAGACAAAGACTTGTAGCCAGCATGTGAACATTTAAGTCGCTACTTTTGGTGTACGCAGTTTTTGCTTATGGAATGCCATTGATCTACATTTAATCAATATTTTTTAAACTTCCTTCAAGAGCAGCCGCCTCTAATCCAGCACAGGGAGAAGAAAACTTAGGTGAACCAGTTTTTTAATCCATTTTCAGTATCATTTAGCTTGATGCTGCTTGGATGCACTGCTAGGCTCACATCCTTGCTTCAAAAACTGTAACAATATGTTCTTTCACGGAGCGTCATAGTAAAAAGGATTTAAATGAAAAAATATGTTGACAAGTCTATCAGATTCTGAATATAGTAAGAGAGAACAGAACAATGTTACTCCTAGGGGAGAAAAACTTTGTCTAGCAGTAGGTCCTTAAACCTCCTAAGGAAGCAGCTTCATATAGCAAGTAAGAAATGACAGTAAAGGGAGTATACAAATGCTGACATAATCTATGAATAAGAAAACCCAAGGCCTTTATAGTTTCCTGAATTTAAGCAAATTTACAGTAATATTTAGTCTGTCTTACGAAACCTTTATTTTGGTGTTTGTCTGTGTTCTTTTCTAAAAGGTTTCTCCCTTGGCCCATTGCCTGATATGAGGAATAGGAACAGAAGAAAAGGTATGAATGAAGAGGAGAAATGGGAAGGACCAAAGATGAACACGTGATAGAGAATCTGCAGCTGGCCGAGCATTAGGGATTCCACATGAGCAAACAAAAAATTCAAGGATAGAAGGTGAAATAAACAGCCCTGAGTGAACTGCAAGTATATTTTAAATCTCTGTCTATGTTTAGCCTGTATCCAGGGCTAAACAATAGCCAGCTGTTCTGTTACCCAGTGACCCCTGCCCACTCAAGAAGGGGAATTGGGAAAAGGAAGACCAGTGGGTTGAAATAAGAACTATTTAGTAATTGAAATAAAATAAAATTTTAAATAATAGTAATAATGATAATAACATATACAGACAAACTACGTATGGTGCAACTGCTCACCACCCCTTGACCAATATCCAGCCCGTTCCCAGCTAGTGATTCTGGAGCAGGAAGATCCCGAAACTGCAGTCCCAGAACAGAGAGAAAGAGCAGGCCTAGGGAGCAGAACGACAGGTGACACCCTCCACGGATAGCGACCATTAGAAGGAGAGACCGTCCCTGCCAAACTTTCGAATTTATAGTGAGCATGACGTTACATGGTATGGACTACCCATTTGCCCATTTCAGTGTCAATCGCCCTGGCCATGCTCTCCCTAGGTTCTTGGACATCTGGGTTGTTAGAAAAAACAAGCCAAAAAGTCCTTGATCACTATGGATACCTGCATGCCACAGCTGGCTACAAACTAAAACAAAGTGTCTTACCAAGGCTGTTCTCACAGAATCGGGTGCTGCAGTCCTCTTAAAAATGCAGCTTTAGAAATGTAGCTTTTCTAAACAGAAAACTGATTCTATGATTCTATCCCAGCAAAACCAGGACAATATCATTATTTGTGATCAGTAGGTACAATTTGCCAAATTCAAGCTGAACTGGAGAAGCCAAATTATGAGAACAATGATTAAATGTTCTGTTACGTAACTTAAAACTAGTTACACCTACAATTCATATTTGCTTAATGTAAAGGCTCCTTTTGATTTTGATTTTGGCTTTGCATATTTGGAAGCTACAAAAATAAAATTTTTTCTATAAGTAGCTGAGCAAACTTGCCAGAAGATTTTTAAAAAAGAGAGCATTCTATTAAAACTCAAAATTAAAAAGGAGATTGTTGTGGATTTCTTTTGCCCTCTTGTTTACATAGGAAGGGAAGTTCCAGGTCAACTGGAGAGCTACATCGAAATATATTGGGAGCTTTTGTTTCTGTGTGCATATGTCCTGCCTGCTGTTTTGAATCTGCCATGGTTAGTAAATGTCTTCTTGCTGACCCCGAGGAAGAACATATATGTGACAGTGGCTGCAGTGGCACTTGGGAGTGACACAATCTGCCATCCACAAAGGGGTGAATCTGACAGTGTAGAGTGCTGACAGGTAAATGAAAGAAGCTTAAATTATGGAAGTGGTGTTTGTTTTCTATTTCAATCCTAATAATAGGTTTAAACGTAATCCAGATAGGGATTTACTTGTGTGTGCCTTTGATAACTGCTGGATTTAAAAAGTAGATGTATAACCAGTAACAATTAAGAGAGTCCCAAAACATTTGCCTTTAAGAGTCATCAGAGTCACATAACGCTGCCGAGTAGAATAATTACCAACATGTGTATGGATGAGAGGAAAACTGGCAATTTGTTCTTCTGCTTAGTATTTAACCTTTTCACTTTCTACTCTTCAGTACTGTGTAGCTTATATCATTTATTTTTGGTATGTGGAAAACAGGCAAGTTCATAACAAACACTGATGTAAAGATAAAATTCCTCCTTGGTTTTGAGGTACACATCATTCTCTCCTAACTGTCACCACTGCACAGAAGAAATCATAGCTCAGAAATTGAAGAACTATATAGAAAATATGAACTACTCACATTTCAATGTTCTTTTAAGTTACTGTGTTCTTTCTTCCAGGTTTTGGGGAATGTAAACAGAGGAATAAAGTAATTGAAAGACTTCAGTGTTTGATCATCTATTTGAAGAAAGCTTAAACATGTTTTCATGCTGGTTGTATCAACTGCTGTGTTTTGGTGGGGTTTTTTAGTAAGTTGTCTATTACAGGTGGGCCAAGATCCAAATGATACCACCTCTCCTCCATCCGAATTGTGTGCGCAAGCTTAAATCTGGATAGAGATACCAATCTGAGTATTGTGAGCTAGGGTAGAGTGGAGAGGAGCTTGTCTTAAGATCTGACTCCCTCGTTCTCTGGACTTGGAATTGTCATGAATTTGGCAGATCCGAGTTAAATAATTTACCTAGTCCTCAAAAATTGGAAACTGTAGCCTGCCCTGTTACAAGGAGTGATTGTCGGTTTATGTCTCTGAAACCCTAAGGTGGTCCTTAGCTGCCTGCAGCTTTCTAAGTTTGAGTTTCTTTTGTTGATGGTGTTACTGGGAAAGAATGTGGCCCCATTTCCAGTGACAAAGGGTGTGAAATGTTAAAAAGTAGAAGTGATAGGTGGATGGAAAAAAAAAAAAAAAGGTCAGAATTTACAGGAAAGCAAAAGAAGACCCAGTTCCCCAGTTCCCCATTCAGCAGGGTCCAAATAGCCATGGAGTTGATTTCCTATCTAAATAATTAGGTTATATCATGTGACAGTTACAAAGAATCACATACTAAACAAAGGATTTCCTTTAAAAAAAAAAAAAGTAGTCTATACAGCTGTTTTTAAATGCACATCATTCCCTGCTCCCCTCCGTCCTCCATCCGTGGCATCTTGTTTCAGCATAAGATATGCAGCATACAAGTTATTCAAGTTTAGAAACTAGTTAGTGAAGTTTAATTCATAAATGAGTGCTAGTGGGTTTAGACCATTACAAGTTCCCGAATTCATTTTTGTAAGCAGTTGGAGTCATTTGCAGACATTTGCGTGGTCATTTGGTCATTTGCAGACAAGTGCAATGTTTGCTGTAGGTGGCCACTTTTTGTGTAACAAATGGTGAGTGAGGAAAATAGACACTAAGCAGGATACCTGCAAGATACTTGTATATTGCAGAATTTTGGAGGTACTGAGTTGTGATATCAGAAAATTTTGTAAAATATGCAGGTCGGGATAGGATCTGTACTTGGAAATAAGGCCTCTATGAAACTAATTGGGGAAATAAATAAAATAGATTTTTATCTATCCAAGGCCGGGTTGGATGAGGCATTGAACAACCTGGTGTAGTTGAGGGTGTCCCTGCCCATGGCAGGGGGTTGGAACTAGATGATCTTTGAGGTCCCTTCCAACCCAAACCATTCCATGATTCTATGATTCTATATTTTTTAATTTTCTGTTAATTGAAGGTCAGTCACTGTGACAGATTCATAAATCACTTACAATTGGCAAGCAATTAACTTGGGTAAATGAATTGCACAGACAATGGAGTGGAGTCTGTCTTGACAGGTAAAACCATTTGTTCATTCAAGTGACATTAATAGATGATTGAACTTGCCTAAAATTCAGGCTCATATTTGATGTATTTAACGTTAGATCCACTTAGAAATTCCATTCTGCAGCAAGGTCCAATGTTTTAACATCTAAACATTTCTGAATCGGAGCAAACAATAGACATCCCAAAACTTCCTGTAGAATGAAAATACTGAGTTTTATTTAGAGTCATTGAAGTTTTAATCATTTTTTTCCCCAGTATTTAGAAGGTGAAAGTCAAAAGAAAAGAACAACTGGTAGCTTTTTTCCTCTTCTTATAATGTCAAATTTACTTTTTCAAAGAAATGGTTTGTTTTCAAGCGTTTAATTCGGCATCTCAGCGTGACTTGATCACATTAGGTAAACTTGGGCATTAATATATTGAGAAATACATCTGTTTTGCTCTAAGGAAAACAGTTACTTTAGGTGATACAGAATACCTTAACGTGATAAATCCTAACAGCAGCAAGGTAGTTTGTAGTTTTTATATGCTATTGCAGTGAAGGTAAACAGGTAGGAACATAAGATTATTTTAACCCTCTAATACATATAATATGATATTGTTCCAGCTAAAAGAAACAAACTTCTTTCCTTTTCTGCCTCTGCCTCATTTTTTCCTTAGTGAAAAATCATTCTTCACTAAGGATGATTCAGGTTCAGTAGCTATCACTTATGTTAGGAACTTGACTCTGGATAAGATTTCCCCAGGAGAAGCTCAGCTGCCCAAGAAAATAAAATGCTGAAGTCTCACTGCAAATTCTTGAATTACATTAGTTCTGTCTTAACCTAGAAAAATTTTAGCCCATTTCAGAGCCAGTGCAATTTCTTCTGCAGCTGTGGCTGTCCTCTTAGCAACAGCTGCCTGAAGGCAGTTACCTTGCAGATTGGAAACCTGGGGATTTTCTGTCCTGGGGCAGTTTTGTTCTTGCAGCTCTGGCTTTACCAATGAATGGAGGCCATTAATGATGCTGTTCCTTGGAAACATTCTCTTTCTTGATCAGCCTACAACAATTGTTTTGTAAAAACCAGTAAGTAAACTTTCACATCCTGGTCAAATTCCAGTTCAGATAACAGCACCCTGCTTACAGAGTTCCTACAATTTCAACTGGATGGTATATTGAGTGTGTTAACCTACTCTGTGATGTTGCATCGTGCAGTTAAACAGCTGTTGTGTTTTATTTCAGAGGCGGTCTCAGCTAACTGAGGTATGAAGTGAATCCCCCATAGTGTTTGGGGTTTTTTTACGAGACGTTTTGGGGATGGTAAAAGTTACAGAAGTGTCAAACATTTTTTTTTTTTTTTTCCTGTTAAGCCTGGTCTAATTACTATAGTGATACAAATGAAATCTGATTTTTTAAAATAATACAGATATGTAGTTTTACTGCTAGCCCTGTTCTTAGACCATGTCTTAAATACACTGACCTCTAAGATATCTGATATTAAATTTGCTTTGAGATAGGATCAATGCAGCTTTTAAAAATAAGGCAGTGATATTCAATAGATAAGAACATGACACTTACAATGAAAGTCAGCTTATCACTTTTATCATGCCCCAAGGAAGCATATTGAAACATAGTTTGTTTTTCCTTTCTGCAGTTTAAACAGATCAGGATGGATTTTTGATATCCATGAGATTTGACATATCAGATTGATAAAAACAGCATAGCAGAGAACATCCAATACAGGAATCGGATTCATCACAAATCAAAACTGAAGCGTGAGCTTACTTCAAATTCAGAAGGTCCTTGTAGCAGTGAGGCTTCTGTCAGCCATATAAGCATGACCTCATTCTTTGCCTGCAGAGAAGATACAATTAAGTATAATTCTTTACTTCTTGGATTACAGCATTTGTTGTCATCCTGTCTCTGCCATCTCCCTTCCAAAAACCCAAGCATCTTTGTAGTTCATATATTCTAGCGATGTTTAGTATATCAGGTATAATAAGCAAATTTTGTGTTCTGCAGTATAGCTGGCATATATCATTAAAGTACAAGTACTTTAAATGGAGACTAGTAATATGCTTCTTTAAACAAGAATTTGAAATTTCACAACCATTAACTTTCAGTGGTAACTTCATAAACTCCTTTGATAGTTTACTGATGGGTAGGTGAATCAAAGTACTAATTTGTTAAGTAACTCGTCAATTCATTAGTGGTAATGCTGGAATTAGTGTCACCTGGTCACCTAAAAATGTGATCCTGTTGAAACCATTAGAATTTTTGCTATTGTCTTCAGTGGGGCAAAAATTGCCCCATGATCTGGATTTTTGCTGCTTCTAAATACTATTTTTTCCCCATTTAAAATAATGCTGAAATAGAACCCTGTACAAAGGGAATTAAGGCATTACTTTAATATAGGTGTAGTAAAAATGAACTATTTGGAATGAAAAAATCTATATATGAATTAACTAACATTACTGCAGTGATACCAACCGGACAGTTTCTACAGTCAACTATGGAATCAATAGCTACATGGAACAGAAGATCAATATACTCCAAGTATAGAAGCCAGATGTGGAGTTCCTTTATGGAGATAAACCACTACAATTCACTATGAATTTGACTTAAATGTGGAGAGGGGCGGAGGAGAAGAGACAGTTATGTGACTTATTCTGCAAGCATTTATTTTTCTAAAGCTTCTATCCTTCTCCCCCTCCCCCCACTTTTTTTTTTTTTTTTTTTTTTTTTTTGCTTAAGGAATTAAATTTCCACTTCAGAAATCAAATTCTGGCTGAGGGAAGAGTTATCTTTTGTAGGAATACAAACTCCAAGATCATGGACATAGTAATATTAACTGGAGACACAGACATTCCAAGAAGCCAAGTTAAACATCTTAAATCAGCATTAAGGTAAATCCATTAGAAAAAAAAAAAAAAAGGAACAGCTAACACTTTTTATTTCCCCCAATGGTAAATGAAACCTAAAGCTGGCAACAGAATGTGGAAGGCTCCTTAGGCAGAGGGTTATAGCATGGAGGGACTGAATCAACTTTTATGAAAATGTTTTCTGCAGGAACTAGATGAAGGCTCTTTTCATCCCTCCTTTCTGAAGGATGGAAAAACCCATGACAATTTGAGGCTTTGATTGTATATGTTAATGGCCCAAAGTAAAATTCTGAATAATGATAAAAACTATACCTTAAGTTCCTGGAAAGATAACTTATTTCAGATTTACTTCAGGCAGGCATGAATTTTTAAGGCACCCTTAATTTCGCAGGCTTTTTCCTACAGTATTTATTATTGTATATTCAACATGTTACTGTAAGTAAAAATAAGTCTTTAAAACTGACAAAGTTAAACATGTCTTTCTTGCCACACCAGAATGTTCTTCAAACTAAAAGTTTAGCTGCAATTTTTTTTCTTGCAAATCAAAATCTAATCCGATCTGTTTTAGCTATAGACCCTCAAAAACAATTTGAGCATAGAAGAAAGGAAATCACAATTTGCTGAGTAGGCTTAGGCTGTATATCATCAAACATTAAAAGGGACTGACGTTTCCTTGTTTTTATGGCTCAACTCTGGTAATAATACTATTTGAATGTGAGTTATAACATAAGCAAGAACATAGTGCAGTATTTTTACTTTGAGAAGGCAGCATTGTAGAAACTGAAATGGAAAATCTGTTGTTAAAGCATTTGGTCAAGACCAGACTAAACACTTGAGCCAAACAGCACAGATTACATGCTGTATGTTCAAGCCACTCCAAGTAAAACAAGCCAACTGTAGACATAAGGAGAGACAAATGAATGAAAAAACTCATAAAACAATAACAGATAATAGGTGATTATTGTGTTACGTTTGAAAAAGTTGTATGAAAACTAAAAAAAAAGGACACATGCTTAAAAGAACCTCTATTACAGTCATTATAATTATCTATATAACAAAAAATCTCTCCTATTTAAAGTGTTAACTGCGGTAGCAAGAAATCTGCCAGTACCCAAATTAGTCTGGCATTTTCATGGTGTCAAGTACTGTAATATGTACAACTGGCAAAGAACAACATAGTTTCATGCATCAAATGCCAGCAGCAACACCCCGCTAGCAATGCAGTCCAATGGAGGCTATCAGACTCGAGCATACTGAAAACCTCTCTCTTCCTCTTTTTAGCAACCTTAAAATATAAAGACGCAGTCATTAGACTGGAATTTACATGACCTATTTTTCCAAACGTATGATTAACACATTACCAGCATCACACCCTTAAAGAAAAACGATTTGTTTCTGATACTTGTCCAGACACTGAACACATGAAGTAAGGAAATGGTTTCTGGTACATGCATGAAACCGTCGCTTGGCACCACACACGCACACACACAAATCCTGATCAAGGCATGTCCCAGATTTTGAGACATGTACAATGTCAGTGTATTGAATCATTATTTATTTCCTTTTGTGAGTCACGGCAAAAGATGGCTTTTCTGAAACTTAACACCACGTCCTGTGGATGAGTATGTATATGGTTTACGTATTGTATTAGAAATGTAAACGTTTGTCCTAGTTTATTTAAATATTGCACACCATACAACTACAAGATAAGCCCTGAAACAGCAAAGTGACAGGCAAATTAGCAATGCCTAAATCAATTTAATTCCTAAACCATTAAATGCTTTGAATAATAATTTCAAGATTTCTAACATTACTTTTATTGCAAAATATATACAATTTTACATATAAAAACTATTTGGTTTTCAGTTGCTGTGCTACCAATTAGGCAGCACTTTGGGACTGTAATCTCCACAAGTTCTAAAAAAACTACTCTGAGCAGCCTTCTGCAGTTTTCACAAGACAACTATAGTGAGCTGCCCAGGCGTTATTAGTTCACCTTAAAACTAGCTATTATTTTCGCACTTGCTTATTCTTTATTGGCATTAAAACTAAAGTTACATCTCCAGTGCGAACAGGTCGGTCCTGGTGGCAAAGAGTGTCCAGGCCCCGGAAGAAGGCAGCAGTGGGAGTACGAGTGACTGAGACACAAAGCTGGCCATGACTTCAAGAAGTCTTGAGAAGTATGTCTTGAGAAGCATAAGATTAGGTGCTAAATAAGCAGCGCTTTAGCAGTCTGCTACAGGCCACTTCTTGTTTCCCTCTTCGAAGGAAAATGAGGGACAAATGAGGCTCGGGGATGCCACCTCCGTCCTTGAATGGGATGAATCACAACGTGAAGGGCCCCTTTCACAAGAGTGTCTTTGCTTCCGTTCCCTCGCAGGTGCACGGTGGGACACATCCAGCCAACGTCCCGCTGAGGCATTGTGCCCTGATGGGAGGCGGCTGAATACAGATGGAGGAGGTATCTCAGGACAATGGGGTGTGGGAAGACACCCATCTCGTGGGAATCAGATGAACAAGCAAGAAGTGGAGACCCTGCTTATTACCTTGCTCAGGCAGACAGAGCTGGCAAGCATGTCTATGGCTATGTAATGAAGTCCTAGTCTTAGAAATCAGTAATGAGTAAACTTCATCAGTCATTTTCCAATTATATTTTAATGCCTGTTTGTTGACTGTGAAATTTCTCAGATCAACAAACTTTTACAAAATTACAGGTAGAACGTCCTCATCTTGAGTGCTGGGTTGGTGGAGGCTTTTTATTTAAGAGCTTGCCTCTTGTTTATAAATTAAAAACTATTGTCCAATTTCCCTTCATAGTGGCTTCACAGTTCTGATTTACGAGCTTCTTATCATCATCTCAACTCTCAAAGCATATCTCTCTTCCCTTTCGTCTTTCCCTGATCTTCCATTGTCCCTCTCCATCAAACGTCCGTTGCTTGTTGCAGGTAGCAAAGCCCTCTCCTAATCAGTTGCTCCTTATTCTCCTGTTGAAGCTCATAACCTCCACTGCAATCACTGATGCCAGATCCCACCAGACTCTCCTCAGCTTCCTTAAAAACTCTTGGATCTCGTCTGCCGCATCAGCTCGCAGACCCACTGCATCATTCCGGACTGTAGGAGCTTTCTCTTCTGCAGCGATCTTAGAAATTGCTTAGCACAACAAGGCACCGGCACCAGAAGTTAGTCTTTCATCCTTTTTGGTACAAATGTGAAATTTGTCACTGCGCGGCTAATTTAATGAGACTCTTTTCGACCTCTGCAATCTCCAATTGTTTGCTGAGGTCACCCACGTCCTGTAGCCAGCAACATGCCCTCTACAGGCAAGGTCTGTCTTTTCACACCGCTTCCCCCATGCCGGCAGAGCATAGTTACCCTTTCCAAAGGTGAACACATGGAACCGTATCGGCAGTCAGTTTTATCAGTAAACACTGGAAAAAGCGCCGAGGGCCGCCTGCCGGGGAGGAGAGCTGCCCTCAGCCGGCACACAGCCGGCCCGGCCCGGCCCAGCCCTTAGCTGTCAGGAAGCGGCACCTCCCTACGCTCCCGAGTTTCTTCTCCCTTCCCTCCTGAAATTGCCCCTTCGCAGCGGGGCAGCTGCCGGCGAGCCCCGGGAGCACGCCAGCCGCAGAGCCGCGCCCGCCACCCAGGGCGCCGGCTGCCGGGAGCGGCCGCTGCCCCCGCCCACCGCGAGCCCGGCCGCCTAGGCGGCCCCTCGGGACACCGCGTCGGGTGCGGCCGAGCGGGGCTCGGTTCCGCGCGGCGCTGCGGGCCCCGGGCGGCCGGGGGAGGGGGGGCGGCGCGGCCGGGCGAGGGGGGGCGGCGCGGCCGGGCGCGGCGCGGAGCCGAGCCTCCTCCCAGGTTGTTCTTCCCCGGCCGGGCGGAGAGCGGCAGTGTCTCCCCGCAGCGCACGTTCCGCCGGAGCCTTCCCGTCTCCCCGGCCGCCGCCGAGCAGCTCCCCCGTCCCTGCGTCCGCCGCCGGCGGAAGCGAGCGAGCCGAGCGGAGGGAGGTAAAGGCCGGCGGGGTCTGGCGCGAAGCGGCGGGACCGGGGAGGAGTCTCGCCCTCCCCCTGCTCCCGATAGGGCGCGGGGTCCGCCCCGCTCGCCACAGCCTCCGCCATCTCGGGAGCGGGGAGGCGGCCGGGCCCCCGCGGCGGCTGCGGGTAGCTTCTGCCCCTCGCCACCGGCTGGCGCGCAGGGACCCACCCTCCGTCACCGCGTCTCCGCATGGCGGCGGGCCGGGTGGCGTTGAAGGGCCCGGCCCCAGGCGTGACCGGAGAGGAGCTGCCTGCGGGTGGGAGGGCAGGCCATGGGGCGGCTGCTGCGCCGCGGGCCCGCCTGCCAGTGCGGGCTCGGCCGTGGGTCACGGGCCCCCGCCAGCAGCTCCCCTGCGCGAGGAGGGGGCCGGGGGAGCGATGCGGCGGGTGGGCGCCTCCGCCGCCGGGCTGAGGCCGCCGCTCGGGCCTGCTCTTTCTGTGCGCGTCGTGGCTGGAGCTGCCGCTGAGTCGCCGCTGTTGCGGTGAACGCTACGGGCGCTCGTCGCCGTGAGGTGCCGGCTGCTCGCCCTGCCCTGCCCCGCCGGTGGCTCTTCCTCGCCCGTCGCCGTGTGACCGCGCTCGGCCGTGGCCGAGGCGCCGGGCCTTCCTCTCAGAAACACCGGCTCCTGCGCCCGGCAGCCTCGGAGAGGGCTGCGGCCTGCCCCGCCCGCGGCTCTGGCCTGTGCGGAGGTACCGGCCGTCGGCCGAAGGATCGGCGGCTGGCAAGTCGATGGAAAGGCTTCCCCCGTTTGTCCCCAGCAAGCGATGTGGAGCGCCTGTGAACTTTGAAAGCGTCTCCCAAAGAGTAGAGCCCAGCCAGATGAATTCACCCCGTGCAAAATGAAATAAAAATATTTTTAGAACTTTAAGGAGTTGTTCAGTCTGGAACCGCTGAAACATGTTTACTGTGTGGTTAAGTTGGGTCCTCCATTGCTTAGCATTCCCGTGTGCTTTGGACAGGTCTGTGGTTCTGCTGATAAGTGCTGTAAGGTTACTGGGGCTTTGGCGGAGCCCGACTTAAAAGGAGAGGGGAAAAATACGGTACTTTTACTTTTTTGACCCTCACTCTAAATGGCGGAGAACAGTTTGACTCCCCTTAAGAGACACTTAAAACGTTTTAATACAGCATCTTGACAAAGTTTAGTATGCATCTCAAGTCTTTCAGTCAGACTTTGCAGTTAGAAGATGAGAATAATTCATATGGAAGTTGAGCGCAAACCTCCAAAAGTATTTTGGATATTTCAGGTAAAGCAAAAGAACAGAGAAGATAATCAGCCTGCTGCTCTTTGTTTCACTGGAATAAAAGCTTTATGGAATGTAGCTTGGAATGTGACTGGAGAGTGAAGGTTAAGATATAAACCTGAAGCAAATTGCAGAAGGGCAGAAAAATTTAAGTGTGGTATATGTTTATAAGCATGAGAGTTTTAGTCCTGATTCATCTGGGTACAGTCATCATGACTGCAGCAGGGCTTGCTTGTGATGTGTTTTTGCAGTACTTTCAAGTTGCAATAGTTTGTGTTGCATGTGAATAGGTTGTACCCGTGTGTGTAGCTTGTGAAGGAAATTTAACAGTATCAAAGCATACCTTATAAATACTTTATTCTTCATAGGTTTTCTCCTGTTGTGTGATGGGTTTTTTTTTGTTTGTTTTAAACTGTGGAATTGCCCTGTGGGGTTTTTGTGGTCTTGTTTGTATATATATATATTTTTTTTTTTTTTTAAGAATTCTACCTCTATTCTATTAACATTAATGCATTCATTTCAGCTGGAGAAGGCACTGATGTAGAGGGAAGGCAGATTCTTAGTGTTACAAATGCGAAAGTGCAATAGTACCTGACAGAAATGTTAGCCTAGGCATGGTGTTAGGGAACATCTATGGTATACTTACAGTTGTTCCACTTTATGGTGTAGGTGGATCCTTGCCTGTGACCCTGTCCATTTCACAAGAGAATTCTGTTGTCTTGAATTAATGTAGAAATATGTTGTAACAGGGACTTCAGAAGGCTGTAGTTCTGAGGTGTTGCATGGTCTCTTGTCTTTGACACCTGCCTGTGTGCTGATCTGTGGCTCTGGTAGAAGTTACTGAATTATTAGTCCTTCAGTTCTAGGAAGTTGTTGCCTTTGTTTTTCCTACAGAGGCTGTGCTACTACTAAATTGTTAGTAGGACATTAATTAGCTGTCAGTTACGCTGTCTCTCAGGATTAAGTAGGGCTGTACGTTGATATTTTCTCCTGAATCCAGCTGTGGTTATGGAAGAAGTTAGGTTTTCCGGCTGTATCTTCTTATAACTCCACTGGAGATTTTTATTCTACTGGTGGCTTGATTTATGTAACTGAGCTGTGTTGCGTCTCAAAAATTGCCTGTGTTAACTCAAACCACCATTTGAAACTATTTAAATTGACCTGGCTGATGTTTTCTACAGTCATATAAGGTGAACTCAGGTGAACTGCTTTTTGAAGGAAAATGACAGGTTTAAGTAATGACAATCATGTAGAGGCCGTAAGCTTTTTCCTGATGTACTGCATCAGGATGAGGTCATCTGTCGTATACATTAAGCTGAAAACAGTTTTTATCTTTTTAATAGTTGTGTATGTGCTATGTTCGGCTGGCTTAGTGGCTTCAGTAATGGAAGTGCGTTTGAACTTACAAAATAGATATAATTGCCCCAATAGGTCTGTGTAATATGATTTCCAGCCTAGGACTTGATATGTGATTTTTTTTTTTTTTTTCCTCAGAAGATACTTGGGATGTCTACATGAATAAGCTATTCTCATTCCTGTCTTGCCTTCTTTATGCGTTTGGTTTCTTGCGTCCTTTAAGTTGTAATTGTATGATGCAGCTTGAATCAGTGTGAACTGGCTAAGTGTATGATGTGTTACTATAGCATGTTCCTGTTTGGGAAATTCGGAGCCATTCTCATGTTGCTGTTGTATGTGGACCCCCAGCAAAGTTCACAAACTGTTTTATGTCTCTGTCCAACCTGACTCCTCATCTTCCTGATGTGGCTGCTGCTGTTGTGAGGTCACTGGTTAATAGATAACACCTTGGTGAAGAATCTGGCTTATGTTCCAGCACACCTTGTGCTCTGACAGTCATGGTCTCTCTTTAGTCTCCTGTTTTTGCAGGTGCTTTTTGCAAACTCGAATGCATCTTTATTTTGTTTCTGTATTTGAGCCCATGCTGAAGTCCCAAAATTTCTTGTGCTTCAGCTTTGTCCCAGCGTGCAACAAATCTTCATTTGGAGTCACAGAACTGGAAACTGTATGGAGGCTGTTAGGAGGGAAGTGGCAGCTAGGGATCACCGGAGTGCAGCGCTGTATGTGTCATGGGCCTGAAGGTCTTAAGGTCTTAAGCAGACCTCCAGGTAGGAAGAGATTCTACTGCAGAAGGTTGGCTAGATAGTGCTGCCTTTGAGTTGTTCTTTGTATCAGACACAAGGGAAAGGTGTGGAGCTGAGAAGCCTTTGTATGTGGAAGCACCAGAATCAAGACCTGGTCACACTGCAGAAGCCCTGTTAGGTGTCTGTCTAGGTCTGAAGATTGATGCTCTGGAGCCTGAGTCTTTGACAGCCACTTGCCGTTGTTCCCAGCCGTGTTAGAGTTGCAACATCGTCTATAAGAAGAAGGTAAACCTGCCTTCATTTTCATCAACAGCTACAGCAAGCCAAGACTTGGGGAAGTAGCATTTGCATTTATTGCCAGTCCTGACTGCTGCCAGTGCAGAAGACTCTAAATAAG
Source organism: Tauraco erythrolophus (assembly GCF_009769465.1). NCBI lineage: Eukaryota > Metazoa > Chordata > Aves > Musophagiformes > Musophagidae > Tauraco > Tauraco erythrolophus. The sequence goes on from NC_141469.1 coordinate 47,308,312, forward strand.
TATTCTTTTAGTGTTCCGCTTTTCCTTCCCCCATAATGCTACTTGCATGTGTGTCCCCATAATAATAAGCATCACCTGTGATCTTCATTAATCTCCTTTTTTTTACAGTATCTTCTTATCTTGATGGAAGCGGTCCTCACTCCTGCTGCTGCCCTTTTGCTGGCTTTCTGAGCACTAAATCAAATGCTCATCCTTTGGCCAAGTTTCAGTCACAGAAAAAAAAAAACAACAAAAACCAACCAAACAAAAAAAAATCCTCAAGAAACAGGGAACAGTAATATAGCAGAATACAGCAGTATTACAGTTAACCTCTTTAGCAGAGTCTCGCTCAGCTTTATAATGTTATGTTTCCTTTTTATTATCAGCCTCAAATATTTTGTGCATTAGACTATATCATAGCTTCTTAGTTAGATCTTACCAGAGTTGAAATTTATAAAAGCTTACAAGCTATTTCCTGCAATTCAGGGAGGCACTGAGTCTTGAATTACAAGATCCAGGCGTTACTGTCTGTATGAAGGCTTTTCAGAGACAGGTATGAAAATTCATCTGGAGAGGATGTGGAAGGAAATTCTGTTGTGCTAAGGAACTTTAATTCTGCAGAGACATGTTACTTTTATTCATTACCGTTCAGCCTGACTTTCGGACAGAGTCTCTGGAAACATGATGTGGGCAAGTCGCAGCTGCATCTGGCCTGAGTTCTCTTTTCTCTTTCCAGATAACGCTCGCTCTCGCTCACTGTTTTGTAGTGTGGACCAGGAATACAATCTTAAGCAGTAGTACTGATTACAGGTGTGAAACTGCAGAAGCACCACCATAACCACAAGTGTGATCTCCTTCATTGCAGTCTGTTACATTGCTCTGGGAGCCAGGCATAGGTCACAGCAAAGCAGCTGAGCTATGTGAAGTCTGTACTGGTGACAGCCCAGGTAGCCTGAGAGCTCTTCTTGCCTCCTGGAAGATCTCCCCTCAAAGCTGAGTTTCGCATGGGCATGGATGACCCCGTCAGCATGCTCGAGCAGAGCTGTGAGCTCTATGGGAAATAGCTACTAAAAAATGTAGGAGGGAAGCTATAAAAGGATCTGATATTTCTAAGCTCTCCTAGAACTGGAAAGACGTTTTACAGGTATACTTCCTATTTTGTGAAAAAAAACCCAACACCAAAGCCAAGCAATGACCCTCTCCATCTAAACAAGGAAAAGAACTGCTTGTTGGTTTTTCAAGCTTCTCAGTCTGCAGGTCTGCATGCTGCATAATCCCAAGGCCACTTATTTTTATGCCAAGTCCCAAACTTTGACCAAACTTCAGCACACAGCAAAAGACAGGTGAGGACAAAAGTAGTTCTTACCAAACAGACCTGGCGCTGGCAGGAGCAGCTTCCTGGCCTGATAGAAAGCTGTGTGACATGGAGTGCGACAGCTTCTGTCACCTGTCAAACACCAGCCGACTGCCACTGCAGGTTGACTTCTCATGATGTGGCATGTGGAGAAGAGTCTTTGGGTCCTTTCTTGCAAACAAGGCTCTGCTCTTCCTGGAAGTTGTATTTACCTCCTAAGTATCTGCTTTGGATGAGTTTGTGCTGGTTTTGTACTCTTGAAGTGTGTGTATAGTCGATGGACAAAGTTTTTGTTTCGTACTCGGAGCAGGATTTATTTTTTACAGCTGTCCCAAGAGAATCTGTTTCTGGTCCAGGCTGTACACAAGACTTAAAAAATGACAGTAGTGGAAAAACCCTCTAGCAGAGCAGATTGCGTAAAGCAAGGGTATTGAGACGCATGTGTCAGTGACTTTCACTTTTGACAGAATTTGATGTGGAAAAAGAGGACCTTAGTTTAAACTGTTGGAATAGCCAAAGCCCTTGGAACAGCTGGTAGTGAATAACATTGAGTGGGAGAAGGAAAAGCGCGGAAAAGATGCTTGAAGTGTTTTTAAAAGCACTTTGTCTCTAGCTGGGTATGGATTTTCACATTAAATAACAAAGTGTTTAGGTATGACTGCTGGCAGAAATGGAAGAATGGAAAACTCCCAAACTATCTCCTTTGCTACTCTTAACGCTTATTGAGAAAAATCTGCTGGAAGGCATTTCCTTTTTTCTTCGCTTTTTTACCTTCTGGTTTGTAGAGAGGGGACTCAAACGTTGTCCAAAAAGAAAAGCTTCTTGTTTTATAAATAAAACTCGAGAGTACAATGATTAGGTCTCAGTTTGATTTCATTAGCTGCTTTTTTCTCTTGAGCTTGTATTTAAATACTTAATTATTTTGGTCCATTTATGAGATTTCAAAGTGCAAGTGAACACGTGTGGACATAACCTTTGTATTTTAATGAGTATGTTAGTAGGGCCTGTTTGAGAAAGCAGAAATCCGAGTAGTGGATGGAAACCATGTAGCATTACACTGCTATCAGGTACACTTCAGCCTTTTCCTTCTGTTGTAGGCTGAATTTATATTCAGGGGTGAAATGTTCTGTAAAATTGCTGAATGGCTTTTCAGCCCTTCCTGGTGTGATTTTGTGAAGCTGCATGTTTGCGAGTGGGGTGAGTAGCATTCTTGGCCTGCAACTTGTCCTTTACTTCATAAATTTGGATTCTTGTCATCTGGTTCTTGCTTGTGTGACGTGCCCTGTGTGTTTTGATGGCACTTCTTAATGCTTTGGAGCAGTGGAATGAGGTTAGACGCAAAATGACAGATGGGTTTCTCCATCTCTTGTGAAGACTGCTGTAACGTAATTGAGCCATCAACTTGCCATGAAATATTCTTGGGACAGAATGTTTGTTCCAAATTCCTTACGTGATTTAGGTGTGTATGCTCATAGGTTGTGGGATTTTTGGTGCCTTTTTTTTTTTAAAGTTTATTTTAATTTGATTGAAAGCACAAGACTGTTGTCAGCAAAGTGAGCTCCAGGCTAATATGTACACTGGAATTAAGTCAGGCTTTAGGTAGACCTAGCATCTTTGGTGCGTACACAGTGGATTAGGAGTTTGCAGCCACTTCCATGGATAGAAGTGCAGCTTTTTGGCATTGGTAGGGCATTGCAAATGAATGGTGTATGTAACGTATTCTGATTTTGATGTACCAGGTTTTCTTTGCCTAATTCCCTACATGATGGAACGAATCTTTTCTTGACCAGTGCGGATGTGTAGACCCTTTCAAGATGGTTAAGAACTGTGGTGAAGAACCAAGTGGAATGACAAGTGAGGAAACTTACTTTTTTTCCTAATTAATTCTGCTGCTATTATGTTATTTCTTTACCTGATATAAGTCAGCTTTTTTAGATGAGAAGTCAATAGCTGAAATCAAGTAGGTATTCTTATCCGTAGGAAAACTTACATTTGAGCTCAACTTGGCATGTTGGGTACCTTGTCAGTCAAATGTTAGCTGTGCTTAATCTGCTAAAACCAATTATGTATATTGCTCAGTGTTAAAACTTTGCTTAAGGTTGTATGGTCTGTGAGCAAAATATCAGTTTTAATTTGTGTTCTGATCATTCCTTTGTCAGGAGGGAGCATCCACTTCTGCTGACATCTAGTTTGTGTGTTTGAAAGTATGGTTTCCTGACAGAAGAGTGCATTATATTTTTTAACAGCAGATCTTTATTAAATGTGCCATCAGTGGTGGTTTTGGAAAGATGAGAAGGGACCCACTGCAGGGCAACTCAGTGAAGCTGAAAATGTAAGTTCTATGCCATTACTATTGCATTTGAATTTCAAACATAGATTTTGTTTTTTCAGTCTCCAGCATGTCAGTATATATATATGTGTGTGTGTGTGTTTTTTAAAAGCCAGAAGATTCAGATGAACATTACGTGATAAATATTTTATGTAGTTTGAAATTTAAAAAATGATTTAAAAACCCCCAAAACCAAAAGCAAACCAAAACAAATTCCTTTATATGTATGGAGTTAACTTCCTTAAACTGATCAGAGAAATTTAAAAATACATGCAAATCAGGCAGTTTTGGTCATATTGGTTGAATGTTATATTTTGTCAAGACTGGAGACTTCCTTTATCCTTAAAAAAGGAAGAGAAGTAGTATTGATAACTTATTTGTCATTTGAACTTGATCACAGTTAAACCAGAAATGTCCCATGCTGCTGAATACTTTTAGTAAACCTTGAATAATGATTAGAATATTTTTCTAGTCTGTTTGCTTAAAAAGAAGTTCTCATAATGACTTTGAAAAATTATGTTTACTGCTGATTGTTTTCCCATGCAGTATCTCTGATTTAAATAGCTTTGTGAATACTTTCAGTATCAACTAACTCACTTAAAAATAGTTTAGTATATTCTTTCTTTATTCTGTGTGTTCTGTCTCTTCTTGACTGCCTGTGGTAGGGAGGTTGGAACTAGGTCAGCTTTAAGGTCCCTTCCAACCCAAACCATTCTATGATTCTGTGATGCTATGAATACTACCTGTTTCCTTCTCTTCCTATATTTGAGATTATATGTGTAATAGGACTTGCAGTCAGTCCACTCTACTCAAGAAGTTTGACACATCTTGAAAATGCAAGCTATCATGTCTGGTTTCTAAGAAGACAGCCCAGTGTAAAAGACATATGAGATGTGTTAGACCTTCATAAGATCTTTATTCAGCAATTGCATGTACATTTTCATATTACACTGAAAATGAAACAATAATGCGCATTTCAAGCATGAGACGTATATTGTTTTTCCATAAATTTTAGAACATTCAGATGGTGCCTAATATTGTTTTATAGTAGCTTTTTTTCTGATTTTGTGAAAATACAGTTTTTCAATACTATATAGCAGTTCTTAGAAAGCAGAGGGGAATTTCTAACCTTTGCTATGGAAGACAAAAGATGTTTAGCTGGACAAATGTAATGTAGCTTCAGTGTAAACATGATTCGTACCTTTTAGCTTTATTTTAGAAAATGCATTTGTAGCCTGATTTTTTAAATTTCTTCAGAGTTCTAGGAGAATTCTTCACAGCAAGTTTGCTGATATAACAGTACTGGTTAGCATTGTGATGGCTTGTGTATGACAAGTCTATGTTAGCAACTATGTCCTAACATAAATGAAATCTTAGATCTTGTAGAAATAACAGGTTTGGTTTCAGAGGGTTTTGGGATTTTTTTTCCCTTTAGGTTTTTGTTTGGATGGTTTAAATGTTTTGAATTCTTTAGATTATGTGTCATAAGAAAGAGTACAGTTTGAATTTTTCTAAGGACAACTTACAATTAAGTTTAAGTTAAGTTACAGTTTGCTTTATCTATATTGGAGCCTGGAGATGTTTTGTTTTTACATTTTTTTTTCCCCTTAATATATGGAGTCTGACCAGGATGACTATTATACTCCTGCTATTTTGGATTAATTTCTGCTGTGGACAATTGTATTAATGAAAATAAAATGGAACCTTTTGGAACGTGTCTGCAAGGGAACTTTGGACTTTGCACTAAGTACGGTGATTTAAATTCACTCTGTGCTTTATGGAAGAATTTTCTTACATATTTTCCTAAGGCTATAATGCTTCATCAATTATTTTATCCATTTAGATGTGAGAGTGCAAAAATAGGAGAGGGAGAGGGGAAATAAAACTTGCATATTTTTCCTCTTCTGTATAACTGACAGACACTTCATATTTATTGGAGACATTGGTTATCTTTCTTTCTGCTAGGGAATTATAAACACATTCTAAGAACTAGTTTATGAAACGATTGGTTTTCCTTTCACTGGAAAGGAAAGTTGAATGTTGTTAGTAAGATGCCAGGATTGAGGCTTGAGATCTTGGTCCATCCTCTTGCTGTGCCAGGTTGTCCGCTTCTCTGCACTTGATTTTTCTGTCTGTCTAGCAGAAAAGAAAAATGTTTTGTGTTAGGTTTACTGCGTCAGTGCCTGCCTGTGTCTGTAGTGACTGTCTTGCCTAAAATGGATGCTGATCTCTGGCTATGTGTGTCTGCACCTACAGAATGTCTGTGATGCATCCATCCAGCTCCTTAGGGGTAGCAGTACTGGAGCAGGCAACACCTGAGGCTCATAATCTACCATTAGAAATAAATTCAGGCCGTCTAGAAAGATGATAATGTTAAAGTGCCCTGACCTGACAAGTCTGCTTCTTCTCTTCTAGGTTGGTAGGGTTTGAAAGTTATCTTGTTTTGTAGAGAGTGCAGTATCTTAATCTCTCTTTTATTTGTAAGATTGCTTAATTTGGAAGATAATTTTCATGTGGGCAGATTTTTGTGCCTGTGCTTGTTTGTGGTAGTTGAGTTACATTGGGAGGAGATCCTTAATGTTGGGAGATGTGTATTTCTGAAGAAGTATGAGTGAAGAGGTGCTCGTGGATTTTGTTTTGCTTTGTTTTTAAAGATGAAGTTAAGACTGCCACAGGAGTATTGTTTTTCATCAGTGCTGAAATGAAACAGCTGTTTGCTCTAATTGGATGTGTGTCGAATGGTGGTACCCAGAACTGACTAGCAAACCTCCGAGTATATTGCAGACTCTGGCTAATTGTCTAGAATTCCCTTTCAGTGTGTTCAGCACAACCCTGCTCTTATAAATCATTATGTTATTACAACTCCATTTTCGTCTTGCGGGGAGAAAGTCCCCCTCATCCACAGCAAAATATAGACTGATTCATATTATGTTATCCAGAACCAATGCTGTGGCTGACCTGCAGGTCTGGCTATTGGGTTTTTCAAAATTATGTCCTTTTTCATAGTAAACTAATTTTCAAAAAAAATATACTTGAGTATCTGAAAAGGCAAGTCCCTAAATCGAATGCTCTGAGTTCAGGGTATGCTCTTAAAAGCAAGTGAAAATTATTCCTTTCAACTGAGCATGTTAATGTTATCTCCTGTGTAATACAGTACAGTGTGCTTTGTATGTGTGCAGGCATCTATTTTTATATACTTTTATTGTGCTTAGTGATATCAACAGGAGATACCGCACAGGAATCTGTCCAGGAATTTCATTGAGAATTCTGTGGTAAACAAAGGAGATTCTTTCAAAATAACTGTCTGTGATACTGGCCATGGTAAATACCTTATTTAAATTAAATCCTTGGCAAGGCTGATCTATCTTTTTCATAGATTTAACAATTTCTACAATTTTACAAAGACTTTAGGTGGAGAGATGGGACAAAATGTGGATCTGTGCATTGCCTTAGGATACATGGATGTAGTGAGAGTCACCAAGGTTTTGACCTGTGTGTAAGTTCTGAGGTGACCAGCTGTCTTTTTTCCTTCTGCCTTTTTTTTTTTTTCCTTTCTGTGATTAATTGCGAAAAACAGTTTAGGCCTCAATAATCCTGAAGCAATGCACTGTAAATTCACTGATGGAGATTTGTGCAGACTGAAGGGTGTGGCTTTGTTAGGTCATTAGTGTAAGGCATCCTAATATATAGAGGGATGCACAGCCTAATGCAGGAAATATATTGGGAAGGGAATATCCTGTAGTGAAATAAGGCAATTGATTGTTAAAAGTCCTACCTACAGAGCGTGTTTTTCAGCAGCAAGTCTTTAAAGGATGGATCATTATGAGAGACTTGGATTGACAACACTCAGGAGTATTCTGCTTAAAGTCTCATGGTGCTCAGTAACACCAAGGTGCATAAATACCTTTCTGCCTTGCATTTTTTAGCACTCACATTTTTTAGCACTGATACATTGTGTGAGGTTAGTTCTCAACCTGTTCTGCTGGCTAGAGGATGAATCAATTAGAAATACAGGCTTGAAAAACATGACTTGCTATAACTTTTTTTTTTAATTGTTTTGCTTGAATACTTTTTTGTGACAGTGAAGAATGGTGTAGGGATGGCTAATCAGAGATGTGAACCAAAAAAAGTGTATTGTAAAAAACAGCTGCAGTTGTCCCAGCTCAGTCTGGCTAACTAGCATCTTCCACTGTCATGTCTCCTTAATTTTTGGAAGTTCACGTCTTCCTTTTCTTATGTATTGTTTTCCTTGTCCTGCATTTCAGACTTCCTTGACCTCTTTGTTTCAGACACCCATCTCATTTATCTGTCTGAGGCCCGTATACATTTGGTAGGAACTCCTGGGATCCTGGAGTTGTCTGTTTTTCTTACATAAATTTCTATGACTTGGAGACGTAACATTCCACCCTCTTCTAAATCATGCTTCTCTTGTTTGCTGAAGAGATTGCTAGAGGATAATGGAGAAGTGCTGTCCAATTCTGGCACTGATCTGGCATCGTTTGTGTGCCAGTGATCCAGGGAGGGAAGGACTAAGTGAACTTGGAAGTGCTGCCATTGATTTATCTGGATGTATTGAATCAGTTGTCACTGGCAAAGTAATCTTTTTATAGAAGCAGGCCTACTCAGTAACTGCAATGGCTAGTGACTCTCTGCTGTAATTAATTTAAGATTCGGAGCCTTACCAAGGTTTGCTAGTCTTCTGAATAATTATATGTAAAAATTAGAGTAGTTTATTATGAGCATCAGTAGAACACAACAGAGCTTTGATGTTATTTGATATAAAGAAAAAAGTGAGACTATGCCATACTATGTGCTTGTACTTCAATTAATGATCACTTTCCTTTTCTAGACAAGATTAATGCAGTAATTGCAGTTATTATAGATGCCATAATGCTTTAACTAAACATATTCAAAGACTTTATGGCAGAAGTGAGGGAGAGTAGGGGTGGACAGAAGCCTCTTCTTGTTTTATGTGAAATTTTTTTAGTAATTAAAAAAAATCCGCTCAGTCTGAGGTTGGAAGGCACTCCTGGATGTCATCTGGTTCAACCCACCTTCTCCAGCAGGCTCACCTGAAGCAGGTTGCTCAGGACCATGTTTGGTCAGGTTTTGAGAATCTGCATGGTTGGAAACTCCACAACCTCTCTGGGCAGCCTGTGCCACTGTTTGAACATTGAAGAACCCCGACTGTTTACTCTTAAAAAATCAGGGGAAGGGGGAAAAAGAAGTCTTGAAGGACTTCTGGAAGATTTGGAGGTGTCTGTTATGTTTTCCAGTAGTTTTGTAAGAGGAGCACAGTTTCTGAATTTTAACAGAATGTAAGTGTTCCATAATGTTAACTGGTCATCAGTAGGTGTTAGCAGAGGATTATTTGTGAACTGACTGCCTTGCATTGCTTCCTTTACTTTTCTGGATTTTTCTTTTGTACTTCATTTTGTGTTCTGTCTTCCAGATGCAGATTCAGTATCTAGTTAGATGGAAAACAAGGCTGCTGTTGAGCTGTCAGCCATTTGAAAAAAAGAAAGGCAGCAGCCTTCTAGAAAATAGTTTTCTGGATGCTTATGTTGTTTGTTTTTTTTTTTATCTTTTAGCTATCTAAATAGACATGGAAATGTGACTGTATTTTATTAAAATTTCTCTGTTTTCTTTTTTCTAGGTCTGCTATTTCTGTTATGCATATCCCAGTTAAGAGGTTTTTTGTGATTTTGGAGCTTGGTGCTGTCACCCTTATGTGAGCAAACTAAAACGAAGAGCAAGCTGATTTTTAGAAAACAAAATGCCGCGGAGGAGGAAAACTGGTGGGAGTCCTTCTCCGAAGAATGGCAATTCTGACAGAATTGCTGCTGCTGTATACCAAGGGGACCTAAGCCACTCAGTGTCACCAGCAGTGCATAGTGTCAATAAGGAAGAGCTCTTCAACAGCATGTCAGAGATGTTTTCTGACCTAGATCCTAGTGTGGTTTATATGGTTCTGTCTGAATGCGATTTTAAAGGTAAATAACGTGCAGTTGGCGTTATGGTTTTGTTCCATATGCAGACAGCTCTTTACTAGGGTGACTCCAGAAAAATTGATGTGGGTGTTGCAAGCATATTTGTGAGTTTAGCTTTCAATGAGTAGGTGAATCATAATATTTTGAAATTTTATAGCACTTTCTGTGCAAGATTTTCTAAGTTTGACAATGTTTCTGTGAGGCTGGTAATTTGCAGTAGCAGTGTGCTCCATAAATGGAGGTACAGTTTAAGTGGCTCGTTCTGTGACACAGAGCAGGCGATGGTAGAGTTGTGAGGAGAATCTGTTTTTTCTAATTAGTTTCTGTGTCATATCTGCTAGATGCATAAACAGTTTCTGCAGGAGGGGTATTTTATGTTCTAGATCACAATTTTTTAAGACGACGGTACACCATATGTGGTCCTGGCAGCATCTGCTTTTCCCTAAATGCTTGAATTGAGCTTTTGTTTTACTTTCCATTTTGCACTGTCATCTTGTCATCTCCACTGAGAATTAGCTTTTGCAGGATAAATTCTGTTTGTCATGTTGAATTCTCTGCAGCCTCGCTTGGACTGTGTTTCTTCCCCTGTATTCTGCCAAGCTACATACCCACCTCTCCTGGCAGACTGTTTTCATCTCTGTGCCCAGTCCTTCCCATGCTTTTGTGATTTTGAAATTCTTCTATATACAAATTCATTTGCTTATAATGAAAGTAATGGATGAGATGCTGGATAGTAACATCTGAGGAGTTATATGGCAGGAGAATAAGTCATATACGGAGCATTTTAATCAGTCTGTATTCATATGATCAGATGTGATTAGCTGAGATTTTTTTAAGAATATTTGCAAAGGCGGCAGAGTTTGGCATTTTTTTATGTGTATGAAAGCTAGGTAGCCATTAAAAGGACCGCTTCTATTGCCGTTTTTACCTTACCTAAGTTGTATGGAGTTTATAACTTAATAGCTCTCTCACGTTTGTTGCTATGATTGTTGTTCCTTTTAAAATTGAAATTGATGGACTTACTGATTCATGCTTTGAACTCTTAATAAGATTTACCTTTATCAAAATAACAGATTTGTCTAGAAGCTTATGGAGAATTCAGTAAACATACTGAGTTCATTATTGTATTGTACTATTAACAATAGCTTAAAAATGGAAAGATTAGCATCTTTTCATATGAGTAATAATAAGTTGGTCTCATATGGTAGAGAAGATGGAAGGACAAGGAAGATTTTATTTAATGTGTACAGAAAGAGTTTAATGGACTTAGATTTTTTTTTTTTACAAATCTTACACTGTCTTTCAGGAAAACAGAAGCTTAGCTTTAGGGCTCAGATGATATTTGTGCCAGGTTTTCATTTTGTTCATGTTGATCGTAAGCAATCTATTCTCCATTTAGTGGCTTTACAGTTAATGTAGATAATGGATTTTTCAGGCTATATTAAATATGACATTTTCAATTGGGCCTAGCCATAATGAACATATTTTGCATAGCTTTATCTCTTTAGTCCTCAGTAGTGTTTTTCAATTAATTTTACACTATTTTGCCTGTATGAGATAGGTTAGAATTAAGTACGCATTTAAACGCCCAGTTCTGATATTTTTTCCAGTTAAGCTTAATAATTTTTCAACACTATTTTCTTAGTAATTCTTATGCTTATTAGGTTATTATTTTGCCATATGTCTGTATTCAGTTCTGCCTTTACCTTTAGCAAGAAACAGATCAAGGGAGTTGCAGAAAGTGTGTTAAAAGATGGATTGATGAACTGTCTTTTGGTTGTCCCTTTAGTTGAGATAAATACTCCTTCAAGTAAAAAAATTGCATTCACATCAGCTTGTGTTTGTTCAGTTGACCATGCTTTTTTCTCTTTACCTTACGTAACAGTAGAAAACGCTATGGATTATCTGCTAGAGCTGTCCACCCACGCCAAAGGAGCAGCATCTTTAAAAACCTTGGGTTTTGATTCAGTACCATCATCACTGGCTCTTGTTAATCGGCAAAGATCTGTTGCAAATGAAAGAATGGGGGAAAGTACTGCAGAACAAAGTAATTCTGAAGAAGAAAAAGAAAAGGTCTTATCACCTGATGTGCAGCTGACTGAAGAACTGGATTCCTTGATAGAAAATGCCTTTCAGAGATACAGCTTGAGTGATGAATTACCTAATTCTGCAAATGACCAAATAGTACATAAGCACTCTGTGGAACACGATGGCTTCAATGAATTTCCTGAGTGGGAAAAATCTGATTCAGGTTGCAATGCACTACTTTTTCCACAGCAAACAGGGACAAATAATGAGGTTTTAGAAAATTGCTGCTGTTCTCAGCTGCCAGTGAGTCAGCTGAGCGTCCAGACAAGCTCACCAGCTGCATCAGACACTTTTGCACAGATACTGGAAGATTCTGATTTGTCACAAGTACATGTTCAACATGATGTAGCTTCAGAAGTATACAAACAATTGAATGGAGAAATATCATGTGGAAATTCTGATCAGACACAAGATACTGTTTTGATTCAAGAAGGTGTGACTGCTGCTTCTGGTGAGTCCTCCCAAAGACCTCTGGAGCTTGGAGTAGCTGTCACCGGAAATCTTAATTCAGGGTGCCTGGAGGAGCAGCACGAAGAGGTAGTGACTGCCTTTAACAGCCACCAGAGCACTTCTCTTCCAGAGACATATGTCTTGCTTGAAACATCCAGTTTCAAAACACCAAAACCTGCAGATTTTCAGCAATCTCAACAGGGTTGTAACGTAAATTTTTCTACACTATCATATCAACCTCAACAATACTGGAATCTCATGGCTCCTGTGTTTTATCCATCCAGTAGAAGTCACAGCTTTGTAACTCCTGTGGCTGTCCGTCCAGGGCAATGGAGACCTGTTTCAGACTATAGGTCTTTGGAAAAAGAACTTTTTTTTACCTCTCCAGTGGTTTCAAATGCCTGGGATAGCAACCCTTCTCTGAAGGTATGGGGAAATCAAGATAGGAACTCAAAATTGAACCTCTCGCAAGCACAGCAGCCACCTGTTTGTCACATGATGAGAAAAAAGATGCACCTTATAGGTCAAGTACTTGTTCTTCTCAGAGGTGTTCCAGGATCAGGAAAATCATATTTGGCAAGGTAGAACATCTATATTGTGAGCTTCTAAAAGAAACTGCTTAATTTTGTACAGGATTTAGTGCAGGCAGAGACAATTTTCTGACATTTATAAATAGTTATGCTTATACCCTAATTACCAGCTACATGGAACATGCAGCATGAGGAGGAATAATTGCAGAGAGCTGAGTTGCTTGCAGCTCCTGACCTCTAGTAGAAATTGAAATAGGTGGGGTTAGCTTTAACTTCTGTCACTGGCCAAAGGAGTTTATGTGAGAGGATCATTGCAGTAACATTATGTCTGCTGTGTTCTTCCAGTCCCTGTTTGTATTGGGTGTTTTCTTCCAATAACATGGATGGAAATATGCCAACTCTTTATATAAAGACAGAAATTCCCCTTCCATTGTTGGAATTATTTTGTGTAAGTAGTGTGTGTGGAGCTTCTTGGGTTGAATTCTTGATTCCTTTTCTAACTCTCCAAAAGACTAGATTTGTCTTAGGCTCCTTTGGCTGGCACCTGAAATACTTGGTGCAATTAAGACTGTATGTGTATTTGTCAGTGTGAAAGTATGTCACTAGATGTAGATGGAAAAATACCTCCCGTGTTGTTTTGAAATGAGATTTGTAGAGAATCTCTGTCAGCTCTTTCCCCTAGATATCCTCAGCCTTTGGAAAAGAAGGGCAATTATTATAGATTGTCTTTGCCTGGAGAGTGATTTTTTTTTTTTTTTTCCCCTCTTACCTAAATTTGCTGCTTCCATTCCAAATAATCTTGGTTGGTTTTGTGCAAGAGACTAAATACTTATGTATAGTAGCAGATACCAGGGCTGGGGAGGAGAAATGAGAAAAGCTATTTACTTCTTGTTCTTTCACAGGGCTTTGCTTGAGGATAACCCAGGTGGAATCATTCTTAGTACTGATGATTACTTTTATAAACATGGACAATACCATTATGATCCTGATTGCTTAGGGGAAGCACATGACTGGAACAGGAAACGAGGTGAGAAATAAATAAGGGATTAGCTTGCTCGTTTACAGTTCAATGCTTGTGTGCTGTTTAAAAAGCTGCCTGTCTTGTAATGCCTGTGTCACAGAACAAGCATTTATCCCATCATAGAAGTATTTTTTAATACGTGTGTGGAAAAAGACTATGAGCACAAGCTCAGAAATCATCTGTCCGTTGTGTGTTTTGCAATTAAAAATGCCAGTGTCTTTGTCAAAAGATTATTTTGTTCTCAGATTTCATCATGGTATGTATTTTGGGTTGTATCCCATATCTGGAGTGGTAGTCTGTAGCACCTCCCAGAAATATTTCTTCTGAGATGAGCCATTATATGTACATATGCAATAAGTAATGAGGATGCAAATAACACACAGATATTTTTCTACTCGTGATTAATTTTTTTCTCTTGAGCACTAAATTGTTGGCAAATTGAAAACAAAATTATAAAAGCAAGACAGAATAAATTATTTTCTTTTTTCTTTCCATATTCGATGTATTTGTTGATAGTGGCTTCTAGTAAGCTCACCATAGAACAACTCTTTTTAAGCTTTTACTTGCTAAATTTGAACCATGATCACTTTTCTACTGTCAAATTTCTAACCAGTGGAGAAATGGATTAATAAGAAATGTGTGATTCTACGATAACTTCGATTGTTCAGACTCATTGTGACATAGCTACAGAAACGTGGTGCTGTATCTCAAAGCTAGTGATTCTAAACGTTTTGTTACTGTGTATTTAAATTACAATAATTCTTTTGATTTTTCATATTTTATACAGTTTACAGAGTGGACTAATCTTAAGACTGTTATAAAGCCAAGAATTTTGTATGCAACAAAGAAGTCCACTTTAAGGTGATCATGTAGTTTTTTTAGTTTAATTTTCTGATTGATTAGTCATCTTGGTGCATTTTACATCTACATTTTCATTTCTTGTTTATCATACATACGTTAATTCAGAAGAATAGTATCTCAGTAGCTCCACATGTGAGGGGGGGATTTCTAAAATAAAAGAAGGGCTTGAAACAGATCGAGCTGTGGCAAGAGTTCTTTATACAGTGGTTAATCATTATGGATTATCTACTTAAATATTACACATTTAGAGAATTAGTATAAATGTTACATGTCCACCCTATTATATTGAAATTAACTATATCACATTCTTTTGTACATGTATGTCTTTTCAGCCAAAGAAGCATTTGAAGTGAGAATCTCCCCTATAATAATAGACAACACAAACATACAGGCATGGGAGATGAAGCCTTATGTTACTTTGGTTAGTATTACAATTTCATCAATGTGAAAAGGGATTATTGACCAGCATGGCAACAACATAGCTTTTAAAATGAGATTGTCTTTCTCACTCTAGCTGTTACTCCACAAGGAAGTCTGGAGTGAAGAAAAAATGTTGCATGGAATCATAATACCCAGTGTCATATTCTGTGCGTGTCTGAGTAATGACCTGGCCTACTTTCCAAGTGACAAAGCCAAGTGCTTTGCATTTGGGAGCAGAAATAAATATTGATGAGGAAACTGAATTCTGTTCCTCTTTTATATGATCATTAAAATTATACGCTATTTTTAAAATATAATCAGCACTAATTAGTAAGAGTGATGTTTGGTGCTCCATGAAGCTTGAAAACTCAGTTTCATCCTAAATGTGACAGAGGCAAATACCAGCTAAATAGTGAACAGTGGGACTTAACAGAGATCATTTTTTATTAATAAAATTTTTATTTTATTATCTTTGCATTTATTAACAATTGTCAGACTAACAGTTCTTTCATGAATTAAGTCCTTGGTTTTGCTGTATACTGAAATAAAGATACAACAAAAGTTCTTTCAGGAAGTGCAGGGTTTGGTAAGGTGACAGGAATTTTTTCAGAAAACAGGAATAAGGAGGAATGGCACATTACTCACAGTGTTTCTCCTGATTGGGCTTTGGGCTTCTTTTCTGTCATGATAATATTAGACCATATAAGGACCATTTACATGCAGCCACTCAGGTTTCCCATATGGCAGGAAGGTTGTGCACAATAGCTGCGTTAATGTAACTGAATTGCTTATTTTGGAACTGATTCGCATCTGGTCAGCTCTGAATGTAAGCAGTGAGCTTTTCTTGGTCTTGGAGAGGCTGTGTAGACATGTGCACACTGTACCTGGAAAGAGGAGATGTTATGCAGTCTTGACTCAGAGGAGGTAGAATGTTTAAAAGGATGATATAAAATGGTGATTTATTTTTTTTTCCCTGTGATCATGGCACTCATTTAATTTTACAGTAAGAGATGTATATACATGTTTTTAAAAATCTCCATTTATATTCCAAGTGTTAAATTGGTTTCAAAAAATACAAAAAATGTCTTTAAAGAAGCAGGCTGTATATGTTGTATGCTTTTTCATAGAAATAAGAAATGGGTGATGTGGCTTGTTCTGTTTTATATCCGTTTTCTTCAGGCTCAGCAGTTCAACTACAAAGTCATGTTCCGAGAACCAGACACTTGGTGGAAGTTTAAACCAAAAGAACTTGAAAGGTAAGAATGTAAAGAAAAAAATAATATTAGATTTTATGTCTTTCACAGTCCATGAACTATGATTTTTAAAAAGGTATTGCTTAATAGAGTGGCTGGTGAAGTAGCAAGATGTCAGTCAAGATTTTTGCGATAATAAGTAGCGTTTTAATTTTTTTTCTACAGTATTGACTTTTGTGGGATTTTATATGTATTATGAGATTTTTTATTCTGTCACTTTATTCTAATTATGTACAAAAGATACTATTAGCAATAGATATTATGTAATGTTTTCATGATTGCAGTTCTTTTGCGTTTAAGGTACAGTGATTGCTCCTTTGAGTTCTTGAGGTTGCAAAACTGATACCAGGTTGGGGCTGTTTTTGCATCTGGCTGGTCTGTTGCCTTACTTAAACTCAGTGGCAGCAGAAACGTTTTAAGGCAATCAGCCCTCATGGCCTGAGAGGGACAAATCCCTGTACATCACCATTGTTTACCTCTTCTTTAGCAGGACTTTCTACACAGTCGTAGAGCCATCACTTAGAGGCAAAATAGGCAAGACGTAAACCCTATGTAAGTGAATAATAAGGTAGCTAGAAAATTGGCTAGATGCCAGGTTCAAAGGGCATGATCAGTGGTTCAAAGTCCAAGAGGAGACTGATGTCCTTCCAGGATGAATACTAGGGCTGCTACTATTTAGTGTCCTTTTTATGACTTGAATGTTAGGACAGGGTGCACTTTCAGCAGATTAGCAGATGATACTGAATTGAGCAAGAGTAGTTTGTTCAGCCTTAAGAAGAGAATGTTAAGGAAGGATTGTATTGTTGTCTTCAGCTACCTTTTAAGAGGTTATAGAGAAGCCTGAAAAGATCTCTCTTGAGAATTGTGCAGGGATAGGATAAAACAAACATAAGCAAGTTGGAACTTCAGAGATTTTGATTACATAAAGGAAAAAAACCCAATACTTACTTTGAGGGTGATCAGACACTGAAAGAGTTTGCGCGGAGAATTTGTAGGCTTTCAGTTATTGGGAACATTGAAAATTTGACAAGACAAAGCTCTGGGCAACCTGATCTAGCTGTACCTCCTCTGAGTAGGAGGTTGGACTATGTGACCTCCAGTGGTCCCTTTCAGTGTAAGTTATTTTGTGATTTCATAATATCTGTTGTCATCTGAATTTGCATACTTAGCTTAAGGTTGGCCGCTTCTTAAGCAAGGAAAGAAAGACTATTTTCTTTCCTAAAATAGAACTTAAACATTTTCTCCTGTACCTTCAATTTCTGTTTTGCCATCCTTGGCAAGATTTGCTTGTAATAGGTGGAGCTGCTGCAGAGCACATTGCTAGTTGGTGTTTAGCAGAGTCAGTGAAAATTTCTAGCCAAAGGGTGTCCAAAATAATAGGTGAATAGATTTTCCTCAAGGCTCAAGGAACTCTTAGTTTAGCAAAACCAGAGGAGGACAACTGAATTCAGAAATCTTCCATACCCAGTTTGATATCCTGCATCAATGTCAGGATCTTATATGATGTGTTTCTGATACTTCTTTGAAGAAGATGCAATATTGGTAGAGTTTTAAATTTTAGTAATAAGCAAAACATCCTATTGCAGAACAGGGCCACCAGGTGGGGTGGAGAAGTCAAGTGGAGCAGCAATTTGTCTGAGATTCCCTGTTTGGAATGCCTTAGTGCACTGATACAGAAAGAATTGCTGTTTCGCAGCTTTTGCCCTGGCCCCCTGAATTCTCTGATTAGTCTTGCTGTAAAATTATTATCATCAAATTATTATTAAATTACTCTCTCCTCTCATCGTAATATACAAGTCTGAAATGTTTCTTTTTAAATTTTTTTTTTTTTTTCAATTCGTAGACGGAACGTTCATGGTGTATCTAAAGAAAAGATCAAAAGAATGTTGGAACGGTATGAACACTGCCTTACTGTTGGTTCAATATTGAATTCCTCAGTTCCAGACAAATCAGAAGCTGCTGACTGGAGTGAAGATCCTTGTCAGGAGGAAAGCCATAGGTTAGATTGTTTTACTAGCTTTGTCATCTCAAATAAAAGGCTAAAAATCCAAGCTTCATAGCAACAGAACTTGGATAATGCTATTGAACAGTGAATGCATTAAAAAGATTAGTTAAATAATAAAAAGAAATACACTACTTAGTTTTCTTAATTTTGAAGAATTTCAGAATTTCTAGAAATGAGCAGTCTAGGGATCTAGTCAACTTTCCGATGCTTTTTGAAAACCTCCCCGTATGACTGTGTGTTACTTTTGAATAAGCCAGTCTCGATTGATTTTCTCTTATCTTAGAAATGTGCTGCTGGATGTATGTTATAGATACAAAACACTTAAAATCTATAAAATACTTTCCAGAAGAATGTAGTCCCAAATACAAACAAATTACTGTTTCTGAGTCTGTGTGTTGGTATTAGATGATGCCTTTGTGGTAGAACGTGGATTCTTTGTGCAGTAGTAATGAGTTATCTACTTCTTCTTGAGTGTATTTAATTTAGACTTGTCTAGATTTGTGTTGGTTATATACATGACTGTTTTGTAGTGGCTAATCTGAGTAATGCTATGTATGGATTATAACTGCATAGGAAATCAGATTTTATGGTAGTTACTATTTTGTTTGTTTTTTTGCAAGCTTAATGAATTTGAAGTGAAGTGGACACTGATAATCGATGGAATGTAGTCAATTGTGAAAAATGACATGACAAGAAATGTCATGTCCTGTCCTAGTTAACTTCTAGACCTTCTTTAGCATTGAGCCGTAAGGAGAGAGCAACAGTCATTAAATAATAGCATATTTATCAGGTTTGCTGATCTGAAGGAGGAAATGTCTGGCAGCAGAGTGCTTCAGTACAGAACTGAATGCTGGGAATGGGGAAAAATAGAGGAATCTGAGGAAGTATTCTTAGCCCCCTGCTGAAGTAAAAATTGAATACTTACCAAAGAAAGTTCTGCTTTGTTTAGCTCCTTTTTATAAAGGAGTGTTGAGGTTAGGGCTAAGTTGTCTTAAATTTGTTTTCCTCTCACTAGAGTTCTTCAGCTGGATGATTAGCGTCGTAAACAGTGGTTTCTGGTCTGTAATTTGAAAATATTAAATAGCCAAGCCAAAATTAAAAATGTAGAAAATTTGTTAAAGAAGGTTCGAAATGGTTTTATCTTTCATTCTGATTTGTCTTCCAGAAAGAGAGAGGCGCATTCTGATGTAAAGGAAGAAGAATCTTTTGCTTCTTGTGCGGAGCCTCTTGAATTAGCTGAAGATGATAAAACTTTTCCCAGTACTTCACAGTTACTTTCTAATGCTACAGATCCTGAACATTTTCAGAAAGAGGAAAAAGAAATAGAAAATATCTCAGCCGAACACAATTCTGAGAACAGCATTGTTCAAGATGACTTGGATGTTTGTTTATCAGATTCTGTAGAAAAAGAACTGCCCTTGGAGAAGAAAGAAGAAAAGGAAGAAAAAATAGAAGAAAATACTGAAACAGAAATGGATGAGGTCGATGTGACCACAACTGAAGAGCCTGTGTGCTTGCATACAGGAGGAGTTGAAGAGTACAGTGATAACAACGTTCTCAAAGTTGAAACTGAAGTTGAACAATCTGGTGAAATATGTACGGAACCAAAATCAACACAAAGTAGTAACATAGTGGAACCAAGCAGTTCAGCTTTTGACATGACACGAAAACAAGAACTACTAAACTTTCTGGGTGACTGGCCTGTAGAACAAACAATGGGACAGAGAGTCAAAAGAGCTCGAAGACTAGAAAAATCTTCTCTGAAGAGTGATAAGGAAGGTGAAACTCCTGGTCAGCAGCATCTTGAGTTAGGTAAAGAGCAAGCAGGCCTGCCAGGGACCTGTACTGTTGAAAAAGGACATGAGGAACAAAATCTAGCCCCTAGCTGTTCCTCAGTTAGTTCAGATAAAGTTACACCTGAATTGCAAATGATAGGACATTGGCCTGTCTCAGGCTCATTAGAACAGAGACAG
The DNA here is from genome assembly GCF_009769465.1 of Tauraco erythrolophus. Taxonomy (NCBI): domain Eukaryota; kingdom Metazoa; phylum Chordata; class Aves; order Musophagiformes; family Musophagidae; genus Tauraco; species Tauraco erythrolophus. Next base: position 47,328,565 of record NC_141469.1, read on the forward strand.
CAAAGGTCAAGGAGAATGAGAAAGACAAGTCTAAATCAGTCTGATGAAGGTAGAAATACCGAGGGTGACATTAATAGAAATGCTCTTGAGACCGTAGATGTGCTTCGTGGGACACCTGTGAACACTGCAGAGCAACTGGATGCAAACAGTTTGCATATGCACCAACCTGAAACAGTAGCTAGTGAAACGTTAGGTGAGAAAAAAACCCAGCAAAATAAGAGATTGAGGAAATATCACAAATTAGCCCTCACTTTTACAAACAATTTTCCCCATTCCAAAGAAGAGGAACATTTGTCTGTGCTTAACGCAGCAGAAGAAAAACATGACACATGCTCATGTAGACAAAAAAGTAGCTATTCACAGACTGAATCACAGGATTTTGCTCTCCTGTGGAGATTAGAAAAGAAAATGATTTTTCCTGAGACTACCAAAGTATTGCATGGCAGAGTAGATGGCTTCAAACCCAAAGATGTAGATAATTCCTTAGATTCTCTGGAAAAAATACCGTATCGAGTTACGTATGATAAAAGTACACTTGTGGAAGAAAGTGAACTTAACAATATTGATGAGTCTGAAAAGCTAAATATGCTATGCAAGCTTTTTGAGTCTGTTTCATTTGAAGCTGTGAAAGATCTGTATGAAAGATGTAACAAGGATATAGACTGGGCCACAGGTCTGCTGTTAGACTCGGATGAAAAGTTATGCAAAGATGTTGGTACTGAACGCTTTCAAGTAAGAGAAGCTGAACCAGTTGTCACAGACCTTAATTTCCAGGCAAGTACAAACTATGGTGAGAATCTCAAAGACCATGAGCAGACATCACAAATGATCGGGGCTGGTGATATCTCCGAGCCTTCAGAAGACAAGAACTTATCACTCAGCATGGCAGAAAGTAGGGCCACCAAGGCAACTGTGACAGATGCCGATGTGTCTGACGCATTGACTGCTACCTCATTGAATGATTCAGTGGAACTGAAAAATTCTGGAGATGTAGCCCCTAGAACTGACGAAGGCAGCTCAGCAGCAGGTATCATTGAGCCCTCTGTTTCAGGAAAGCAGAAGATAGAGTCTGAGAGTCCTGTTGAAACTATAAATAAGCCATCAGCCTCACAACTTGATGCAGGCTTATGCACACCTATGACTTTGCCTCATGGTCCTCACACAACTTCTACCGATTTGAAATTTGAATTAAATAACGAAAGCGACAGTAACCCTTCAGAAAGCAATGCAGAGAATTCCAGAGTGACTGCTTCATTGCTGGAAATGGATCATGCACCTCTGATAGGTCCTAGGAGTGCTACAGAACTGGAGACGGATGAAAAAACCCAGGGGAGTTCCAGGGAGATCTGTGGCAAAGAAGAAATTGAAACTCCAAGCTGCAATGAGACTAAAGCCAAGATACAAAGCCCTGTACCAGCATCACATGCAGCCTTCAATATAGATTGCTTAGAACTAACATTGCCTCCTGAACTGGCGCTCCAATTGAAAGAAATATTTGGGCCTGTTGGCATTGATGCAGGTATGGGCATAATTATATCCACATTTTTATGAAAAAAAAATCAGTTTTGGTAAGAAAACCTTTCTTCCTTTGCCTATGCTTTTTCCCTTCATGCTTGATTTTTAAGGAACAAGTTTACGAAATTCCTTGTGATACTGTTGTTTGCTTTTGTCAATTCAAAAATGGAGCTGAAATAAGTATGGCAAAAACATAAATGCAGTAGTGCTACCTTCTGCCTGTGTCTTTTTGTATATGTGTGTACTTTAAAAACATAAGAAAATATATTGGCTTATTTGCATTTTGAGCAACAGGCTTTTGAGTCTATGTGTCTAGAGTCTTTGAGACTGAAAGGATATTAAGATGATGAGGAAAATGCAAATTATGACTGGTTAGGGGGAAAAAAAGCAAAAAGAAAGCTTTAGGCATCAGTTAAATCGGGGAAGGAGAAGATGAATGGTTTAGAGAGAAGATTAAGTGTGGCTGTACTTAAAAGGTGAAAGCAGACTAGTCTGCTGAGAGACTATGATGAAGGAAGCCATAAGCAGCTTGAACATGCATCACAGAAGTTAAAGGCTGATAGAAAAAGGAAAAAAAGAAAATACGATGACTGTATAGCTTGTTTGTTTACTTTCTTTTTTTTTTTTCCTGAAGATTTCTTGATGTTAAACCTGCGATACCCAATTTATTGGTAGCTTTGACTGCTGGCCTCTTTGCCTTCCATGCCTACCTCCTCCAAAAAAGAAGAGTTTGTTTTTGATAGCAGAAAGGTGTCCTTTTAGTGATGTGCGCTGCCTTTTTAATTGGTACATGTACTTCTTGCCCTTTTAGTTTTGAAAGAGTGAGAAACAATATCAGAAATATCTTTTAGGGAAAAGATACATCATTAGGATACCATGATAATTCCTGCTGTTTCCTTTAGAGTTAGAGGGAATACTTGAAGTTTGCTTGTCTGAGTTCGTGTGTTAGAGGAGGGATGTGACTGCTGTTGGGCAGTGGTGAGTGTGTTGTATTACAGAAAAGCAATTGCATGTGGATAATAGGGAGTAGAAGAAAAACAGAAGAAAGGAGGGGAAATGTAGTTGTTCAAGTAGTCATATGTCAACAAGATACAGTTAATGTTAACTTGTTTTTTCCTACCCTTTCTGAGTTTTTTGAACAGCAGATAATGAATTCTGTGTAGAACGCTTTTTTTTTTTTAAACTTGACAGTTGCTGAAGTTTTTTTCAGGCATGGCAGTTTGTGCAGAATCTCCGGAGTTCAAATTAACAAGTCTAGGCTACTGTACTTTAATTGCTTAGATTAGTTTTTATAGAATGCGTTAATGAATGTATTTTCTTTCTCCCATAAGGATCGCTAACGGTTGAGGATTGTGTGGTTCATATTGATCTGAATTTGGCGAAAGTTATTCATGAAAAATGGAAAGAATCTATTTTGGTTAGTAGATTTCTTGCTTATGATACGGTGTGGCATGCTTGCGCTTTGTCAGTCCGTTTGTCTCCTTATGCGTTGGTCTAAATGCATAAGATAGAAGTATCTCCATGAGAACAACGATAAAATACAACAGCAGTTCGTAAAACGCCTGGAGCATGTCGGCATGTCATAATCCTCCGAGCTGTTGAAAGACAGTTTAAGAGATGATGAAACTGCATGTCATCATCAACTGCAGTGTCTCATCATGAAACCAAGATTCCTAAAAAAGAATGATCATAATGCACAATTTCATGACAACATTGATCAAAAATTCCACGGGCCAAAAAACATTACTGGCTTTTTGATGTGTAAAAATAGTTCTTGTATGAATAATTATGTATACAAAACATCTCATGTACATTAATTGAGAAGAGTTCTCTAACCTCTGTTCCTTCATAGCCTTATGAAACTTTTTGGCAAAAATTTTTTTTTTTTTTAAAAGGGTATGAAATCTTAGCACTGGGGCATGTTCCTGTAGTTTGATGTGTTTTTTGGAAAGATAGTTCTGTCTTTTAAACTTCACTTCGTAATTATTTTTCTTAACTATATTTCTTTTAAAATATCCAATATTTGAGAGATACTGCAGGACATTATTTTGAGGCTAGTTTACTTAGAAGCTTATTTTGAGGCTGGTTTACTTAGAAGCTAACTCTTACGAAGTTTTGCTGAAAAATTTATAGTTTACTTATAACATTCATGGTTTTACTATTTTTATTTAGAAGCGTCAGAGGAGAGATGAATCATGTAAGTTGCCTGCAGAAGGTATGTCATGTATTTCTCCTTATTGTAAAAATACTTAATTCTCATTATAAAAATATTTAATTCCTTGAAACTTCAGTAAGGTTGCAAATATTCTGTCTATTGAAAAATGATGGATTCATTTATTAAGCTATTATTATTAATGCTATTAATAGCATTACTAAGCTATTATTGCCCTGAGTTCCATTTAGCATTCTCTTACAGAGGTGTGTTGGGGGGAAAGGCATTAATTATAAGCAGAATCATTATTCCCAGGTAGATGCAAGTGAAAACCATATCATTTTGTGTACTTCAGAGAATTTAGAGAAGCTCTGGATCAGACAGCTGTTTCGTAGGACTTCTGTAATCTCTGTGGCAAGAAGAGGTGTGGCCAGAGAATTACTGATTTACTGGCAGAGTAAGATTTGTACAAGTGAGGGAGGGAGGTCAGGAACACAACATTCATTGTTGTCCTTGTTAGAGGAATTGATTGTAGCCGGAAGATGGGTATCCTTGTTCAAAAAGTGTTAAAATCTCTGACAATCTAGTTTTCATTCAGTTCCCAGAAGAAATGTCCCTCTACAGCAAAACCCCACTACTCTTGCCTGGGACCTGGGTGAAGACTTGGATTGCAATGCGGGTGCAAACTCTCAACACGAATGACCAAACGGTTCTGTTAACATTAACTTGTAGAAGCATAAAACAAGATTGTTAAACATCTGTCCTTAAGTTGTTAGAGGAAAGGCAGGTAAACATGTAAACACTCGAGTCAATAATTCTGTTATGATAGCAAACAAACCTCCCCACTTAAGGTATGTGCAAGGTAGTTTAAAGCTGTAAAATATGTCTTGGCACTTGAAAATTTGGCGAGGGAGTCTGATGGTTTTGCTTTTGTTTTATGAAATAGATAAAGATGATCAGACAGTCTTTGGAAAATAGAAATGAGGAGGGTGAAAACAATGTGTTGTTTTCTGGTTTAGCATTAATAATATTGTTTTAATGAAACCCAAACAATCTAGGTTGAAAAACTTAATTATTTTGGCTTTACTTGTATAAATAAGCTAGTAATTGTTTTATTTGTCACCTCATTTTCATTGCTTTTGAAGGTCCTACTGTGATTCAGCAGATAGATACAGATGACTCAGAAATGCTGTTATCTCAGAATGCAGACTGTAAAATACAGAAGAAAAAAATGAGCTGGGTTTCAGGCTCATCTAATGACTTACAGACTAAAAAACCAGCAACGTCAGATGTTTTTCCTTTTATGGATCACTGGAATGCTCAGATTCAGAAAGTTTCTCTCAGACAAATAATTTCCGAAGAAATAGCTATGCAGAAGAAGCAGGACCTGGTACGGATAGCACCAGTTTTTTTATGTAGATTAATTTAATTACCATTGATGAAACAGGATATGTCTTACCTAGTGACTCATCTTTGTGCTGCTGATTACAGCCTGAGTTCGTGAGACAAATGCCAATTAGTACTGTCGATTACTGTCATACAGGAGTTTTCTTGTGATAGGTGTTGCTCCCTAAAAAATATACATCTGATTGTAAACTGTAATGTTTTGATTGTTTCACAAACAGATCACGGTGCATTTCACTATACAGGTTAGCGTTTGTGTTCGGTTGAATTGTTTTTTGATTGCGCAGCTACAGCCAAAGATCAGTGTGATTTCCCACATTTTTTATTGGGAAAGCGGTATCAAAAAAAAGTTCTTAATTAGCTCCATGCCTTGTTTGTTCAGAAGTGAATTGAAATAACTTTAGTATTTTTTTGTAAGGAGAACTCACAATATTTCTAACAGATGAGACATTAAAAGTAGTACTTGAGGTTATTCTCAAACAGGTTTCTGTACCCACTTGTCAGAAAAATAGTAATTTTTAAAAAAGATATTTATTAATTCTGTCTTCCACACCCTTCCCTTACACACCGTCTGTTCGGTGTGTGCACGGTACTGCCCTCTACTGCCCGACGCTTGTTGGGAACAGACATTTTTGTTTGTCTCTGATAAGTAGCTGTCCTAAAAAAAGAGGAGTTTTGTGTCTACTGGTATAGAAAGTTGGATAGATCAGCCTGTGCTTTGAAAGAATGGCTTGTGGATTCTTTCTTTGAACTGCATGTATATGGCATACTGATAATAACAACTGTGATGTCCGCAGCTTTATTTTCAGTTTGGGTTCATGGAGCTTGGCTTGGTTTTGACCACTTTTTAAAAAGTTTTTTCTTAAATCTGTCTATGGGAATTATCAGTCCGATTATTCTGGGCTATAATTATCTTTTCTTCTCAGCATGACTTTACAGATAGGAATATTTATTGCAGTACAAATTCAGATACACCAAACCAAAATTGTTTACGCTGATTAATAATAAAATGTTGTTTCAACCCCACGCCCTCAGTATAGAATAGAGAGGTGGACTTTGAACAAGCTTATCATTGAACTAGATAGACTAGCAGAGTATACATTCCAAAACTTAAATTTCTCATAAAAAAAAAAAAACAACCAACAAACCTCCTTTTGCTTTGTCCAAGTTATGAGGGAGCTCCAGCTGAGTCACATCAAATGACTGCAGAGTATTACAGTGGTGTATAATACAACTCACCTGTCCCCATTTTATTCTCATCAAATCCGTGTGGCAGGCTGATGCTGGCATGTTGTCGTTGCTGTGGGTGCATACCTACTGAGTAGATGTTTTTTTAAATCTTAACAAATAACAGTTACTGTTACTATATTTTGTTCTAATCAAGAAATTGTAATATTTTTCCTTTGTCTTCTGGGTAGAATCGTGTTCCTTCTATGGCTAGAAAAGACTGTGCTGCTAAACTAAAGGAGAAGCAACTTTTTGAGATGTTTCCGACTATTAATCAAAATTTCTTAATGGATGTCTTCAAGGACAACAAGTAAGAAATCTTAAAAGTTCTTTGTAAAAATGATACTCGGTAACACTCTATAGTGCACAGTTACTGTCTTAAATATTAAGAGTTAAGATACTGCTAAAGAATGGCTTTTTCCAAACTAGCACACTTTTTGTAGATCTAAATACAGGCAAAACTAGCTGACCTTTGAAAACGGCATAACAACTCTATGTGTAGACTTGTTTCTTTTTTTGGGGAGTAGACAGTTTCTCTCATTGGCAGAAGAATGTCTCTGGCTATTGACCTCTAACTGACTGTCGGAACTGTGTACGTTTGCTGTAGAGCTGAGGTTTAAATCAAGTGGTGGGTGGTGATAGTGGGTTCACAGAAAACGACATCTGCCCAAGAGGAAAACTACCATCACCTGATGTTAGCTGGGAGTACTTGCCTGGTTACTACAGCAGCTCTGAAGGAATGAGCCATCTCTCCATCTCTTCCTGCTGACATTTTCTTTCTGTCTTCTGCATTATATTTCTGGGATATGTGGCTACCTTCTTAAATCAAATTCCTAAGAACTGAACTTTTTTCCAAGAGAAACTTCTTTTTTCGTCCTTGGCCAATTGAATGTCTGTCTCTACATATGGGTTTGCATGCCTACTTGTCAGTCTTTCTGCTTGTCCAGGTCGTTATCAAAATCTTTCCTTGTGCGATGTTTAAAATATGTCCTTCATCCATCTCTGTACCTCAAACATTTCACCATCTCTTATTTTTCACATTCTAAATTCTCTTCATAGTGTTGCCTTTCCCAAAATCTATCTTTACTTTTGATCAGTCTTCCTGTTGTCTGCTTACTGAACAGCAAGAATAATAAGAAAGAGGGCTTATTAGAAATCTAATGGCAACTGATGTCCTATTCTTGTTTCATTAAATTTAATAACAAAGCTTGACTGGAAATACAAGGATTTTTCTGCATAATGGTTTTGGAAAACTGAGCTAGTTTTAAACTAGTTTATAAAATCTAACCCTGACCGGAGAAGATTTAAGATGAAGTAACTTACCCAGCTCAAAAAGGAGTGTTTACTGCTAAACTAATGTCTGTTTGATTAAGGTGGAAAGCAGTTTACTTTAGTATTTCATTGTCCTTTTAATATTCAAGTGCCTCTCAATTATGTTTCAATCGAACAAGACATGCGTGTTGATGCCAGTAATGCAGTACAGTGAGTTTGTAAGCCTTTTTGTGATGAGGTGGAAAATTTCATTCCAGTGCTTTATTTCCATTGTCATCTATTTCTGTAACAATATCAAGGTTTGTAATATGTATTTTAATAAATGTAGCAGCTATTAATGTATTTGTAAAGTCATGGATTTTACTTATCCTTTACAGCTACTCTTTAGAACAAACTGAACAGTTTCTGAACTGTGTTCTGGAGGCAGATCCTGTAAAAACAGTTATAGCTCAAGAAAGTGTTCAGCAAAATGAAGTTGTTTCTTCCTACAGTGCTGCAAAGAATCGGGAGAAGAAGGTATTTTTTTTTTTTTTTAAATAGTAGTTACAAACATACCCAAAGCTATGTTAATGAAAACACCCTACAATGCATACTTAGCTTCAACATTGCAAATCCCTACAGGCAAAAAAAAGTAAGGAAGAGGATGATCCTTTGAGTGAAAGATTTCAAGAACTTGAGTATCCACAATATGATGATTTAAGAGCAGAAGCTTTTTGTCACCAGCAAAAGAGACAGGAATGTTTGAGAAAGGCTGGGGAGGCCTATCGCATGGGTATGAAGCCTGTGGCAGCATTTTATGCACATCAGGTAAATGTAAATACTGTGCTTTTTGCCTGAATGTAGAGAAGTACTTCAATTTCTGAATTGGAAATGATAAGAAAAACATTGTGCCTACTAGAGTTGATAAATTCGCTCAACTAATGTTCTCTGTGTAAGTGTTATATTGAGAATGGCCTTTCAGGTGAACTCCCTTTCACTGGTAGTGATGCTGATACAGGAAGCTGATGTAACCAAATTCAGCAGAAGACCTCATGAGAGGTGATAGTGCTTAGTCACACACGCTGGTTTTCTCACAGGTCTCACTCTTGCATCCACATACTTGTAAGGACCAAGGTGTGTGTCCATGTGGTCTGACCAGGTTCACTCATGTGTGACAGGGCCTGCAACAAACATTGGTTTTAGAATCCTCCGTATGTCACTTGGGTTCTTCTTAATTGGTGATGAACTGTTTTTAGACACAGCTTTTGTACTTTTTAGGAGTCGGATATTAAGATGTGATCTTTTGCCTCAGAATCTTGCTTACTTCATCCTCCATAAATCTTGGGCAGGATTGCTGCCTGCTGTCTTTGTTTCCTTATTCTCGCTATCTTTATGGCTACAGCCTGTCTCGGGTTGGGATAAATGACGTGTGGTATGCCATGCTTTTTGCCATCCATCTGGTTTTGGAGTGTAGATCTGCTGCTGATCAGTCTTGTGTGCTCTGGCCTTGGAGCACAGGCTCTCTGGTCTTGATTCAAGCACATTTCTTGGTATATACCGGTTTAATTACTGTTAATCATTGCTGTTGGTCATATTCTTGATTATAAGTAACAACTGTTCTTGTAACTGTTCCTGTATGTCGGTCTCTTGGTACCTTCACATGAGACCCTTTTGTTCACATCATTCTTAAAAAATTCTGTTAAAATATTTTCCAAGGCTGTAGCTTTTCCCTGATCTAATAGTATATAAAAATTTGGTAAGAATTCACATTATAGAAGCATTTAATTGTAAACTGTGAATTGCATTATGACGGAACAAAAATGTAATAATGAATCACTTGAATTTGCTTATGATCTTAAAAAAATTTCACGCAATGGGTATAACGTATCACTCTAGATTATTACTATGCATGTAGGAAATATTGATTATCAGTCTTTATAATGAACTCTTTGTGTTCTTGGTTTTTATATTCTTGAAATTTGGAGAGATTCTAAAGAAAGGTCTGCATGGTTTTAAATAGAAATGTAATTTCAAGTCCTGTCTTACTTATGTTCTTAGCCATAACAAGTACAAACTGGAAATTTATTCCATATTTTCTTTTAGGTAATAAAAAGGCAAACTAAGCTACCTTTATTCATGAAAAATACTTTATGCTTGGTGGCCTTAGCCTGTCTTGGGAATCCTCTGCAAGTGAGAGTTAACGGGGCTGGTGTCTCTGGTCCGATGCTGATACACTTTAGATGATCCATTTTAAGAATGTGTAAGACTGTCACTTCTGTTCTCTTGAACCCTTGTCAGTTCAATACCCAGAGTTAAGTCTTCCATTCCTTTTCAGACTGTGCCTGCAGATCTTCAAAGACGTAATTTGTTGCTTCAGTCTCTCAGATCTTATCACTGCAAGGTTCCATGGGAAATAGCTCGTACTTGTTCACTGTGTAATGTGAATAACCCTGTACTGCTCCTTACTCTTAATTCCAACAGAGACTGTATTGACCTTGTCAGTCATAAAAGATCTGTCCAAAGTATTAGGAGACATAATAGGCAACTATTTTAAAAAAGAGTGTTTGCCCTTGGCTTCTCTGATTTTTAGGGAATGTGTTTGGAATAATTAACCTCAACTATAACACTGAGCAGGTTTTTCTTGGACTGTTGGGTAGTTTCTTTGACATTGTTTCATTAAATATTTATCAAAATACTTTCAGAAAGTAAAATTCTATTGTTAGGATAATAAATCTGAAAATCAGCATGGAGTGTAAGTTTTTAGCTTATGTAAAGACCTTATGGTTTTGTGTGTTTTCTGGCTTTTTTTCTTTCTTGTAAAAGGCTTTTGTAAAATTTTTTCTTTGTGCCAGCTTTGAGTAGTTTCTTAAGAACAGATTTCGTGAAGTCTCCTTGAGAGTAGGTCTCACTGAGCCTTTTGCAGAAGTTCTGTTGCGATTATAAATTTTACTGCTTCAAACTGAGAGCTAAAAGCACCCTGCCAGTACTGTCATTTTGAACCCAACGGCCAGTGGGAGCTTAGATTATGTCTCGGCGTGTAATAGTTGCTGTGCTTATGAATAAAGGGTCGCCTTCATGAGCAGAAGATGAAAGAGGCCAACCATGCTGCCGCTGTGCAAATCTTTGAGAAAGTAAATACTTCCTTGCTGCCTATGAACGTGTTGGATCTGCATGGTCTCCATGTGGATGAAGCTGTGAATCAGTTGTCCAGAGTGCTGCAGGAAAAAAGTGAAGGTAGGAGTAAGCTAATAGTTCTTTCCCCCTAAAAGTTATTCTTCTCGTTTTCTACTAAAATCACTATATATGGCAATATCAGAGGGAATGAATGTAATGTAATAACATGTAAAAACAACTGGCTTTTGTGTCCTTTTATTTTCAAAGTTCCCCTATGGAATTGTTTTTCTTTGACATGGCAATGATTCTTTTTGCTCTCTGTCTTGCCCCTCTGCCTTGTGCTGCTTTGTGAATCTTCCTTTTCTTTGTGTTTTATCCTTTACTTTTGTTTTTAATTGAAGACGTGGTCTGTCCTTCCTGGCGTTTTTAACAGAGGTGGTAATGCAAACATTTGTGTTATCTTTGCATTGCTTTGTCAGAACTATGTTGCTTTTATAATCTATAAAGAAGAATAATTATGTTGGAATTCTAACCACAATGATTTGTCTTCAACTTTTACATGAAAGTGTGTGATTTGAGCTACCTTTTAGTAACTTCCGTATCAGTTTGTCAGCAGGATCTCCTGAGATCAGAATACTGCTGCTTCCATAGATGTCATTTTGTGCAATTTTGCTAGAGGGCTTGTTTTTTCTCCCAGTGGAGTGTTCAAGTACTTCGTGAGTGTTCTTGCTGTAAAGAGATACATTTTCTGCGTTATTAGTTTACCCTATAAATTTAAACACACTGGCAATGCTTTTGTAATAAGTATTTCTTACGCAAGGTATGGCTGCACAAAGCTAATTTTTTTGAGACAGCTACTCCACACAGTAGAAACAGAAGTGTTCAGTACGGCCTTAGATAATCCTTTTCTTTCAGTATGCATCAGAGATAATTAAATTGCAATATCTTGTGCTATTCCTAAAATGATGTTTGTGTACTTTAAGCTGTAACCTAATGCTTTTTAGAGCTAAATTTCCTGAGCTGCACTTACATCAGGAGTCATGTAATGATGGTAGAAGCTCTCTGTTCAGTCCATTCATTGAAATCTAAAAAAAAAAGTTCATTTCAGTGTGCATACATAGGAAAAGGATCAATATCGGGTACTTAGTACTGGCAGAATTAAAAGTAACCTAATATAAAACCCAAATAAAGTTGAGAGAGAGAGGGTCGTTGAGGAAAGATGTCATCTTGAACTGGCAAATCTTGGCTCATTGTAAGAATCCAGTTTCATTTTTGTTTTTTCCTCTTTTTCAAACTCATCAACAATTTGGGTTCTTGCGATCTCTGGGACGAGCAATTTCTTTAGTCGTCAGGGCTGGATGCCCTAATAAAGCTCATGTGATGTGTTGATCTGTTCATTCAGGTGCTCCACCGTGGCAGAAGTTAGTCCAAATAAGTGTGACTTAGAAATCCACACAGTTCTTCTTCCTTTCTTTATCCAATAAATGTTATCTGTTTATTCACATTAATTTAAGATAAAACATAAACCAATAGAGGGAAGTGTCACTTAAAAATTAACTAAATTGCACCCGCGTCTTAATTTTGCAATTGTAATTTGCATCGCAGGGTGCATATTCCAAGTGAAGATTAGATGACAGAAACAGTAAAGCTACTATGAAATTAGAAGGATTTTGTCATGATCACAACATGCATATTGCAAGCAATCTAGATTTAAAAAGCTTGACTGTGTTTTTTCAGAAGAGGGGAAGAATGGCCGTGTGTATGTAAAAGATGCATAGCCAGCATGGGAAAGCAAAGTTCTAAATCAGTAGTGAGAGTTTTCAGAAGATGGATGAAAAGGTTACACTGAACGCCAAGTCTCTGCTGAGGGAAAATTTTAACCGTTACAATCCCTGCTGTTACAGAGTACCAGCAGACTGGTGGTAAACCATATCTCTGTGTTATCACGGGAAGAGGAAGCCATAGTCAGGGAGGAGTTGCTCGCATCAGACCAGCAGCTATCAGATACCTCACAAGCCACAACTTCAGGTGAGTTTAGATTTTTGTTACTGATACTTTTTTTTTTCGTAACCCACATTTAACTAACTGAAAATCGAAGTTAGTTTTAGAATACTGTTAAACTACTAAACAAATGAAGGCAAGTCTGCTGTTTCAGATTAAAGTAGGTCTGCTGTTTCATAAATCCAATGCAATTGTGTGACACAAAACCATCTTATATGGGGCACCTGTTAAATGTTAGATCCTTTCCTCTGAGATCGGTGAAAACACTATGAATTAAACTTATCTAACATAGTTTAATTGCATATTTCCATTCAAGGTTGCTAGTTTTACTGTGAAAAGTTGTTAATCCTGCTGTTTATAGTTCTCCAATACCTGCTTTAGTGCTCAGCTTCTTATGTGGAACAGCTATTTAGCAAGTCTAGGCTGGCATCAGTGAGTTTGCTGCTTTTTCTTTACAGGAGTGTATGAAGGTGACTGTGAAGGTGGGGCTCAGAAGTAGCAAAGACTCCCCTTCTCATTTCCTTCCTACTTTCTGCAGAACACAAGGGAGAAAATCTGTTTTAAAAGAGGGAATGAAAGGGGAGCAGGAAGAGAGGAGCAGAATGAACATAACGAAGAATATTGGGCAGCTTTTTTTTTTCTTTTTAAAAAAATCTTCCTCTTAGTTCCTGCTGTTTCCAGCTCTTCCCCTCTCCACACTGTGTAAAATCCTGCTTCACTGTCACATCCAGAGGGCATGATGCCGATTTCCTGACTCTCACATGCACACATACTTGATTGAGAACCTTATCACTTTCCATATGTTTGATGAGGGCTGGACGAGAGAACATTGCACATAGCTTTCATGTTGAAGCTTCATCTTTTCTTGTTTCACAGGTTCGCAGAAGTAAAACCAGGCTGCCTGAAGGTCATGCTGAATTGAAGGGTTGTTGAGAAGAGGAATATAGAAACTGAGGTGTCAGATTACAGCTCAACTTTTTGAACTTCAACAGTATTTTGTAATCTTTTGAAGGATGATATTTTTATTAGAAATGGTCTCAATTTACAGCAAGTGGTTTTGTCAGTATGTTTCCAAGAAAATTTTTGTGTGGAATTAATCCTTTTTTGAACCTGCAAAAAGAAGACACAGGATTTGAGAAACGCAGATTAAGAATTCTACTGAGCAGTATATGATGTTTTAAAGGGAAGTTAAGGTACAATTTTTAAATATGTCTTCTCAGCATACCCAGTTTATGTCTTTTGACTCTCACACATTTTAATTGCTGTGGATTCTGTGATTTTAAAACATAGTACCTTGTACGAAGTTGCTTTGTGATTCAGAACTTCGTGCTAAACCCTTCAGAAGAGCACAGAGAAGGTGGGAACTGGGCAACTACTGATATTTCAAATCTAATTACAGCTGACTACTAAATATTTCTGGGTTTATTCCAAAATCTGGTGGCTTTTTAGTGGTTATTTTATGATACGTTGACCAGTTCTTACTCCATTTTAAAATTCTCCCGATATTGATGGAAGTTGCATATAAAGGACTGTGCATTAAGACCAGCTGTGTGTTTGGTAATTTTGCAGACTTAACTGTGATCTATTGAAGGGGAAAATACAACGTTGTAGTTCAATCTGTACTTACACATAGCTAATACTGTAATTTTGCAGGAAACGCCTTTACTTTTTTCAACATCTACTGGATTAAAAGTGTTTCTTCCTTTATGGCTTTTTAAATGGAGCAAATTGAGTACTGTTTCACTTTGCAAGTGTCTAATAGTGACGTGTCTTCATTCTGTGTGTATTAAATTTGGTGATTTCCTTGTAAAAAATACGATTGTCTGTGAGACATTTTAAATGTATTTTTAACATCAAAGTGGATGCTAATACTACAGTAGTAATTGCCTAACTGGAAAGTCTGGGAGTACAAAAGTTATTCTGTTTTTGTTGATGTTGCATCAGCATCTAGAAATACCTGTGTAAAAAACCAAAACGAGAACAACAAAAGCTGAACAACCCCCCTGCCAAATTAAATATACACATCTGTACTTTATCAAGTGTTTCCAGTAAGCAATCGGAACATTTTTTTAGTAGAAATATCTTCTGGAATGCATTACTATTTTTATTTACATCTTTGTCTCTTTAAAGGCATACAAGTTTTTGTTGTAAGGTTATTCAGAACAGGTATCAGTTGTGTATTAGGAATAGTATTAATAGGTTCAGGATTAATGGGAGGAGTTTTTAATTTTAAACCATTATTAAAGTAAATTTTATCCAGGAACTACATGCACATAGAATTCATGTATGAATCCATATGTGTGTGCAAGTTCTGCCATTTGTGTGCATGGGCAGTAATAAGCAAGGAACTTCTGTGAGAAAAGCTGTGCACAGAAATAGGTTTCACTTGAAAATGTGTCTGTATAAGTTGCTGACAAACTGGAAGACATGATGTTTCCTGAATATCCATATTTACAGTAGCATGTAAGCACAGTGACTGCAATGTACGGTAGGCTTAAAAATGAGTTTGTCATGCTTCAACAGATAGAATATTTTCATAGTGATTTCAAATGGAAGAATAGCTCGAATAATATTTAATCAAAGGGATTCTTATTGGAATAATAGTGTCATAATAAGGTTTATGTTTTTGTGGGTACTTAGTTCATCTAAACTGTGTCCATTCTCTTTTTTTTTTCTTTCTCTCTGGGCTTTTCATAACCAGTGGGTGAAATAAAAAAAATTTGTGCTCCCAAAAAAGTACGAGCAGATCTGTTTCTGCAACCAAACAATGTCCTGTGTAGTGAAGCCCATGCTCCATCATCTGTGACGGTGCCTAAAATGGACTGAGATGTCATTTAGGCACTTGGACTCCAGACAGCAGTTCAGTCTATCAGCTGCCCAGGGTTGTGGATGCTAGAATTGCCTCAGCGGAGCTAGGATCTTTCTTTTGGACCGAGGAGCTTCCTTCTGCTCCTGAAGAAGTTTTCCTTAGTGCTACTGTTTATAACGAATGGAGGGGCAGCTCTCTAAAGTGTAGTCCCTGTTGGTTGGCCCGGGTAGCTGAATTGCCCGGCAAACGTCCCAGCATATGCCTAGAAGCGTTGCATGTTGAGCTGCTGGGTGCCTAAGCCCTACAGTGGTGTGCTTGGAAACAGGGAAGTGCCAACACTTCTCGTTGTTTTGGGAGGGGGCCTGATTCACTCAGCCTGTTCACACCATTCCCGTTCCTGACATGGACAAAGACAGCTTATATTTCAGTTCAAAAGACAGAGAAGTTGTTGTCTGCCCATCTGTTCATCATAATTGAGTTGTTGACAAGTTTACCCTGGAGGTGAGAAACAGCTTTTTACCTTCTTCTGGTTTAGCAAGGGGACAACCATTGTGCTTGATTCTCACTTCCCCAGAACGTGCTCTGACCCATGTGCTCAGGGGTATTCTTGAAGTCGCCACTTCCTGAGCCTCTTTCAAAATCACCACT
This sequence comes from Tauraco erythrolophus, assembly GCF_009769465.1. Classification (NCBI taxonomy): domain Eukaryota; kingdom Metazoa; phylum Chordata; class Aves; order Musophagiformes; family Musophagidae; genus Tauraco; species Tauraco erythrolophus. Next base: position 47,344,686 of record NC_141469.1, read on the forward strand.
GCAAGCTAAAAATGCAAGCTCAAGGGGATGAAAGAGGTTAAAGAATAAAAAGTGCAAAGCAGTCTCTGGAAGAGGGCTAGAACTCTTCAGAAAAGAAGCTGTTCCCACTGAGCTTCAGTGTCCCTCCGTGTCATTTTTTTGTCTCTTAGTCCTATTTGGATAAATGCATAAAAACCATTGAGGGCAAAACCTTAGCTCCAGCCCTTACTAGGACAGTTTTTCTCCAGTCTGTCAAAGTCAGCAGAGGAGTACACAGCTGAAGAGCAATTTGGAGTACTTCTCCCTCTCTCCATCGTCCCTTTGGGTACAGGTTGAGGTTCAGTAAGGTACTCCCAGTACCCCATGTGGTTTTAGGTTGGTCATTCACCTACAGGTTGAACTTTGGTGGAAGACCATTGTTTAAAATCATAACACAGGCAGAACTGATCTTGCCTTTATTGAAGTTAGCCACAGAGCCTCCATCAGCTTCGGCAACTGGAGGTGAGGCATTGCAGTTCCAACTTGGAGGAAACATGATGAGCTCAGCCTTTTTGTTCTGTAGGAGCTTAAGCATGTGCTTGGAAGCTGTGCTGAGCTGGATACAGAATAAAGCAGAAGATTAGTGCACAGAGAGAAAGTAGACTTTTATTAGTAAGGATATCCATGCCTTCAGTTACTTGCCAAACTGTCCAGAAAAAAAACCACTGGACTTCTTGTATTTTTTTTTTGTCTGTTTTTATAAGGTATAGTGGGATGAATTGTATAAAATGTAATTGTTTCAAAATGGTATTTTAAAGTAGGTTACATTTTAAAATTTCCAGCTTTTCTGATGTCTTTTGCAGTTACATCAGTGAGAATTCTGAGGTATTGTGTAAATTACGTATCATCTTATACTTCTAAAGTAGCACTTAGCAGTATTGTCACCAGCACTCTGAAATAATGTGGGACTGTTAAAATATCTATTTTGTGTACCACTTTTAATCCTATTCTTCAACAGCATGTGGTTGTGATCACTGGTAGCCTTTAATATGTGACTTTTGGTTTCTTTTTTACAGAACATGTTAACCTTTATCCCAATTTTTAATTTAGGAAAATTATATTTTTCTTTAATACAAAATGTAATGCTTGTGTTAGCATTGGTGAGTAATCTTACAGTATAGGCAAAAAAAAGGCCCAGAGGTGCAATGAAGAAAGTTGTTCTCCTAAGTAATGTATTTAAAAATTTATTTCAGTTGATTGTGAAAGTGGTAGGGCAAAAGTGATTTTTTTTAAAAAATATTTGAAGATACTTTGATAATACTTTAATGACTTTGGCTTTTGCTTTTGCCAGTAAGTGGTACAATTTTGATTTAAACTTCATGTTTTTATAGGCCTGTTGAAGGACACCTCAGGCAAAGTTTAACTGGCATTTTTTTGTGGCTGTTGGAAACCATTGTGACGTGGGAATCCCCATTTAAACAATGTCCAGATGCTCTAGTCGTAACCTAGAACATCACTAGAACTGGAATATCTGGAACATCACTGTTGTGAATATGCACAGTGTCAGGGAAGATCTTTACATGCTTAGCAGAACGTGTATTTTGGAAGGGTTTTACTTGAGGAGGTGAAATGTAATCAAATTGTTACTTAATCTCGCTACAAAATGTGGTGGGTAGACAAGAGAATAATTTCGTTGTTGATAATGGCAAAGAAGGATCATCATAAACATAATATGCGAAATGATACTTAGACTTTACATTACAGATGCTTATGTTTTCAAATGTGATTCACATTTCCAGAACAACATTGCCCTCTTTGCAGAGCTGAGGAGATGATAGAGCATGACCGCTGTAACAAAGAAGAGTTCATTGACTTACCACAATTCCCAAGTGTCATGTTCTATTAAAAAAAAAAACACACCACCACCCAGAACCCAGCCAAAGCCCAACTGTTGCTGCTATTTCAGCTAAATAAACTGTGCAGAGGATTGAATGACTGTATGTGAATATGCATGCGAAAAGACCTAGTATTGCAGCTACCAGTTGTAAAAGCTGTTAGGACCAGTACGTTGGAAAATATCAATGTCTATTTTTAAATTAAAATAAAAAAAAGATTTTTTTATTTGTATAAAGTTGTAATTTTGCTGTTAACTATAACTTTCATTTTTTACTGAAATACAATTTTGTAATTTGCATCTAGAATTTCTAATATGAAAAGGAATTTACAAAATCTAGTTTAATAAAAGGATTTTTGCCACAATTATAGCCTTCTGTCTTTCCTTGGAAGACTACCTTTCAGCTTGTATCAAATTTTATCAAATAGTAGTTGTGGAGTTCTGCATGAAAGCCACTTGCCTTGACTTCAGGATACCATCTGTAGGGAGATGCAGCAACCATCTGCAGGCGAAAAAGGAACAGATTTGTGGCCTGATTTTAAGTGTTGCAAGTGGGAGCTGAATGCTCACATTACAGAAAATGAGGGTCATGGTTTCAGATTTTTTTTTTGGCCTGAAGTAGCTGAAGAGATGCTGTTCAGGCCCAGCTTATTCCATGGGAGAGTGAGGGCAATGGTGTATGTCAAGGGGAGGGGCAGGTGTGACCGCTGTAAAGATGAGAGTTTGGGGAAGGACATGGTCTGGATAGACCTCGTTTAGCAAGACCTGTTAGGTCAGAGGCAGTGACAGGTGGGATCCTGAGGAAGCAAAATCACCGTATCGTGGATTCGGAGCTAGGAAGCCTGGCTTTTCCCAAGCCTGCTTTGTGCAGATCAAGGTCAGATATTCCTGTGTTGTGTTCCTGGAAGTGTGGAAAGACACCTGAGAGCAAAGTGCTGGCTAGAGTCCAGCCTGTTTTATTAGCTCAGGTTGAGAACAAGGCTTCTATCTGAGTTAACTCCTGCAGAGTCATTCCTGTGACTTCATGGCCTTGTAGCTTGAACAGACTGCAGAAACAAGCCAGGTTTGTGTGTTTGCACAGCAAAGCCCTAACTAATAAGCTGTTCAAGACAGCAGGGAAAACTGGTTTGGGGAGCACATGAAAGCTTGGCAGATGCCAGCTGAGATCTGACATGGCTGATTGTGACCCACAACACAGAGTCTGTAATGTCTGGTTGGTTGTGTGCTCCTTACAGGTCTCCCTGCTCTGGTAGCGTGGCTCAACGAACAGCTGGGGATTAGTCTCTCAAATTGTACTGGTTTAAAGTGGAGGTGCTGCCACCGGACTTGCATGCTCTCTAGAGGCTGGACAGCACTTCAACACAGAGACCCAGCTTGACTCCTACCCTTGCTAAAATCGTCCATCCTGATTCAGCAGCTTCTGTTGCAGTTCATGCCTGTTATTGCCTCCGTGTGCTGGACTAGCTCTGAGCTCCTCTCTGCTTGCAGCTGGGAATTTGCTCCTTGACACTCTGGTGATTTCTGCAAGTCCTTCTCCCTATTCAGATATGAAAAGTGAAATATTTTAGTCTGCTCTTGCTCATGGAAATGATTTGAACTTTAAAGCTGAAAATTGAAGTGTGCTAAAATAAAAATATTGCTTGAGGCAAACAGAAATTTTCAGCCCAAATCTTTAAAGTACAGTTAAATGTTGTGTCTCCTGGCAGAATGCATCGGGTGGCTCAACAATAGGTGGTGCCCTTGCCAACGGCATAGGGCGATGGTGGCAGCAGCTTTTGCTGTGCCCTTACCAGAGCTGTTGTTTCTCTGTATGACGTGCGCTGAAGGATGTTATTACACATCACGTGCCATTCGTTTCTTCCTCAGAGGGAGAATACTGTATTCAGGGTATTGTTTTTGTGCCTTTTTTTTTCTTCTTACAGATGGGTGGGGTAGAGTTTGCTCTCAAAATACGCTTGCTGCTCTGTGCTGAAGGGAGGCAAGACAAGTTCATTTTTGCCCTCAGATTTGAAGATGATAACATTGGGGTTTCTCCTTTAGCTACCCTTTGTTGTTTTTTGTGTTTGGACAAATCAGTCTGTTTGGAGACTGACACAAAGACATTGTGCTGTTTGGTGAAGTCCTGTGCCACTGTGGGTGTTGCTGGTGGCACAGTCTTCTTGAAAGCCCTCGTGAGGAAGGACCCTCTTGATGTTGCTTGACTTTCTGCATTAGAGGGCCTGGCTTGGCTAGCAATGGCTTCTCATTAGCTGCCGTCATTAATTCTGCAGGATAGATCAAGAGATAAAGTTCCCTTTTTCCTATAGCCTGAGTGGCTTGTACATGCCACGGAGGTGGGAGGTGCTGTCTTTTGAGGGTTAGCTCGGAGAGCATTTCCCATAAACAGGACCTGTGGTTGTCCTGAAAGGCAGCTGGGAGCTTCAGAGGTTCCAGGATTTTTTACCATCCCCTAGGCTGGTCTGCCCTGTGTCTCTGGATGTTGGAGAGCCCTTGGGATGCTGAATTGGGTCTGCAGCCTTTCTCTCCCACACTTCAGTGGAAAATACGTCAGGGAGATGATGAGGGAACCTACAAGGCACAGAGATACCCTGTAAACTGTAAAAATCTTGTGGGGAAGATCTATGGAGGCATGTGAATGGACCACATCTGAGGGGGCATGTTGCCAGGTGCAGGCACAGGCCCTGAAAGCTGTGAGGAAGGCTGGGTACTGGATCCAGACTAGTATCAAGAGACTGCTGTGATGAAAAAGAAAGGTCTATTACAGCATGAGGAGCTTTATGCTGGAGGATGGATGGTGGCATGGAGTAGGGACATGCCAGTGAACTGAGAGGATGGCAAACACTAGGAGGGATCTGCAAAAGCTGATGGGGAAAGGTGTCGTGTGGCAGGTGGGCAGTGCAGAGGTGTCTAGGAGACCCTGAGGCACTGCAGGACCATATAGGAAGGTACTGTGTGTGGATGGGGCACTACTGCTTGGGCAGTCCATTTCCTCCAGCTCCAGCAGAGCAGTGCTGATATATCTAAACCAGCATCTCAAAGCAGACTGTCGCTGGGATACACCATTCAGAGGTCTTGCTGAATTCAATGTAGTAGATAGGGCTCAACATCCTGTGAGTGACTTGTTTTGTGCCATGTTTGGGTTTTGGGTTTTCTTTTAGCTTTATTTATGTAGCTTTCATATTTTAAGAATACTATAGATCTTTGTCTTGACTGAGGGAAAAACTTTGTTGCAGACTTTGTGGGTCGGTGAGGAGGACTTGCAGTTTTGGTAGCTTTTTGGTGAACAAATGGGACTTTCGGCATCCATTCCACGATGGACATTTAGGCAATCCGTGCCGCTTTAGAGTCTGAAAAAGGCAGCCATGTATCCCCAGTGCCACCAGAGGTCCCCATGGCCTGAGCCCCTTGTGCTGTCCTAGTGTGTGATCTTCAACTCAAGCTGCGGAAACTGAAACGACTGAAGGAGAGCACAGGATAAAAGCCACCATCTTGCTTTCCTCTCTATTGTCCTAAGATGTTTTGTGTCCTCTGTCACGGTTTTGGGTCTAAAACTAGATTTGTGTACTCCTTGTGAGCAGGGAACATTTTTTCATATGGCTCAAGAGACAACTTGGATGGCTTGGAGAGCACTAAAATAATGGTAAAAATATTAAACGCTGATCCATTTCCTCTGTATAATCAGAATGTGATATCTGTGGCTTTCTTGGGCAGTAGGACATTTGAGTATGGCAGTGCTGCTATGAAAATTGCTTTTTCTATGAGCTTGGTAAGCCACTGTATGGATCATTACTATTTTCGTGTTATCTTAAGAAATAAGACCCTTCTTCTTACACATCCATGACTGATTGTATGCACTGGACAGGAGACCAAGCAACGGAGATCTCTGCCTGTGCCACAAATTTAATCAATTTGTTCTGTAAATGGAGAAATGGTAGTCCTGTCAGGCTGCATGACTGTGTTTGGTCTATGTCGGCTAACTCACAAGGCGTTGCCTCGGATTCCCACCTCTGAGTCAGGATAAAAGTAGTCTTGCTCACCTCTGTGTCCTTCTTGTCTTGCCAGATTATCCCCTTTTACTGTGCAGTGCCATATAGGCAAGCCATGGCTGAGTGGGAGCTTCAGCTTTTCAGCATTTGTCAAGACAGCCGTGTAAAGTGGCTATCTTGATATACTGCAGAGAGAAGAGAACATCCCTGGAGGGATGATGTACCCTGGCTGGCAGGGGGGGCTTCCCCAGAGAGCGCTGTGGGAGCAATTCAGGGCACCTACGTCTGGCTCCTCTTCTGAGCCATCTTCTGGGGAAACATCTCCATCTTCATGGACTAGAAAGCAGAAACTAGGTGGTCTCAGGGACCTGAGATTGCACAGTACGACTATCCTCATCTCCTTCGAAACAGGAGGAAGTGGGAAAAGCACATTCAAACCAGAAACAGCTGCCGCCTTCACCTTGCTGATTTTCCCAAGAGGAACTCCAATGCCTTCTGGCTTTGCTCGGGCAAGAGGCCTAGTTTGTGCTGGCATTTATTTTCCTGGTGAGAATAACGTACAGGTGGCAGAAACAATGAGGCAGGGGGGTGCTGCGGGGCAGGAAGGTGGGCAAGTGGAGCAGGGCTGGGGCAGGAGCGGCTGCTGGGGAGAACCATAGAATGGTTTGGGTTGGAAGGGACCTCAAAGATCATCTAGTTCCAACCCCCCTGCCATGGGCAGGGACACCCTCCACTACACCAGGTTGCCCAGAGCCTCATCCAACCTGGCCTTGAACACCTCCAGGGATGGGGCATTCACAACTTCTCTGGGCAACCTGTTCCAGTGCCTCACCACCCTCAGAGTGAAGAATTTCTTCTTTATATCTAATCTAAATCTACCCTCTTTCAGTTTAAATCCGTTGCCTCTTGTTGTATCACTACATGCCCTTGTAAAAAGTCCCTCTCCAGCTTTCCTGTAGGCCCCTTTTAAGTACTGGAAGGCTGCAATAAGATCACCCCGGAGCCTTCTCTTGTCCAGGCTGAACAGCCCCAACTCTCTCAGCCTGTCTTCATAGGAGAGGTGCTCCAGCCCTTGGATTATCTTCGTGGCCATCCTCTGGACTCGCTCCAGCAGCTCCATATCCTTCTTGTGCTGGGGACTCCAGAGCTGAACACAGTATTCCAGGTGGGGTCTCACGAGAGCTGAGTAGAGGGGCAGAATCACTTCCCTCGACCTGCTGGCCACGCTTCTTTGGATGCAGCCCAGGACACGGTTGGCTTTCTGGGCTGCCAGCGCACATTGCCGGCTCATGTTGAGCTTCTCATCCACCAGCACTCCCAAGTCCTTTTCCTCCATGGAAGGGAGAGAGGAGCACCCAGTCCCGCCTGGTGCGTATAGGCGCCCCGGGGAGCTGTGTGCTTGGCGTTAACATGGCCCGGGAGCCGAGCTGCCCTGAGCTGCAGGTTTCCTGGGGCACAGTACTGATGGGGGCCTGCTGGGGAGCAAGGGAAGGAGGAGCGCCAGGGTGAGCAGCCTGCAGGATCGGGCGTGCCGCTGCCTTGCAGCGGGGCTGGTGAGAAGAGCTGCCTCCTCTGACACTTCCGTGCTGCGACAGAGCTCTTCTCTTCACCCTCTCAGGCAGGATGTAAGGAGGAACCAGCATTTCCTCAGCACTTCTGGCCTCCGCCAGCATGTTCTGCCCCAGCAGCGGTGCTGGGCAGCACCGCGGCAGCTCTGAGCGCGGGAAGCTGAATAGGGAAGATAGGTATTTTGGAATTAGTAGCTGATATTGCGGAGGGAGATTGAATTGGTTCTCAGTGGTGTGAGTACTTTAATGCTAGACTGTCTCAGAAAGAGAGACGGGGGAATTAAGTAACCCTCAGTGCAGTTGCGAAGTAAGCTTACCTTTCAAGAAAGGAGAAGTAGGTTTTCATATTGCCCCGGAGGAAAGCACTTCCCATACATTGTCCCAGCTGCCTGTTCTGCGCTGGCATCACAGGAGGAATTGTGCGAGGAAGTTAGCACACCAGTTTCTGCTTATCCAATACCAAGAAAAAAAAGTGTGTAAACGTTAGTTTTTTTCACACAGCGTACGTTGCTGAGAACCAGATCTCAAGAGGAATATCCCAGAGAAATAGCTAATCAGTAATCTGTACCCAGAGGAAAAGATGTAAAAGTAGTCAAGAGTAGTTTAACAGTTAAGACTGCAGAAAGCTGCAGTCTCAGAAAGTGGAGAAATCTCTGCCTGCCTTGGCTGCACAAGTGTATGAGTATAATGTATGGAATAGAGCTATATCAGTCTTGAAAAGAGGCTTGATAAATGTAGATGCACAGTCCCAAATGTTAGCCCCAAACCCAAGTTTGATCATCATTTGCATGACTCAGGGTTCTCTGTTTTGGGCTTGAGAGGTGTGTGCTGCTCAGGTGTGCCTGGGTCTGAGTTGCTCGATGCCTTGCACCCATCTCAGCACTGCTTGCACCCAGAAGCCAGGTGGTGGTACCTAGCTGGTGTGGAGCCCATGCTCGCAACAGTGGGGACTTGCAGCCATGGCCCCAGCTCCCTGCTTGCAGCACATCGCCTCTCTCTCTGTGCCAGGAGCTGTGGCAGCTCCTTTGGCACGTCTCAGGGAAGAGACAATGCCTCGGGAAGGGGCTCAAGAGCTGAGTTGAGTTGAGGGTTGAACTTTGTAACTTGCTCTGTGACTCAGGAGGGAGGCAGGAGGGTCCAAGGGGAGGAGGTGGCATTTCAGGCATGCGCCTGTGTTTAAGCTTCTCTGTCAGGCACGCTCCAGCCTCTGTATGCTGGAGGGCTTTGACTCACCCTCTGAAGACCTCCAGTCCTCCCCACACAATGTGCCAGGATCCTGCCTCGTGCTAGGTTTTGGATTCTGTTTTATCACCACATGCTTCAGTTTGTGCCACTGCAAGACCAAAACCAAGGGGTATTGAACCACTGTGTTATCTTTCTAAGGAACCAGAGCCTAAATTCATCAAGGCAAAGTAATTAATAGTGTGGGAGTTTTATGAAAATCCATGCAGGAACTGCTTGTGAAACTGCATTTTCATTTCCCCTTTCAGATTTAGTTCTCTGACAATGAGTAATGCTGCAGAAGTTGCCGTGCCCAGTCTACTTTAGAGACTTTAGCAATGCTGTCTGCCATGGTGCAAGGAAGCCTCCCTTTCTGCGAGGTATCTATTCCTGGAAGAGAGAGCTTTCACCCCCAGGTTGAAATGGGTCTGGGCAACCTATCTGATTTCCCCAGTACTGCCCAGGAACCCGAGGGAAAACAAATAGCCACATCTCAGTTTTCCCAGCATCTTGACCATGTATGTTTTTCCTGCCTCGCTTTGAAAACATTAACAAAATAAAATTAGACTCTTTTTTAACCAAATAAGCACAATTCTTGTGTGTTGTTTATGTATCTGTTGCAGTGCCTAGACATAAGCAGTAATTAGCTTTATTTTGTATAATATAATGATCATCTAGGACAGCAGAAAGGTTTGTAGGGCTAAGTGCAATAAATATCCAGAGTGTCGTGGTTTACTTCCTGAGCATTGCGTATACCATGCTATTTGAGGCAGACCAAAATCAGAGCTGAGCGAAACTGAGAAAAAAAAAGAAATCAGGTAGGGGGACAAGAATAGCGTCCTTCCTCGATCTCAAACCCCTTCCTAACATCAGCAGCCTGCTGATTTCTCCAGGTGAAACAGAAATCAGTGGATTAAGAGGCAAATGTGACCTTCCGCTGTAAACTGGCCTTGTCTTTACATGACAAGACTGTGGATAATGTTATTTTACATAATTGGTCATAAACCTGTAGTTACTTGAGATTTAAGACTTTATTTTTTGATATCAACTTACTTTTCAATGCAAAAATAATTTGCAAGCCTCCACTCCACCCCCATAAATATTTTCCACAACAAAGTGTTTGTTTCTGAAAGTCCCAGATAATGACTCATACTGAGTTTAAAAAAAAGGAGAAGCAATGTATTTTTGAATATATTAACAATATTCTCTCACAGCCAGATGTTCCCCTTCATTGCACAGCATGAAGAGGTGAAAAGGAGCAGAAAAACTGCAGTAAGAAAGGCAAAAAAAAGAGCACAGATCAAGAGAAACATACCAGGCTGCAATATTAGCAATATATTAGCAATTCCTAACTTTGGAATTGCCTATGTGTTGTGCACAGAGCATGGAGCTGAGGGTCTCTTTGTGGAGTTCCAGGTCACAAGGAAGTGAAGTCATGGAGCAAGTGTGTGAAGCAAGTGCATTGCTAAGAAAGGTCTCAAATTTTTGTTCAAAAAATCCCAAATGAATGGAAGAAGCAAAAATAAATCTGACATTCAACTATTTTTAGAAAGTTATTGGGTCAAGATGCTCCGGGAAGCATGGTGGAGGGAAACGAGTGGAAATCAAGACATGTTATAACATGTTCCTTATTCTACAGTCCTGGCTTTTCGCTGAGCTCACTTGATTCAAAAGTTGTTTACAAAGTATTTTACAGATGGATGCTCTCTTTATCTAAAATGCAAACTGCTTAGCCAGATGGCCACACATCTGGATTAGTCTGCACCACAAACCAGAAAAGAGTAGTTGCATCTTTAAGCAGCTGCTATCTGTAGCAGACCTAAAATGGGTGATGATCACCGAAGACATTTATATCATTATACTTTGCAAATGGTATTTATTTCTCTGCTTCTGACAAGCCACAGAGTACTGGTGGAAACATTACAGAATGTTTAGGTGTCTGATTTTCTTTATCACGATCGCAATGGAAACTTATTGCCTGATTGAGTGCACTGGTATTGGGAAACCCAAACCCCGTTAAAAACAGAAGAATAAGTTTACTGTGAAAATTAAGTAACACAAGTTCTCACATAAACTGATGATGCACTGAAGCCGCTTATCCAAAATCTTGTCACAAACTTGAAGGAAGATCAACGCTTTTAAGAAGCTAGTATTCCAAAACTGCCTTCTGTGAGCCACCCTTCCTTACCTTCATCCTTGTTGATAATTAATGGAATTAGTTTCATTTCATAGGGGAAAGAAACAAATTGATTACCCAGCCTAACTGTGCAGCACTGTTCTGCAAGCTTCATATCAGCAGGTGTACAGCGTGTTTACACGGGTTATATTCTTTCAGCAGCTATTTATATTTTTGGCACAAACTGCCTTTGATCTACACATAAATTATCTTTTTGTTTCCTTTTTGCTTTATCTTGTACTTTGTTTTTGCTTCTTTTTTTAATCATTCTTGGAAGCAGTATGACTTTATCTTGGAATGCACTGTACTGTCAGAATGTTAATGCGGACAAATTCATTAGCTGTCTTCAGAGAGTTCCTATCCTGCAAGGAACACAAAATGCATGGCTTTAGATCCAGATCAGGCAGCCTATTCTTATCGTAGAATCATAGAATGGTTTGGGTTGGAAGGGACCTCAAAGATCATCTAGTTCCAACCTCCCTGCCATGGGCAGGGACACCTTCCACTACACCAGGTTGCCCAAAGCCTCATCCAACCTGGCCTTGAACACCTCCAGGGATGGGGCATTCACAGCTTCTCTGGGCAACCTGTTTCATCAACCTCATTGTAAAAAATGTCTTCCTTATCTCTAACTGACACCTACCCTCTTTCAGTTTAAAGCCACTACCCCTTGTCGTATCACTACATGCCCTTGTAAAAAGCCCCTCTCCAGCTTTCTTGTAGGCCCCTTTCAGGTACTGGGAAACTGCTATAAGATCACCTTGGGGCCTTCTAGCAGTCTTCCAGTACCTGAAGGGGGCCTAAAATTCTTACTAGAATTCTTACTTACGTGGCCTGAATGGCTTCACTGAGCCAAAATTATTTTCTGAAAAGGACTTGGGTTCTGTTTCTCTGCCTCCGGGGCCGATTTTGAGGCTGCTGGGGAACCCACTGCTCATGCATCTGACTGAGGAGCAGACAGCCCACTGCACTGGTCACTGGGGCCCCTCGAGGGCATCCAGCTCAGGGGCAGCTCTCCTGCTGTGCCCAGGCTCTTGGGCTGCTTCAGGAGCACAGGACAAGAATGTCCTCCCTGCAGTCCGATTGCTTGATCATCCAAAGTGGACAACCTCTTGTGCTCACAGCTCTAGAGTTTGGATCATAGACATGGCACTTGAAATCTTGAAGCTATCATCAGAGCTTTGCTTTCGGTGTTGTGGTAGGAAAGCTGGAAGTGAAGAGAGCCTGGCCAGCTCAAGTTGTCTATGCTGGGAAAGGTGGGAGTCTCCACGCCTGTGGTCCCTCTTCCTGCTCAGCCTCCTTGTGTGAGCAGAAGAGGGGACGTGTATGTTAGTAAAATGATACTGGTCAGTGCTAACCAGTGCCACTGGGTAATCCTCACTGAATTAAGACAACCCCAGGTTTGAATCAGCCCAAAAGTGCCTCCTTTGTGTTTTGTACAAGATCAATTATACATGTAAACTCTTCTTTTATTTAAAGGCTAGGTCATGTTCCAGCTTACATAAAAATATCCCAAGTCTCTTTTGTGCTATTGGAGTGTGAATCACATGTAGCACTGGCGGGCAGTTGTCGATCTGCTCCTTTTCTCCTAGCACGTATAGGAGCTGCTGGGCTGTGCTATATCGTTAGCTGCTGTAGCAGAGAGGAGGCGGCCGTAGGAGCAGCAGAGTGCAGAGAGAGCTTTCTGCAGCCTGGAGGTTTTGCCCCCTTCCCCCATCTTCAAGGTTTTTACATCTGCTCCCATAGTCACCAAAGAGAGAAAGACATATACACTCATATACCAACCCACAACAAAACCCACACAGGCAGAGTGGAGGAAGCTGACTTACCCTAAACCGCTCCGCTACTTCTCGTCACACTACATCTGGGTCTGCTGTCACTGCTGCCTCCGGATGAGCTAGACCCAGTTGCCAGGACTCGTTTGGCCTGTATGTGCAGTGGTCTCTGGTTACTTTTTGGGTGTTTTCCCCTCGCCCCCCAATAATATAATTGTTCTAATCTGCTAAAGAAAGAAGTCCATCTGAAACAAACAGGAATACAGAACGCCACTCTTCTTTTTTTCTTCCCGTCTCGTCTAGAGTAGTTGACTTCCGTAAGCGTTTGTTTCCAACAGCCGCTTTCAGCTTCCTGCGTCTGGTGAGTTCTTTGCGTTTCATTTCTTTTTCTAAAAGTCTTAGCATGAATTGATATTCTGAATAAAATTCGGTGTCTTTAGCTTTACTTTTATTAATAAGTTTGTGAAATTGATTCACATAATCAGTTTTACTTTTAATACCATCTGTTAAATACTCAGTATTGTGATTGTCCTGTTAAACAGCGGTCTAATCCTACCCCAGGTCACGTATCTACTGGATTTTCATTTGTTCCAGAGTTTGTTTCCACTTCAGCATAAAAAGGCCTTGAATAAAAGTAGGAAGAGAGGTGTGATGGGCTGTACCATGCCAGTATTTTTCCACATTAACTGATGTAAGAAAAAAAAGAAAGAAAATGGGAATTACTCTAAGAATGGTGGGTCTGATTCTGATCCCCTTTGCTATTGTATGAACTACAAAACCAGGAGAGACAGGCATGTGTAAACCTGCAACACTTCAAAGGACGTCTTTCTTCCCCATTTGTGAAGTACGTCATGGTTATGAGAAAACTGTTCTGCTTCATCTTACATGTTCCCAAGCAAATTTAGGGGAAAATTTTATGTGAGAATTTGAGAAAGGTGAAATTTAGGTTTTTAGAACTGAAGTGTGATTCAAAGTGGTTTTAATTTGCCAACATATCTGTCACTGGCTCTGGTTCCAGTGGCTGCCTGGCCCCGCTGGGTCTAACAAACGCCTCTGCTGCCTCCTGAGATGGAAGGGCTTTGTTTGCTGTGTAAATGGCTGCGGCTGTAACTCTTTGCTTTCATCTCACCCCCATGGCTGCTTCTTTGCTTTCTGAGCCAACCGTGGCATGGTCGTGGTGCGGGATCCCCTTAGAGAGCAGTATGTGTGTACATGCATGCGTGCACATCTGTGCACACCCATTTCTAGGTTCTGCTTACAGAACTTGCATCTTAACTGTGCTCTAGTGGCGGTGGGATGGTCTTGTCACATTGCCAACGAGACGTAGTTAATCTAAAAGGTGAATGAGGAGGGAATGCACAGAGGCCGGAACCATCCCTTTGACACAGGTTCTCACAAAAAATCTGAGTGTGGCTTCAAGATTCTCTAACTTCTTCTTTCAGCCGTGTTTCCAGCTGTGGATGGGGCGGGAGTGGGGCTGTAGCGCCTGGAGGAGGCCAGCTTTAACACAGAATTTATCCTGAAGGAAATCCTTGCAGAGGAAAAAAAGGTAGGAAAAATGAGATGATTTGATAGTTGTTAGCAAGCAGATCTGGCAGTGTTTTTTTTGATGTGAGTACATGTCTGTCCGCTGCTTCTGCCAGAATAAGGTGGGATTGTGCATTGCATTGTGCTGCTTTGTATTTGACATCTCTAAACCCCGCCATTTAGATCAGTGCATGATTACAAATGTTCTAGTGGAACAGACTATACACATATTCTTAATTGACTTTTCAGCGTGGTTTAATCTCATTTTTCAAAGACAACTCTGAAGATGTATCACACAAGTGAAGCCCGGTTTACCAGAGAAAGTGTGTACAGACTTGATGTGAATACTGTCTTTGAGACTTGGGCAGTAACCGCAGGGTAGAAAAGCCCCACGTGCATTTGCTTCCTGCTAAGTCGACAGAGTAGGCCTTGGTGGGGCATAACACCTAGCTTTATATTCACTGGATTAGGTGCTACAAACCAGGAAAAATGGTAGTTTTGTGTTTATAGAGAATCTGTGTTTTCGTAAGTAATCTGTACTTGCTATCTAAATTCCAGAGCAAGGAATTAAAATTTTAAAAATGGGCTTGATTCTCATGTATAGCAAGACACAAATTCATAGTCCATCAGCAGGGCAAAGTGGTCATAAATTACCATTATTTAATCCCATTTTAAGGGGATTTTACCATGCCAAAGCAATGTGAGATAGTCTTATGGCAGAAACGCATCAAGCCTCACGATTGCCTACCTCAGACGACAGTCCCTATATCTACGTGCAGCACAATAAAACCATGAAGTTGAGCTATACTTCCAGAAAGTTACTAAAAATACTTTCCCAACCCGGTGACCCGCTTTCTCAGGAAAATGTTTATCTGTAGAAGTTTAACAGATTCTGGCTCAGCTGCTTCATTAGGAGTGTGAATTTAGGGATGAAATGAAAGCACTGTCCCTGCCGCATAAACCCAGCAACTGAGACTGATGCTAAAGTCAGACCAGCTGGTAACAGCTGCCAGTGCCAGTGATATCGAGGAGGCAATCTCTTGTACAGAGAGAGGCAAGCCATATGAATCCTTAAAGATAAAGGTTGCAGTATACCCAGAGCACACAGGAAATGAGCAGAAATTGTAGTGGTGGTCCTGCAGGCTGCGCCTCTGACTTGTACAGCAGCGAGGCTATGCCAGCGGAAGCTGCTGAGGAGCTTTTCTTGGTGACGCTTTCTGATAACCAGCCAGGAGGACACCCAGGCAGGGAGGTGAAATTCTGCTGTTTCTCCTCTTGCTTTTGTTGTGCAGCTCTAGATGCATAGCAGCAGCTGGGTTAGAAGCTTTAAATAAAAAGGATTTTCAATGAAAAATACCTTTTCTCTCTAAAGCAACACCCTCATTTTCTTTGTTAAATGTTGGTGCTGTGGTTCTGTAGTTTTCATTAAGAAACAGTCGAATGTTATTGAGTGCGCAGTTCAAGTGATTAATTCAATTTGGCATTGACCATACAATGAAAAATTGCAGATTGTTTATAATGTTTTAAAAGAAGTGAAAGAAGTAACTGTGAAGCTTGCCTTTTTCAAAGTCTTAATGTGACATTTCAGGCTTCTTGCTACACAATTTAGCATCATTTCCAAATTAGGTTCTCACTTTTGGCCAGCGGTGTGTGGTTTTATTAAATCAGCAGTTTTCAAATGTTTCCATGCTATGAGCACAGCTTACAGCTGAAAAACGTCTTGGGATAACCCCAATGTAGAAATTAAGAAAGGAAGTTGGCTGCAGCTGTCTCAAGTCCGCTATTAAAGCATTACTGCTTTAAAATACTGGACAGGATCACACAAATACGATAAAGCGATGTAAGAACAAGATTTGTGGGCTGTAGCCTACCATTAGCTCTTCTCCACAAAACCAAATACAGTTTCATATGTGCTTAGCAGAATTTAGTTGTGTTTTAATTCTTATGTTAGTGAAGAACTGGAAAACCTTCCTAATCCACCAAAAGCATTGGTCTACAGTGGAAAGGGAGACATTTGGAGCCAGCAAAACTTAACCTAATGCCTCAGTGAGTGTGAGCACTGGAAGTCACAGGTATAAAACCTTGGCGTATCGGGTCTAAAACAAGCAGCTGCCAAAGTAGTGAGGAGTAATAGTCCCAGCAATCATGTTCTGCTGGAGGCTGTGCCAGAGGATGGCCATCACTGCTGGCACAGTAGCTGAAGGATAGCTGGGAACATGGTCTGAACCCTTACCGCATGCACGCGTTCCTCACAAGGTGGGTACAAGACTGTTTGCTTGTTCCTAGCCCCGCTGGTGGCTGTGCCGTGAGTTTGCTGAAGATTCTTTGCTTTTTCCCACTCTGCATAATCTCTTGCCGCTGTGTCTGCAACGTATTTCGTTTGCTAAAGCAATCGTGTTTGGTCTTTGGTTACAGAAGCCAAGGAGAAGTGTAAATTCCATAGGGATGAGGTGGGGGGCTGAACTTGGCATGCTTGTCTTTACCTGACAAAATGCATGAACCTGCTGGAAACCACACAAGGATTCTGCTATGGTTTGGGGGTTTCCCCAATGGGGGGCCATGGTGACCTGTCGCATAGGAAAGACCCAGCATGTGCCAGAAAGGGAACAAACACCTCTCCTGGCAGAAGCTGGCACGAAGGGCTGTGGTTACGTACCACATATGGTGCTGCTTGTCACACACAAGTGTGAGTGTGGAGTACCAGTCTCAATAACTGACACTCGCCTGGTTTGAGGTTGTCGTACCATCTGGTGATACTGCTTTTCCTCATGAGTGACAGTGAGTTGCTTTTGAAGATTATCCTGATTTATGACAAACTACAGGTAAGACTGGCTCTCTTAATATAAAAGAGTGAGACCAAGATGCCTACATAGTTTCGGGTCTGTTTTGGTCGTCTCCAGCACAAATGGTCATTGAAAGAATATGAAACTTCTCGCTCTCGCAAGAAAACTGTTCTTTCCTTTGGTTGGTAGGCATGCCAGTGGACATACAGTTTGCAGCTTGCCTTTTTTTTTTAATTAAATGACTATGCTTAAAAACTGATAAAGTCTTTAGAGTTCAAAGTTATTGAATTAATGACATACTGAATTATCTATTAACTTCCTCTCATCATCCGTGTGCTTGTATTTTTCTCATTACAAATATATATTATAAAACATCTGCCTTAAAAATGCCTTATGTAATTTCTTTTCTTTCCATCAATTTAAATGCAGGTTTTTAAATTCATGTATCTTTCAATGGAGTTTTAATTCTGGATGAAAAGCCATTGGGTAAAATATCTCTGAGTTTGAATCAAGTCCACCAGGATTCAAAAATAAAGCAAGGGAAATGTTCTCATAATGTTCAAACATATTTTTTTTTCATACTGTGATCATTTTAATGCAAAATATGGAAAAATCAAGAAAATCAAGGAAAACTTTCTCTGCTTCCCACTGAAAAACAGAAACTCTGCATTAAGATTTACCATAGTGTGTGGATTTGCACGATCTTTAAACCAGCTGAAAGCCAAATAGATGCCAGCTTTAAGTATCTGAAATGGCTTCTCAAAATACTGAACTGAAGAATGAATGAGAAGGATTTCTATATTACTTTTGGTGGTAAAGAGCAGAGGCTTTTCTCCTCTTAACCTATTCCATATGACCTAGTGCTGTCTGCGGTATTGTATGTTTTATACAAAAGTGACAAGAGATTAAGGTTATACCAGAATCGGAGAAAAGTAAAAAAACAGGCCTTGAAATATATAAATCGGCTCCGTCATGTGGTTGGTGTAAGATCTAAATCAATGTAATATCTGAACTACCAGGTATAACTTGTGCTAATTCCAGACAAAAAAGAGATCTTGACAGCATGTTCATTTGAAATTGGTCTTTAATCATAACTATGCATAGGACATAGGCAATTTGATGTGGGCAAGTAGGCATGCCCTTTTATTGTGTTTAACTTAATTTACTCCAATTAACGAATTGTAGGGAGGCTACATAGTGAGAAAACATATTTTACCACCTGTCTTGTAAATACATCTTATCTTATTTTATCCTTGTGCCAGGTACAGTGTATGAATACTGAGTTGAGGGATAGATTGTGGAAGACAACTCCTTTTTAGATTTATAAAACACATTAAAAGGACAAAGACCTTAAATCAACAAATGCCAGAAAGTTATGATAATTGTATGTTTTGTATTGCACCTTCTACTTGCAAAGTAATTGAAATTGTTTCCAAGCAAGCCCTCTGAATTTTTAACATTGTAACGTACATGTGTGCACACGCAAAATTTAAGAATGAACTTAAGAAGATGGCCGTTTCCCTCTGGCTGAAATCTAGACTACGCTTTTAAACAGTCTAATATATATAGAGACAAGAAAAAGTTTTTTGTTGCCGGCAATTCTAAGGGGAAAAGCTAAAATTGTCGGCCAGTTTCTCAGTGTTATAAAATAACCAATCAAATCATAGTTGCCTACTTTACTAGCTTTGCTTATTAACTTGAGAATTTTAACATACATCACAGCAAAACTGAACAGTGATGTGCAGTAAATATGTGGTCTTCCCAAATTAAAAACATCAATATGTTTTAGCAAGAAGTCATTATTCAGAATTGTTTGATCAACTGAAGCATCATTATTTGCTTCTCAAAACACCTATATATTCAACACATTTTATTCTTATCACAAAATATGCAAAAATAATCTTCCATCAAACACTGGATAATTCTGTTCTAACTAATATTTTCCTCCTCCACCTTTACCTCCCACTGAAACCAAACTTATGCAAACGTAGAACTTCATGAACATGGAGAACCTCCTTCTTCTCCACCTGAGGTTAGGGGGAGAAGTTCTGGACTTGAGAGTCTCTTTACTTTATGGTAGGCATTTTATAAAATCAGAGCAAAGTTAAGCCTGAATAGACCTCTGAAAGTAACCTTGGAGATCTTGCAGGTTATCTGTGGAGAGCAGTGGAGAAATGCTAGGACGAATTTTTAAAGACTTTTTAACATTGGGGAAGATGTTACATCACCTGCATCATTCACATATTAGCTATACTGTTAATATCTGTTGCTTGGTAGTGTTTAAGGGACCCAGTCAAGAAGATCAGGTCCTGTGCAAACAAGGGAGAGGAGCGCAGTCCTACCCCAGGTTAGAGCTGAAACACACTGCAGTCAGCCCTCTCCACCGCAGTGGGCTCGGCACAGGCTCTGAAAGAGAGCAAGCCCTTCTGCCAGTAAATGCAAGTGTGTCTGTGGAGTTGCCAGGCTGTCAGTTTTAACGTTTTACCAGGTTACACATCTGCAGGATTTAATATAAAACCATGTGTCTCCTTAACAACAAATTATTGTCACGCACTGTAATGATGTGTCTGAAAAATGTAACGGCTGCATGCGCGGTAGAAAAGTAATTGCTTACAATGTGTGATTATGTAATTTGTGTGTCTGTGTAAGACTCTATTATCTGTCAATTCTATACCTATGTTATTGCAAATCCAGATTTAGCACAGCAGTCATTTCTGCTCATTTGTGTGCAAATACACGTGTACCTGTATGTAGAAATAAAGTAACTTATAGATCATGGTCATTTCAACAATGCACCCATTCTTGGGTGCAAAATATGTATGCAGGTTTTCAGATGACGGTGAGATACCTTACAGTGAACATGCATCTGTTTTGTATAGCAATTGGTAGCAAAGTCTTCTGGAAATGAATATCAGTGTATATACACATACATATACCTACATGCAAACACATGCATGTACATATACATGGATGTATAGGTTGATTATTAGAATAGTTACATTTTGAAATATACACTGATTTATTTTTTATATTTTTGCATATGTGTATGTATGCATATGTACTTCTAGGCATCCAGTCTAGCAAATAATGCATAATTCTGCAATAAATCACAAATGCTTATTTAAAACTAACAAATATTAGTTGTGTACAAAAGGGAAATGGATACTTCATGATGATTAAGCCTGTATCTACAGATGGTCAGAAAATCCCCAAATAGAAATAGGGAAAGGGCCAGGTTTTCTGGAAAGATAACACAGTAATTGTTGGAGGTTGTAAATAAAAGAGGACTTCACATTTTGTAGGCCAAAAAAATTTGAGGTGATTTTGAAGAGTTAAACCTGTAAAAAAAATCTACAAAAATATATTGTAAGTACCTTTTTGATTTGTCTCAAACTTCAAGAAAGGTGAACTGTGTTAAAAGAGGATGTGGCATGAAAAATTTGAAGTGGTTTGGGGCCCAAAGCTGCGAACATTTCCACATGTGAATAGTTCTACACACACAGTAGCCTCACTGAGGTAAATTACTTAAATATCATGCTTTTTATAATATCAGTCCTTCGGTTTGACTCGGGCGGAAATTTACTTTTTAACTAGGAGTCCATTCTGATAGACAGAGTGGCTTTTCATAGGTACGTGTGATAGTGCTACAGTCAGCACGTAGCGCTTTATCCACGTTCATCTGCAAGCCTATCTGTATCCCCATCTGGACACAAAAGTGGTTCTATGTCAGTGGTGAACATATATATGCATATATACATATATATATATGTATGTGTGTGCGTACAAAAACAGAGACTATGAGGGAGCGCAGACAGACAGATGGTCGGCGAACTTCTGTGCTCGAGCATACACACGCGTGACATTTGCACACCAGCTGCTCCATGTGTCTGTGGTGAGAATGCAGAAGAATTTCTTCTCTGTTTAAGAGCAGAGAAGAAAAATTATCACAGGGAAGGGTGGGAGAGGAATGTGGTATACCCAGTATCTTATAGAAGGGAAACGCTCGGTAAGTGCAAGGGCATGTGCCACGCTTTAGGCGTGACATGCCGCTCCATTTCTGCTGGCTTTGGAGGGTATTGGATCAGACTGAAAATGGCACACGAGCTGGTCCTCTGTGAAAGGGTTACTTTCCTATGCTCAATTTATCCAAATTTTAATCTGGAGAGGATGCAGCATTTATACTGAAAATGGTTCACTTTTGAAAATGCACTGTAGTGTCAGGAATACCACATAGTGCATAATTTACTATATCATGCCATAAATACGTGGAAAAAAACGACGTCAGACTCATGGCTTGAATTTTGAAGCAGGTACTCAGCACCACCAGACGTCATTGACTTCTATTGAATTTAGGATCTCGGGTCAATATATGAGAGTCTTACAGGCTTTTTGTTAATTTTTTTGAGTGGTTCTAGTAATTAGTGTTCATGTTTAATTTGTAAGTAGCTGAATCAAGGTGTGATTAGTCACAGCTAAAGGGTTCTTGAAGATAAAATAAATATTTCTTTTGTCTAATTGGGTAATTAAAATGAGAGTTAAATAGTTTTTCTCAGTGACTGTAGTAAATTAAATAAATCTTTAGATGTGTCATTACCCACTGCTTATATATATTAATTATAGGTATTATTGCTAGTCATGAACTGGCAATTTTAAATTTAATATATCCCATTATACAGCTTTCTATATATGCGCAGTGTGTAAGCATGTGTGTAAATACGCACGTTTTCTTATACACAAAGCTTTCATCCCTTTACTAGGACTTAACACGTAATTTTGTCTTCTAAACAACATTGTTCTGTATTTGTCATTACTTTATAGCAAGATTCCCCAGTCTTGCTGGGGAATGAGGGAATGAGGGAATGAGGGAATGAGGGAATGAGGGAATGAGGGAATTTCCTTTAACTCTAATTACTTGAGTTCCAATGCTAATAATAAAGTTGGCGAGATGACTGAATATTTGATCATAAATCCTTTTCTTCGGTTTCAGTTGTTAAAACTGCCAAAGAAAGAGACTGAGGTTTACATTTTCAGGTGTTTTCTTGATCCAGAAGTTATTTTCTGCAAAGGCCTCTAAGAAAGCGGTTGTCCATTTTCTTTAAATTTCGTAAATTAGAAATTATAAGAACCCTAGTTTTGTATTTTTTCAAAACGAAGCACTGAAATTTGAAAACAGGAACAGGATTTCAGTTTTGTGAATAAGGGAGTGAAAGAAAAATTTCTAGGCTCTTATGTCTGCAATTTTTTTTAATGCTAGAAGGTTGTTTTTGAGATGGCAAGACGTCCTGGCTTTGAAAATATGGGTTCATTGCACGTTGCTTGCTTTTCTAACTTCAGGAAGCCATTGGTGCTATGATTGTACTAAAGGATAAAGCATCTGTATAAAAGCTCTCGTACAGGCTTCTAGGCATCCTCTCAAGTCTTTAAAATAAAAAAACACACTGAGAGAGAGCCTGGCAATTAATCCATCGGTATCATAAATACACCAGACAGCTGAAGCATTCTGCCAATGAAATAACCTGCCGTCTTGTTCTTGGGCCAGAGAATAAAGATGGCCCCTGTGGTAGCCTGCTTGGAGGGTGAATTAGTTGAATGCAGATTTTTTTGCTGAAGTAGTTTGGGGAAAAGATGCAGCACCTTGCAAAGGTATGAGCTGCTAGCCAGTTCTCCTTCACGACGGTGGTACCACCGCTGAATGCTGCTATGGACTGAAACGCCAACGCTGTCTGAGGCAGAGAGAGGCTGTTTATAGACTGGCGAGACCAGGGCTACTTAGTGCTATAGATCAAAATTGTCTTAAAATGAATTTACAAACCAGGAGGCGGCCAACGCAAATGTCAGGGCATCAGCTTAATGGGTGCACGACAGGACACTTCGCAGCAAGGGGCCATTTGCTTGCAGAACAGCTGCCGTCTCCAGGTGGACCACAGCTGATGTATTAGCTTTCAGTAGCCCCATGCTGTGGCAGCAAAGGCTGCGCAGCAGTCGGGAGGTTTGTATCTGAATGGAGCAAGTCCAACTCACCCACGGGGTTGAAAATAAGATAGTGTGACCTTGGCAACCTGGTGATCTAGCTGAGCATCAAGACTGAATCCACAATGGCTGTGGTGCCTCCATCACGGGGGCTGATCATCTCCCTGATGCATTTTCTGGGTGCTGCACCTAACCAAGCAACAGCATCTCTGCCCTGACTTGCTTTCCTACCAGCCTTCCTTCTCCTCCCTCTCCTTCTGCTCACAGGAGTTGTCCTCAGGCCCCATCCATGCCCTGCAGCACCCGCTGCACACACAGAGGTGAAGGTGTAAAGCTGCACCCTGTTCTGGTCAGTGAGGGCGGTCTCCATGTCTCCTTCCTCTCCTCAAGAGCATCTAAGTAAGAAATGCAAGGAGAGCTTTTATGTACCTGCGGTGCAGTTAGAAAGAGCAGTGATTACAATCAACATGATAGAGAAGAACTGCAGACACTGTTTTGCAGACCCACCTTGGCATGAGGTAGGACTTACAGGAGTAATGTGGGCAGGCAAAGACAGTATGTGCATTCAAGCATTGCACAGCAAATGGAAGTCTCTCCAGTGGTTTTCAACTTCTTTTATTAGTATAAATATTTTCATTTCCTCACAATATCAGGTCTCTTCAAGAACTAGTGTACACAGTGCTCAAACTGAAAAATTAGCCTGCTCTTCTCCCGATATCAACAGGAACTGCACTGAGATGTAATTGTGATAGGGACCGGATAATGGCAATAATAGTTAGCATGTTAATTGCTTTAACTCTCTGAAGCATTTTGTGACTGCCTGATCTAAAAAGCCTGTTGTCTTGCCTGTGTGGTTTGTTTACGTGTGAGCTAATTCCTTCCAAATCCCAGCCTACCCAAGGGTACGCTGTGAATATCCAAGATAGGTTTTGAAATTAGGAGTTCCTGACTCTTTTTATTTTCCCCCATCACAAGACACTGTCCATTCCCTGCAGACCTTTAGCCATAGTGAGCCACGCTCACAATGGTCTTATAGTAGATGCCAGAGGCATTCCTGGCATAAATGAAAATCCCATTTATTTTGATTGATAAATTTACCCCTTCTGATGCAAGTGGTCCGGTTTTACTTTGTTGGTAGAATTGTTTCAACAAATATTAGATTAGTTTTTAATGGGATTGAATCCTTCACCTGCAAAGGTGCTGCTGTGCTCCTCTTCCCATCCCATCATGTTCCGGGTTGACAACACTGCTCCCCTTCTGCGTATCGTATTCAGGCATGATCAAGTGTGAGGCATTTACTTGCATGAGATTGCTGAGGAGCAGGACGGGCAGTGCCCGGAGAGCGGCTGTTGTACAGCTTCTTGTGATGACGTTGTCAGCAAAGTCCAAGGACTCTATGACCACGCACCAGTGCTAAAGCTCTGTATTGCAAAGACAGTTTTGGACACATTGTGTCCAGTTTTGTGCCCCTCGCTTTAAGAGGGATATTGAGCTCCTGGAGCGGATCCAAAGAAGGGCGACTAAACTGGTCAAGGGGCTGGAAAATAAAACTTATGGGGAGCGGCTGAGGGAGTTGGGGCTGTTTAGCCTGGAGAAGAGAAGGCTGAGGGGAGACCTGGTTACAGCCTACAAATACTTGAGAAGGGATGGTGGGGAGGTAGGGGAAGGACTCTTTACATTAGTGATGGGTGATAGAACAAGAGGAAATGGGTATAAGCTTAGTCAGGGGAGGTACAGGTTGGATGTTAAAAAGGATTTCTTCTCTGAAAGGGTTGTCAGCCACTGGAATAGGCTGCCCAGGGAGGTGGTTGAGTCCCCATCCCTGAATGTGTTTAAGAAAAGGGTGGATGAACTGCTTAGGAATATGGTTTAATGGGGGATTAGGGACGGTTGGACTGGATGATCTCTAAGGTCTTTTCCAACCTAGAAATCTATGAATCTATCAATCTATGAATCTATGACAGAGGGAGCAAAAATAGGAAAGCAAAGAAATTAAACTTTGCATTAGTTACATAGACAATATGATACAGTTGAAAAAACAGTGCTCTATCTAAAACTGTGGAAGTGTTTTCTCTGAGGTTAATCCCAACGTTTATTGAAGGTCACTATTCAGAATGACTGCATCAGAATTAGGCATATATTCTTATTCTTAATAATACTACAAAAGCTCTCACCTTATTATTGAAATAAAATCTTCTATCGTTACGAGTGATGGGAGCATAAACCAAAGCAGTGTAAAAGAAGATACAGGTTTGTATCTGGAATCCCAGATTCAAAATGAACTCGACAAAATTAGTAAAATTTGGAAAACCAAATTGTCGGGGAAAAAAAAAATCTGTCAACAGCTTAGACTCAGCCATCTGTGATGAGAAGATTTTGCACAGTCTTTTAATTGGTTTAGCGTGCTGTACTGTCAGACCAAGACTGTAGTACCTAGTATGAGAGAAAGGAACCAAAGCTTTTGCAAATATTTACACAACTGGTTGTATACTGAGGTGTAGAAGTGCCCAGTGCTGGCCCGTCCTTTATAGGACATTGTTTTCTGTTGATGTTTCATCTAAAGAGTTTCCATTAATTGAGAAGAACTTGTATAATTATTTTAATACACTAGTACTGCTCTTACCGTGAGGCTGCATCAAGGACAGGCTATGTGCATAATTTAAAATACATCCTTAATATGCACATATGTAGTCCCAACTATATATGGGGGCAAGTGAACTCCAAATGACAGTGAACAAAAGCTAGGTCAGGACGACTGACAGCAATCTGTCCACAGGACCAGAATATGAACCTTGTTCTGTGCTCTTCATTTTTATTCATTGAAGGATTGTAGAACAATACAATTTCCATTGAAAACATCTCCGCACTGTTGTGGTGGGATATTTCAGCTTTGTTATTGTGTATGCCAACTAGCCATATTCACTGCACCTTAATATCTTTTTTAGTCTTTACTCATTTATATACTTTCAAAATAGCCAACATAATCAGACCTGGTTATCAGCAAACTGAGAAGCAGAACGGTCCTTTTATCTGTCTTTGTTCTGGCATTTATGAAAGAGCAAAGTCATGCTTTGGATATACTTACTTTCCCTTAATTCAAATATACGCTAGATAATGAGCCTGGAGGCATTAAGGACTCCTTGCACCAAAGAAATGTTTGTTCTGAAAAGGAGCCTTGGTACATGCTAACTTTCTCCTAGGAGCACGCAGCTTTTTCTGAATCGTACGTTACTGGCTTGTGGTGAATTGTAGTGTTTTCAAACTGTGCTGCTGGCACAATTTTAAAGTAGAATACCCTGAAGGAAAAATGGTGATGCATTTAAGTAATTGGACTGTATGTCCTGCATATAATTTTTGAATTTTTCGTAGATTTATTTTGTCAATGTCTGGTTTCATTCCCTTGAGATCTTGTTTGGAGAATGGAGAAGGTGAGACAGTGAAGTTAGACCTACCAAACCTTTAAAAGCAAATTGCCAACCGCTGCCACCAAAACTTAAATTCACGGAGCAGCGTGTTTCCCGGAAGCCAGGAATGCCGTGATGCGGTCTTGGCCTCAGCTTTCATCCCATTTCCTAGAAGTGAGCCGAGATGGCGAGAGCACGGTCGCACTGGCAGACCAGGAAGCGCCGTCTGTTGCAATGACTCCTCTAGATACCCGTAACTTGAGCAAGTGCGCACGACGGCTGCCCACGGGCTTGCTGCCGGCTCTATAAAACAACGTGCTCTGGCCGAGCCGCTGCCACATCTTCTTTCGGATGGTGCATCGGGTGGGAGAGATGCAGGTGTGCCAGCAGCACGAGAGGAGGTAGGACGCTGCCTCGCCACAAAATGAAAGCAGAGGAGTTGCCAGTAGCAGTTGTCCGTGCCTGTGAAATGTTGTCTCTAAGCTTGTCTAGCACTTTTGTCTTCTTTTTCTTTGTTTTTCCCCTTTGTGGAGTAAGCCAAAGATTTGAGTGTTCTAGAAACTGGGGGGGAGGTAGGGTGGTGATAGTGAAGGCTAGAGTAATGAAACTGGAGAGCCTTACAGTGATGTAGAGCGTATGCTTTTTGTGGCCATCACTCATTTCTGAGCAAATAACCTTAAGCTGTGACTTATATGACTCTCTTCATATACACGAAGGAGACAGAAATATATTATCTGTGTAACATACATGGGACATTTTGAAATTATGCAGTGATAGTTTTTTGAATTTCTTTTTTGAGCAGAACTAATTTGCCTTCAGTTTTGCAGTTAGTGATTTTCACAGCATCTTGTGTGTCGCCCTGTGTGAGCAGTGAATCTTGCACACAGCTAGTGGGGAAGAGGCAAACGCTTTCAAAATAGGAAAATTTGACTGAACGCTGGCAGGAGCTCAAAAGCAATTACATACTCTGAAAAGGTACTCTCAGTTCAGTTTTACAACGGAGTAAATGTCAGGGCAGCTGTATCATCTTCAAATGAAATTGTTTGACTGGGGCAGCACTGGTGGTGTGGCTTGCTTTGGCTTTTGCTTCTTGCTTGTTGAAAGTGATTTGTAAGAATAATTTTGAACTTTTTAGTATTTTTGCTGTGTATCTTTCATTGCTTTTGAAAACTGTTAAGGTTCACGTTGCTTAAGATTCACACCTGAGGTCTTTGCTTCCTCATTTTCACAAGTGGTTTTGTGTTACTGTTTGTTATAGGATTCCTTAAATAGTCAAATCAGTTAGTTAAGGGCTTTTTTCCTCTTGACTGCCTCTAGAGAGCACGGGTACTGTTTCAAGAGAATCTGAACTGATCAGTTAGGAAGGATTCAGGATTCTGTCAGTCTTGGTGAAAGTCAGAGGCAGGAAATGTATCACTAAAAGCCGGTTAGTAGCAGTTATACCAAAGTTAAAGTGATTTTATTAGTTTTTCAGACAATTGGAGGGAAAAAATAGTTGGTCTCAGTGGAAAATGGCAGAGGTGATAAGACTGTTAGACCCATGGGGCAACAGGAAGGGTATTCATGTGAATGGCTGTTGCACACACAGCCAGCTGGGAGGGAACAGCAAGGTTCAGCATCCTCAATGTTGGGTACTCCCCATGGCTGTCCAAAGACATGTCCAGGTGTCTTTATCTTGATGAAGAATGGTCTGTTCTCTGTGGGTTATGAATGTTACATTTTATTTTTGCTCTTCCAGAAACGTCATTTGATTCGCTGGAGAATTAAAACTGACAGCACCACAGAGCCGTGTGGGAGAGAAGGGGATTTTAGACTGAAGTGACACAATCAAGTCTTGAGAAGTAAAGAGATTTGGATGGTTTCTCACCAAATGGAAGTTATCTAGAAAGCCTCTGAGACCACTGCATCTCTCCATCCCACTCCTGCTGCACAGAGACAGTGCTCTTGGGCCTGGACGTTAATAAAATGCTGGATTCAATCAAGTGCGTCCTGGTGGGAGACTCTGCGGTGGGGAAAACATCTCTCTTGGTACGTTTCACCTCCGAGACTTTTCCAGATGACTACAGACCCACTGTATATGAAAATACCGGGGTGGATGTCTTCATGGATGGTGTGCAGATTAGCCTAGGTCTTTGGGACACATCTGGCAGCGATGCCTTCAAAGGCATTCGCCCTCTCTCATACCAACAGGCAGATGTGGTATTAATGTGCTACTCGGTGGCAAACCACAATTCCTTTCTGAACCTGCGGAACAAATGGATCAGCGAGATCCGCAGCCATTTGCCCCGCATCCCCGTTTTGGTAGTGGCTACTCAGACTGACCAGCGTGACACAGGGCCTTACCGTTCCTCCTGCATCAGCCCGATAGATGGGAAGCGGCTTGCCCAGGACGTGCGAGCCAAAGGCTATTTGGAGTGCTCTGCCCTCAGCAACCGGGGGGTGCAGCAGGTGTTTGAGTACGCCGTGCGGACAGCGGTCAATCAAGCCAAAAGACAGAACAGGCGGAAGCTCTTCTCCATTAATGAGTGCAAGATCTTTTGAGGACCGTCAGCAGTGGTTTTGCCCGTGTTTGTTCTTTCTGTCTTCACACAAAGATACTGCAGTAGAGGGAACGGAGGGTGAATCAAAGGAGGACTCCTGGCAGGACCCTGGTGCAGGTGCCCCTGGTGAGACAGACGTGCGCTCTACCTGATCTGCTCCCCCTCAACACACGTGGGCACTATCTTGAAAAACAAGGATTTGGGTACATGCTTTTATTCCCAAGCCTGTGTTCAGACTTCGCTAGCTTGGACTGGAGCAGGCCTAGCCTGGAGATCTGCAGATAATAGCTGTGCTGATTTTGTTGTTATTTGTGTTGAGGTTCCTCAGTTGTTGGTTTGTCTGCATTTATTTAATGACAAACTTCTGCCTGGATCAATCCCCACCTCTGGACATGTCTGTCCATGTGGAGTTTTTTTTACTTTAAGAACTTAGTGTATAAAATCTGACCACTGTGTGTTCTATTTAAAAGACTCTTGTATATGTTGTTGTAAAATCCTAACAGTTTGTTTTCATTTTTTTGGAGGTTCTTCCTTTAGCTAACCACAGAAGCAAATTGTCCTGTCCATATAAGTGGCCTGCAGGCAAGCCTTGCACTTCTTAGATATGCCCGAGTCACCGCGTAACAGTGATCAAATCCAGTACGTCCAGCATAGGAGTGATCAAAACTTAGTGAATTTGACAGCTCTCCTGTGGCTTTGTGAGATTTGTCATCTTAGTCTTGTTCCTCAACAACATGGTCAAAGGCGGGACGAACCAGGAGGAAACTAACCGGATTCTTCTTAGACCTCACCTGGTTACAACCCCAGAAGGGCTGACTTACAGTCAGGGCTGGTTTAGGCATATGGTTGGGGTGGCAGAGATGACTCTGTACTGTCATCCCCTTTGTTGTCCCTTTTGTAATTCTGGAGGCAAAAGATTTAGGTCTCCAGGGGTGAAAGGTATTTTCTCATGAGCACTAAAATTCTCATGTTTTCAGTACACTTTTTTTTCAAAACAGTGGTTTTAGTGAAACCAGTCACCTACTATAGTAAAAAATGAAGGACATGGCAATGTTAAATGTGCGTATTTAGAATGGCTAAATAACAATATTTTTCTGAGTTTGTATACAAAGTATAACTGCCTGGGTTGTATCAAAATAGGACTGAAACAGACTTTGCATCCTGGGGAGCCTGACAAGTCTAAGAGGCAAATCCTGATGTACCTACTCAGACCAAGTTAGCCACCATAGAAAGCCAGGCTAATGAGGTGGAAACTCCAGGTGTATAAGAGAACTCTGTTGGAAGACAGAGTGAAGTCAACATGCACTGCTGTACATTCCTTCTGAGTTGTGGTGTTCCCCTCCTCCTCAGGTTATCTGTCCCCTCTGCCCCACATCATCTCAGGTCTTGCAGATCTGTCTCGTGCCAAGGTTTCTGCTGTCCATAGAGGAAATCCCCTGGGGCATTTCTTAGTGCAGCAAGATTTTTATTCTCCCTTTCCCTGTCCTTCAGCTAGCTCAGAACTGACCTTTGAGGAGCTTATAGCATGGTGCCATAAAAGATGGCACATAGCACAGTAGGATGATTCTCTCTCTGCATGAATCCTGAGAGAACAACCCATGTTTGTTTTGACTGAGACACTCGTGTTTCAACAGTGACTTGTCTGATTCAAATCCAAAGTGGGACTTTAGGAGTTACTCTACTAAGCAAATAAGCTATAGATCAGTTCTTATCTACCTATAGTTTTTCTATGAAAAACTGGTTAGGTGCTCTTCTCCATACTTTGTTCTACTCCTGAGCTTCTCTATAAAGAGAAATTCCAAATTAAATAATTCCCCTCCTATGAATCCCAGAGGTTATCTCACTTGTGATGTAGGTGAGCAAATATTTGCATTGCGGGTGCCTTGAATAACAGTGGTGCTTGGGACACTTGATGTTGTGATCGTCCCCCCAGCTCCCAGACTGGTGGATATTTATCACTCATCAACCTGATTGTAAGGGAGGCTTCTGGTCCTGAAAACAGACTGGTCTCATGGGAGGTTTTCATATCAGCTTTAAATCTTTACAAGCTTCTACACCCAAGCACACAAGACGAGGGCTCCCATCATCACCCATCTTTTCTGTACTCTTCTCTTTCCTACTTCTCTTTCTCTTCAGGTGTTGATTGCAGATCCTTTGCCCCTGAAACACTAAAACTGGCATGTTTGTAAAAGAACCTGAATGGCTTGACACGCAGTACACAAGTGGCTAAGTATTTGCAGTCTTCAGTTAAAAACCTTTGGCTTTTGGAAGAAATATGTTTCTACATTTCAAGTTTTGCCATGCCTTTTTACTGAAAGTTTTGATTTTTGTAACCCTAATTTAAAAGTAGCCATTGCTATTGTTTGAACATTAAAGATCACATGCAAAATGTCACGTTGTGAATCTTCAAATGTGTTACGATGCGGACAGTTTTGTTATGGTCCCCACTCCACTAACAGATTTAATACCTGGTTTCAAATTTTTTTTTTTTTTTTGAGACATATTTTTGCCAGCATGTTCTATTAAATGGTCTTTTTTCTCTGTGAGTTAAGCTTAGTTTACAACATTTCATACCGCTGTTTATATGTGCTGAAGAGCAGTAAGCACTAGGCCAGGGTGCTGCAAGATCTGGTATCTGCTGCAACATGCTGGTATTCAGGGACGAGAAGGCTCCAAAGAGTTGTTGTATCAGACGAAACCAGATGAAGATGTGCTCTAAAATCATACCACAACTGAAAATCTGATCTCATCCATATTTGCTTCACAAGGCTTGTTACGGTGTGTTACAAAATGAAGAATTCAAGGTTTGCTTGCAATTCAATAAAGCAAAGTGGATAGGCTTCTCTGAGCTGACGATACGGGAACCACAGGGAATTTAGGGGTGCCTTGATATACTCTTGATTGTGCATCCTAGAGCCAGTGCAAGGTGCGAGGCCACTGAAAGCTGGCTGATTTTTTAAAATCAAATCGGAGAGAGGATAAAGTAACAGGGGGATTTTGGTCTGGTGCTATGTAAAAAAAAAACAGTTCCAACTTTCACAGCCTGGTTATTGTCAGACTCTCCAAGCGAAAAGGCACTTTTCACTGGGAACTAACTGTAAAGCACATTATTTTAGTCTCTGTAATTATGCAGCTTTCCCTGAGCTATAGAACTGATGTACTCCAAAAGCATGGCAACTCAAATACAGAGAATGAAATCCGGGCGTAGCAGAATGCAGCAGAAGATTCGGCCAAATGGCTTCTCGAGGTGGAGCTTGCACAACTGCAGCCGCTCTGCCCACCGCGTGAATCGCAAGGAACTGCTGAGGTCTTCTGTGAAACCCTGCCAGGGTGGTTTTGCTAGCGTTACTTGGGCAACAGGGTCCCTGGGTACGGCTTTTACGGTGGTAAAAATCTGGCTCTAATATTCAAAATACATACAAACGACAGCTGGGCACGCGTGTTACGTTTCAACTTCTTTTGCTCTGAAAAACAGCAGGCTGAGAAGACTGAAGCGACGTGCAACCTCGCCTCAGCCGGGTCGGGCTGTTTGGCTAAGGGAAGAGACCTTGCCCAAATGTTCCCTTTCTATCTTCTCAAACGGATCCCTTTCAGTTTGTTACTCCGTTGCTAATTTTACTTTTGCTTGCTATTAAAATAGGTTAAAAGTTAAAAGTTAAAAAAAAAAAAAAAAGAGAAAATACTTAGAACTTAAGATGAGAACAGCAGTAGCACTGTGATGTTCATCAGCATCTGACTACTCATTCTGACAGCAAATGTCATTTTGGGTCACTAATTCTTTTACTAAATTCTGCCAGTCAGATAAAACGTTGAATAGATATGCAATCACGATTTAAATCAGAAACTATTCTTTTAGCAAAAGAAATGAAGCATTTTCCTTTAGTAATTTGCAACACGTGGTGAGTACACGCTACATTATTTTAGATATAGATTTCCCAGCCTTTTTATACTTACTTGACCTGTAGTGTACAATATAAATATTTTCTAAGAATAAATAACAGAAAAATGTTTCAGGTCTTTCCCCTTGCCCCTGATTTTTCATATGGGAAATTATTCAAGCTTGTTAGGTATAGTTGGTACTGTTCTGCCTGATATTTGCAATTAACAGTTTGCAAATACTTGTGTAATTTTTACGGGTACTCTGTGAATGCTAAGGTGTCTGAACACATACTAGCCCATGCTTGTGTTGCTGAAGAAAATGCATTTAAAGTAGTCTTTTTTGTACATGGCACCACTATGAAATAAATCACCATAGGGATCAGACATGAAGGAAGA
Source organism: Tauraco erythrolophus (assembly GCF_009769465.1). Taxonomy (NCBI): domain Eukaryota; kingdom Metazoa; phylum Chordata; class Aves; order Musophagiformes; family Musophagidae; genus Tauraco; species Tauraco erythrolophus. Next base: position 47,377,763 of record NC_141469.1, read on the forward strand.
AGAAATGTCTGCACTCTGACATCTCAGCCTTTCCTGTATTACTATTGCATTCGACTGAATACAGCCATTAAAATAATTTCAAATAAATGGGGCAATTCACGCCTTTTAGCACTTTCTCCTAATGCCTCTGCTACACAGGGCTCAGGTTAACATCCAAAGAATAAAAAGCTTCATTTCAGAACATGATAACGGCTTGTCTGCTCTTGCCTTTGTGAGCAAGTTAACTACCTTGACTTAATTAAAAGTCAGTTCAGCCTCTGAAAAAAGCCAGATATGAGCACAATCAGGTTAGCCAAACTCCCTTGTTAGAAACTACAGTAATGAACTGTTGTCTCTGGATGTCAGGAAACGTATTTTATGTCTCGGAGATTTCCTTCACAGCTCTAAGTGCAGAAAATCCTGACCAGTTCTCCCTGCGTACCTGCCCTAGTTGACCCACACACCCTTCACATCGTGCTCTGTGCTGCCGGCTGTTGAAAACAAAATTCAGGGAGAAAACAGCATCTAGATGTTTATATTGCTGTAGCTGCTTAACTATAGCTGTGGTGGCCTTTCCCTTGCCCTGGACCTCTCTCTCCATCGTGGTGCAACCGTGCAGCTGCTGTGTGCCAGCGTGGCCCCAGTCCGCGCCGCTGGGGAGGCAGGAGGAGAGCGTTGCCGCCAGGCAGCCCTGCCCAAGCAGCCTGGGGGAGATGGGCTTTGAGCAGGACAGAAGCGATGCTCCGCAGGGCTCCTCCTTACCAGGCAGCCCAGGCAATCACCCTACTCTGCAAACGGAGCTGGCTCTGCCTCAGTCCGACTTCTGGCACTTGCAGGTGCTCTTGCCATAACAGATTTATTTTGCATGCCGTTTCTAAAGGCAGCATGTCTCTAAGTCATTACTCGGGACTGGTTTCTGCAGGTGCTGTTGTGCATGGGCTACATCTCAGCTTTGCTGGGCCCCAACCGTTGCATTTTGAGGGGAGCCAAAGCACGGAGCCAAAACCAGCAGTGCATCCCTTGCCGAGCACGGGGAGCCGGCTTCCAGCCTTACAGGGAACAGCTGCAAGAGCCTGGAATTAGTTATTAGCAAAGGACATAATTGCCGCTGCTTCTTTTCTGGTGATGAAGAAGTGGATGAGCGACACGCCTGTCTCAGGTCTTTCACAACCAGGGGGATTTCTGCCATTACTCCTCTCACCTTGGGCAGCCGTCGGTGTGATTCATGCAGGGGCGGAGGAGAAGGGCGCAGGCCTGTGTATGGCGGTAGCTGCTTGTGTCTCTGGAAAAGAGGAAGGAAACGACGACCGATGCCTCCGCAAGGCGTGAGGTGTTCTCTCGCCCGCGTCTGCAGCGTTTCCAAGAAGCCCCTGGTGAGTGCCAGCTCCCACGGGTGACCCGGCAGCTCCCGCTGTGCCTTGGAGGAGGTGAGCCGACCCAGGGCGGCTCTCACCAAGACCCCGGCGTCTCCCCCCACCCCTTGGGCTGCCTCCCCAGAAGGCTCCATTGCTGTTCAGGTACCAGACGAAGGTGAGATTTTCAAAAGAGCAGGCTTTGCTTTGAAAACGTGGATCCCCTGCAAACGCTGGCTGTCCCGGAGGTGGTTGAGTGTCTCTGCTAACTACAGGCAGGGCTGCGGCAGCCGAAGGCGGCAGCCAGCCCCAGCGGGCGAGGGAAGGCACTCGAGACTGATACTCCTCAACTTGGTAGATGAATGACTTATGTAGAGACGACTGGAGGGATGCTTGTGTGTTTTATGTGCCAAATCTCTGGTAACACATAAGCAACTGCTGAATTTTCTCATTCCCAGAAAACTCTGTTCTTTTGCTATATAAAGTTCGCAGTGACTTTCTGGCTACTACCTTGACTAAATGCTTGCATTTATCTGTCACCGTGACACCATATCTGCTGCTTGAAAGCTGGCATCAGCACCATTCTGCTGTGAACAACGCAGTGTTCAGCACAGCAGGCATCCGAGTACGAGTTAAAGGTCACAAGACTTTGTAAGAGACTGATTTAGGACTTCTAACGGACCACGGATTATGTTCAGGATCAGCCTGACTTGAATGGATTCGCCTTGCCTGCGCCTGCTCTCCATGGCTGGCTGCTGGATGGCCCTATGCGTGAAATGGGGACATGTCCCTGAACTTTTTGTAGAGTACTTTCAGATCAGTCATGAAACATCTTGGTGCTTCTCAAACCTTGGTGCATCTCAGTGCTTCTGAGTTTGTCAGGTCCCAGCTCTCCTTCTGAGAAATGTTTCTGCTGACCTGCAGAGTTTGCTCTGAATGGATTTGTACACAACTTTAAGGGATTAGGGCTTTCCAGCCTTTCAATTCTCTGGAGGCATAGGGAGTAGGCAGCATAAGGGACAGAAAGAGAAGGGACAACATATAACAATGTATTAATTACTTTACTATTTTAACAGACTGTAATCACAGCTATCAACATAATGCCCTTTTTAATTGTAGAAAACATAAGTGTGGGCTGAGCTAACATCTGATTCATCAGTGACATGTTTGGAAATCAAGTTCTCCCTGAGGAGTTATGGTGAATGCCAGGAGGGTAAAGCAGAGGGAAGGTCCCTCCATGCTCACCCCTACCCCTCTTTCTGGAGCATGTTCTCGCATTCGCTGTAGCGACTGGACTCTGGGCTGGACTGATCTCGATGTGAGCAATAGGGACATTCTCACAGTAAGGACTTATTGCCCAATCAACAGGTCTCACTGAAATTTCATTACCTTGAAAATGTTCCTGTTTCCTTTACAGGTGAACTGGAGGGACTGAACACAATCTGAGCAAGAATTTAGGTTTAGCACCACTAGGGAGAGTAGCCATGAAGTGAGCAACTACGGTCTTTTCATCCTTAGAATTTCACCCTTCTATGATAAAATACTGGGGAGAAACTACTATTATTCCCCAAATTGTTCCTTTGCGATGGGAAAGACATTTTTTTTTTCTGCAGTGGGAATAGTCAGGGCTACCCACATGGAGTCTCAGGCTTCCGATGCAGTACAAGACAGAAGTCAAGGAGATTAACTCAAGGAGAGGAGTTTTGGGCTCTGCTCCACATCTTCCATAACTTTCCACCTGGCTGCCAAGAAAACTGATGTACTGTCCTTGCTCTGGAGCATCCTCAAGTTTTTTGCTCTCTAATGTGCAGGGACGTAGCTTTGCTCTTTTCCCCTGAATCTCCAGAGGCATTTAAAGACAATGAGACATCTTTACCCAAGAAATTCCCCTCCTGCTTTCATATCTGACACCTGCTTATGACTTCTACTGCTGAGATGTCACAATTTAACTTTTAATTTACAGTTGAAAGAGATCCTATGAGCCTTGCCTGGCAAAAAGAAGATTAGTTGGGAAGTTGCTTTTCCCCTCTGAGAACAGCTAGTTCTGGTGGACTCGATCTTTGCAATAGGTGTCAGCCAACGCTGGTAGAGTTAACTCTCTGTGAAAACTGCACAGCAGAGACTGGAGGGATATCGCTGCATTGCTAAATACATGAGTGATATGGCTTTAAGCAGAGACTACAAATAGCATATGAAAACAGAGATGGGATCTGGAAAGGTCTAAAGCAGAAGGGGTTGGTTAACTGGGTTTCTCAAAAGAGACTGATTTCTGATTGGGATCTGGGGCGAATTGCTCAGGGATGCGATTGAACTATCCAGAATTAACAGGGCGTTCACTGAGCAGAGAAGCTTAGATGTCTGCTCTGACATTGTGCATATGACAGAAGAAACAAAACAGTGGGAAAACTGAAACCTGAGGTAGGGTGGCTTGAAAAAACCCTACCTTTAACTTCACAAAATCAGTTTGCTGATCTGTGTGTGCTGTGATGAACAAGGGAATGCCAGGCATGAGGAGTGAGATGCAGAAGCAGCAGTGAACCACATCACGTCACAGGAGTCTGCAAGCACTGGGAGAAGACACCCAGCGCACGAAAAGAACGCAAAATCCTGGGTGCTCCGAGGTACTTTTCACAAGAGCAATAGACAAAGCTGCAGCAGGAGATGGGCAGAGTCAGCATGAACGTGAATGGAAATTGCATTCGTTTCTGTGCAGAGCGGAGGTACGTAAGCAATTGTGGTGCTAAAGATAATTATGCCACACTTTAAAAAATCCCTGGGTTGGAGGAAAAAAAAGTCGTGCCAGGGTCTCTGAGGACTTGCAGGTATATGAAAAGACAGGGAAATAGAAGCTTTGGTTGGACCTGGGGCTCCCAAAGCTGCTACTGCATTGCGAAGGTGATGCTGTGCTTTTCTGGTGGGAAACATGGACAATGGGGACTCTGAAGCAGGGCGGGTGCTGGTGTTGCCCTGGCAGGTGCACATTACAGAGAAACGAGTCACACTTTCTCTGAAGCCCAAAGGGAAAGAGGTGATGAATCAGCCATTTTGCTGAAAAGGCCTCCGAGAGGCAGCAGCCTGAGAAAGCTGAGCCACAACTGAAACAAAAGAGAGGAGCCATGTCCATATCCAGGGTGGCAACAATGGGTCCCCAAGGCCATGCAGACGTCCCGGGAGCTGTGGCAGGACCATGTCTGACAACAAAGATGAGTCTAACTCTTACCATCTGCTGGCTTGGCTGCAATGGGGATGAAAGACGTAGGAGACTGGCCTTGGAGGGACATTGATAGCCCGTGTGGGCAGCAGCATGCAGAGATGCCTGAGCTAAAGCCACTAGTCCCTGAAGTGGGAAGTGTGTGCCTGTGTTGATGTGGCACTAAGAGATAGTTTCACCACAATGCCAGGTCCCACCTTGACCTGGGTTTAACAGGATGCAATGGGCTTCAGGACTGGGCTGCAAGACACTGAGTGGTTGGAGAGTAGTTGGAGCACCAGAACTTGCAAGAGAAGCTTGGCATGATAATAGAGCAATCGGGAGCAAGAGGTGCAAAATAAAATTTAAGTCAAATAATGACAAGTTCATTGTGTGCCTCCAGTGTGTGCACAGCTCTACATGACAGTAAGCAGCTGTGAGGGACTTTGCATCTCTAAGCATCTCGTGATTCGGTGCTCCCAGTGGGATGTGAGTGATGGAGCCACAGCTGGAGCAGGCAGTGACTGTGATGGACTGAGGTCTACTCCTCCTTGATCTCACAAACACTGCATCGGATACAGAGGGCAAACAGGAGACAGAATCAGAGTCAAGCAGGGTCAGACTCAAGTCTGCAAAAATAGTATTTCTGTTGGTACTTGTTATAGACATTCACTGGCCCTATAGAAGTAATTGAAGAGATCTGGTAACAGCTTCAAAATATCAGCTAGGTAGATAGGACTGCCACTTGTGGAGGGTAGTGCAAGGACTCAGTTTTCCTTCGTGGACTGATGATCAGGGGTCGAGGCCAGGTCCAGATCTCATTTTGAGAGAACTCATTGAAGAGGCAGGAGAGGTGGGAAGTACAGTTGTCGTGTGTCTCATCACACCAACTGGAGGTGTAAATCATCCATGGTATTTGACAATGCAGTCATATTTCTGCTTCTCTATGAGGAACTGAGCTTGGCAAAGGGAGCCAGCGTGTAGCAGCATGCTTCCCATTGACCATGCCAAATGCTTGAGGAGCAAAACTTCCCTGTGAATTCCTCTGTATCCATATTCTGAAGGTTGTTTGGGACAAGACCTGCAGGAATGGAAACGTCACCTCCTGATGTGGCAACTACATTCTCAGGTTTGAAGCCACTGGCAACACAGTGAAGGAATTAGGGGCTAACAGCTGCCAAAGAGCAAAAGAGCAATGTGTCCCTCTCATTGCTCTCTCTCTGGCCAGTTTAGCACAGCATCTTTTTCAGTCCAGAGGCCTCCACTGTTGGTCACTGTTGTGCAGTACAAGCCCTGCAAAACCATTTTCTTTTCACAGGCTGAGTGCACACATGTAACAGGTCTTTGAGAAGCAGGTCTGCATCTTGTGCCTTCTCCCAGCATGGTCCTAGGACAATGAGAAAGCTCCCTCTCAATATAGCAAATGTTGATCAAGCTGCAAAACCACTTGAACGACTGTGACAGAGATGCTGCTGCTTGGACATAGCAAGGCAAATCCCCTAAGACAAATACAAAACCAAACATTTCTACAGTGCAAAGGGGGTTAGGATCACAGAATAAAAAATATTGTCAAGCCGAGGGATGGAGATGATGCAGTCTGCAAGAGCTGGCACCAGCTGGATTTTGAGATCACTGCTCCATGCTCTTTGTGGGTAAGTGTCAACACTGCCAGGGCTGCAACGAGAATTCAGTCACATACCTGTGCTTCAGTTAGCTCAAGTCTGAGTCAATCACTGAATGATTCAAAAATACACAGATTTAGTATTAATGGTCACAAAATTAAGCCCATGGTAAATGGCACAACCAGGAATCATCTTTTTTCTTTCTTTCTCTGAAGTGTTGAGAGTCCATTTGTTTAGCAAACTGTTTTTACAGGACCACAAACCTGCCCTGAGTTGCAAATTCATGCAGAGCTTGCACTTACTGCAAGGAATAGTTTACCGTTTTGAGGTGTATATGGCATAGTTAAGGGGAATTTAGTTCAAGCGTGTGCAAAACGTAGCTTACTGGGATGGTCTGCACACCTGCAGATGGGAACATTTGAAGAGCAGTTTAGGTTCAGAGCTGTGCTAGACCACTTGATCAAAAAGTAGTAAAGAGCCGTAACAGCAGCAGTGGTGGAGGCTTTAACAATGAGAGGAACATAAGGATGTGGTTTGCTCTCAAGAAGGTCTTGAAAGAAGGTAGGAGGGGGAAGGAGGAGACGAGAGGTGGGCTGCTGTAAGCAGAACAGTAGGAGCTAAAGCGTAGTGAAAGGAAATAGCTGAGGCTGTAAAAAGTGAAAAAAGGTTACTGAGAACTGAAGAAATCAGAGTAGAGACAATGTGGCTGAAGGGAGCTTTTCCTCCGCTCCACATTCCTGTTTTCAAAAGCTGTTCGCTCGGTGTGGTTTGCAGCACAAGGGAGTATTTGGGGAATTTACTCTGATTCTTCTGCTGGCAGAAGAGCAACAAATGTGACATCCTAAAACAAGAATTCATTGATCGATGGGCAACATCTGACCTGCGTTTGCTGGTCAAATTGAAGGGCTCACCTGCGAGGCCAGCCTCTGCCACGCAGGAAAGCACCCCAACACAGCTCGCTCAGGCAGTTAAAGGCAAAGTCTAATACACTCCCTCAAAAAAGCAGCTTTGCTTTGTTCCTGTGCTGCGCCAGGCTGTGACACCGCTCATGGCCCCACGCTCACATCCCCAGTGCTTGCTCCTCTCCCAAACCTCGCCTGGGGCTCAAGGTTCGTGTCCCCGGCTCAGGGGCCAGGGTGGCACAGGGGATGAGGAAGCTGCCCTTTGGCCATCATGGCTCTGCCCAGGGCGGGAACTTGGTCCTGCGCGCACGGGAAGAAGTCTGCGCTCAGGAGCGAGCTGGGCAGCTGTTTCAGAGGTACTGAGGTCGGGGGCTGTGGAGAGAGGACAGAGCATCTACGAATGCCCCTGGGTGCAGGGAGGCACCCGATCTGTGACCCCCAGTGACACCAAGTGGCAGCAGCCAGGGTGCAGCAGCGTTTGTGGCAATGAAGTTGCTGATATTTTCCTCAGTGCTCTGGAGCCTACATACTTACTACAAACTTTATGAAACTGGTAGGCAAACCCAAGTCTTGGGGACCTTGGATGGCTAAAGAGAAGGTTTCCAAGATAAGGCCTCCCCCTAAGCAACTTTTCCACCTAATGTAGGAGCTTTTCACTCTGCTGAGACTGAAGCTGTGGCACTGATCCTGTCCGTGTTCACTGCAGCCTGCTGGGGAGCAGCCTGCCAAGCGTGCGGCAGTTTGCACAAACAGTCTCATTTGCCCTTTGAGTGATCAGGGTAAAAAAAATAATCACCTTGTGCCTAAGACGAAGTGACACAGAAACCCTTCAGAGCATGTGCTGTGGGACCGATGCTCTGCTGTGAAGTCCTGCAGCTGCTTGAGAGACCAGGTGGCTTGCGACAGTGCATGGTCCTCTTGGGATATGAGCTCTACATACCAGTGGGTTTTGTCAGGGTTTGCTTTTGGAACAATATAACTACTCTGGGAGTAGCTTAGAGCAGAGCTGCTGGCCCAACAGCTGGTATTTCAAAGTGTTTCAGATCCACATGCGCATCTGTAGGGCATATCAGAAGAATTGTCAGGAAAGCAGCAGTCACAGAATTGAACAGAGACGAAAGATTAGAAATCAGCAGCCGTAGGTAAGGCGGCTGTGGACTGTATTCTTCTCTCCTTGTCTTGGAAGAGCTTGCTCGCAAGCTCCATTGGTGCCAGCCGTTTGCAGATGTGCAACTTGGTGGGCAGAGGTCTGCTTCTGCTTCCCGCTTGCTCTCCCAAAATACAAGTTCAGATGCGTAGCAGAGATAAACAGGTCCTTCTGACATACAAGTAATTCATTTGGCCTATTCCAGACATTGGTAAGGTGAACCACGCCCCAGAAAAGCATGTTTCTCTCTCTCAGCTGTGAAAGGAGTCTAGACAGCTCGCCACCATAGGTGTCTATGTTGTGACATTTGAAGATGCAGAGATTCATTCCACCCTTGTCTATAGACACTGGGCACAGACCACAACTAGCACAGCTCTGGGGACCCTTCCGCGCCCTTTCTGATCCTGGTCTGGTGACTCCTGCTGCAGCTGTTGCCACTGTGGTGCCGTACATTGCAGTGGAACGGGTGATGCTGTCTTTGCCACGGATGTGTCTCAAGGGTGAATGAGTTCAGCTCAGACCGCAGCATGGTCACTGACGTTGTTTGCATATTTCCATGATATTTTCAAGAACTGAGTGTCTCTGAAGTTTTTGCTCCCTCATTGAGTTTAGTTGAGATTTGCCAAGGCTTTAACAAGTTGCTGGAGAGGAGAGGGAAAAGGAGACAGCAATCCCATAATCCTTGTTCTCTTAGGCTTTCGGGGGACGAGAGTGATCGCCTTATTTCTGTGGATAGTCTGAGAAAAATCTTTACAAACAAACAGCGTATTCAGATACATAATGCACACGATCAAGATGCTGCTGTTGGGTGGAGATGTAACGAAACAGATTTCTATTTGCATTTAAACCATATTTTATATTACAACGCCATTGAGAGGGATGGGAGCACTTGTCACAGCTATTGTTTGTCTTTCTGAAGTTAATTGCATTTTAAGGGTGCTTCTGCCCCACCTGTCACACCAGAGGCAGAATTAGAAACTGCCAGGAATGACTTCATGCAACAAAGTGGCATGAAGGTACCATCATCTATATTTGATACAGAATCAAATAAAGCTCTGAGGAATTAGAGACAAAGGTAAGCTACAGGCCTAAATGTTTGAAGTTCAACTTCTGCATCAAGATCAAAAGAGGCTTATTCTCCCCTGTAGATCTGAGGCATTTAATCTCATGGCTGCCACTTCAGAGGCTTCCTGTTGGACAGGGTATAAGGTCAGCTGTGAAGAGTTGATGTCAAATTTGGGATTTACTGAGACAGGGATGGACACTGATGGAGTGTAAATGATGTGCAGTGTGAACACATGGCCTGGTCCTAATGGGGTGGGTAGAGCCCTCCCTCTTTAGCCATCCTCACGCATTAAATGGTCACCATCAACTTTGCAGCTGGAACCAAATTCAGAGGGGAGTTCAGAGTTCATTTTGGCACTGGATTAACAGTGAAACTTGTCTGTTCTCAGATTTTTAACCAAAGCAGAGGTGGGTTAAATCTAACAATTTCAATGAAGTATTTTTCATTAATGACACATTAAGGTTAAGACTTTAAAATCTCTCACTACATGGTGGAGATCGTGCTATCACCCAGCATGAACGTGGCCTTCTCTCCTGAAGGGAATGGAAATTATTAAACTCAGCGCAGGTTTAGCGAGTTGCAGCATGGAAAGAGAGACGCTCTGACTCATCTACTCTGCAAACAACCGCATGAGACTGCAGTTTCACTTTTTGATGTGGTCTCGTTACAGAAGTGTACGCCAGCTGAATTATCACGATGAGATACTATTCCTTCCACCTGGCTAAGCACTCGGTAATTTTACTTGAGGTTCTGGGGGAGGAGAGAGCTGAAGCTGCTTCAGTGGGCGTCGTACCCACAGTTCAAGCAATAATTCAGTCCTTTGTGCCTTCAGGGAGGAGCTGAGCTCTTCCACCCACTCTCTCTATCCTCCTCATGGGGGAGAAAAGGGAGGTGCATGCAGAAAGGACTAGGTCTTGTCCTCTGAGGTCCACACACATAAGAAACCGTTCAAGGAGACTGTGGTGAAATACGGAGGACTCTGCTGTCTATATGCCAGACACGGTTTGTTATGTAAAATGTTTGGTGAGATTAGAGCACACTCCTGTGTTTTATCAAAACAATGTAATGAGAGAAGAGGGAGAAGCTCTCTGATACACAGTTCCTCCCTCGGTATCAGACGGACCTTCTTCTCCCTTACTGCGAGCGTCTGTAGATCACTGTGCACTGCCACTGCTATGATTTGGGAGTGCTTTTAATTACAAAGTATGTCCAGTATGCAGTTACAAATGATATTAATTTTGGCATCTTTTTTTAGCTATGCCAAGAAGCAACTAATGACAGTCACTGGGCTCTGCCTACTGAGCACCTCCCCTGTTCTGTGGTCTCTAGCCCTGGTGGGAGGGGATGCAGCATATACTCATACGGAAAAGAGTATTTTTCCCTTTAACATTCACTGGTCCTTAAGTAAAACTTCACCTGGAATTTTCCTTGGACGGGGGACTTCTGGACAAAAAATACCTCATGGAAAAGTTTGTCATCAATGTTCCCAGTGTTTGTAACTCTCCTCTTCACAGATAAATGCCACTAGGAAACTGATGAGATGCTGTTGGGCTCAAGGTGATCAAAAATTCGCTGTTTCACATAAATTAAAGTGACTGGGAGGTTTTCGACTGAGGCAGCCTGATCAATTGCAAGTGTACAACTCCAAGTCTGAAGATAAAATAAGAATTCTTGGCTGTGTAATCTCACTCCTCTTCTGAATTTTAAATGTTCATTCCTAAATGTTAGTTTCTCCTACGAGGAGAAACACCATCACATAAATAAAACCACCAAATAACTCTGTGAAAGTCTGAGTCCTGCACTAACAAATATTTGGCTACTAGGTCCTTTTATCTCCCACTTAATGGGAGATAACAGGTCCTGTTCAATGGGAGCCTGACCGTGCTCCCATTTAAAAGGAGTTAAGTTCTTCCTTATTCTATATTGCATAACACAAATACAACACCCCAAAATAGGGACAGATCATTTGGTTGAAGGACACATGAAAGCTTTGTCTTTGATGAGGAGCTAATTGCCTGAAATGAAAAGCAGCACTTCTTGGGCGGAGCATGCCAGAAGTAAGGCAAAGTTTACTGTGGATTAAGCTGCTTGGTTAAAATCCGTCTAGGTGAATGCTCTTGCCCTGTGATGAAGCGTGAAGTCATTTACACCTTTTTACCTCGTGTTTTGCTGAGTAGGAGTGTGTATGCATGAGTAGTTACCATGGAATAAATGACATGCTGCAAATTCACACTGTCAATGAATTTCTTCATGTGCCCATGCTCTTAGACAGGTGAACACCCTGTTTCTGGATGGTGGGTGAGGAGAGGGGTGAGGAAGATACGCTGTCAAAACAAAGCTGCTTCTGTGCGTATGTAGCAGGAAAATCAAATGGCTGAGAAACCTCAGGTCCACGAATGGTGTGCCTGCAGGCTTCCCCGGGGTCCTGGCCATCTCAGGCTGACTCAAGGGCAGCACACCAGGTCTGCCCTGGAGAACTGCAAGGGAAAGGGACCATCGGCAGAAACAGGAGCTGGAGTGTTCAAGGTGGCATCTTCAACTCAGGTGTCAACAGCCCAATTAAAATTGGTAGGCACTCAACCCCCTTCTGCAGGGTTTAGTAGCTGCAAAAAGGAGAACAAGAGAAAAGATTACTGCTTGGTTCTGCAGGATCAGGTGGGAAAATTTCATGGAGGAAGAAAAGAGATGAGCTTGCTTCAGTGCTCATTGTATGCTTGGGATTGTAGAGATGAGCATGCCCCGAATCTTTGGCCCAGGAAGCCTTTCTTTGCTTCCTGCACTCACTTTGGGCTTGGCTGTGCTATGCCTAGGTGGTATTATCACATATTCCATCACTGGATTTTTCAGCTTAATATTGCTGCTTAATTTTCCTCCAGGAGCCTTCAGAGGTCTTTATTTTTCTTCAGTCTCCCTGGTGGAAAGGAGGCAGGTGGCCACACTTCCATTCAGGTTGGGATGAGCAAGCCCAGCGATGGCGAGATGTGCAAGGGGCCGAGGAGGCTGGAAAGCTTCTCCTGGGCATGGGAGCTGCCGGCATCACCCGCTGCACCGCTGCCCTCTCCAGCTTTTTGTAGCCACTGTCACAGATAACGAAGTAAATTGTTTGTTAGGGGTTTTTTTTAAGTTACCGTCTTTGGGTAACATTAAGTACTGAGGTTAGTGCTGGGTGCTAAAATACTCTCCCAGTTCTGGAGTTCTTTCACAGGGGCTCAGATAAGGTGGGGGAGCTGCTCGCGCTCGGCGCCGATTGGCGAGCGAGCCGATGTAAACTACGCGGCTTAACCACAGGGGCCTGTTTTCTTTCTGCACCGGAAACACCTGCCAAAAAGGCTACGCTCACTCGGGCTGTACGAAGAAAAACCCCAAATGAAACTTCCAGCCCTACAGCAACAGGTCAGGGAGTGACACTTGGTACACCGGTTTAAACTCAAGGCAGCTCACTGGGTCGTTTCACCAGGTGCATGGCAAAGACAAGGGCGAAATGTGTTTTTCTCAAGGGGCTGTGCACTGACAGCTCACTGGGAGGTGCACTTCGCAAAAGAATTTGGAAAAAATAAATTGCAACAGAACTACCGTGTCTGATTCGTATCCAATACCGCAAGGCACTGGCGATGTAGCTGCTGGCCCCAGCGTGGAGGCATGGTGCTGCGGTCCAGCTGGTCCAGGGCATGTGTGAGCAGCTCTTCCCTGAGCACCAGAGGCCATCGACCAGATGGTGTGTGCTGGGTCTGCTGGGATCACCCCGGTCCTCCAGCAATACAGAGGCTGCAGCCCTGTCCTGGGGTGGCCTGGACCCTCTGTGCCCCAAAAAGGGGTACCATGTCCTCTGCCGAAACGGTGACCTTGCATTTCCGCAGTTTGAAGGGATCGCTTGGTAGTGCTTCATGAGGAGGAGCAGTTGGCTGCTCTTGTCCCTTCTGAACTCTTTGACATCTGATTTGCATGGCAAAAGCCTCGGGCAGGTCACAGCCAAGCGCAAGAACACCCAAGCCCTGCACCTGCGCCCAGTGTAGTGCAGCTGGCAGAGAAGGGGCAGCCTGGAACTGCCCCTGGAACTGCCTGGTCCGAGAAGCAGTTAAATGTTTTTTGCCTCCTCGTCCTCCTTTCGGCAGCTACCCACAATTCACTGTTTGTGCCCCGCTCATCGGCATTTCTCCTCCGACAAAATGGAGACTTGCCAAGCTGGGGCACATTTAAATGTCAAGATCTGGGAAAAAGTCAGCCTGTCTCTTTTAAACTTTGCTAAAATGGGCCCAGCAAAAGCACAGGCAGCTTTTGGCAAGTTGCCTAAAGCTGGTACATTTCCCGTGCGTACTGTTTGCCCAAGAAGTGAGTCTAAGTTCCAGCACCAGGAACCCTGGTGTGGACAATATCTCTGGCCCATGAAAGCTACCGCTTGAGTCTTGCAAGCCCATCTGGGTCTGACAGCTCTTTACACTCCAAGTGTCATCTCCTACCCATGCCTCTGGGTGGGTGCATGGGTGCACAAATGCATGGATGAACACATGCGTGAGTGTATGGATGGGTGCACAGTTGGATATTGGTCTGCAGTGCACGCATCCCACCGGTTCCTTCCTGACCATGACAGCAGCAGGTGACCTGCATGACTGCAGCAGGGTCTGCAGTGCTGTGCACTGCCACTTGGTCTCACCCCCAGTTCCCTTCAGGTGTCTGTACCACTGACCACAGTTAACAAGTCTTGCAGAAAATGAAGGCTCTGAGGCCTCAGCATGCTTAAAGCTGGAGGACAGCATCAGCTTACAAGCTGCCTTCTGTGGTTTAGCCAAGCCAGCAGCTAACCACCACCAGGTCACTCGCTCACATCCTCCCCCTGGGTGAGGTGGAGGAAAAAATATAACAAAAGGCCTGAGAGTCAAGATAAGAACAGGGAGGGACCACTCACCAACCAAAACAGACTCGTCTTGGGAAGAAATTAATTTAATTTGTTAACGGCTCATTCAGAGAGGATAATAAGAAACAAGGCCAGATCTTAAAACCACCATCCCCCTACCTCTCCCTTCTCCCCAGCTCTACCTCCTTCCCCAGCGGTGCAAGGGGATGGGGAATGGGGGGGGTTGCAGGTCAGTTTGTCACACAATGTTTCTGCCTCTCCTTTCTTAAGGAGGAGGACTCCTTAGACTCTTTTCCCCTGCTCCAGTGGATCCTCTCCTCACAGGACAGTCCTCAGACTTCTCCAACATGAGTCCTTCCCGCAGGATGCAATTCTTACCCATCAGATTGCTCCAGCACGGGTTTCTTCCCTGCAGAGTCACAGCTTCTTAGGGAGCTGCCACTTGCTCTGGTGTGGGGTTCTCCACCGGCTTTGAATGCCTCTCCATCTCATCGTCAGCCTCTAGCAGCAAAAGGAGACCATTCTCTATGACCTCCTTCAGGCACAGGCATCTCTGCTCCAGTGTGGGCTTCTCCACGGGCTGGAGGTGGATCTCTGCTCCACCATTAAACTCCATGGGCTGCAGGGGGGCTGCCTGCCGTCTCACCACGGGCTGCGAGGGAATCTCGGCTCCGGCACAGCTCCTCCCACTCCATTTCGCTGACCTGGTGTCTGTGCAGTTGTTGCTCTCAGGCGCGACGAACCTCGGCAGTCCCAGCAAGATGGACTCTGCCCAGCGGGCACTCCAAGAGCAGGGTGCTTTGGAGCTCTCCAAGCCGTACTGCTGCAGCCATTTCCAGCTAGTAGCGGCAGCCCAGCATGGGCAGCCGCCCCCCTGGGAGGCCAAGGGTAGCCCGGCTCCTCCCCCCTCTCTTCTGTGTGGGTCCAGCCTGATTTGGGCTCCTTTGCTTCCATCTTAAATAGGGCATTTGCAGAGGCACTGACTGGCTCAGTCCTGGCCTGAGGGGATGGGGGGGTCTGACCTGGCTAGTAGCCGATCTGATCGGTTTTGGAGCTGGGGAAGCTTTTTCACAGGGGCCTTTTCCACAATCCCTCCTGTGCTGCCAAAACCCCATCACATAAATGCAGCACATTCAGCTTTTCATAGCTACTTGCAGGGGCCACTTCCGCAGCCCCTCCCATAAACCCAACACACTGCCATATCCTGAGCAGCTCACACTGCCACTTTTTGTGAGCACCACCAGGGCAGGGGTCTCAGGACATGGTGGATGTGTCCTCCTAAACGTCTTTTAGCATTTTGGTTTGTAGTAGTGGACTTTTGTGAATCTATCAAAGTATGCCAAAAGGGTGCAGTCTGGGCCCCGGCCAAACCCACTTTGTGAAGTGTGTGGTGAGGGCCAGAACGCTTCTGGAAGAACTAGCCTTTGGCAATCATCTCATGTCCAGGCATGGAAAAGACTAGAGATCAGCTGAGGGTTTAAAACTTAAAATATCCATTGAAATAAAAAATATTTTCCTTAAGGAGAAAAAAAAAAAAAACAAAAAAGAAAAAGAAAAAGAAAAAGAAAAAGAAGAAGAAAAGAAAAAGGAAAAAGGAAAGGAAAAGGAAAAGGAAAAGAAAAAGAAAAAGAAAAAGAAAAAGAAAAAGAAAAAGAAAAAGAAAAAGAAAAAGAAAAAAGAAAAAGAAAAAAGAAAAAGAAAAGAAAAAGAAAGAAAAGAAAAAGAAAAAGAAAAAGAAAAAGAAAAAGAAAAGAAAAAAAAAGAAAAAGAAAAAGAAAAAGAAAAAGAAAAAGAAAGCCACAGAAATGCTCTGACCCTACCGTGACCTCAGTGGCAGAAAGATAGCCATGTCCATACATTCAGATTTGGAGGCAATGCTATAACAGGAAAAAAATGCTCGAGTGGGTTGCTGGAGCTCTACAGATGACATGCATTTGCCTCTGCTCCTCCCACCCTTGTGAAAGTTCACCATATTGTTGGATTTCCCTCAGCCATTGCTCACAGGGTATACTGGTAACTAATATTATATGTGCTGACTTATTCTATTGCATGACCAACAATGCATTTTCAGTAAAATCTCTGTGATTTTTTGCTGGTTTAACCCCCTAAAGGCTTTAATTTCAAAGGTTAGTAGTGAGCAAAACTGTCCAACATTCTGTAGCATGAGGATGTGAGAGCTCACACTGCCAAATAACTTGGGGATGAGAGAGAGGATGGGGTGTGCCATGAAGTGACTGAGCAGCTAATGCTACAGCGTGCTGTTGCGAAAGCCAAGCTGAGATGCAAGACTTGGCTCCAAGACTAATCTAGTCTTAAGGTAAATCTGAGTTTCTGAAGGAACAAGGGCAATGTGCCAGGAATAGAGAGCTGGGTAAATCTAAATGAGTGGCTTGCACTGGATATTGGGGTCCAGGCTACATAACACTGTTGGGATTTGTGGCTAAGAGTATTAGATATCTTTACAAATATTCATGCAGAATGTTGTGCAAAATAACACAAAGGCTTCAATAATTTAAGGTCTGATTTCTCCAACTTGTAGGATATGGTGTCTAAAGCTTGATCTCCATAGGCATTTTGTGTGCTACCTCCAGTCTTCGTAATAGTTTTACCTTGAATTTTGAGGATCAATTTTACATCTGATTTTGCCCTGCTCCGCTACAGACTGGAAAGCCGAAACGAGTATCTATCAGTAAAGTATCTACCTGCATCTGTCTTGTCACGTTGACAGGGTAAAACAAGGTTAAATTTGTCCAAGTTGTCAAATGATTACCCTCCATTAGGAAGTGGCTGCATTTCAGTGCTGTTGCACCCCATGGATTACAGAATTTTTAAGATGTGATGCAAAGCTTCACCCCTGTGACATGCACAATGCTTAGCAACCCAGCAGGGAAAGCTCCTTGGAAATTTTAACAACACATCAGTTAAATTGATCTAATTTCCTTTCCTTTGCCTGGCTTTGTTATCCAGGAGCTGTTGCTGCAGTAACTTAGCCTTGGGATATGCAGCAATTAAAACTATGGGTGGTTGCACTGTAGGAAGGCAGTGCCTCAGGAAGACTACTTCACAAAGGTGTTTTAGGACGTAATTTGATGAAAATATTTTGGCAAAAGAACCAACCTATGCCATTTTCTTACTTGGACTCAGCTGGGTCAGTACAGCTTTTTGTAGATCTACATGATAAAGTTAATCCGATTATTTTTAATCTACATTTGTTTCTATATTTGCTTCAGGTTTAGCCAAGCAAAGTGAGTTTAGCCAAGCTGAAGGAGATGGCACAGAGAAGGAACCAACAGTGGTGAATGAGAAAGGGATTATTGTAAGCTGGTACTGCAGCTGAGAAAACACTTGTGAACCTGTAGGTGCAGCACAGCCTGAAGCATTTGCTCAGGAGCGCTTTTCCCTGTTGGGAGAAAAGTAACCATTGCCATTTAGAACTGCTTACATTGTGGGACAGCTGCTTTGCACAGTGACATTCAGCCAACTTTTGAGAGTTCCTCCTCCATGCCGTTCTTCCCTGCTTGCTTGGCATCACAGAGATCATCACCGGGGGCACCCAGAGAGACTTTCCTGACTTTAAGTCGGCTATAGTGAGCTCTACATCCTTTCTCGTCCCATTTCTTAGGTGAAATGTAATTACATCAATATGGAGAGGCAGCATATTTCTATCTTAGAGATTCTTAGTGTGAAGTCATCACTGTTACTACCATGAATACCCTGGTTTCTATCTGAGACAGGCCAGCATCCCCTTCCCTCTCGGAAAATTAAGAGGCAGTAAAATGAGAGCGTTTACCATCATTGTAGCTAAAAGCACTCTTCCTGCAACCTTGAAAAGAAGGCTTGGATTTTTAACAGAGACCCACTGAGTACGAATGGAATCAACTTTCAACTGCACGTCTGAGGACAGCCTCACGGTTGCTATTCCCTATACTACCTTGGTTACTGCAGCCTGCTACACTTCTGTGATTTACATTAGCGCTTTTCTGGTAGCACAAGAGACAGTAAACAGGTCCTCCAGACACTTTCCTCCAACCTGTCACTGCCACATGCCCCGCTCTCAGGATGAAAAAGCAGTCCACGTGTGATCACACAGCATAAAGCTGAGCAGTCACGCCTGCTGACACCTGGACCTGTGCAGTCAGTTCTCATCATTATGCACAAAACGGAATTCTCTGTCTCTAACAACTCCCTTTTCCCTTGAGTAAAACCCAAGAACCCTTTTGCATTCTACAACAAACCAAATCTTCCCCCTCACTCCTGAAGCAAACCTTTCTCTGCCTCTCCGCAATAACCAAAGCTGGTGAGCCAAACTCTTCCTTCTCTCTCACCCTGCCTGAGACCTCTGCTTCCTCTGGCACACCTTTCATGTGGATTATTTAACTAAAATGATTACATTGCAGTCAGAGAGGGAGGTCTAGCCACTCTGACATACCACTTCACATTCACAAATATGAGCAAGATGACTGGATCTCAGCGTCAGCATCACAGTGTGCTAATTCTGCAACAGCTTGTAGTAAAGCTGTAGAAGGGGAGCTACCAAATGTATGCTAGGGAATTATCAGATTGTTATCTACTACCACAACTCTGTTTTCACAGCATGCTCTGTATGGAGAGCAGAGCAAGAATTTTCTGTAACGATCATCTTGGAAACTAGGAGTGCAGTATGATGCTGGCTGTTTTGTGTACACCTAGTTGTCATCTCCTTAGCTCCTGTGATGCACTGCAGAGGATGCTATTACTTCAAACACCTTCATTATGAAAGATGACACTCAACCTTCTTACTATCCTGCTTTTCAGGTACTAGTTTATTAATTTGTATTAAGAGCCTTTAACAAGGGCTCTGATTGCAGAATGAGGGTTATTTTTGCCAGCTATCTCTGCTACAAAGGATCCTTCCAAACAAGCAGGGTCATCTTGAAGTGTTGGCCACGTTTCAATTAAAGGCTACTTTTGGTCAGTATCTACATTTGATACATGCTTGGAAGAGGGAGTCAGTGAAGGATCCTAAGAATCATCTAGGTAAGGATAATGAGACTGCAGCAGCAACAGCTGCTATGGAACTGCAACTTGGACAACAGGTTCAACTTCCTTGCTGGTGTCACATCCAGTTAGCAGCTAAATCCCTCCACACTCACAGCTTCAAGTCACCCACCGTCAGTTAGCTTTACTTTTCATTCCATTAGACAACAGAAAGGATGTATACTTTTCTCAAGTTGTCATCATCACTGTGATCAATAGCCTTTGGCCAGGTGTAACAGAAAGACTACAGAAGTTCTTGAAAGAAAATGTCATTTAATGTAAGATTACATAAGGTCAAAATACAATCAGAACAAACATGCTGAATAGCATGCACACTGATCCACAAGTCACAGCAGTTTTAAAACCATGACACTCCATTCTCAAGACCATCCCAAATGGGGAAAAAAAATCTACCTGGTACTAGTTACTCCCCTTCTCTGTAACTTTACAGAGCACAGAAACTTTAGTCTGTATAAAGTATAGTTTCTACATGGCAGAAGATACCCCTTACTATGGAAGTCTAACAGATGATAGATGTAACTGTATCTTCTGCAGGATCTTCACCACCACCACCTTGCTATTCTGTTAATAGCTTCATTAGAATACCCATGAGATACTGCTGTTACAACAGTCCCCACCAGAAGGAATGCACACCATACGGTTTGGAGGAAGTCCAGCAAGCCAAGAGCACGGCGGAAGACAGTTAAGAATCCCTCTTTGTCACAGCCAGACTGTCTGAGTGCACAAATAGAGGGCCCTCTCCCTGTGGCCGTGCTGCCACATAGGTACGGAGAGCTTCAACAGGACATACCCACATCTCTTTAGATAATCTCAGTTGGATCAAAAACCTCTCCTGGCCCATATGTGATGTATGCAAACAAAGGTTTGCACCTCCTTCAGTCAGCTGGAGGTCACTCCAGTACAGGAGCTCTGGCTGCACTGTACTTTGGTGATTTGCCACCATCTCTTCTATACGGAGTGCCCCAAAAAAAGCTACAGTAAACATGGCACGGGAACAGTACACACTCATAAGGAGAGCTACACACAGATTCCAGAGTCCCCAGGAGAGATCTTAAAACTTCAATAGTTTACAGGAGAGTATTATCATTTGAAGAGGCAGTCCTACGTTTCAGCCTTGATGTCATGTGACAGATAACAGGGTCTCGAAGAGGATCAGGATGATCTGCCATCCTAGAGATAAAGGACAGTCCTTCCACATACATTATTATTTTCATTTGGAGGTAGATTCTGGGAACTCCTGACCACCAAGAAGTCTCTCACTGATCCACTGGATTGGCCAGACGGAGACAGACCCATGCCTTCTCTAAAGGCAAGGGAAATTCTTCAGGCCCTCATGGTAGACCTGCCATAGGCAGCTATCTCTTGAGTCCTCAGTATTAGCAGGGCCTTCAGGGGCCAAGGGCCCAAGGGATGCTTTTCAGGAACTTGGCCAAATTCATCTGTTGAAAGAAACCCACATTAGCAATGGCAAACAAGGCAGTCTCATGACAATAAGCAGACAAAAGCGTTGCCTCCTTTCAACACACTTCAGCTTTTACATGAGTCTCTCTGAAAAAAGCCCATCCCTTGCATTCGCACCTGCACAGTGTCCAACAGTGAGAGCACAGGAGACAGATTAAATTGGTTAAGAAAGCCTAAAACCCCCGTATTTTTCTCTTTAAAACAACACCTCAAACCTGGTGGCAGAGTCAGCACACTAAAACAAGGCTTCTGCAACCCTGGACCTCCATTAAGAGCAATAGGGGTTGAGAGTAAAGTCATGCACTAGCAATACATTCAGCAGTGCACACAGGCCCCAGAAGGCTCCCAGCACAGGGGTCAGACCCCATAGATGAAGCTGTCAAGCCTCCATCCACCCCCCTCCCCGGGGACCACACTCACCAGCTCTTCCCTCATTGCCAGCCTCCACTCTACTGCGACCCCACGATCCGGCGCGGCGACCCAGGCCACACGACAGCCACCCCATACCGGGCTCCCGCCGCAGGAGCGCCAGCAGCGCCCAGAAAGGTGAAGGGGCGGTGGGCATCTCGATCTCACCGCTCTGCATCGCCAGCACCACCACCCACCCGGCAAGACACGCGAAGCAACAGCACCACAGCGCCGCGTCCCTGCTGCCCTTTTATAGCCCGGCCGTTCCTTCCAACCAATCGGAACGTCCCGCCCCCGCCCTCTCCCCTCTCTTACCCAATCGCGGACCGAGCCACGAGGCTCTGCGCCCCGCCCCGCCCGGCGGCGGAGCCCGTGCCCGAGGGACGGGAGCGGGGGCGGCCGGGCAGCTTTAGGGGAGTCTCTCCCGTTCTGCCTCTTACGCGGGGGCCGCCCACGGGCCTGGGCGGGAAACGCCTGCAAGATGGGGTTTCACAGCTCGGAGCTAAACGGCCCGTTATCGCCTTGATTGTGCTGTAATGAAGGAGGAGCTGGCGTGGCAGAGAACGTGCCCGCGCCCATGTCCCCCGCTGTGTGGCTTAACCTCCTTGGCTCCGTCCGTGTTCTCTTCCCCCAGCCTCAAACCCGCACCGTTTTGTTAGCAAAGCGAGACAACCCGCAGCAGGTAGAGGTGCAAACACGGTGTAGGACCGGATAAGGGCTAGGAATAACGGCCAAATCTTGAGGGAGAGGAAGCTCCCGGGGGGAGCCGTCGCTGGAGTCCCTTGTGCAGCTTTGTTGGAAGTCAGACCAGGCTGGGTCTAAGGGTCCCAGCGAGCAGCTGTGCCCTGTGCGGCCCTCAGGGCAGCGGCTACCCTCTCCCCAGAGCAAGCGGGCTCTGTGAAGGCACCCCAAAGGAGATCAGGACGCACGGGAAAACTCTAAATGAGAAACTGAAACTTGAAGATTGTCAGTGAAGCCCATTTGGTTATTTTGTCTTGGGTTTCAACAGTGATACCTGCTGTGGAAGAGCGTTTATCTCACTGAACCGTGCATAAAGCATCTATGTGCACTATCTGTAATTAACGGCAAAGGATGACTGATGAGTAATTCAGAACGGACTCAGCTGCCCTGAGCTACCCTCTGCAGAAGCTTTCTGGACACCTTGTCTTGGAGAGCTCGGGAGAACAATGGGCAGATAACACAAGTACTTTTCTCTCCTTCTAACTTTATCAGCAAACCCATCCATATTTCAGGTTTCAGGAGAAAACAGTGCAAGAAACGTCTGTAAGTTTCGGGCCCTTCCGCTCACGGGCCAGGCCCGCCTTCTCGCCCTCTTCTCGGCGGCGCCGCCGCTCGCTAATGGCCGCTTCGCACCCGCCGCCGCGCTGGGAGGGGCCCGGGCCGGGCAAGCACGGGACCGCTTCCAGCCGGTAGCCAAGGGCAGCGCTCCGGATCCCCGGGAATGCTCCGCGTACCCAATCGGAGGGCGCTGCGAGCGGCTCCGCGGCTATAAAAGAAGCGGTGCAGGAGGGCTGTAAGCGCC
The DNA here is from genome assembly GCF_009769465.1 of Tauraco erythrolophus. Taxonomy (NCBI): domain Eukaryota; kingdom Metazoa; phylum Chordata; class Aves; order Musophagiformes; family Musophagidae; genus Tauraco; species Tauraco erythrolophus. The sequence goes on from NC_141469.1 coordinate 47,400,322, forward strand.
TTCGTGCTGCGCAGGTTCGGGGGGAAGGAGCGCTCGTCCTTCGGCCATGTCCTGCAGCGCCCGCGCTCCGGCCGGGCCTGCTGCTGCGCCGTTCTGGGAGATGCTGGAGCTGCTGGCCCGAGAGCCGGGCATGGAGTGGCTGGAGCTGGACCTTGCTGGACAAGCGGCCACCTCGCATCGCAGCCGAGGAGCAGCGTGTAGGACCGAGGCAGTGGCGCATCCCGGCGGCTCCCGGCAGTGCGGAGAACACGGCGCGGCGGCGGCCGGTAAGTGCGGACCGTGCTCTGTGGCGGGGCCGCCAGCATGTGTGGCGGCTGGGCACTTGCACCCTGAAGCCGGGGTCTGGGTTCTGGCTCGGGGGTGGCCGGGCAAGCGGATCGCTGGTGGCCGTGGCCCCTACCGGGCAGCAGTGTCTTAGTTTTGCTCGAGTTCTTGCATGAGGCTGGAGCTTTTGGAGGCTTCGAGGGAGTTCCCCTTCCTGGGTTGGGAAACGTATTGCCTTCTGGCGGGGGTGTCCTGTGTGCCCTGTGCAATAGTGATTTTTGTAAGCCACACCGGGAAACCTTGGGTTTAAAATGGAGTTTTGTTTTTCTTCTCGGTTACTACTGCACAAACTTATAAATTCACAGAGTGTTAACAGATCTAGAGCTTGAAATGGGCCTGGGATGTTGCTTTTTGTTTTCCATTTGAAAAAACATCCCTGCTCTTCAACAGCTCTGAGTGTAGCTGTGTGTGAATTGTCTTTAATCGGACAGACCAGCAGAGCGTTGGCTAGGGCTGTATTGCACTGAGGAATGCTGTCTTTGTTGCTGTTTAAGTGGCATGCTTGTTGCCGTTGTCAGCATGTGCTAATGTGGTTCCTCTCTTGTAGGAAGGGAATTTAGTTGTCCTCGGAAACATGCTTTGGGACCTTGGCCTCTGAAGACTTTGTTGTTACTGGAGTGCTCAGGGGACAGTAGGCTTTGGCAAGCCTACCTCGAAGGACTGAAGAAATTCCTTGTCTATAGGAAGAGCATGGGAATGCCTGCAGCCTGGCCAATTCCAGAGGAGCAAGTTAGAGGGTTTTTGGCTGCGGAATCTCTTTATTCATCCTCAAAGACGTTGTTGTATGTGGCAGCACTGTCTTATTTATCAAAATTGACTGGCAACCGCGATCCTCTGGAAGATCCTATAACCTGTTGCATGGTGGTAGGGTTGAAACGTCAAGTGGGCATCCTGAGGGATAAATATTTGCCTATAACAATTGAGGTGTTGCGATCTCTCTTAGGAGCTCTGGAGTCTGTATGCATCACTCATTATGAATGCTTACTGTTTCGTGCATTATTTACTGTAGCTTTTTTTGGGGCACTTCGGATAGGAGAGATGGTGGCAAAGCACCATAATGTACTGCAGCCTGAGCTGCTGTACCTGAGTGATCTCCAGCTGATGGAGGGGAGAGTGGTGTTTTATCTGCATCACTCTCCTGTGAGTCAGGAGAGACATGTCATCAGCCTGGGGCTATCTGGAGAGCCATGGGTGTGCCCTGTTCTGGCCCTCCAAAGCTATGTGACAGTTCGTTCCCAGCTGGAGGGGCCACTCTTTGTGCACTCAGACAATAGGACTGTAACAAAGAGGGAGTTCCTGACCGTTCTTCGATGGGCCCTGCGGCTGCTGGGGCTGTGCCCGGAGCAGTATGGTGTGCATTCCTTCTGGCTGGGGACTGCTGTCACTGCTGTGCGCTGTGGGTATCCTGAGGAAGACGTCACTCGCCTGGCAAGATGGCCCTGTATGATCCCAGAGAGATCATAGCCATGGACACCAACAGGAAAATAGAAGCTAATGAATTTCCTTCTTTCTGTAGAGTCGACTTTTAACTATATATTTTCTAGTCTGTGGCAGTAATTTGGTGTTAATACCTGTAATGAATTTTCTGCCCCAACAGTGGGAAGATCTCTGAAGTTCACTCACTGTTGCTGCTTGTGCTGTCTGTAGTGTTGAGGATGGGGGAGTGTCAAACCTGCTGTGCATGGACCTTGTCTGTCTGTCTTGACAAAGCAAGCCTGCAGACTGTTTTATCTCCTATAGTGTGAGTTAATAAATGTTTAATTTTTAAAAACAGTTTCTGCCTATTAGTAGTATTGTTGCTCTTTACCCAGAAGAAATTGTAGTCTTGGCTTTGAGAGCAATGAGTGACAAGCAGACTCTCAAGTTTTGAAGGAAAACTGTTGAGGCTTTTAGGTAATCATTGTAGAACAGGAGCTATTTAAATTATAGTATCTTTTGGCATAGCTGTACCATTGTTAACACTAACATATGTCACTAAGGTCAAAAGGGGTATATAAGCTATGTTATTAGCCCACTAACAAACACCAAAGGATGAGCTTTTTAAAACATTGACATTTGCAAGATGTTCAAAGTGATACCTTGTACTGTTTAAATGGGGGACAGCAGCTTTGCTATACAGCAAACTCTGCCTTTGAAAGTATTTCATTTAATGCTCTAGACCCAATTCCCTCTGGGCATAATTAGCCTAATCAGTATTTCAAATAACAAAAATAGCACATGGTTCGCTTAACAGTTAATGATTTCCTTAGGATGTGATACTTGTTGTCCTTAATCAATCCACTCTTTTTTTTTCCCCCTGAATTTTAAGTTACTTTTTAAAATTGAGTTTTCAACCATAATCATAAAGTACAATGGCTCAAGTACTTCTAATTTTGTAATTATAGCACTTGTAGTACTTTGATACCATGTGGTGGAATATGTTTTTCACTGTATGGCTGGACTGGGAAGGGAGATGGTGAGTCATACAGTCCCCTGGCTGAAAACTGGTGAGCAAGCCTTTTGATCACCCTTATTACTATCACTGCTCCAAACCTGGACCATGATTATTGCTAAACAGGTTAGTTTTGTGTCTTACTCCACCTTATGCTCTTTTCTAACAAAACTATAGATTACAAAAGTGTGAGGGCTAGCTGAAATTTAATGCTGCCTTGATCTCCATGTGGATAATTAGCCACATTTCTGATGTTTTTGATTAGTGGAAATTAACACCATCTATGTAGGGCAGCAGCAATCTGCTACTCTTCACTGCAAGAATAGCATTGTGTTGACAATAACTACAGTGCAGCAAGACTTCTGTGGTTACAACCATATCTGAGGTCTTTGTTTTAACTGCAGTTCAGCTAAAAGCTGTCTTTTGTATTGTGTGGCTGTGTTCACTAGAAATGTTTGTTTGTATAGTAATTTCTGTTTCTGTGCATGAAATCTAAGTGTAAATAGAGCTAAGGTGATGCAAATGTAGCATCTGCCCAGGAACTTATTCTGAGGTGCCCACCAGCTGCTGCTGCTGATTAGGCTGAGCAGACACTTGGAATGTACCTGGATAAGGAGGCTTTGTGCTCTGTGGAAGCTTTGATGGATTTTTGCTGTCCCCTGTGTATGCGATGTGTCTGCTTGCTGGCTCGTGCTCTACCCAGGTGTGCCAGCTTCTAGTACTGTCTGTTGCCTTGCTGTGAAAGGTCTGTGTATTGAGCCTATGTGGTGTGGTTTTGGTAGTGGGAGCAGGAGGGACTGCAGAGGTGGCCCCTGTAGGAAGAGGCAAGGGACGGCCCAGTTCATATTTTTGTTTCCCAATACTCAAATATTTTAACTGGCAATAAATTTTTTTTTCCAAGTTGAGCCTGTTTTATCTGTGACAGTAAGTGATCTCCTCATCTTTAGCCTTCTATAGAAGTAGATCAAAGCAGCTGCACCAATGTTACAGACCTGGGAGGTGTCAAAAGGAATGCAGTACAAAACCAGCTCAGGGGATGTGCCTGGCCATCTAACTCCCTGCTAGGACCTTCCTGTTTAATTGATTTCAGCAGTAAATTGTGCTTCCCAAATGGGAAGACAGGAAAGCCTTGCAAATATTTTTAGTGTGTAAATGGATGTTCTAATAAGACAGGAATGGCTGTATTAATGGTAGCACTTTTAATATATGTGCTGTTTTTAAAGCTTAGAGGTAAGGCTGTCTTCTGAGGAACCCAACATTTGCCAAATAAATGCTATGATGATTGCTCTACAAAACTGGGAAAATGGATATGTCTTATCTGTAATTTCTATGTCTGTGTGATGTATGAAGCAGAAAAGAAAATTATGTTTGTGCTTATTTCTACCTACATTTTGTAGCTGTAGCCAGAGATTTTGGTCTCGTACCCCACTAAGTGGAAGTAAAATCTAGGAAGTAGCTGGAGAGATGATGAAGGATCAACTATAATTATCAACTTAACTGAGTTCTGATCCTAGCATTGAGAAGTGAAATTTGGTTTTAAGGAACAGCTGTCACAGAGGTAATTAGCTCTTTAAAAAGCCCTGTTTTGATAGGCTGGCATATTTTCAGATAACAGGGTTATAAATGCAGTGCTTGATCTATAATTACTTGTTGGAGCTATAGGTCTCCTTTTACATGGCAAATAAAACTGAGACAGTTGGGAAGTAAATGAGACCTGTTTTCTTCTGAATGTTAGGAGTTTCACATCTCACCAGCTCAGAATCCTAAAATGGTTATCTCTGTAACAAATTAATATTTGCAAGGTTTTTACATTTAGCTGTTTTAAAGATGCTGAATAGGAGCAGAAGGGGATATAAGGAGGGTTGTTTACTTTAATAAGCAAAATGGGGAATTATTTCAACTCACAATTCCTTCTTATAATGTTAATTAATATTTCACACATTTTTATCATGTTAAGGGTGAAAGGCTAAGCATGCTGACTTTAGAAAGAGCTAAATTACTCTATTATAATATAATAGTATAAATTACTACTGATCACTGTCTGCTGTGGAAATTCACTGTTATGTGGAGGTGCTGGTGAATCATTATTCCTGTGGAAGCTTGAACTCTTACAACTTCTACAATTTATAACTGTTGAATTTAATTGTACTCTTTCAAGAATAAAGAGGAAGTGATTGGTTGTATTTTTATAAAAAACCCCACAACTTTATTCGTACACCTGGTTGGTATGCATTTGATTCTGTTCTGATCGTGGTGCTTATATCAAATACATATTCCTTAGCATGACAGAAATAATGCTACCCATTATTTACTACCATACTAACTAATCAAGTATAAAGTATATGTTCTTATATAGCTAAAACTTTTGTTGTTGAAATTTACCTCACAGTTCATGTTCCTGAAATGGATGAAATTTGCAAGAAATGGCTTTTTTCATATCTACTGAAAATAAAGTAGGTAATTAAATCAGATATTTGTCAGGTTTCACACCAGGATCAATGAGTACTTCTTGCTTGTAGAATAAAAGCATCCCCTGCTAGTCTGACTAAGCAGCATTCACTGTCCTTGATAGAAAAGACTCAAGTCCAGAAAGCTAAGGATAAATAGGCAAATGCCTTTAAACCTCTTAGGGTTTATTTTCATTGGTTGTGCAGAGAATTATTCATGCTATAAAAAGGGCTGAGGAGACTTTTTAAGACAATCTGCAAGCAATTGTATCTCTCATGCCTTTGTTTCTCGTTGCAACGAGCACCTAGATGGGAAGTAACTATCAAAAGAAGACCTTTAAGATTGAGGGATTCCACTGATTTGAAATATGCCCCAAGTGCCTCTTGGGTAACCTAGAAGCTTTTGTCACCTTAACTTCTTCCTTCTACTTACTTAAGATATGTGTATCCATCAGTTGTGATGGTTACTTGTGCAGTGAAGAGACGTGATCATTCTACTCCATAGCAAGGAGGACACTGACCTCCTGTAGCAGCTCTAACAGCAGCACACTGGGCACAACATAGCTAACACTCTGTTACTGCACTCTGGCTTTCTGTTGAAAATGTTTCTTTTTGTATTCTTAAGTCATATGTTCTGGGTTGGGCCGGGAAAGGGTTAATTTTTTTTTTCTTTTTTTTTTCTTTTTTCGCGGGAAGCTGAAAGGGACACGGTTCAGGCAGCTGACCCAGCCTGGCCAATGGCTATTCTATACCATGTGGCGTCATGCTCAGGGTATATATTGGGGGAGCAGCCGGGGAAGGGGTTCGCTTCGGTGATCGGGAGCAGGCGGTGCGTTGCGTTTCGCGTGCGGTCGGTTCGTATTGTTTTCACGTTTGTACGTTCATAGTTGTTTACCCTGTTTTTTTTCCTTTTCCTGATATTTTTCTATTAAATCATCCTTATCCCAACCTACTGGTCTCGCCCCTCTCGTTCTGGTTTTTCTCCTCCCATCTCGCCGGAGGGAGGAGTTGAGCGAGCGGCAGCGTGGTAGCTCAGCTGCCGGCTGAGCTCAACCACGACATCATACCTCCTCAGGAGGTTTGTAATTGCTAGTGTTGCAGACTTGGAAGCTGCATAGGCATTGAAAGTACATTTATCTTAAGACAGCTAAAGGAAAAGCAATGCTTTTCAATCAAGATAAGTGAAGGGCTCTGTCTTACGTCTTGTGATGCCAGTTTGGCTAGAAGCATTAGTATGGTGCCTGATGTGCTAGTTGATGCTGGCTCATTGAATCATCTCTTCCAATGAGATGTCATAATGCGTTGCTATCTCATTCTGAGGCTGGCTGTGCATTCCCTGCAATATGTTGCTTAACCATACCAGCATCTTGTTTGCTGCTTATATTGCCTTGAAGTACTGGCAGAAGGGAAACAGAATAACATGTACCAAAAATCTGGTGATTTTTCCTTATGTATAGCTTCCTACCAAGGACAAATCAGTTATTCATCAGAGTCCAGACCTTGACTGTACCTCAGTCATTAATACCATCGTATTAGGAGCAGCTGTGTGAAATAGCAATGTAATATGCTGCTTTTTCTGGAGCCCAGGAGTAAAGCCAATATGGAATTTGTTGCTAAAATTGTTCCAAGTTCTAGCAATATTCTTATACTAACTCTTGAATACTAATTTGAGGAACTGGCTTTTGCATATTGATATACGTTTCCCAAAAGCTATAACTGCAGGGTGATTATAAGATAGTCTGTCTTCTCACAGTTCTGCTATAGCTCTAAGCTGTGCACTACCCCCTCTTGCCTTTCCTCCAACATATTGGTTCTGTTTCAGAATAAAACACCCTTCCTTAACCTAAGGGCAGCTGAGCAATTGGCAAAGATACTTCACAGCTGCCTGCCAATTGTTGGCAGGCAAGCAGCAAGTGTTTTCCAAAGCACACGAACCAACCAGGTATAATACGTGGTTATAGTAGCATTTTAATGTTAGAACACTTTTTTTTTGTCCCTTAGCAGCTTTTATACCTCATATCACCTTCCACAGAACTTGAAAAATAGCAGTTATTAAGCCTGTAAGATTCAGATCAGTGTTGTAGGCTAACACTTCTAGATGGCAAATCCTTTATCTTTATGGGCAAAAATAAGGGGGTGGTTTTTTTTTCAGCCTAGTTAACCAATGAAAAGGATGTTCCTTGGTGGTGACTCCCTATATTAACACTCGAACTTTTTCATTTGGAAGTACTAAGGCTTCATTTCAATGCATTTGGTGTGGGTTGAAAAGATGGAACCAGTATCTTGGCATTGGACAATTGCTTAGAATTTTGCAGATTAAAACCAACAATATGAATACAGCCTGCTTTAACTGATCTGCAGCCACTCTGCTTGGAGATGCTTAAGACAAGGGATGCTGTCTTCAGCTGAGATGGTGGTGCTTTGTCCCTGAGATCTAAATGATTCTGTTGTGCCAGAGTGAGCATAGTTGCAGAATTTTAATAGAACCGTGGGTTTACTACCATATTTTGCTCAAGAGGAAATTTGTTTTTGTTCAATTCCTAGAATAATGTAGCTTTGTTCATGCTAGGACATTCTAAAGAATGTCAGTACCCATGCACCGTAAGATGTTTTAGTAGCTAAAGCCATGATTTCTCAAAAGCTCTTTTCCCTTGAGTAGCTGCTGCTTGCCTTATCCTACAAGGAGGTTTGTTCAGGCATGCATGCATCGTGATAACTGAGAGTTGTGTCCTCCCCTGTGTAGTTGCTCTGATATTTTTAGAGTGGGCAACTCTGCAATATTTGTAAGCATGGAAAGTAGTTTGTTTGGTTTAAAAAAACCCGAACAAAACACCACCTTACTCCTGGAGTGGTTTGCCAAGGTGGGTATTTTGCACTCTGAATAAAGCAATATTTTTGTTTTGTTCCTCTAAATTCTGGGAACATGGAGAGATCATCTGGATAGGTATCTGTGATCAGATGGAGCAGAAACAGAATGCCAAATTTTGCAATATAAATGTTTGTTTAATGTCTTTTTCAAAGAGATTTCTACTACAATGTATGTAAAATTACATACAATACTGAGAAAGTAGCATGTACGAATGCTGTTTGAGCAGTTATCTTGCAATTGGAGTCCTGTGAATTCCTTGAAAACACAGTTAAAGTTTAGGTTGATATGTTATGGTCTGCTTTTTTTTTTTCCTTGTCTTCATCATCTTCTGGCATCCCTGTGTTAGTGCATAACATTTGACTTAGCTCTTAGTAGCTCTTAAACTCTGAGGACCTCAGATAAGAACACTGAGGTTTAGATGTACCATATTGTGTTGCAAAGTGGATGTGAGCTTATCAGGAAAGCATATGTTTTCAGGGGATGCTAGACCCTCTGTGCAGATAGATACACTTGTGAACATGATGCGTTTTGATAGTGTTTTAAAGGGATGTTCCCACCCCTCTTTCAATTTTGGAGGGAGTGAAACTTTAGTTTTGGGTTAGTATCTAAATTGTTGTCCTTCAGTCTTGCTTCTTCAGATATCGGTTTAATCTCATGTTTTTTGGTGGTGTGCATGCAAGCTGAAGGAGTTAATTTCTGAGGAACTTTGGAAGGCTTCCTTCTACTTGCAAAAGCTGAGGTAGTATGCTGTCTTCCATGGCTCAAGAGTGATCACAAAGTGGAAGATGCTTGAGTCTGTCTGCACCTTTGGAACAGGGTAGAAATATTCCTCTAATCCAGTTTGTTTTGGAGCATGAGGCTGCCTGTCAGAGCAAACCTGTGATCTGGAGCAGTGTCTAGACCCAAAGGCTGTCTTTGTGTAGAGCACAGATCCTGTGATCAGCCATTCAAAGGCACGATACAAAGCTGGAAATGATCCCAATGAGAAAGAGCTGTATATAAAATAGCTTTCTGATAGCTAAAATTATAAAATAGCTTTGTTCTTAACCCTGCCAGATACTGAATGCTTCTCAAGGACAGACAATGTACCAGTGAGCTTGCAAGAGTCCTGGTGAAAAGGATGAACATGCTGCATCTTAGATCACATTAAATAATACCGTACTTCTAGGGGCAAAAGGTTCTCTACTTCAGGTTCTGGGAGATGGTCAGCAGAGCTGCCCTGTGTTAAGTGGACCCAAATAAAATTGATGTTTGGAAAAACTCATAACTGTAACATGTAAATTAGGATTTCCCATCTCTGGAGAAAACGTGGTTAATATTTTACATTATCTCATGACCTGATGTGTGAATACTTCCTATGTATTTCCTATCTTCCCTGTGTACAACAGAGTGGAAGAAAATATGAATGAGTGTTGGTTTCAGGTGGTAGGAGATTTTGAGAGAAGTAAGGAGAAGCCAGTAGGGGGGTGAGAAAAAAAGAGGCAGAGAGAAACACGCTGCATCTAAATGAAGTGCTATATTCTCCTTCTCCAGAGCAGGCACAGAGAGGCTATTCTGCTGGCGAGAAGAGCTGTTGTTACTCGTGCTGTTAAGACTTCAGTCAGTCTAAGGAGAGAAGTCTGACTCTGAGAGTTAGTGTGCTGCTTGAACCCCATCACAAGATAATATTCTGTAGCAAATGCTGTGAAGAACGTGAACGCAACAGCTTCTGGGGAGAAAAATTGGCAGGAAGGCAAGTAGAAGCAGACTGTGAGACACTTCTTACAAATCGTGCTTGGAACCAATCTGTTCTTCTTTATTGTTCTCTGATGAAGGAATGGATTATAAATGATACAGCCGGCCTTGAGGCCTGTGATAATGCAGTATCTGTAGCTTTTTCCAGTTGGGGGGCATTAAAAACTCTTAATGCTTTTTATGCAAAAAAGGCTAAGAATCCATTTAAAAAAAAACTCAGAAAATGTACATGTCAACCTCAGCCTTAGAAGCAAATTAGTTTTTTAGGTAGGAGAGGAAATATTTGTTTAATTGAAATATCAAAATTTAAATAAATGTTTTTACACTTCTTTCCTGCTTTGCTTATAGTTTGGCTAAGATAAATATCTAAAGTTGACAGTTTTAATATGAAAGAGATCCCTCCCATGTCATCTCCACTTTGTCTGTCCTTAGAGTGCATGCAAACTCAAACTTCCCTTACATGGCAGTCCACTGAATTCAGTTTTTTTATCTTAGTCTTGATAACAGCATATGTGTTTGTCTACAACCATAAAAAGTTGCATGTCATGTGAGTGTTGTACAAGGTCAATGTACTGATGAATGGAACACTCTTGTCCCATTGAATGCAGCATGAACACTATGTTCTGCTCTGTTAATAGCGCATACCCGTTCTCAAGTCAAATGTTTGAACAAAGTATGTGGAAGCAGGCTGGATATTGTGCCATGGGCCTTATCCGCTCTCGGCATCAGCAGAAGTGGCCTGTGCTCTAAATATGGTTTGTGTCATACAGTTCTTGACAATGATATATATTTGGTCGCCCTGAAACTCTCTCGTGACTGGTCTCGTGTGTGGTAGGCAGACCCAAGAGCCAGATTCAGGCACTAAGCGGTTTATTTCTTCTGCTTATCTTTTTCTTTAAAAGAACATCTTGTCTCTGCTTGTCTTATTTCAAATGTAAGGCAAATAATCAGCGAAATTACTCGAAGTGGATTAAATTGCGATGTGATTTCTGTGGATAAACAAAAACCCTCTTGAATAGCTGGGTATATCGTAGGCTGCTGACAGGGCCATCTGCTGGCAGATGTGTTCTAACAAGTTAACTGAATTTTGCTGGGGACGAGTCTGGTTCTGGGAGAGGTTAATGGCTTTGATTCTAGCTTGCAAACACCCGTGACTCTTAAATTATCTTTGTAACTGTTTTGTACTTTAGATTAAGTCCTGACTTCGTAGCAGAACTTCTTACTGTAAAAATAGAGAACTGCTGAATTATAAAATTTAAAACTCCATTCAAATGTTAAATGGGATGTTTGATCTGGGAGCAGTATTGCCATACATTATGCCACAATTAAACTATATTCTGAGAAGCATGGGTTTGTAGATGAATCTCAGATAATGAACAACGATTATGTAATACTTGCTCTTCACACAAAATGTCTATATTAGGGACATTTGATTAAAATTACAGATCAGATGTCTTGTGAACAAAAGTAAAGAAGCCAAATTGTCTGACATACTAAGATTGTTAAATTTCTTGTATCTGTAATATTGAAAAGGTTTATTTTACAAGCACTGTGTAATCATGCAGCATCTCAAACATAACAAGCATATGTTTTGTATATGTGTGCTCATGTTTGGGCCGTGTGTATGTCCAATATGTGGCAGCTATTGGTTATATTTGATGACTAGAAATATGATAGATCATGACTGAGTGGTTACGTCTGAGAAACTTGTAAGAAAAATACCTGTGGTACTAGGAAACTAACTGGGCAACACGAGTAATATATAGTAATATAGATCATAACTGAGAGGTCGTGATCTATCCCTTTGCAAGTTTATAATGAATAACATATGGAATATAGATGTGTATAAGAATAAATCGAGTAAACAACACATGTAAGCATACTTCTTGGTTTTGTCTTTTGAGATCTGCAGCTTCTCTTCAAGAAGATGTCATTACAGTAAAAGTGCAGGATTCTTTAATATATGTAATATTATGCAAATTAGAGTACATCAGTCTGCACTGCTTGGCAGATCTGTATTGCCAGTGTAGCAGGTCGTAGGACTGTCTCAACCAACCCTGCGGCAAAGCAAGCTTAGTCTTGGTTCCAGTAGTGTTTATAGCAGCATGCTTAAAGCAGTACCCCTGGTCACTCTTGTAATTACAGTAAGAGAAGTGAAGCAGTAGCTGCTTGCTGACATAATGAGACAATGTACTGTAGGCTAAAGGTATCTCCTGAGAATGCACTGATTTGATATCCAAAAAGCTTTCATTTTTCTTCTGATTTTTGTTGTCTCTAACAGCATATGCCTTCTTCCCAGAGAAGAAAACAGGTTATTACATGCTGCCTATGGGCTTCTCTGACCTTTTTGACTTCTAGACTCTTTTCTGCTTTTTTCCCCTTTGACAATTCAGCAAATGAAGTGATGGAGATGGTTTTCATTACAGGTGCTTTGATTGAAATTATTTATTGCTTACCTATTAAACCTGGCCATAAATGTCATTGATTCATAGACCCCGTGAAAGCACAAACATTAACCAGTGAGTGCCAGGAGTGCTACTATATAGCAATTAAGTGTCTGGTGTGATCAGCTTCTGCTACTATATAGAAATTAAGTATATGGTGCGATCAGCTTCCTTCTAGCCAAAAGATTGCACAAGGGTAAGCAAACAGTATTTTATATTTTGTATGGATCAGAACTATTCTGGACCGATTCTTTTTGCTGATAGTTCATTCTATATTTTCACCTTTCTATTTTAGTCGCTGTTTTTTTGTTACCTGTTCTAAAAGGATGGCAAAATGGACTGCAGTATATCAGGAAGGATGGATTGGACTATGGAGAGGAGGAAGTCATCCCTTTTTGTCTGAGAAACTTGTAAGAAAATACCTGCAGTACTAGGAAACTAAGTGGGCAACGTGAGTAATATAGACAGAGCTAACGAAATTCTGAACATCGGGTTAGACGGGAAGCCAGGTGTGGTAGTGTTTCATATGCATAGTTCTCTCCTGTAAGTCTTTTGGCTAAATGCAGAGCTGGCCAGTAATTTTGTAATTATTTGTACTCTTGTCCAGTTCACCCGAAAAAAATTGTACTGTGTTGGGAAATGGCGTTTATCTCCATAGTCCAGTTTTGCTCCTGATTTACTGTGGTGAGTACTGGTCTCAGGGTTGTCTGCAACCGATGGAAGTTCTTGTTTGCACAGCGATATTGTGCTACTGCAAATGTTGCCTGTGTTGTCCGACTTTGGTGTAGCTGCATCTCTTGCATGTGGCACCACTTTGGTAGGTTAAAAACGTTGTTTTGTCAGCGTAGGAGTAGGTAGGCTGTGGATTTTTTTTTACTGTGTGGCATATTGAATGTGTGATATACAGTGTGACTATACCAATTAAAGTACTGACGCAGATCACTCTTTTGTGAGGGTCTGCAGGTTCCATAGAACCGGTTCTGAGCAAGCTGTTGTTGAACATAAGGGCAGTGAACATGGCCCACCAAAGAAATGTGAGAGTTCTTCATAAGCTGCTCAAAATCTTATATTTGTAGTAAAAAATGCGATGGAATATAGTTTCCTACTGATATCCCATCCGTTTGTCTTCTCCCTCAGCATTAGCTTCAGAGCAGGCAGCTCTCAGATTACTGAGAGGGAGGGTTCGGTGGAGCCCCAGCCGTTGGTGGGGACAAAGACCATCGATCGCTCCAGGACTCTGACAGCTGCTGAGCTGCTTCTAGCAGCTCATCAGTACCTCAGCATCTTTGTGTTGCTGTGCAACTTGATTTTATTTTTTTCTTAGTTTTGGATGGTGATAAACGTTTTTGTGCCCTTGAGCGAACAGTTTTATTTAAGGTCCAGAAATGAAGAGAATAGCCTGTCCTCCTTTTCCATCTCTCTCTGGTTGCTGTTTACAGCGGTGATGCTTCCAGGTGAGAATACTGCTTGATAGCTAAATGTTGCGTTGAGGTTTGTTTACTCAAGTAGGAGCTGGTGTCCTGATATGTCTTCCGTGATTTGAGTTCCAGAAGTCTTTCATCTGTTTCATTTTACTTTGTCTCACTGATGCATAGACAAAACGAATAATCGTGTACAGCCGGAAGTTAAATGCTCTTTGTGAAGCTTTGGTTTGTTAGGATTTCTTTTTTAATCAGGAAGGTTTTCTTTGAACTTTTATTAGTTGAGAAAGTCACTGTGAGTCCCCAGAGAGTGATGTACTCCAAAGGACTTGCTTCCTACATAGTGCCAGCTGGCATTTGCACAAGTCTGGAGTGTTACTGTCCTTGCCCTTTGTTTGCGGGAATGTGTGAATCCATCCAAAGTTAATACAGAGACTGCCTACAGAAACGGTGTGGAACAGCAAAAGTGTCATTTAAACCTAAAGTTTCAGTGAATTATCCGTAGTGATTAAGTCTGGATAGCAAGGAACATCTCCAAATACAGGGTTTGGAAAAGATGTTAGCATGAGGATGTGTTCATACATCCTGCAATTGCCAGTTTGTGGAGAAAGCAGCTCAGACTTTTCCAGGTGGTAGTTAAAAAAGAAAGAGTGAATTCTGAAAGTAGCATGAATCTATCAGTGCTGTATTTAGGGAGGTATCACAAGTCATTAGTCTGGGAGCAGGTTTGACTTCAGACTTTGCTTCTAATTTTAGCCTGGCAGATGTGTGACTGTAGTCAATAATCTCTGTCTATGAAAGACATCAGTAAAATAAAGGTAATTATATTTACCTTCAAAAAAGCAGAAATCTCTGGATGCAGAGGTTGTTTTTTTAGTGAGTGTGAAAAGCTAGAGTTAGCTATTCATTTCCTACAGGTGAGTGCTGTCCTTATTTGAATAGCTTCATCAGGTGTATTTGTGTTTCTGCACTAAATGGTATTGTACATTATATGAGTGATAAATATGGTTATAGCAAATGCTGCTTGAAGCTGTAGAAAGAAGATATCTTCTGGTACTGCTCAGTGCTTAATCTGATGTGCTGAACAAATCTGTTATCTAGACGTAGAATCAGCCAAAGGAAAGTATGCTCACATGCTGTTTAATGAACTGTTTGAAGACTACTCGAATGCTCTAGACCAGTGGAAGACACAGATAAAGTATTGAATGTCACCCTTCAGATCACATTGTCCCCAAATTAAAGATATGGTAAGTACAGTTCTCTTTTTCTAATGTGTAGAAATGCATTAGCTGTAAACCTTTGCTTCAAGTAGGAAAAGCAACTTGCATTTTGTTGTGACAACTTCAGTAATGCTTCCTCATCAGGGTCATGTTCTCCAGTTCTTTGTAGATTCTCATCTGATTGCAACACTAAGACTTCCATCACAAGTCTGCAATCTTACAGGTGCTGAATTGTTAAGACTTCTTTTGTAGTTAGATATTGGTATGGCACCCTCCAGGCAACTTTTGCTGAGTTTAAAATAGAAAGAGGAAATGCGTTTTCTAAGATGCAATTAATTTCTACGTAAACTCTCTATTTTAGACTTCATTAACTTTTTAATAAATTTGGTTCAGCCAGATATACTTTTAAGGCAAAAGAAATGCGTCTGAAAGGAGAACAGAAATCACTTTTGTGGCTTCTGAATTGCAACTTCAAGGCCTCACTAAGCTTTCAGAGAATTTGTTAGACTGAATCTGTTAGCTGTTTGGTATTCTGAAGCTTGCAAAAGGAAATTCGCAAGATCCTGGGAGCCTTAGTCAACTATGATTAAAGCTAGGGAGGGTCTTGGGGATAAAATTTGGACAAGAGAAAGTCCAGATAAGTAAGCTCCTTGTACAGTGCATGGGCATATGTATCTGTCCTAGAAGTACTCTTGTGGCCAGTCAGCATTCTGGCCTGTTTTAGACACTGCTTTAAAGCTGTACAACAAATGCTGTCTGCGTTCATGACATGATTTTGTCACCTTCAGCCAGAAATATTTATATGTTTTTATGCAGGATGAAAGGAATCAAATTTTGTCGGCTTACTTATGGATTCGACAAAGCTGGTATGATGCATACCTCAAATGGGACAAAGATAAATACGATGGGTTGGATTCTATCAGGATTCCAAGCAATTTGGTTTGGAGACCAGATATTGTCCTATATAACAAGTGAGTGTGGCTGGAGAAAATCAGCTTGAATATTTGTCTGAGGGAGGGAGAGGGGGTTGAAGGAGGAATTGACCCACCGAGTCTGAACTGTCATCACTTCACCTAGCTTAGCCAAGGGGTTTGTTTTTTGTCTTAACATTTGTTGTTGATCGTCTAAATATTTTGCAATAAGACACAGGATTTGGCAGTTGATTATGCTACGCAGCAAAGCTGTTCCGAATTTCTCTGCACTGGGAATTGAATACCCTGGCAGTCTGAGGTGCTTTCTGCTAGGCGCTCTGGAAGATTGTGTGTCCACAAAAAGGTGGTACATGAAGGCTGTACTCCTTGTCTGCTTTCCCGGGCCGGTAGTGACCAGCACTTTATTTTCATCTCTGAATGGATTCTTAGCCTACTGTGTCCTGTTTGAGGTCAAGTTTGAAGAAGCTATGGCCAACAAATACAACATAACTTAGCAGCACTTGCGTTTGGCATTAATGGGCACTGGTACCTGTAAATAATAGTAGTAAGTTCTTAATAAAATTCGGTATAAATAAATAATATTATTTCAGATAATAATGGTGTGAAGTGAGGGTCACCTCCCCTTCCCTGGCCTACACATTAAGTTGTTGCCTGTTGATCTTGACTGTCACTTTTCTGTGTTTAGGGCCGATGATGACGTTTCAGAACCAGTGAATACTAATGTTGTGTTGAGATATGATGGAAAGATCACTTGGGATGCACCTGCTATCACAAAGAGCTCATGTGTAGTGGATGTATCTTACTTTCCTTTTGACAGCCAGCAGTGCAACCTTACATTTGGGTCCTGGACCTATAATGGTAATCAGGTAGACATCATCAATTCTCTTGATAGCGGTGACCTCTCTGACTTCGTAGAAGATGTGGAATGGGAGATTCATGGTATGCCAGCGGTTAAGAACGTTATCACTTATGGCTGCTGCTCTGAGCCTTATCCAGATGTGACCTTCACACTGATTTTGAAAAGGAAGTCTTCATTCTACATATTTAATCTATTGCTGCCCTGCATTTTGATCTCTTTCCTGGCCCCACTGGGATTCTACCTCCCTGCAGACTCTGGGGAAAAAGTGTCCCTGGGTGTTACAGTTCTTCTTGCTCTGACTGTGTTCCAGCTGATGGTTGCAGAGATCATGCCTCCCTCTGAAAACGTACCTTTGATAGGTGAGCTTTACACGCTTTGTCTTTAAACACGGCTTGTTAATAGCAGGGCTTTATGTCAGGGAGACCATATGCAGTCTGTGGATTCTGGGAAGATGAAGGTGTTGCATTTTTGAAACGTAGTGAAATACTTAAAGTGTACGTCGAATTTGTACAGGTGTGCTGAAGCTCTCCAAAGTTATTTGTGTTTATTTAAATTATGTATTAGCTAGCTATTTGTATTTATTAAATACAATCAGACATTTAGAATTATTTTATCACATATTGCAATAAAGGTAGTAATGGAAAACAATTTTAGAACCAGCATACAAAGTGTAAGCAAGAGCTGTACATACAGTCAGACTGTTTCAAGATGTGCATCTGTTGGATCCAGATGGTTGGATGGCCTGGCTGGGACACTCATAATTGACTTCATATCCGACAATTGTTTCACTGAATTGTAGTGCCTGGCAATCCATTATGCTGAACTTTAACCTACCTCTGAGTGTTCAGAAGAGCCGATGTGTAGTGAGAAGAGTGGTGTTCAGTGCTGTCCCATCTACCTTCTGCCACGACCCTCCTGCCCCTGGCTGACCTGCCTGGGACAGGAGGCTACCCAGCTGCCCTGGTGGGATTTCTGGAGGACTAGAAATACAGTTGCCTCCACACTGGCTTCCGGCTTCATTAAGATAGTTCAGATCTCATTATTTCTATTCTTGTTATTACTGTTCACATAAAAACTGCATGACTTAACTGAGACAAATAGAATGAATAGTCAATGAATAGTAAAGTTGAATGCATTTCCCACACCAGCAGCAGCTATTCCTGCCTAGAATATGGGCTTACTGTACTGGAGTACCTTCCCTACCCTGCTATCACGCTAAGTTAAGGAGCCAGGACCTCATCTCAGTCCACTTTCTGTTTTCTAACTCTCCCTCACCATCCTTTCCAACCCCTTTGAAAACTGGGATCACATCATGCTTGTCTGTGGCTCATCCTGTGGCATCAATGCCAGCCTTTGCTTTTTCTGCAGAGGCTGTGCAGCAGCAGGGCAGGGCTGGGAGCTGCCTTTTTTGCATAGGCACAAGTCACAGTGGGTTAGCTGGTCCGCTGTGTAATTCAGCTGTGAAAAGCAGTGGCCGAGGGGCACAGCTTGCGTTCACTGTATTCCCTGTCTGTTCCTGGCCAGAATGAGCTTTGTCCCTGTTTGGACTAGCTATGCTAAAATTTCTACAGTCTGAAGGAAATCCAGACAGCATATCTTAAGCATCAGAGCCACCCTTCAGCTCTGTGCCTGGCCTCTTAGCTGTCAGTGCACTTGTTGTGGGCACCAGAGAGGTCTGGATATTTGCTGGTCTGTGTGAATGCAAAGGCATCTGTTTGCTGGTGTGGGGTGTGTCAATAGCTCCAACAAAACATAATCACTGCTCTTGTTGATACATCAGGAAGTGGGATTTCACATGAAGTCATCAACACTGGGATTTTAAACACTAGGAAAAAAGCAAGGATCCTGATAAACTGCTCCTGTTTAAGCTGTTTTCTGAATGGGTGTATTTTGAGAAATCAGAGGTTTTGGCTTGCAAATGTTTACCATGCTAATACAATAGTCACTTACTCACCTGATAAAGGCATGCTAGTAATGATTGAAGTTTTACTTTAATGGCTTTAATCTTTGTTTTTAAACGGTAAATCAAGTATGATCTAAGTATAGAGAATCAGGGTGATTAAAAACTGGTTTCATTTGCACTTACGGTTAGCACTATGTTCTCTCATTGTTATTTCTGCATTGAATTTTTTAATTAGGGTAACATCTTTAATATGATTTTGTTTTGTGTTCCAGGAAAGTATTACATAGCAACTATGACCATGATCACAGCTTCCACTGCACTGACAATCATTATAATGAATCTCCATCACTGTGGCTCAGAAGCAAAGCCTGTTCCACAATGGGCCAGGGTGGTTATTTTGGACTACATGTCAAAAATCTTTTTTGTTTATGATGTGGGTGAAAATTGCACAAGTCCAAAAAAAAGAAAGGAAGAACATAAGTTAGAGGGGGATGATGGGTGTCAGAGGAGGCACAAAGAGGTAAGGAGTCACCTTTCTGATAAGAATGATGACTGTGATCTTAAGGAGAAGCTCAATGGAAATTTGAATAAAAGCTATGGAGTTCATGGTGAAAATGTTAGGGAGGCTGTTAATTGCTGTTCGTGTTACAAAATGCTGATTAAAAATATTGAGTATATTGCTAACTGTGTTCGAGACCATAAAGCAAACCGGGCCAAAGGAATTGAGTGGAAAAAAGTTGCAAAAGTGATGGACAGGTTTTTCATGTGGATTTTCTTTATCATGGTGTTTTTTATGAGCGTGCTGATCATTGGGAAAGCAGCTTAAATGAACACATTCCTTTTGTAAATCTGAATATCCTGGGTTAGCTTGTTTTGTTGGAGTTCTGGGACAGGGGTGCTTTTGAGATCTTTGTCTTGCATTCGGTAACAATAAACAAATTGATTCTGTAGATTGTGACAGCGTGTTGAGAAGTTTCTCAGGTGAGGGCTTTGTTAGGGATTGTCCTTGCCTTTAGTACAGGAGTGCAGCCCTGACGAGGTTGTTGGGTAAGCACTTTGCTCCATCTTGATGGGTGGTGGCCATGACTTCAGGTTGAATGGGGTGGAGCATTGCAGTGATGGATCAAGGAGCACTGTATTCAGTGCTGCATCTCTGCACCTTGTAACTTGACCAGCCTTTTCTCTCCCTTGGGGGAAAAAGAAAAGTATATTTGTGACATGGTGCTAGTTCCTAGAAATCATCCCTTCATGGCATTGCCTTTTTTCCTGTTTTTTAGGAAAGGAAACTTCCTTGTCCTCCTAACTTACCTTTTTGCTGTGGCTCTTTCTGATCACTGTTCCTATCATTTCATAGACTCTATGTGTCTATCCTGCTGTACCTTTCACTTCTAATTCCATTGAGTTTACTGAATATGATGTTTACCTTGATCTTCCTCTATCATTTTCTGCTGCTGAATATTATCCTATTGTCACCATGGCTTCAGTAAGCCCGATTCCCAGGACTTCTTCCTCACCAAGCTGGAAGACCTCTCCTCCATTCTCTTTCTCCTGAGCCTGGTAATGAAGGAATTCTGTCCTTCCTAGATGTCTCATTCTTCTGGGCTTTTGTGCAAGATGGGCCTTTAAGTGCTATTTGATACTGCTAAAATAGGAGACTGTGACTTCTATCTCTGCTCATTTTATTGGCCTTCACCAGTGTTCACCCCATGTGTTCCTTGTCCACTCTTACATCCTCTTCAATAAATCCTTAAATTTTAAACTATTTATAGGAATGTCAAGGTTGTTCTCTGCATTGCTTAGTGCTAAAGCACGTTCTTACAAGCTCATTAAAGTAGTGCCATAATCAACACTCCTTGCTCAACACCTTGGTACTTATGTATGTGAATGTGTTTGTTGCTGACAACACCAAAAACTGCTCTTCTAAGTTTTAATTTCTGTTAACCCTCTCAGACTAACAGAGGTCTGGAAGATGTCTCGCATAGTAAAGTGAGAAGCTAGTAGCCCAGGCATGCCCATGACAAATAAATTGCTTTCCAAAAGCACCCTGAACTTTGAAACCATGTTATTCTAGATGCAGTGGGAGAGGCAGAATGACACTGTAATGGATCCCAGTCAAAAGTTCATGTGATAAAACTCATTTTCATAGTTGTTGCACTTAATAGGAGCATACCTGTGAAGCTGTAACTTAAGAGTGAGGAGTCAAAATGGCAAAGTGATGCAGTTGCTATGCCCGAATTTATTGGAATAAAGGGAATTGTTTTTATTATTATGTAAATGATACATTGAATTGCTAATGGTAGGTTTTCTTTTGTGTGGAATAATTAATGCTGTAAACTGATCTGGATTCTCATACATAATGCAAGCCTTAAAGCCCAGGTTCTAATGTAAAGCTAAACTGGGTGGCTAGCCAAGAATAAACTCAAGTATGTGGAAAAAGTCTCAAGTGCGTTCCCTGTATATTATCAGTTCCCAGTCAACCGGAGTAACTTTGAATAGCTCCTTTAGAAGACAAACTATTCACTTTCACTGTGCAGAAAAATGGTTGCATCCATTTGTCATGGAGTTCAGGGTTTGGCACTTACTAGGCCTGTTTGAGGAAACTGACTTGTTCTTTGTTGGGGAAAGTAATATTGTCTCAAAAGCCTAGGAAGCCAAGTATTTAGAGATAAGAGTAAATATTCAGAATATAAGTCCTCATTGTATAAAACAGATGAGCAAGGGTTTGCCCAAGGCTTATGGGTGGCATAAAGAAAGGAGAGAGTAACTGTTGTCTGTCTCTTCCAATATAGGAACCAGGTACATTAAGTATATTCAGAGTGTGACAGTGGAGCAGTCTGTACAATGTGTGAGAAGGCTGTGGAACTCCTTGCAACAGGATTTGTGAATGCTGAAATATTATATGGATTTCAAGAGTTGGGGAAAAACATGGAAGAAAAACCTATCAGCATACTACTAAATACAGTCCTGAAGTGTTGAAAGGTGGAACAGTATTTTAGGGATTCACGTTCTGTGCTCTTCATCCTACTGGTGGCATCCATTGAAGACAACTTCCAGGTTTAGACAGGCCTTTAGTCTGACTCATTATCTTTCTTAAAAATACAGGTTGTGCCTATACCATTCTGTTCAAACTGCAGCATGTGTGCATACATTTATGGACTTCCCTTGTGTAAGGGAAAGTTTGAAGTTATAGGTGGATCATGAGCCTTTGTATCATGCTGGTGCCCCTCAGTATGCTGCATGCTTGGATGATGATGCTGAAATCATACTTTGCACTTCCCTAGCATGTTTTATGTGAAGATGTGGTAATACTAAAAAATTATTTTCCTTACAAGAATGATTTGAAAATTTTTCCTAGTTATTTGAGTTTATCAACTATTATATTTGCGTTTTTATTATTTTCTATTATCCTTTTCTTTGGATCACCAGGCATTCTTGAATGCTTCTCTCCCTTTATTTACATATGGTGAATCTTCATTTTCCTCTTGTAACAAATACTTTTCTGTTTTTAGTTCCTAAGAGCCAGATCCAATAAAGAATGTAAGCAGCAGATGACAGGAGCTGATAGAAGCTGGTACCTGAATTGCTATTGTGAAGCCTCTTGCTAAGACCCTCAGATTGACTCTCTGGACTTGATAATTTTCCAGGATAGAAACACAATGTGATGCTTCTGGTGACAAGGCTGATCCCACATCCATGCTACTGCAGCCATATAAGGGCTGGCTGGTTTAAACCTAGCTCAGGAGTTTCTAACTAAACTGTAGGGGTTGTAGTTTAAGTGCCCCTCCAAGGTCTGATATTCAGTTTGTATATCTTTGTATTTAGCTAAGAAAAAACCTGCTCTGAATCAGCCAAGTGTGTTAGTCAGAACTGTACATGACAACTCCTTTGCTGAGTGGAGACAGGAATGTTTAATCTAATTCTGTCTGTCCTGATCTCTTCCTTTTTCCTTTGTGTGTGTCTCGTGCTTAGATCCAGTAATCTTTGAGGAAGATTAAATCCAGAGATGATGAATGACTATGATTATAGTAACAGAAAAATAACTATTTATACACTTGTCTGAGTAACTCTGCAGGCTTAATATGAAGGCAGTGGAGTGACTTTATATTTACTGAGGAGGACAATGATGCTGTAAAAATACTGATTGACATCTGTGTGCTGCAGAGGCCTTTTGAGGAATGAGCTGACAGATTTGGATTTTTTTTCATTTTACCATCTCTTGGCAGGGAAATCACCTCTCCCCTCTTGTATTGAGTCATTGCAGTGTTAGCTTATATTTCTGCTCATTTTATCTCCTGTGATGTCTTCACTGTGTTCTTTTCCACAAGCAGGATTACGGAACTGAAGATAAAGTGTGATGGGATGTTGAGATGTTGACTTTCCAATGGTGCAGAGAGGTAGGAGATGCCCTTAGCTACCCCAGGAAATCTGTTTCTCTTTGTGGGAATTGCAGCCTGAGGATTTAGGCTAAACCCAAAAGGGTCATCCTGAACAGTAAATGATGTCTTGAAATATAGAAGTGGGTTTCCTCACGTTTCGGGAATTCAGATGTTACATCCTAAGCTATCTGTGTGTTTCATCCTCTGGTTGGCGAAGCTTGGTTCTCTGACCCTGCCAGAGGTACAGCCAGTGTCAGAGTTGTTTTTCAAGAAGTGTAGAAGTGTGGCAAGAACTCTTAATTGTGCCTCTCTATCCTAATTTAAGAAATGGAAGACCTGTAATGAGATTGTTTAGGAGATTGGAAAGGAGTGTGGGGTGAAAGGGAATCCCTTCATCCCATTTATAAAACTGGGAAGAATCCATCTTAGAAACTTCTGTTACTTGTTGAAGAAAAGAGTACGTTGACTCGTTTTCATTCTTAAAATCTTTTAATCAGTGACAGGATATAGGACTAAAGGTGGCCTCTAGAGTTTGTGTGCGGCCGCCTCCTTTGTACTTGCAGGCAGAGTGAGTAACCCAGAGCCCAATTAGCAGAGGAGAGCAAGCTGAACATCTTTCTCACTCTTTCTGAATTGCACTAAAAAGCAGGAATCTTTCTTCTTTGTTAAAGACAGGTTCAGCTGTGTGGAAGGGAAAAGATGTAACAGAGGAGTTTGTGTCTCATTTGTGTTGTGCAAATTAGAGCTTCATTGTCTTAATACACCTTTTAAGACTCCATTCTGCAAGGTGGCAATGGACAATACTGTTTTACATTTCTTGCAGTAAGGAATAACTGAGTTTGCAAGTACTCAGCTGAAGTTTGTTCTTACCTCTTTCTAAATTCTTTTGTGAATTGGATTCCTAAGCTGTAGTCCACAGACTACTGAACATCTGCAAGGTCACCAGGAATACCCTGCAAGTGTTCCATTAAGCTGTACTGGTTTAACCTATCCTTCCACGTAGCTGCATGTGGGGATTTGTGAGACAGTTTGATGTCCAAAAGTTGTCCAGTTCAACCACTTAGGTGGACAACAAGGGCAGTGCATTTACCAACGCATGTATTGTGCTAGTACTCCTTTGGGTCTTACAAGCTATATTAATTCTTGGGAGCTGTCAGGAGCACAAAGTGTTCTCAAGCCTGTCTGCCACAAAGGTGAGCATCACTGGCAGTGCAGCCTGGCTTCTGGCTACTCGGGGTGCAGGGACTGACCTTGCAGCAGGCTGGTGGTGAACTGTCATGTCTGTTCTTGGTCATGCAGGGTCCCTGTGTTGCTTTGGCTGGCCACACCACTGGTTCATCTCCAGTGTAGTTCTAGCCATTGCGTTTGAGAAGACAGTCAGGTGGATTGCAACAGGGGGACCTTTGCAAAGGATAATCCAAATATAACTGTTGAGGGAGGGATGTCAGTTGATGAGGGAGCATAGCAAGGTAGAGGATGTGGTCTGTGCTTAGTTCCAGATGCAGTTTTTGCACAGAACTGTTATGCCTTGGTCTGTTCTTGGGCACTCTTGTTTCAGAGTAGATGTCGATCTAGCGAACATCCAGAAGACACAAATCAAGATTCAAAAATGGCAGCTACAGTTTTAAAGAGGATTTTTGTTCTAGTTGCTGAAAACATTTATTTAAAAAGTTGATTCTGTACTACCTTCTAAGTAACCCACCTAGAATTGTGGATTTTTCTGGAGAGCAGATTTTGCTATTTGCTTCCTCTGCTATTCTGAGCTTTTCTCTTTACCAGGTTCCATGTCTCATCACATTCACACAGCTACTTGCAATAAATTTTCACCTCTGTTGCAAAAGAAATTGAAACAGATTTTTAGAAGCCATTATTTTTATTCATATCACTCTTAATTGAATAGGATTTTATCTATGGTGTTGGGAGTTGCTGAGACTCTGAATGCAACAACAGGGCTGGCAAAGGAAAAGTGTTTAAGCAAAAAATAACATGGTGTTAAAAATTGCTTAAACCTAACCCAGATTATTGTAGGCATAATGTTTCAGTGAATACAATGAGTAAATTGAGATTCACTGGGTATTTGCTTGCTATGTGTCACCACTAACAGGTAACTTCGATTAGTAGTGGTCTTAAATACTGTATAATAACATATTCTGGTTTTGTTTGCTTGTGAACTCTCTATTAGCATGCTTAAGGACATTCTAGCAGGAAATTATTGAGCCAATGTGATGTGACCAAATAAAGAGTGATACTGTGATTAATACATGCATTTGTATGGTTTTATCATTAGTGTGTCATAGGTAAGTACTAGATCTGGCTCTTTTATTCATTCTGTATTTTCAATTCCAGCTGAATGCTACCAAGCTGTTCAGTGTTTCAGTGGCAGGAGTGCCTTTTGTTAATGTTTCACTGTAGCAAAAATGGACTCTGACAGTGAAGTTAAATAACTGGTGAAGTCATCTGGAGTAGCCTCCAGAAGTTAGAAAAGCCATTCACAGATAAAGCTAGAATGTAGAGTCCATGTTCAGTGGTGATGCAAGTGGTAGTATGACCTCCATAGGGCCAAAGTTGTTTAGAGGATGACAGCAGACACATCTGTGTTACAAAATGATGCTACATGGTGTTTGCAAAATGAGGATGAGAAAAGAGAGGGGAAAAGCTAACTAAAAATGAGGTGAAAGATGTAAAATTAGAGGCTGTCATTCAACACGTGAGAGTTCACTAGAGCATGTTCTTGCTGTGGTATTGCTACTTCCATTTTGCATCCCATTCACTGACCAGCATGTGTCTGGAGGTGGACTGCCAGCAAGTCAAATGCAGCTCCTACCCTGGGGCTGTCTGTTCTGGGGTAGGGGCTACTGGCTCAGTGAAAGACAAGGATGCCAGGTTACCTGGAGTCTGTGATGTGTTTGAGCCTGCACCAACTTGTGATGGAGAGGTAGGACCCTGAGGAGCCCCTGTCACCACTTGCTGGCCAACTCCCTCCACTTGGAATCATAGAATGGTTAGGGTTGGAAGGGACCTCAAAGATCATCTAGTTCCAACCCCCCTGCCATGGGCAGGGAAACCCTCCACTACACCAGGTTGCCCAAAGCCTCATCCAACCTGGCCTTGAACACTTCCAGGGATGGGGCATCCACAACTTCTCTGGGCAACCTGTTCCACTGCCTCACCACCCTCTGAGTGAAAATTTCTTCCTTAGATCTAATCTAAATCTCCCCTCTTTCAGTTTAAATCCATTGCCCCTTGTCCTGTCACTACATGCCCTTGTAAAAAGTCCCTCCACAGCTTTTCTGTAGGCCCCCTTTAAGTACTGAAAGGCTGCGATAAGATCACCCTGAAGCCTTCTCTTCTCCAGGCTGAACAGCCCCAACTCTCTCAGCCTGTCTTCATAGGAGAGGTGTTCCAGTCCTCGGATCATCTTCGTGGCCCTCCTCTGGACCTGTTCAGCAGCTCCATGTCCTTCTTGTGCTGGGGACTCCAGAGCTGAATGCAGTATTCCAGGTGGGGTCTCACGAGAGCAGAGTAGAGAGGCAGAATCACCTCCCTCGACCTGCTGGCCGTGCTTCTTTGGATGCAGCCCAGGATACAATTTGCTTTCTGGGCTGCCAGCGCACATTGCCGGCTCATGTTGAGCTTCTCATCCACCAGCACTCCCAAGTCCTTTTCCTCAGGGCTGCTCTCAATCCATTCTCCACCTGGCCTCTGTGTGCTTGGGATTGCCCTGACCCACGTGCAGGACCTTGCACTTGGCCTTGTTGAGGTTTCATAGATTCATAGATTCATAGATTTCTAGGTTGGAAAAGACCTTAGAGATCATCGAGTCCAACCATCCCTAATCCCCATTAAACCATATCCTCAAGTAGCTCATCCACCCTATTCTTAAACACATCCAGGGATGGGGACTCAACCACCTCCCTGGGCAGCTTATTCCAGTGGCTGACAACCCTTTCAGAGAAGAAATACTTCCTAACATCCAACCTGAATCTCCCCTGACTAAGCTTATGCCCATTTCCTCTTGTTCTACACAGGCCCACCTCTCAAGCCTGTCAAGATCCCTCTGGATGGCATCCCTTCCCTCCAGTGTGTCCACAACACCACACAGCTTGATGTCATCTGCAAACTTGCTGAGGGTGCACTCGATCCCACTGTCTATGTCACCAACAAAGATGTTAAGTTGCACTGGCCCCAGTACTGACCCCTGAGGAACACCACTCGTCACTGGCTTCCACCTGGACATTGAACCGTTGACCACAACTCTTTGTGTGCGACCATCCAGCCAATTACTTATGCACTGAGTGGTCCATCCATCAAAACCATGTCTTTCCAGTTTAGAGACAAGGATGCTGTGTGGGACAGTATCAAATGCTTTGGGTAAGTCCAGGGAGATGATGTCAGTTGCTCTTCCCAAAGGTCAGTGTCTGGTGGCCCTCAGTACAAAGATTATCACTTATTTGGTCTGGAAAGATGGCTTCCTCTGGGCAACTTTGTGGCCTTTTTTTAAGTTCCTTCTGGCACCCATGTATATTCAAATCATTTTCTGCCTATCTCACCCACTTTCTCGCAGGAAGTTGATAGATGTGCTTCTGACATGATCCTGAGCTGTTTAAATGTGTTGTGGTGTTTTTTTTATGGCTGTCAGGTTGTGCCCACTTTTGTTCAGCACGCTAATGCTCTAGGTGACTGCCAGTAAGATATCTACAGTGAGTGAAACCTGTATTGGTTTTACGTAGTGTTTCTAGCATAACTGGAATCAGAATGGTGATCATGAGACAATCTCCATCCTTGTAGCAAAGTATGGGAATTTCTTCATAAAGACTTAACACTAACATCACAAACTCAAGAGTAAACTCGCCCCTTGCACTCAACCAGTAGTGTAGTGCAAGTGAGCTCAGGGGTCTGGCATTCAGATAAGGGCAAAGCTTCCCTTAGTCACTTTCAGGGTAAGCTGCCTTAGTTCTGCTTTTGAATGCCGTGTTCACTACTCTGCAGAGGTTGTTTGAACTGTAACAGAGCATTTCTCAACACTGTGGTTCAATGTGGAGTGGGCTGGACAAGTGCTTTTTTGGCACAGCACCTTTGAACTGCATAAACTCAGCAGTGTGTCAAGCCAGCAAGTTTTGTGTTGCTAGGAGCATTATACTGGGAACCTTGGTTCCCAGCAGCAAACCAGCCTGGAGGTCCTGCCGCCAGGGGAGGGGAGGAGAGGTGAAGGAAGGGTGGTGGTGAGAATGAGTCCAGGACCCAAGTGTCTCTGCTGTGAATGTCAGCACCTTGCAAAAGCTCCTCACCTAAATTCTGGGACCTGTAGGGGTCATAGGAGTGCTGTTCTAGTGCTTCAAGGCAGTGCTCATAGGTAATATTTTAATGATCCAAAAAAACACCCCAAAACCCAAGACTGCTCTTAACCCTAAATGCTCTGTTTTCTCCAAGATGCAGCATGTCATGTAGACTTGGTACCTTGTTAACATGATTATTCCTGCTAACCTTTTATTAAGTTCTAGGTAGAGGAAGAATTGTATCCCATTGGCAAGTGCAAAGACTGCTGTTCTGAAGGGCTGTTTCATAGCTTCCTTGGAAGGTATACTTCAATTTACAGTGTAATCTGAGGACTAATAGTCTTATGAACAGAACTGATTTGAGGTAGTCTATTAGTCCTTAAAGCACTGCAGATTGAAGGCTTCACGAGCAGTGGTGACTGGTCCTACACCTAGTCAGGACAGTCTGGCATATTGCTGAGACGAAGAGAAAATGCCTGCTGAAGGCATTGGGTGCTATGGCAGGAGGAACTTGAGCCCTCATCCATTTTGGCAGAGATGTGTCAGTTTCTGGCCAACTTCAAGTAGCTTGGAAAAACAGAAACTTCATGCAAATGGCTTTCTTCTGTTGTCGCTCTTCTCTGAGCTGCCTCTGAGTTCTTCAGGTCTTTTACTCTTCTAGTCCTTGCGTTCTCTTCTGAGAGTAGAAAGAATCCTGTTGTGCCCTAGATTATGACCATATCCAATGTAAGAAACAACTTTAGCATCATGGTGCTGTTCTCTGCGGCCCACAAATGTGTCGTCTTGAGTTCAGTGGCCACAGATGTTGACTGGATAGGGCAACGTCCCTGACATGGAAGAAAGAGGGATCGTTTGCTCTCACTATTACTTTACAACTAATCTCATACCCTGCTCACTGCAAACACATTAATATTGGTGTTAAAAGGGGTCCTCTCTATGTATGAGTCTGTTTTTACAGCCAGTTAGACCTAGGAGGGAGAAATCATTGGGACAGCTCCATAGATGGCTTTCACTTCAAAAGATGGGCACATTAGTAAAAGCAATTTGTAACACTACTGAAGAAGGCAGAATAAACTGTTCTGGCTGGTTGATTGTTGTGATCCAAGCTGGCACTTGTTCCTGGAGATGATGGTTCATCTCAAAATGCCAGCTTAAACTTCCACTGTTGCATCAGATTGCAATCCTGTGAAGGATCCCTGGAGTGTGGAGACTGTGCAACTCATGGGGTAACAGATGTAGTAAGACTGTACTGGAGGTAATTAGGTCCAGTTCAAGTGACTCACAGCACTTAAATTGCAGCTTGGTCCTTGCCTCCGCTCTAACCTTCTCCCATGACATTGTTTCTATTGCACTTGCTTCTGCTCCTTGGAGGTGGTCCTCCTGAGCCCAGCTAGGCGAGTGACTCCTTCCCTTTCCCTCTCCATCCCCGAGGAACTCATACCTGAAGCTCTTCCTACATGTGGCAGAGGGAAGGAGGTAATGCTGCTGAGAAGGCAAAATGTCTGCAGACACTACCAGACTCTGTTATCAGTCTGGGTATATTTGCTTGAATGGTGATGTGGTCAGCTTGGGGAGCAGGACTTCATCTTTGTGCAGCAGCAAAACATAAGGCATTGTTCATTTCCACTGCACTGCAGCTGTGACTGTTAAATTGCTATTTTGTAGTATGTATTTTCTTTGAAAACCCAAGAAACACAAAACCCAGACAGAAAAAGAAGGTAATCATGAACCAGATTTGTATGAGTGTTGGCTTAAATCCATTAAACACATCGAGCCCTGCCTGTAGTGAAGGAGCATGAGACAATTACTGATTTCAGAAACTCCTATCTGTACAGGAACATCTGAAATGTTACAAGTGGTGAACTCAAAATAGTCTTGCAGGGATGCCTAAAACTGCAGGTTTTGCACATGGATGATGGGGCTTTAGCACAGGCTGGAGAGAGCCAATGGGCAGATTTGCAGTGGTTAGACATGTAGTTTTGGTGAGATGCTTTATGTGCTTTTGACACTGTCCCGCACGACATCCTTCTCTCTAAATTAGAGAGTCATGGGTTTGATGGATGGACCACTCGGTGGATAAGGAATTGGCTCAATGGCCGCACTCAGAGAGTAGTGGTCAACGGCTCAGTGTCCAAGTGGAGACCGGTCACGAGTGGCGTCCCTCAGGGGTCCGTGTTGGGCCCGGCCCTCTTCAACATCTTTGTCGGTGACGTGGACAGTGGCATGGAGTGCACCCTCAGCAAGTTCGCCGATGACACCAAGCTGTGTGGTGCCGTTGACACGCTGGAAGGGAGGGATGCCATCCAGAGGGACCTTGACAGGCTGGAGAGGTGGGCCCGTACCAACCTCATGAAGTTTAACCAGGCCAAATGCAAGGTCCTACATCTGGGTCGTGGCAATCCCAGGCATAAATACAGACTGGGTGGTGATTGGATCGAGAGCAGCCCTGAGGAGAAGGACTTGGGAGTACTGGTGGACGAGAAGCTTAATATGAGCCGGCAATGTGCTCTTGCGGCCCAGAAGGCCAACCGCGTCCTGGGCTACATCAAGAGGAGTGTGGCCAGCAGGTCGAGGGAGGTGATTCTCCCCCTCTACTCTGCCCTTGTGAGACCTCACTTGGAGTACTGCGTCCAGTTCTGGAGCCCCCAACATAAGAAGGACATGGACCAGTTGGAGAGGGTCCAGAGGAGGGCCACGAAGATGATAAGAGGGCTGGAGCACCTTTCCTATGAGGACAGGCTGAAAGAGTTGGGGCTGTTCAGCCTGGAGAAGAGGAGGCTCCGGGGTGACCTTATAGCGGTCTTCCAGTACCTCAAGGGGGCCTACAGGAAAGATGGGGAGAGGCTGTTCAGGAGGGCCAGTTATGATAGGACAAGGGGTAATGGTTTTAAAATAGAGGGAGGTAGGTTCAGGTTGGATATTAGGAAAAAATTTTTTACTATGAGAGTGGTAGAACACTGGAACAGGTTGCCCAGAGAGGTGGTGGATGCTCCATCCCTGGAGACGTTCAAGGCCAGGTTGGACAAGGCCCTGAGCAACCTGATCTAGTTGGAGATATCCCTGTTCCTTGCAGGGGGGTTGGACTAGATGACCTTCGAAGGTCCCTTCCAGCCCTAACCATTCTATGATTCTATGATTCTATGATGTTAAAAACGAGGCACCAAAATATTATAGCACTGGGCCATAATCCTGCTGCTGCTGGTCTCACTGGGACAGAGGCCCACTGTTGTGATTGCACCCAATGGTTTTCTTGCAGGCTGTGTGACTAAATTGCTCTGGATGGGGATAAATACAAGACGGAGTAGAGTAGTACTGTTTTTTTCCATTTCCTGATATGTTTAGTGGGCATGCTTAGCTAAGACAATGTGTATCATATGAGTGATTTCCCTATTCCTTCTGCTTAACTACTGTAGTTTGGGTTTTTTTTTTGTGGTTTTTGTGTGTTTTGTGGTTTTGTTTGTTTTTTCTTTTCCTCAAATAAAGCATTTCTTGACAAGATGGCACTTGTACAAATAGAGCATGATGCTAGACTAGCTGCTTTGGCTAAGCTCTGGATCCTGCCTAGGCTGGTGGCACCTGTGGTTGCTTTGTGCTCTTGGAGCAGGACCACCGCTTTGGAGGTGCCCCAAAGGTGTGTTGGGCTTACCTACAGCTCTGCAGTTCTCACATTTTGACCCTTCAGGTGCACCCAGGTGTTATTAGTGAATAAACAAACATAGGCAATTTGTATTACAGAGATAAAGATTTCTCTTAAAATGGACTAAATCTGCAGGGAAAAGGAACTGAGAATTACTTTAATCTAGGATGGGCTGTGGGAGAGAGAAGGTGCTCAACAAAACCTA